>NC_090265.1:1310120213-1310745213 GCF_040414725.1 Anabrus simplex | reverse complement strand
ATGAATAGGTCGATATATGGCAGAGTTATATTTCTTTATATATTCCTCTCTCTGGTTTTTTGCTTCTTTTCAGATGTTATATTTTAATAAACAATTCGCTAAGCGAAAACAAGATTTGAGGTGCAATAATGAGATATGGATGTAATATAATAAATGACAAGTGCACCTTTGCTCCAGAAAACTTACCTAGGAGACTATTCTCCAAACATCACACCATTCCAGCCTTCCAAAGGCACAATTCAACATTTGCCATGATACCTTTATCTTAATAGAAAGAGCACCCACGGTCTATAAAATTTACACTTAGGAACCATTTTACAGAAACTTCCAGGCCTATCCAAGGCACAACCTACATTTTACAATTCAAACAGTACTCACTGTCCTAGATGCTCAACAGTCTAACATTTTCACATAAAAGGAATGAAAAACTTTAACAGCGGTATCGAGTGCCCATCCTACCAGGCCTTGTGAAAAACAAGAGATTAAATTTACTGGCCCAAGAAACCAAAATATAAAGGACGCGGACACTAGTGTTCCTTGAAAATTGAAATGAAAAGCCAAAAACTCTATTTGGGCTTATCTCCAGATGGAGGACTTTTTATTTAACTCCCATAGGCGACCTGCGTGTAGTGATGAGGATGAAATGACGATGAAGACACATGGGCCTACACCCAGCCCCCGTGCCAGAGGAATTAACATATTTTGGTTGAAATGCCCGGCCCTGCCGTGAATTGAACCCGGGATATGTGACCGAAGGCCAGCACGCTAACCATTTAGTCATGGAGCTGGACAGTCTGGGTGGTTAAGTCATACTTCATCCCAATCAGTGTGTAGGTTGACAAATGGTGAAAATGAATGTAAAAATAACCGAGATTATGGATGTATCAGGGTATGTTCCAGAATAGTTCTCAACGAAACTTGGTGCACATATGACTTACTATCTGGAAAAAAGTACTATGGAAGACTGGGGGAGGGAATGACATGTAAAAATAATGGAAAATAACCGACATTAATGTCGAATACATTGTTTATGTGTCTCTGAAACGAATTTAGACGCTCTGGATATCATTTAAGTCCACGTTCTTCCTCCCTTGAGACGGGCTTAATAGTAAATATCTTGAAGTGACCTAGATTGGTGTTGAATCCACTGCTCTTGGGGTAGCAAAGCTGATTGGTGACAGTATCAATAAGAACTGGAATAGTATACATAATTTCTACAACGCAACTGGTAATTACCTGTAGTTTTCACTTAATATTTTTGAAAGGATCAAATACTTCACATCCAATTCGAGATTCCAAAAGGACAATATTTTACTCGTAAATTAAATGATATGAAACCTGAAATCAAACACATCTAAATAACTATAAAACTACATAATAGATGGTAAAATCACCACCCCAAAGTGGCATTTTATAACATTTCACTTCACACATAACTAACTGGTAATACAAATCTTAGGGTAAACATTCAAAAAACATCCGGGCAATGCCGGGTACTACAGCTAGTACCAAATATAATTGCGAGTTTAGAGTGGACGGGTTTTCAAATATCTTGTGCCATAAAATTCGTGGAAGTATTAGTTCCAGAGAATATTGGTAGAACAGCGGCTAGTTATAGAAAAACTGGAAGAGAAAATGAAATATGTCCTCAAAATTTCTAGATATACTAAAATGTTAATTACCATAAATATTTTTCAAGGATGTCATAAAATACCTTCTATATTTCAACATGATGTGAATTTTCCCGTTTGCTCCCGTGGCCTCATATGATGGAGCCTACAGAGAAATTTATCAGATTATAAGTATTTTTACGGTATAAGAGAAGAAGTGTTTCACTTTCTAAACATTTAACCACGTGTTGTTATTCAGAGTAACATGTTCGATGAAGAATTAAAACATTATAATGCAAACTAGTGTTCACACAAAAGTGTTCACACACAAAAGGTATCTGCAATCAATTTTTCAAATTTATTACAAAAAGGGAACACACTTTTTATTGATATCACTTTTTAACAGTCGCCCTGTTATTCAATGCACATGGTGTAGCGTTCAACAAGCTTTCTGATACCCTCTCAAAAAATGAGTTTTTTGTTGCGCAGCAAGCCAAGTATGTACCGCTTCCTTCACCTGTTGGTCGGAACATTTTAAGTGGACCAAACAGATGCAACAAAAGAACTCCTTCCAACAGTCGACCTCTGCCCAAACTGTTAAAACTCTATGCATGCTGCGTTCGAGGTGTTCTTTCCTCATCCTTCACGCTCGTGTGACCCCTTTTGAACTGTTCAGTCCACTGGTAAGGACTTCGCTGTGGAAAAACATAGTCCGCTACTGTGCTGAAAGTCGTCTATTAAGTCCCGCTCTTGGTACACACTCACTTGTCAGACCACAAACAACGGATTACGGAACGCAGTTCGTCCTTACTGCAAACAGAGAGTAGCGCGGCCATCTTTACGTCGCAACAGCGCAAGCTGAAATGATCTGATAACGCTGTAACCCAACGTAACTAGAATACCTACAGGTAGGCCATTCCACGGAGCTGCGCTGCCATTAGCCGATGCGGGTAACGTCACCGTGAGGATAGTGCTACCGCCAGATTCAATGCATTATATATTAAGGGTTACAGATAGCTGAATGTTTTTGGAGTTAATCCTTTTACATATTTTAATTATACCCCAATTAATCATGTATCCTTAGAGGACATAAAAATTTATCATTAAACCTTAATAAGAAAAACGTAGCGCCTCAAATCTGTAGCTGTGATGTTACACATGCACTCGCAGCGGTGATTGCGAAATAAAGAAAATTAACATTTTATAAACGAACTACTCGAACTAATAAGCATATGAATGACGTAAACACTGAATTCAACACTTAAAAGGACACTTAGAATCCAACTTGTTAATTATCGCAGCTTCAAGAGAAAGAAACATACCAGTTATATGACATGTAGTTTGCAGGAAATATAATTTAAGAATATTTTGTTATACATCTAGACTTATGTCCTTTGGGAGATTAGTTATTAACTCGTCTTAAATGATGTTAATGCTACCCAGAGAAGATACTTCTTCACAGCACTCTTTCGTAAAATGTTCATATGTCTTTTCTGGTTCGTCTAATCCTAATGAATTTGTTCTCACATACTGCGATATTATTTTGTGGTGATTTGTGAATTATGTGGACCTAAAATCACGTCGTTAGATTAATCGTAACGCACGACCATCTATATTCATATCGTCGACGTTGTCGACTGCTACATTCTCTGAGTACTTAAGTGTTTCCACCTTTCACTTTAATGAGGTCGATAATCTTTGTCAGAATTCTAGGTTTACACTTAAATCATGCTTGGCCCAATTTTGAAAGGTTGAGCGACAAGGTAGAGAGTATCTCTCTTTTCGTAAATAAACGTATCGTTGTTGCCGGGATAAAACCTATGTGATAATATTTTTGGAGATATAGTGACCCGCAGCACATGCATTATAAAGAGCGAGAATGCCTTGACAATATTCACACAATATTGCACCTTAGATGACAGAACGTTACCGGCCAAAGTTCTAAGCTAAAATATTTCACATAGGAGGTTTTGTCCCGGCAGCGACGATATGCCTAAGGAGAGAGAGCTCTTAAGGCAAGGACATTTGCCCATTTCAGTTCACTACGTGCTTCATGTTTTGAAGTGTGCTGAGATCGTTTCGTAAAAGGTACAGCATATTTTCTAACTTGGATCGTGTTGAGGGCCATACATTTTCCTTAATGACAAATTTTTCGTGTTCACTCTCTGTATTTCAGTTTTCAGCCGACTGATTTCTTCTTTGGTATTGTTAGGTAATTCAAGAAACGTGTCTATACTCGTTAACAGTTTTTATTAATTACGGTTTCGCTTTACGTCGCACCGACACACATAGGTCTTTTGGCGACGATTGGATAGAAAAGGGCTACGAGTGGTAAGGAAGTGGCCCTGTCCTTAATTAAGGTACACCCTCAGCATTTTCCTGTGTGAAAATGGGAAACCACGGTAAACCATCTTCAGGGCTGCCGGCAGTGGGGTTCGAACCCACTATCTCTCGGCTGCAAGCTCATAGCTGCGCGCTCCTAACCGCACTGCTAACTCGCCAGGTGAGAATTTCTGTTGAACTTAATGTAATAATTTCTGTGAACAAGTAGAACATCATAGAGAGAAGAAAATGTATAAGATTTTTTCCATTCAGAATAGCAATTATTTTAATAACATTAATGGCACAAATGTTGTCAGCTGATCCTCATCACTTCTTCTGCTTGTAGCATCGATGTCATTTCCATGGTAGTCAGGAATATATCTGGAGGCTAAAGCATCTGCCTTCAATTTCCTTTTATAATAGCGAACTCAACAGTTCGTTTTTAATAATGATAATGATAATACATACATACATATCATTATATACTGTTATGCCTTTCAGCGTTCAGTCTGCAAGCCTCTGTGAATTTACTAAACGTCGCCACAATCCGCGATTTGCAACTAGTGGTGTGGCCTCATTTAGTTCTATACCTCTTATCTTTAAATCGTTAGAAACCGAGTCTAACCATCGTCGTCTTGGTCTACCTCTACTACTGTTACCCTCCATAGCAGTGTCCATTATTCTCCTAGGTAACCTATCCTACATTCGCCTCATAATGATAATAGTAATAATAATAGTAATAAATTTATTGGCTTTATTCCCGCTAACTAATTTTAGTTTTCCGAAAAGTTGAGATGCCGGAATTTGCTCCCGCAGGGGTTCTTTTACATGCCAATAAATCTACCGACACGAGGCTGACGTATTTGAGCTCTTTGAAATACCACCTGATTGAACCAGGATCGAAACTGCCAAAGTTCGTTTTAAGTCCCGTTCATAGTTATGAGGGAGGAAGTGTGCGGAGGAAATTATAGCAGCGTTAGGGTTGATTTTATCAGCTACTTGACACCACTTAGCCCATAAATATGTTTTTGGAAAGCCGTGATAAATTAGGATATTCTTAGTTTTATAGGCCACATTTTACACTCTGCCGCAGCGCAGTTATTCCTATTTTTACTAATTTTACTACCCCTTGCACTAAATGACAGCACGTAATCCTTTTCACTCACACATTGTACTAATTCACTTAATAAACACGCAATAAAAATATACAGCTGACTCGGAGACCGCTTACTAATGTTGCCGCTTTGAACACACCTGTGGAAGTGTCCTCACAGTTACGTCGCAAGCTACCCCAGCAGTTAGCTCCGGAAACCGATTCTGGCACCTCCTGGCTGAAACCTACCGCAGACGCAGGTAACGGTGCTATCTAGCGGCTGGCGAGCACACAACGTTATAGAGCCAACCGAAAAACAATTAGTGAAAAATTGCAGATACATGTTGACTTTCCTACGTATAAATTATTTTTCATCCAGAGACAGCATTGTCTCTAAAGAAATTATACACTGATTCGCTGTATATACTGAACATTTGACCGTAAGAATATTGAAAAGGTTATAGCGTCCGCCATGCCAACTTGCTATGGGCTTAGCTCGTCACCGTATTCGGTCCACCCCCTTACTTCAACCGCGCCAAACACGAGCAGCACTTAAGTGCTAGGCCAGCCCCACCCGCGGTCCCGTAGCAGAGGAGTATGGAAATGGCTCCACGGTTAATCTGGAGTGTTTCATTTCGCGAGGTTCCTGGATCCATCGAGCATCCGGACTATTCCAGAAGGGCCAGCGCGGGTATATAAGAGAGGAACGACCTGCCTGCAGTCAGTGCGATTTAGACTGAGTTTGTGAGTGAATGAGAGCGAGATTGAGTTCGCTGGTAGCCTGGGCTGGGGATGTCAGCCTGACGGATTATCTGCCTGTTGGAGCCGAGGACTAGTTCCTGTTTCCCTGACGTCGTGTGTGTGAGTCTCTTGGATCCGGCTGCTGGAGAAGAACTTTGGGTGTTCTGGAGCAGCACGAAGGGGACACTGGGTGACGAAGTGTGCAGACTGCGAACGGAGTTCGTCAGATTGAGTGGAAAGCAGATACTATCTCGACCTGTGTGGACTGCCGTGATTATCGGAATACCGTGCTGCAGTGAGGACTGACGGCGAACGAGAGAACGTGTAGCCGTGCGACGTTGAACCTTGTGTTTCAATGTAGAACTGTGTAGTGTGAGATCAAGTGAGAAACAGAGGAAGAGAGAGAGCGCGAAACGTGTAAGTGTG
Organism: Anabrus simplex; assembly: GCF_040414725.1. Taxonomy (NCBI): domain Eukaryota; kingdom Metazoa; phylum Arthropoda; class Insecta; order Orthoptera; family Tettigoniidae; genus Anabrus; species Anabrus simplex. Next base: position 1,310,739,021 of record NC_090265.1, on the reverse strand, counting down.
TAACCGTGTACGTGTGTAAATTGTAAGCTCGGAAATCGTGTGTGTGTGTGTGTTTGTATGTGTGTAAATCTGTAATTGTAGTGCTTAGTTAATATATCTTAGAAGCAGGACGCTACCAGGTTCTGCACTCATTTATTCATTTATTTATCGCGCCAACACGCCACAATATAAACTAAATGTGAAAACATCGAATAGTTGTTTCAAATTGCCCTTGGTGCTATGCTGCATATAGCTGTTTACCCATCCCTTTGATCACTGTTATCATTTACACGGTAATCGTGCTGATACTGATGCTGCACTGATACGCTCAGCGTGAACACATTGAAAGTAAAGTCAGCTCTAATCATTGCTCGACGTCACTGGACAAAATCCCCAGATTATATTCTGAGTGGCCTTCTAACGCAAACTTGGCGGGCTCGATCCCGGCTAAAACTGATGGTATTTGAAGAAGATAAAATATTTCAGGCACATGTCTGTAAATTTACTTGCACGTAGAACTCCCGCGGGTCCGTCACCTCGAAGTTTATGAAAACCTTAGACTTGAAACCATAGGACTTGAAACCAATAACACCGGGAGAATTGGCCGTGCGCGTAGAGGCGCGCGGCTGTGAGCTTGCATCCGGGAGATAGTAGGTTCGAATCCCACTATCGGCAGCCCTGAAAATGGTTTTCCGTGTTTTCCCATTTTCACACCAGGCAAATGCTGGGGCTGTACCTTAATTAAGGCCACGGCCGCTTCCTTCCAACTCCTAGGCCTTTCCTATCCCATCGTCGCCATAAGACCTATCTGTGTCGGTGCGACGTAAAGCCCCTAGCAAAAAAAAACCAATAACATTCGTAATTATTAATGACAAAAATTGCTTCTAATAAAGAGGCTATAAGAATATGAAGCAATCTATATAAATAAAATTTTAGGAGGTCCGCAATCTGTAATTTCGTTTATTTTTATAATGTTTCAGATATTTATCCATTCTAGATCAACTCTAGACCATATCAGTGGTGTTTACCTCCGTGTACTGTATATATACTTTTCTGTCTGTTCCAACATCACGGTGAAGTGACTGGATAGATGTCGACCGAACTTCGTATTATTTTAATTTTTACCCATCCAGGAACAGGTTCTGATACGCATATGATTTAAAAATCACGGAAGAGATTGGGTTTTAGAGGGAGATCGAACGAGTTATTTGATATTTTCACACACACTATTGATTTTCTGTAAAATCTGAAGACTCTATATGAAGTATCTCTTGATTTTAAATATTTGTTGTTATCTGGATAAATTCTCTTACCTTTCAAGAGACGGAGAAAATTACTATTTTCTGCGGGCTTCATGCTCGTTGTCTTTCTAGGCGGTTCGACTTATTCCGTCTTTCTAGAAATCGGAATTGTTATGTTTATCTGTAATTAAAAGATAGATTTGAAACTTTGAAATAGTTTGTAGTAAGGTCAAGTGTAAATATTTTCTTACAGTGGGGATGGAGTTATCTGGGAAATCATTCTGTACATGTTTTGCGGTGGGATCAAAACTTATGAAATATGATTTATGATTGTAGGCACGATCATTCTTGGCAAGTTGATTTACATCGCACCGACACAGATAGGTCTTATGGCGACGATGGGACAGGAAAAGGCTAGGAATGGGAAGGAAGCGGCCGTGGCCTTAAGTAGGGTACAGCACCAGCATTTGCCTGGTGTGAAAATAAGAAACCACGGAAAACCATCTTCATGGCTGCCGACAGTGGGGTTCGAACCCAATATCTCCCAAACACTGGATACTGACCGCACTTAAGCGACTGCAGCTATCGAGCTCGGTGATCATTCTTTAACCTCTATAACCTATCACGGATATCGTTCTCACATTAAGGGACCATATCACTGTCATGGCCTATACTTCCAATCGTGACTGTGTTGGATTCACGACCTTGACCTATGACGAAAAGCGACTATCACTTAGCACGTGTAATACGTATCTGTATTCCGCTGTGTGTTGCAGTGTGAATTACAACACTCTACCACAGCTTCCGAACGTACTGGCTAATCTACATCATAACGCAGTCATGTTTTCCCACTCCCCTTTCGTAGTAAGACGTGAAAAGGTTCCGGGCGATATTTAACAGAGTGTGTATGTTATTGACAGTCGTTTCACGTTATAGTTTCTAGTTCTTGAATCCAACCTAACCATGTCTGTCGTAAACGAAACTAACATAGGTGAAAAACAAAATCGTACTGATGTTTGCATTACCAAAATATGGTTCCCAAATAAGCTATTAACCAATTTACAGAAGTTTAGAGAATGTTACTTGATAGGAGATTCATTTTTAAAGAGTAATTTCGAACATATGCAGCATCAATTAAAGAGTTACTCTTTCTCCTTTTTTTAGGATATCCTCAATTTATTAACAATCTCTATCTGTGTGTGCTTGTATGAGTGAGATAGTGAAAGAGAGTGGCCGAATGATGATGATGGTGATAGTAATAATAATAATAATAATAATAATAATAATAATAATAATAATAATAATAATAATAATAATAATAATAGTAATATGGCCCACAGATACCAAGATTCTGATCTTATGGAGAGGTGTCATCTAGGCAGCTTGCCTGTTAAATTCAACATTCTAATTGTGTTGCTGACTAACAAGAAAACAGAATTCTATTGGATAGTTCATATGGTTAAATAAATTTCATTTTGTAGGGTGACACTGAGTGCTCAACCAAAATCATTGTACTTGCAAACCAAAATGACAAGGATTGCCAAGATTCCTGATTGTCCTTCAGAAAATGGCTTCCCTCCGTCAAGATGTAACGCACGAACTTCGAATGTTCAATAGAAAACTCTATCACGAATCCACCGTAGTTCATAAGTTGTCTTCGTGTTGAATCGGAATTTCTGTACGTATCTGGAATTAAGACTAGAATTTGGAAACCTTGTATTTCTAGGAGAGACAAAGGAGTGTTCAAACATTTTCCTGCATTTGTAAGCGAAATGACTTGCAGATCACTTCGGAGAAGATTGTTTATTAGATCGGAATCCATCAGACATCTGAAATTAAAGATGATGTAGGCTTGACCAAACTTTAATCCCACTAACTCAACATGGATTTATCTATCAAATACTATTCCTCATTTCATATTACGTTAGAGAGAGAGAGAGAGAGAGATAGAATTAACTAGAAATTACCCGTTATGTACTATAAGACAACCATGATCTTGCGTTATTGAACTACAGCAGATCATAACCAAGTCATGAAGTTGGTGACAGGTTATTGGAACTGACAGCTGTTGACAAGCTAAAGCTGGTACTAATGTAATGTTTTGCACGCCGCGCAATCATTCCTTTGTCTGACAATTGAATTAGTGTAAGCATCAATCGTACACAGGCAGGGCGACCAGTGCATTACAGTAAACCACAACATTGCGGCAAGAGGCGGCAGGTGCACAGGACGTCGACGCCGCAAGTGTCAGCTCCAAGCCGTACGAACAGGAGGAACACTTAATCAATGTAAGATCGGCAAAAGCCTTACTCTGTACCTCACTGTAAAGGTAGGCTATTAAGATATAGTAATGAATTGGTCCCTGAACCACCATACATGACTAAAAATGGACAGACGTTCTAATAAGATGCGTTTATTTATTTTAAGCATTTTTCCAAAATTATACGCAGTTATCTTACTCTGGTCTGGTGCAAGTTAGTACTTTTGTTCTTGCTTTTACAATTTGCTTCACGTCGCACCGACACAGAGTGGTCCTATGGTGATGATGGGATAGGAATGGGCTAGGAGTTGGAAGGAAGTGGCCGTAGCCTCAAGTAGGGTCCAGTCCCAGCATTTGCCTTGTGTGAAAATGGGAAACCACAGAAAGCCATCTTCAGGGCTGCCAACAATGGGGTACGAATCCACTGTCTCCCGGAAGCAAACTCACAGCTGCGCGCCCCTAACCGCACGGCCAACTGGCCGGTAATTTAGTACTATAAGAGGAATATTATACGTTATTATGTTTACTTACTAGTAGGTAGGTAAGGGTTATTCTGCCCGAAGGCAGGTCCGAACCTCCGCAGAGGTTTTTCTGAGCCAGAGTTTTACGTGCGGTAGGGTGGCCAGTTCCTTTCCGCTCCTCCATTCCCTTGCCCCCCACCAACAGCGCGTGGCAACCCAACCAACTCCTGACCACGCCCAATGTTGCTTAACTTCGGAGATCTTACGTAAACAGGTATGTTATTTTGTATCCATGTTCTTTGGTAGTGCAGTGCGATTTACGTAGATGTGCATTAAGATAAACACAAATACCGAGTATTCCAGCCGAGATATCAGCTATGAGAAGGTAATATACCCATCCCGGCCACGAATCGATCTGGGGAACCTCTGAACCGAAGGCAGCATTCGGACCATAGAGCCGAGGACACCAACCTGAAGCTTATATTTATTATAATATAATATACATATACTGGCCAACGACAAGAATTTATATTTCAACAAGTTCTTCTCAGGAATTAAGGTTTCTTTGCCTACATTCGATTACCGCCGGAGAGGGCATTGATAGGTTTTAATGATTTTTTCTCTGTTTCACTCATTAATTCGTTCATTCATGTCATTACTTTATTAATCATCGATTCATTTTGATGGTTAAACATGCCTAGATTTTCAGATAACCTTGGTTATTTTCATATGATTTAGGATATTTATCCATAAGTAGCACCTACTGACAAAATGATATGCGCTGATAGTCTGGTAAATGTGGGTTAACAATAATTTCCGTACAGCTCATGAGGGTTCTTGCAACTTCCAACACGATTGTCGTCCAGCCCGATGAATTGAAGATAGTGAAATATCTCGTGAACAGTGTGACAATTTCTCAGTCATTTTGCGTACATTTCATAACAAAGTTCGCTGCTCTTAAAGCAGACAGCGATTGACCACATGACTCCTAATAAATCACGAACCATTACCGCAAGGCTAATGCTAACCGTGAGCTAATGTTTCAACATTTATGTGTCTGTAAATTGATCAGAATGAAAAAAAAGAATGGCATTTCTGTCTCATTTATGTCCACTGTAAGAAGGAAATGCAGTTCTTAATTTTCCCGCCATATATGGTATGTATGTATGTATGTATGTATGTATGTATGTATGTGTGTATGTATGTATGTACAAATAACATGAGAAAATGGCTGAATAGATTACAGTGAAAACCAGTACTTAAAGATAGGGAATAAAATGCTACATTTTGGCTATAATAGTATTCACACTGAAAGAAGTAGTAGGTTAGAGGAAGACCTGAAATTTAATTCAGAATTCTCTATGCATGTACTGCGGCATGTTCGTCATTTTTTATGGATGGCTTAACGGAGAGAGCGATCTGGTCTGGCCTCGGCTGCGAGTGACGTCACTGCGTTGGGGACTCGCGCTCACCGCACAGCAAACCATTCGGAAGAAAGGCCCGCGCACTGGCCATCGCTTTCGAGAGGGCTCTGGTGGTGTCTCCTTTCTCGAAATCTAAATGGGGCCGGCCTAGTAATAAAAGTCAGGCCGTGCGAGTTTGGCTGATTCAGCTGAGCTCAGTCGGTGAGTGCATTCATTTGGAGTTGAGTGCGGAGTTCAGTGTTCAGTTTGAGTGAGTGTAGCTGTGAACAGTGACCGCTTGAGTTGAGAAGGCAGTCTGTAGAGTGTTCGTTTTGACTGTCCGTCGTCCAGTCTCTCGAGTCGCTGCTGTATAGTGGATATTGTGTCTAGAGCAGTGTGGGAGAGATCGACTGGGTATGTGTATCAGACACTAATCGAAGTCAACTGGGATATACAGATAGTTTACACCGAACGGGACTGTGTGACGGTCGTGCAGGGGTGCGAACTGTGCCACTGTAATAGCAGCAGCCAAGGTAACTGTGAACTGAGTTAGACTGTACGCTGATGAAGAGTGAGCTGTGTTGGTGTTTAAGCGGTAGTGTAAACAATTAGCGTGACCGAACAGAGAGAGAGAGAATTGAATTGAATTGAATTGAATTGAATTGAATTGAATTTATTGATAATGTTGATATACATGCCACTGAGGCTACAAAGCCCCTTTATGTAGCGTCTACTTATAACACAATACAAGTTTATAAGTATACTAACTACATTGTATAATATTAAAATATTAATTTAAACATTAAACTTAAAAATTATAATACAGATACCAATTCCAATAAAATTAAAACATAAATCATATAAGTAATAAAGTATATCATTCGATTTAGTAATATTTTAGGCTACAAGAATCTCAGGAATATAAAAAACAGAAACAAATTTCCTAGAAATATACATATTTATTATTAGACACAAGAATACCTGATCTCAGCCCCTTGCATACTCCTCCAGTAAGATAGATGTTAAGGACTGCTTTAGTTGGGTGCAGTTCCTGTCATTTGCGAAACGGTGAAGATTAAAGACATTGAAGATACGGGATGCAGTGCAAACAAAAAATTTGTTAAATTTAGTGGTACGACGAAGGGGAATTTGAAGGGTAGTTTTTGTAAACCTATTATCTCTGTTATGTACTGACTCCATAGATTTAAATGCATTATATAGGTAGGGTGGGGTCTTCAGTTTGAGAATTTTGTGCGTAGCAACGGCTACTGAGATTTCCCGTCGTTCATGGAGTTTCAACCATTGCAGCTGAATGAAATAGGGTGTTATGAGTTCATCACGCCTGGCATTTGTCACGTAAAGAACACATGCGTTTTGCACCCTCTGTAATTGTATGTTCAAAGTTTCAGATAAGTCGTTGTATACGACTGATCCATAGTCAATTATGGGGAATATAAGATTTTGAACAAGTAGTTTCCGCATAAAAGGTGGTGTACATGACACGTTACGTTTCAAAATATGCATGGATGACACAACTTTTCTGATCACATTTGACGTATGATCAGACCAGGATAGGGTTCTGTCGAAAATGAGTCCTAGATTGTTAACGGTGTCACTATAATGGATATCTGAATCTAGAATTTTTATTGGTGGGAGGGATTTGAGGTCAACAGTTTTCAGGAGTTTTGAGTAACCTATGCAAATAAGCTGGGTCTTAGACACATTTAATTAGAGGTTATGATTTGCGCTCCATTCGATCAATCGAGAGATATCATGGTTGAAATGCATTATACAAGAAGGTGCGTTAGTGGGACTGAAGTGGAAGTAAGCTTGTAAGTCATCAGCATACATGTGAAAAGTACTACTTTTAAAGACTTCAGAAATGTCATTAATATAAATAGAAAAGCATAAAAGACCGAGGACTGATCCTTGTGGTACGCCACAGTTTACTGATTCCCAGATAGAGGATCGTCCGTCAACAAACGTAACTGATTCAAATGATTCAAACCAAGATAGAGCACTCTGCGAGAAACCAATTGACTTCAACTTTGCAAGAAACAACTCATGATTAACAGAGTCAAATGCCTTAGAGAAATCAAAGAGACATAAGAGAGTAAGCTGCCACTTATCGATGGCCGCGCGTATATCGTCCGTAACTCTCAGCAGAGCCGTAGTAGTACTATGGCCTTTCTTGAAGCCAGATTGGTAGGGATTTAGGATGTGATATTTAGACAGATATTCACATATCTGCTCATGAACAGTTCTTTCTAATGCCTTACTAAGTGCACAGAGGATATTGATAGGCCTAAAATCACTACAGACTGTTGGGATTTTCTTTTTGGGCACAGGACGTACATTGGCACGCTTCCATTCTGAGGGATACACTCCATTCTGTAGAGAGAAATTAAATAAATGCACAAGGGCAGGAAGAAATATGTCAATGCAATTAGATATTATGGATATTGAGATATTATCTGGACCTTTAGCTTTAGTTAGAATTGATCTGACTGCTTTTTCTACCTGTGAAGGGTGTACGTACATGAAATAGAATTTATCTCTGTTACTTGGAGTGACAGATCTATAATGTTTGGTAGCTTCTGATATTTTCGGAGAGTTGAAGTTAGAGACTGATGCCATATAATATTAACTTAATTCGGATGGAGTAACAGGCATCTGGCTATCTTGAGAGTGATTGACTCCTATACCAAGTGATTTTGCAGCACGCCAAGAAGCTGAGGTGCTCTTACAGTTACGGAAGATGTTGTACGTATACTTCACTTTAGCGTTTCTAATGACTTGTTTTGTCTCATTACGCAAGACCCTGAATTGCTCGTAATCATCTGGAAGTTTTGTTTTAATAAATTTCTTCCTAGCTCTGTCCCGTTTACTTATCAATTCCTTAATACGCTTATTGAACCATGGTGTTGACTGGTGTTTTACGAGAATTCTTTTTGGGGGCGCATGCTTGTCATAAAGAAAAAGTACAAAGCTGTTTAAGAGAGAGACTTTTTGATCTATGTCATTAGACTGTAAAAACACATTCCAGGGTAGTAATTCAGCGTCAGCACGAAACTTGTTTACGTCAAATTTACTGAAATCTCGAACAAGAATTGTTTTCGGAATTTGTTTTGGCGTGGATAAATTGAATACAGCATATAGCAAATCATGACCAGAAAAACCGGCAGCTGGTTCCTGTCCGTATTCTACTACCAACTCATTGCTGTTGGATGAGATTATGTCAAGAGTGCTATCGGAAGTGGCAGTATGAAAGTTTGGATTAAATGGAAGGCAGTCGAGGTTACAAGCCTTGAGCACATCGCCTATGTTATTGCTTTCCCAGTTCCGAAACGAGCATTAACATCACCCACAACTAATACATATTTATAATTCATAACATGATAATACATATAGTTCAAGAATGTATCCATGAACCCTACTTTTGGTGGACGATATATACAAGGGAAAATAATTTTAGTGTCTGAAAAGGCTGTATCATGTATTATGTACTCAGGTACTACATTTTATGCTGTTCTTCAAGTAAACTGCAACACCACCAGCGGCTCTGTTTATTCTGTCATTACGGAAAATATTATACCCATCGAGACAGACGGCAGAATCTGGTACTGTAGGTCTGAGAAATGTTTCACTTACTGTAATAATATCAAACGAACTCTTGCCAAAAATGTGCCGGAACTCAGATATATGGAAGGAGTCGACAAAAGACTGAGAATTGATATGAATGACCTTAAGATTTCTAGTGTTTCTCACACTAACACCGAGTAGTAAGTCAGATAAGACACACTCATAACTTGTCATGAGTACAATATAGTACAAAAGGTTAAACACAATAGATAAATAACAGATCGTTCAAGAAGTATGATGTTTTTAGTAGCCTATATCAATATAAGAATAATTTAAGGATTTGGAAATTATCTGATGAAGTGAGATAAAAAAGTGTAGAAAATGTGTATAAAATCAATCGCGTTTGCAAATATTTCTAAATGTAAAATAAATTATAACTAATATACTACACTAAATAGAATGGTTGCGAAAGAGAAACATTTGAATTGTTAGCCTCACCAGAATTATCTTTACTTCTCGTCCAAGGTAATTCCAGTAATCAAGTGATGCACAGGAATACGAATTATCGCGCCGCATCATTTCAGTGGAGCTGGGTAGCGTTTATTCAGTTCCTCGAGGTCGCGTTCCGTCTACACTCGATGTTTCACATCACCAACGCGCACCATTATGACACCATCCATAGTCCACACTGAATTTAGTCCGAAATGGCTTACAGCACGTTTGAGAATGTCAGTACGGGTCTTAGTTAGGTCCTCCCGTATGGTTATACCACTATTCTTTAACAGCCTCTTTGATTTGAAGACTGCATTTCGGTAGGCGTATGAAACAAATTTCACAGTGATGGGCCTGGTTTTGTTGTGACTTCTGGCACCAACTCTGTGCGAACGGTCGATCATCGCGGGATCAAGTGGAACATTGATCCGAGTGGCAATCTCCTGAATGCGCTTGTCCGTGTCTTCTCCTGAAGTTTCAGGTACTCCAAATATACGTAAACTGTTCCGACGTTGATAACTTTCCAGCTCTTCTGTCCTATCGTCTAACTGCCGTTGAAGATCAGTTATTGCCTCGTCACGTTTGGAGAGTTCACATTTTAATTCTCTGATTACATCAGTATTAAAATCAATACTTTCTTTAAGTTTCTGTATTACATTATCGGCTACTCTGTCTACAAGTAGGTTATCCACCGTTAGTGACACCGTAATATCTATAACCTCCCTGCTTACGCTGGTTTGCAACGTGTCCGATCGGGTGCACTGATCATCGCACGTCAAGATGTTGGCAGCACTGTTCTGTGAATTTAGAGGACGGTTGATGTTCTTCCCTTGTTGTCGCGTAGTTTCAGCAGTTGCCACATGAGAGCGTGGGCTGTCACTGTTTATTTCCTTGCCTTTAGAGAGTGGGGTGACACTACTGCTCGCGGGCTGGGCGATACGGGCTTTAGCCTTCACTTGTTTACGTGAGTTACCCATTGTAATTCAAAAAACTTTTACAAATTACTTACGAATCACGATACCTTCTTCCAAGTAAAGTACTTCTGCACATGCACAAGTTAAAGCACCACTGAATGCACACTTGAAATATACTTAACACAGTCTTATAACACCTTCACAAAGATAAACACTGGAGAGGCTCACACTCGCGTCTATACCACCATGTGTGTGTGTGTGAGAGTAGAGAACGCGCGAACAGTGTAAATGTATGTACTGTACTGTGTAAGTTGTCCTGATGTACCTGTGTAGTTGTGTAAGATAAAATGATTAATTAATAAAGCTTAGAAGTAAAAGCTACCAGTTGATGTGTTTATTTTTGTTACCCCACCAACACGATAAAATATAAATTTACTCAGAGAATAAACACTTCTTCATCAGGACATTGCCCGTGAGGATAAAGTATACTGAGGACACTAAAAACTCTATAGTTGATAACTGATTATTGACAGCGAACCTTCGAATTATTTGGGAGAAACATTCTTCAGCAACGGTACAGTTTTGTTCAATCGCAGGCGGAATTCATCAAACTACAAGGGATTCCGCCTTCCTGCACCGACCATGAGCCTTATGAACTTGATTTTATCTAGTCCATATTCACGTCTGTAGAAGAAGATACTTGGCTTTTAATTATCTTCTTTATATCATATACTTGGCTGGACTGGTTAGCATGTGGTTGAAACCGAACCATAGGATTAATCATTTATCCGCTGATATTTGCTGGCAGGATGTAGTGTTTACAGTTCACTATGTCTTCTGGTATGGGCTAGAATAAATGTGTTACTTTCATTGACCTGTCTCAGTCTCATCCTTGGCTTTGACAACATGAAAGTGACAGAGGTATGAGCGATTCTAGTAATACCATTCCTTATTCAGCCAGTCCCTCTTTTGTATGGTGTGAAAATATCGCTCATAGGGTCGGTTGGTGCATGAATTTGGGCTTGGCAGACTGATATGTAATAGCAACTTCTGGCGCAGTGAGGAAAGCAACGGGAAAAATACCTCACTCCTCATTTCCATAGTAGGCCTCTTCAGTGACACCTAGGCTATCTATGGCAGCTGATTGTTGGAGCTGTAGAGAATAATTATTTAAGGCTGGTCTCCGACAATCTGGATCTATTCGTGTTAGATGCTTTGGGAAAAAAACAAAAGGAAATTAATACTAGATTTTATACAGCTCAATAAAAAGAACATTGAAGACAAATATTCACTCTCAAGAATCGAAAACATTCTTCACAATCTATGGCATTGCCAATATTTCAGCACCCTGTACTTAGCACAAGGATTCCATCAGAGAGAAATAGATCCAAGACCAATATAGAAAAAAGCTTTTAAGATAGGCAATAGACATCTAATGTTTAAATATGTGTTTTGTGCTAAAAAGGCACCACCCGCGTTTCAACGAGTAATGAATCACGTTATGCGCCCATTCGTGTGCAAATTTTGTTTCGTGTATATCGATGAATTAATCGTGTACAGTAAATCGCTAGAAGAACACATTCATCATTTATCACTAGTGTTTCAGAAACTCAGGTAAGTCAACCTTAAAATGCAGTAAGATAGAACTGAATTCCTTGACAATGAACTTGCCTTCTTGTGTCATTATATGACACAAAATTGGATCAAACAAAACCTAGAAAAAATGAAAGCATTAAAGTAATATCCTATTCGAAGAAAAAAAAGAAATCAAACAATTTCTTGCTTTAACTGGTTTGTATAGGAGATTTATCCAGGAGTTGTCAAAATTGCATAACAAGTAACATGCTGCTTAAAGAAAGGTTCAAATATTGATACCGATAGTACAGAGTATAACGCTGCATTTGAAACATTCAAGACACTTCTAGTAAGTACTCTTGACCAAATTTACCCAGATTTCAATTATTCTTTTACACTAACCACTGACACTTCAGATTTAGCTATTGGAAGCGTGCATTCACAAAGGGACTTCATATTGCTTATTACTCTCAAACATTGAACCCATCTGAGAGAAGACACTCAACTTTAGAAAGAGAACTGCTCGCCATAGCAGATAGTTGCAAACATTCCAGACCTTGCCTATAGGTACGTCATTTCTAAACAGAAAGTGTTCACAGACATCTACAGTGTCCCTTAACTCTAAAATACCCAAATTTCAGACTATAACGTTGGAAAACTAAACACCAAAAAATCGATTTTGACATCAAATACATAAATAAAAACAAATTTTGTCACAGACGCCCTATCTCGCATAGCGATAAATGCAAACGACGAAATAAACTCAAACATAGCTCTCGCTGAATATGGCGAATATCAAAATGACATTGACAAACAAATAATACAATCCAATCAAGAAGATCTCAATTTTGACTCTGAAAGCTTCCGAATGTAAAACCAAAATCGAAATCAAATCATTAAAAAATAAGGAAACACTCATAAGCTAACTGAAGAGAAAATATTCAAGAAACATACTCGACATTTAATGTGAGTAACACAATACAACCTTCATCAAGGTTTGAGCGACCTTCTACTGAAAGTAATCATCACTTCAGATAGATATGCTGTTTTCTCTGATGGCATAATTTTAGAAATGCTTTTCATTAGGATCTGAGTGAAACTTTTCACACCAGCAATTATTAATATCAGTCCGTCAAAATCCCTAAAGCGGATGATGGAAACCCGGAATAAACAAACAATTAATCCTAGAATTCTACTCAAATAAACATTATGGAACCACTAAAGTCACTGAACGCTTTCTAATAAAATGCTATTGGCCTCACGTACGTGAACACGTTAGAAACTTGAACAACCAATGTAATCCCTGTCAGCGAAAAGATACGAGAGATATCGCAATCAAGGAGGGAACCAGTGTTCAATAAGAGCTGATCATCCCTTCGCTTAAATACACATAGACACTTTTCACTTCTAACAGAAATACATTTTGACAGTACTTGACATATTCTTAAAATGCACACAAGCGTACGTATTAACAGATGGCACAGTTATCGCTGTATTAAACCGACTAAAGCAAAATATCTCACACCATGGTCTACCTAAGATCACTCTTGATCAAAGTGGGGAATTTGAGAACATTACAATTAGAGAGTTTTTTAAAGCCACGAAAAATGGCTGCCATATAATCACTCCCTCGAACTCAACATCTAAATCTCCCGTAGAGAGAATAAACTCCACACTGCTTAAGAACTACGCATCTCAAGAGTCAACGACACATTCTCTCCCATATCCAAACACTTAACCATAACCATTATAAAATAAAATTCTCCAGTACTCTTAACAAACAAAATACCTCCTTCTAACGTACTTCATGGACCTTAATACAACATACTGTATTAAATATATTCCCTCCATCTCAAAAAATGAAAGTGTACCATCAAAGACAAAACGATCAATTCCTTGCTGACAAGATGTAGCGTTTACAGTGCACCATGTCTTCTGGTATGGGCTAGAGCAATTTGATACGTTCATTGACCTGTCTCATTCTCATCCTTGGTTCCGACAATATGGAAGTGACCGAGGTATCAGCGATGATAGTAATACCATTCCTTATTTATCCAGTCTCTGTTATGACTGGTATGAAAATATTGCCCATAGGGTCAGTTGGTACATGTATTTCAGTGGGCTTAGCAGAATGATATGCAATAGCAACTTCGGGGTCGGTGAGGAAAGCAACGGGAAAGTAACTCAGTCCTCATTTCCCTAGTGTGCTTATTCAGTGACGCCTAGGCTGTCTATGATAGCTGTTGATGGAGCTGTGGAGGATCAAACCAGCCTTCGGACTGAATACCCAACATACGTACTAAAGGAAAAATATCCCAAATCAAACAAATGTAACAAATCCTTTGACCAGAAAAAGTCAAGAAATCTGAGCATAACTAAATTAGAAGATAATAAATTCCACTGTACAATGAAAAATGGCAAAGTTCATGACAGAAATTTTCGGGATATAAAACCTAAATACATACATACATTATCATTATAGACTGTTATGCCTTTCAGCGTTCAGTCTGCAAGCCTCTGAGAATTTACTAAACGCCGCCACAATCCTCGATTTGCAACTATTGTTGTGGCCTCATTTAGTTCTATACCTCTTATCTTTAAATCGTTAGAAACCGAGTCTAACCATCGTCGTCTTGGTCTCCCTCTACTCTTACCCTCCATAACAGTGTCCATTATTCTCCTAGGTAACCTATCCTCCTCCATTCGCCTCACATGACCCCACCATCGAAGCCGGTTTATGCGTACAGCTTCATCCATCGAGTTCATTCCTAAATTAGCCTTTATCTCCTCATTCCAAGTACCCTCCTGCCATTGTTCCCACCTGTTTGTACCAGCAATCATTCTTGCTACTTTCATGTCTGTTACTTCTAACTTATGAATAATATATCCTGAGTCCACCCAGCTTTCGCTCCCGTAAAGCAAATTTGGTCTGAAAACAGACCGATGTAAAGATAGTTTCGTCTGGGAGCTGACTTCCTTCTTACAGAATACTGCTGATCGCAACTGCGAGCTCACTGCATTAGCTTTACTACACCTTGATTCTATCTCACTTACTATATTGCCATCCTGGGAGAACACGCAACCTACATACTTGAAATTATCGACCTGTTCTAGCTTTGTATCACCAATCTGACATTCAATTTTGTTAAATTTCGTACCTACTGACATCAATTTAGTCTTCGAAAGGCTAATTTTCATACCATACTCATTGCACCTATTTTCAAGTTCCATGATATTAGACTGCAGGCTTTCGGCACAGTCTGCCATTAAGACCAAGTCGTCAGCATAGGCCAAACTGCTTACTACATTTCCACCTAACTGAATCTCTCCCTGCCATTTTCTACCTTTCAGCAGATGATCCATGTAAACTACAAACAGCAAAGGTGAAAGATTACAGCCTTGTCTAACTCCTGTAAGTACCCTGAACCAAGAACTCATTCTACCATCAATTCTCACTGAAGCCTAATTGTCAACATAAGTGCTTTTGACTGATTTTAATAATCTACATTTAATTCCATAGTCTCCTAGTATGGCGAACATTTTTTCCCTCGGTACCCTGTCATATGCTTTCTCTAGATCTACGAAACATAAACACAACTGCCCATTCCTCTCGTAGCATTTTTCAGTTACCTGGCGCATACTGAAAATCTGATCCTGACAGAATCGCTGTGGTCTGAAACCACACTGGTTTTCATCCAACTTCCTCTCAACGACTGATCGCACCCTCCCTTCCAAGATGGCAGTGAATACTTTGCCTGGTATACTAATCAATGAGGTACCTCGATAATTGTTGCAATCCTTCCCGTTCCCTTGCTTATAGATAGGTGCAATTACTGCTTTTGTCCAATCTGAAGGTACCTTACCAACACTCCACGCTAGTTTTACTACTCTATGAAGCCATTTCATCCCTGCCTTCCCACTATACTTCACAATTTCAGGTCTAATTTCACCTATTCCTGCTGCCTTATGGCAATGGATTTTATTTACTATCCTTTCCACTTCCTCAAGCATAATTTCACCAACATCATTTTCCTCCTCCCCATGAGCTTGGCTGTTTGCAACACTACCATGATGATATCCTTTTACATTGAGAAGATGTTCAAAATATTCCCTCCACCTCTCCAGTGATTCCCTGGGATCTACTATGTGTTCACCTGAATTACTCAAAACACTGTTCATTTCCTTTTTCCCTCCCTTCCTAAGATTCTTTGTTACTGTCCAGAAAGGTTTCCCTGCTGCTTGACCTAGCCTTTCCAGGTTATTACCAAAATCTTCCCATGACTTCTTTTTGGATTCAACCATTATTTGTTTCGCTCTGTTTCTTTCATCTACGTACGAATCTCTGTCTGCCTAGGCCCTTGTTTGGAGCCATTTCTGATAAGCCTTCTTTTTACGTTTACAGGCTGCTCTCACTCCATCATTCCACCAAGATGTTCGCCTTTTCCCACCTTTACACACAGTTGTTCCTAGGCATTCCCTTGCTGTTTCTACTACAGCAACCCTGTTTGCCACCCATTCACTTTCTATATCCTGAACCTGCTTACTGTCTACTGTTCAAAACTTCTCACTAATCATATCCATGTACTTCTGTCTAATTTCCTCATCCTGGAGCTTTTCTACCCTTATTCGTTTGCAGACAGATTTCACTTTCTCTACCCTAGGCCTAGAGATACTTAGTTCACTACAGATCAGATAGTGGTCTGTATCATCGAAAAATCCGCGAAAAACTCGTACATTCCTAACAGATTTCCTGAATTCAAAGTCTGTTAAGATATAGTCTATTATGGATCTGGTACCCCTAGCCTCCCATGTGTAGCGGTGAATAGCCTTATGCTTGAAGAATGTATTCGTAACAGCTAAACCCATACTAGCACAGAAGTCCAGCAAACGCTTCCAATTCCGATTAGCTTCCATATCTTCCCCACATTTACCAATCACCCTTTCGTATTCTTCAGTTCTATTCCCAACTCTCGCATTGAAATCGCCCATTAGCACTATTCTATCCTTGCTGTTGACCCTGACCACGATGTCACTCAATGCTTCATAAAACTTGTCAACGTCATCCTCATCTGCACCCTCACATGGTGAATACACGGACACAATTCTTGTCCTAATTCCTCCCACTGACAAATCTACCCACATCATTCGCTCATTTACGTGCCTAACAGAAACTATGTTGCGTGCAATGTTATTCCTGATAAAGAGCCCTACCCCAGACTCTGCCCTTCCCTTTCTAACACCCGTCAAGTACACTTTATAATCTCCTATCTCTTCCTCGTTTTCTCCCCTTACCCGAATATCACTTACTCCTAGCACATCCAGATGCATCCTCTTTGCTGACTCAGCCAGTTCTATCTTCTTTCTTCCATAAGCCCTGTTAATATTGATAGCTCCCCATCGAATTCCATTTCGTTCGCCAAGTTGTTTCCAAGGAGTCCCTCGCCTGTCAAATGGGAGTGGGACTCCATTACTCCCATAGGTCCGAGGCTTGCTTAAAGTGTTCTTAGCTCGGTAAATTCAAGAAGCAGGTTGCTGCCCTACTTGCACATAGTCCAAGTAAGGATCTCTCCTCTAACGGGTTATGGACCACCGGTGAATTGTGTAGTCCTAGCCGTCTGAGCACAAGGAGGGCCACGACTCAGAATATGTCCGAGATGCCCACTCCCATTCCATAGCAACTGGTATCCCGACTCTCAGGACCACTTACTAGGCCACTCAGCCGTTGCCCATGGTTCACGAACCAGGACGTGACTACAGTAACCCACAAACATGAACCATAAAATCTAAGAGGAAAATAATTTAGTCAAAGTAAGCACATTTATTTCAGGTAATTTAGATTAAGATTGCATGACCTGAAAATTATAATAAAGTCACAGGAAAAAAAAAGGTAACAGCAAAAAGTAATCCATCATAACGGCAAACTTGTACCATTGAACTCACTTGCAAGCAAATTCTGTGAAGAATGAACCATTTTAATCTCAATTTGAGTATAATACAAACATAGACCACTACAGACTGATTATTAAAAAAACTATCAATATGCGTAAGCAAATTAAAAGGAACCGTCGAGAATCTATAAAGCACCTGTATGTAACTTACCCTGTACTTGGTATTTAAAAAACCGTATTATTCCTCCTTGAAAATGTCATTTGGAAGGAAACACAACAATATCGGCCAATATACTGTGTATCAAAGGTACGCAATCTTACGAAAGTACCCATCCTAATATACGAACAACACTATGTCATTGAAATGACGTATGGCTTTTAGTGCCGGGAGTGTCCGAGGATATGTTCGGCTCACCAGGTGCAGGTATTTTGATTTGATTCACGTAGGCGACCTGCGATTCGTGATGAGGATGAAATGATGATGAAGATACGTACACCCAGTTCCCGTGCCAGCGAAATTAACCAATGATGGTTAAAATTCCCGACCCTCCCAGGAATCGAACCCAGGACCCCTGTGACCAAACGCCAGCACGCTAACCATTTAGCCATGAAGCGGGACACCATGCAATTTAACAAAATGAACAGGATGTGCTTTTTCAGCTGCAAACAATAATGCACAACTGTATCAAGCACTAAATAATGAATATATCATTTTCTACAGCACAAAGCCAGAGAAATTGTTACAAACATGTTCTAATCATGAAAAGTGTATGTTTCAGGACCAAGCGTTGTATATTCAAATTGCTCTTGCTCTATTTCAACCACGGGAATTACTCTGGAACCGAAATAAACAAATTATTGTAATCAATATTCTGTTTTATGTATTCAAAAGGAACTCCATCCAAAACGAGAAATAATTTTCAGTATTCCAATCTCGATGTAAATGAGTTTAAATTAGACTTAAAACCTCTCTCACCAATATATGACACCGCAAATGAGTTCAATATTGTTAATGGAACAATTATAGTTATTACTGTATTTACAGTAACATTATTTACACTACCAGTCAAAAGTTTTCGATCACCTATGCACAAAGATACTTTATTTCAATGTATAAACACATCGTAAAAACTAAATAGACCAACAAAATATATATTTTCTCTCCCTGTCATTAAGTAGAATACAATATGGTTTGTATTTTAGCCTCTTCAAAGTATCCACCCTTTGCCCTCCGAACAGCTGCACAAACTCTTGGCATTCTGGAAATAAGATTCTGTAGTGTTTGTGTAGATATTGCAGTCCAATAGCTCTGTAAATTATTCCATAGTTCTTCAACATTAGTTGACCTCAGTTTTCGGACCTCCCTGTCAAGTTCATCCCATAACAGTTCAATGGGATTTAAGTCTGGTTACTGACTTGGCCAAATCATATTTTTCAGTTCCCCACATTTCTCTTTTCTATTGACACACCCTCTACACAATTTAGAAGAATGTTTGGGGTCATTGTACTGCTGCAGAAAAAACCCACGAACAATAAGCCTCTTGCCAGATGGAACTGCATTGTTGATTAGTATCCTGTGATATCCTTCCTTCTTTAATGTCCCATTAATTCGCACTAGATCACCGACTTTATCACCCGCAAAACATCCCCACACCATTACCGACCCTCCACCATGCGTCACCGTAGGTGTCACACACTGACTCTTCATGCGTTCTCCACGAAGTCGACGAACAAACATTCGACGATGGCTCACAAATACTTCAAACTTCGATTCGTCCGTGAATAACACCTTGGACCATTGCTGCACGCCCAAGTTTTTATGTTGCTGTGCCATTGCATTCTTTTCACCTTATTTTGTGTCCGTAATAACGGCTTTTTGGCCGCTATGCACCCCTTTAAACCTCGTTCACGAAGACGGTGTTGCACTGTTGAGACGGAGATTGGAGCAGCTCGCATATTATTGACTTCCTCGCGAATTTCAGGTGCCGTACGAGTCCTCTGACGTTTACTCTGTACACATATGAACTTATTTTCCCTGTATGATGTTACACGGGGTCTTCCAGATCGCGAAACAGTTGCATTGGCACCGGTTTGCTTGAACCGCGGCAATGTATACACCACTGCAGATTGGGCTACGCCAACTTTTGTTGCTATTGTCCTACTGGAATACCCTTCGTGATGCAGAGCTACAATTACGGCAGGTTTTTCAGTACAAATCTCCTGCTTCCGTCCCATTTGGAGGTAATATGGTGTGCACCTGATCAGATACACAAACACATTGCTAGCTGCACACAGTGTACTGAAAACTAATGTGAACTGCTTGCTACACAGACAGCTGAAGGAATGAGGCCTATTCGAGTGGACACGTCTTCGGTAAAGACACGTCAGTGTTGTTGTGGTTACTAATCAGCGACCCTCCATGTGGAGAACCGGTCAAATACACAACAGAGTCGTTCCGTCTTTACATGTTTATGCCTGTTTTATTGTCAGAACAGAGCTATGATAGATTATTTAAAATTGCATTTCTGTTTTAACCACAAATCCATAGTTGTGATAGGTGATCGAAAACTTTTGACCGGTAGTGTATATGTAGAAAAAGGCTCTACAAATTGTATAAAAACCTGTGTATATTATATAAGAAATGGAAAGTGAGAGAGTTACTGATGAGAGTAACGGTAAACTAATCCCAGGCAAATGCTGGGGCTGTACCTAATTAAGTCCACGACCACTTCATTCCCTCTCCTAGCGCTTTCCTATCCCATCGTCATCGTAAGACTTACCTGTGTTGGTGCGATGCAAATCTACTTGAAAAGGATTTAAAAAAATGGGAACGAGTTACATTACTCAACCCTAACCTCTGAAATGGTAGTGGTTCAGACGGCAGAGGTACAGGCCTTCTGATCCCAACTTGGTAGGTTCATTTTTGTAGGTGCTCAAATACGTCACCCTCATGTCGGTAGATTTAGCGGCTCATAAAGGAACTCCTACGTGACTAAATTGCAGCACCTCAGCGTCTTCGTATACCGTAGATGTAATTGGTGGGTTGTAAAGCCAATAATATTATTCTGAAATTGCACGCACTATGGAGCCCACAATCTGAAACTCTACATATTGCGGAGCCATCGCCTTTCACATATCAATTCTAATAATGTACGAAGCGTTCAACTTATCGTGTTTACCATAAATCATTCGCTACAAGTCTATTTTCTAAAGTATATTCATTTCCTTGTGACCGCTGGTTATTAATAAATTATGTAATTATTACCATTTTATCTTGTTAATAAGGCAAAGCTGGCGCCATGCCTATTTTCTTATGGTATTTCATGTGACCTCTCCCAGGTAAATGTTTCCCACATAAACATGTAATTCATTCCCTAATGATAAGCATGAAAGTATATAAATCTTGTCTAGAATTCACTACGTAGTACAAGGTGTAGAGTAAGGCCACCAGGTCTTTCCTGTCTTGAGAATAAAGCACTGTTAAAACTTGTTGCTTAGAGTCCTTTTCCTCGAGGAAGCTGGAGAACTGCACCAACGATCTCAACGTTAGGCAGTAAAAGGAACACAAAACTTTACTCACGTATCATTTTAACCATACATATGCCCTCCTGCCTTTCTTAAATTTCTGGCAGTACAGGGTGTCGGGCATGGACCATCGAGAATGGCAGCTAATAACACTAACCGTTAGGCTACGGAGGTTTTTTCCGGTATTTGCTTTACACCGCACCGACATAGATGGGTCAGGAAAGGCCCAGAAATTGGAAGGAAGCGGCCATGGCCTTTATTAAGGTACATCCCCAGTATTTTCTGGTATGAAAATAGGAAAGCACCGAAAACCATCTTCAAGGCTGCCGGCAGTGGGATTCGAACCCACTATCTCTCGGATGCGAGCTCACAGCTGCGCGTCCCTAACCACACGGCCAACTCGCCCTGTCTAGGGCGGTTTACTCTATAGTCTCGAAATGGCCGCTGCCGCAACGAAGTTTGGTGCGTGTCCAGATCTCTGTATATAGACTTTGCGGTAGGTTAGCGAACAATGAGCCATCTGGTGATGAAAGAATATACCGCTTAAAATAGAGCATCAGTCCAGTATTTTCAAGCACAAACCATCATTAGTGAGGAAATCATTCTCGTGGACAGACGTGTTTTCTCTTCTGAAGAATCCCAACAGGTAATGATGTCTGTCAACACTTCCCATTAACTAATAATACGAAAGACAAAGTGCATAACATTACTCAAAGAAAGGAGATCCAGGTTTCGGATTTAGAACTTCCATGCATATGGAGAGATAACTCGAAAGTTGAAAAAAATATGGAAATGGAATAATATTTGAAGACACCCGGATATGACAAATATTTAGATACCATATGAATGTATTGAAAAATTGAAATCCCCTCATAACAGGTACGAAGGAACACCTTACAGAGTGAGATAATGGGCTACACTCTGCTGTACTGTTCAAACATAAACAAACTCGATTAGCGCTATTCGCTATTGGAATACGACTGAATACTCCAACGTTATTCCATAAATACCCCGCAGAATGGCAGCTTGACGCCTCTATTGCCTTCTGCCCAATGAATAACCAAGTGTTTACATTCATAATGTCAGAAGATCATTACATTGCTATCTTGCTGGCTACCAGACTTGTTGCAACCAGTAGACTTGCTGTCGGTCTGCGAGGGTGCTCGTCACTCACAGCAGAACTTATTTGTAAATTCCACAGTAGACAGTAACTTTCCCCACCGTTTGCAGAATAAGAGAAATTGCCATATGTACAGAACAAAATGATTTAAAATAAAGGGCCGTTTCGCGTATAGTCTATAGATTTTAGAGAAAATCTATATTGAATGAGAATACATTACATAACTTATATAGTATTCCTACAAACCCACAGTTTATTCAGTGATTTTCAAATTATACGCATGCCAAAGCCTGTTCCTGGATGAGTACACTTCAAAAATGACGTTTGGTCGAGATCTATCAAGCCGTTTTCCCGTGATGGTGGAATAAACAGACAAACAGACACAAAAGCTAAAAACCACTGATAAGACCTTGAGGTGATCTAAAAATTAAATTTATTTAAAAAATGATCAAATAAGCGAAATTACAGACGATGGTTCTCATACTACTTTATTTATATAGATTAATTCCTTTCTTGAAAAACAAATCTGTTCAGAGAGACAAATAATGAATTTAGAAATGAGACACATTTCAGATCTGGGTAGAGCCCTCCCAATTTACGAACTTTAGATACATTTTCGGCGACTCGAAGATGTAAGTATTTTAAAAATGTATACTTGAATTCTGTGTATAAATTAAATTAATTATCATTAATTGCACTTTTACATGTATATGATCTTCATTGACGTCATTTCATTTACAAATGATAAGCATTTCATGCTCCCGCCCAGGTGGCACATTTTAAAATGAAAATATTGACATGAATTTTGTTTCACTCTTATGACAGGTATAGGTGTACTCAAGGTAGTAATTGGTTGATAAATGCACATAATATACGTGTGTACAACGAGCATATTGCATTGTAGTTGTGTATTTTACATAATTCTAAAATATGATAACGACATTATGCCGTTTCCCGTAAAAATATATGATAAATTGCCCTTTAACCACACAGTCTGTTACTCGCACCTTTCAAAAAGAAGGTACATTAGACTTATCTTGAACTTTACATGAATGTCTCCCACCTTTGATTTTATAGTCAGGACATATAAAATACTATCAGATTTCCTATTCCTGGAACACAATTTTACTCGTGTCAGGGAAATAAGAAGACAGAGGTCAAGTGAAACGTGATAGTGCTTTAATCAAGTCTAATGGACCACGAGACCCAGTAGCAAAGATGCTTCAATCAAAGCAGTAGGATCGGCCGCTTTGTCACGTCAGTACTTTTGACAAACGGGCACTCTGGGTATCATTGGAAACAATTTCTGGAATGGCCTTCTGATGTTGAATTCGGACACCAGAAATAAACAGTATTTACTTGTGAACGAGATGGTATCGGTTATGTATAAGCTATCGTAATGAAGTGAAAATCTACGAGAATAAATAAAAATGTAAAATTCTCACGTATGTGAATGGATGAGAACAAATTTACATAGTTTATCAATTTGCATCGACACTTTTTTCTATTTTTTATAAACACTGGGTACTTTTTGCTTTCGAAATACGGCTGCCATTCGGGTACGTAAAGAAACCATAGACCTTAATGTACATTATTTTTTAATTCATCCATACGAAGGTAGCAACTTTAATATTTGCAATTTTTTAATTACAACCAATACAAAAGTGGCACACGTTACCAAATTTTACTGTCCTTCAAAGTAGTCACCAGCATTGTGTACAGTCCGTTGCCAGCGGTTTGGACGTCATAGGATGCCATTAGCAGAGCCTATTGTGTTGATAGTTCGAATGGAGCGAGCTACTGCCTGAGGAATCTCTTGAATAGTTCTGAAGCGAATGTCACTAAGTCGTTTCTACATCTTATGAATCAAGTCAAAGTCACAAGGGCATAAGTCTGGGAAGAAAGGAGGATGTACCGCAATTCCCAGCCCCTTTCGACCGAACCCTACTTGCGATAGAATATCTGTCCAGTCTGAACGTCTAGCGGCTGTTTTGACAAAGTGATTTTACTTAGTCCGGCTCTGTGGTGTAGTGGTTAGTGTGATGAGCTGCCACCCCCAGAGGGCTGGGTTCGATTCCCGCTCTGCCACGAAATTTTAAAAGTGGTACGAGGGCTGGAACGGGGTCCAATCAGCCTCGAGAGGTCAACTGAGTAGAGGGGAGTTCGATACCCTCCTCAGCCATCGTGGAAGTGTTTTTACGTGGTTTCCCACTGCTACTCCAGGCAAATGCCGGGATGGTACCTAACTTAAGGCTACGGCGGCTTCCTTCCCTCTTCCTCGTCTATCCCTTCCAAACTTCCCATCCCCCCACAAGGCCCCTATTCAGCATAACAGGTGAGGCCGCCTGGGCGAGGTACTGGTCATCCTCCCCAGTTTTATCCCCCTACCCAGAGTCTGAAGCTCCAGGAAACTGCCGTTGAGGCGGCAGAGGTGGGATTCCTCGCTAAGTCCGAGGGAAAAACCGACCCTGGAGGGTAGACAGATTACGAACGAATTTAACTTACTAGAACTTGAAATTATTATTATTCATTATCAAAACATTTACATAGAAAGCGAGCCATGTAAATCATTGAGATAGCAACTAATGATTTTTGTCACAGTACACTCTGCAACCTTATAGCTGACTTTAGCTAGCATTTTCTTTCTGAAAATAGCATAATATATTCAGAAGAGAACTGTTTATCGCTCTTCTCTCTCGAGCAGCTCTTTGACGGAAAGTTTCTCAAGCATAAATTTACCTGGATTCAATTATATTTAAAGTCATAAAACGCACGACTTAATGAAAACCGTTTGGAGACGTCCCAGCGACACAGCATTAACTCTAGGGTTTACTTGGTGCCTATTTTCCTCAGAGGATGCCAAGAGGTTATATTACCAACACCATATGGAGGAACCCTAAGTGAATACACTTCACTTACAGGGCATCATCAATGTATGTGTGAACTAAGATTCATTGTTTGCCGTCGTCAGATACTCTATAATATGGACTTCAGGTTTCCTTTCATATAACAGTTAGACTTGGAATAACAATTTTGACTTACGCAAACAGTTAAAATATCTATAATTATCTAAATAATAATGTTATTTATTTTACGTTCCACGAAGTCCTTTCACGGTTTTCAGAGACGCCGAGTTGCCGGAGTTTTGTCCCGCGGGAGTTATTTTACTTGACAGCAAATCTACCAACACGAAGCTGACATATTCTAGCACCTATGAATGCCACCGGACTGAACCAGGACCAAACCTGTCAAGTTCGGGTCAGAAGGCCAGCGCCTCAAACGTCTGAGACGCTCTCACCGGCTCTAAAAGTATTGACATAATGTGTGAAAATCTAATGGCAAATTCGCGTTGATCACGTTGGTTTTATACAGTAAGCGCTAAAGAATAAACATTGTTGTTATGTAGTGTAATCACAAAATTACTTTTCAATTTGTAGTTTTAACGTTTTCCTGATTCTAACCGTTGTTAATGTCAATTTCACCAGAGAATCCTTTGTAACAAGGAGAAAAGAAATATTAATTTACCATCTACTACGCTTCGTGCTTTCGTATCGTAGAAGAACGTCCGCCGTTCTCGGTACCTAAACGTGTTTCCGTTCCAAATTGGGCCGTAAGTGGACGTCTGCATGAAGCGCGATCAAGGGGACTTACCTCACTGAATGGAATGGCCTGTCTGTGTAATGGCGGGGAGAAACTTGGGCGTTAGACAGCTCTGAATTTTTAAATATTGCAACATCTCCTTTGTTCATATTCTGGTAATCATTGGTACTTGACACACTGGCTCATCATGTTATTCGGGCTGAACGACCCGTGCTCTGGAGGAGCAGATAGGCATGGAATATTTACACACTGAACGGTGTTCAGTTAGTGTTATATTAAAACCTTGGGGTTCAATGCCCAGTATTAATGTACTTCTTTCACAGCTTGAGCCTGTCTTGAGATTTAAATTATATTATACGTGTTAACACGCTAAAGGAAAACCCACTAAGGGGACTTGTATTCATAATAAATGTGGTTAATTTTGAAAGCAATATTGTCTTGAAACAGGCCCGGGGCCGTACTCTTTTCTTTCTTTCCTTCTTCTGTGGGCATGTTTGTAAACCTACGCAGGGTACACACGGCACAGGGGAGGTGTCATCACCTGTGTTTGTAGTCAGGTCATTCCAGCAACGGAACTTAGCATTTGCGAATCACAAGCGTAGCAATGTTCGTGAAAACTTCTGCCACCTTTTTGTTTTATCGAGTTTTTGATATCATAGCATTGTTTTAACTACATTTCACTTGGAATAATTATAGTCCGACTGAAATACTGCAGTCTATTTACCTGAGTCATCTACGTGGTCGAATGGTAGCTCGTTCGATACTTGGCCAAAATACTATCCATGCTGCAAAGAATTCTAAAACGTCAAAGTTTACCTGAGAAAGGTTGCTTCAACCTCCTTCTAACTCTACATACGTAGCCCTCTATTATCCAAGAAACGCGGCCAGAAATTCGTGAAACTCGAAACTTCAATCACAGGCAAAAAACGTGACTGCCATTCAAAATGCGCCACACTACTTTTATTTTCTTTAGTTTACGAATAAACTAACATAAGTATTAAGTTTAGTGTTGGAGATTACATTTGCACCTTCCTTATTTTCCATCATACATCTCAACAAAGGATCATCTTACATTCATAGAATCTCTTGTATACGAGTATTAACTTAATCTACGTTCCTTGAAAGAAGAAAGAAAAAAGAGGGTAAAAACAATTATGATTTCCAATAATCTACCCATTTATGATGAAGTGGATTGGTTTAGAAGTCGTATTTTTCAATGTAGTCCAACCAAGAATTAAAATACGCAGAGGGCCGTCTGAGATTTAGTTGGCGTGTTCGATCCCTTCTCAGTTCAGTGCTGTGTGTAGGTGCTGAGATATGCCAGCCTCATGTTGGAAGATTGACTTACACGTACAGAAACTCCTGTGAGACAACATTCCAGCACATTGGGGTCCCTGATAACTGCAACCATAGTTAATCGAATGTAAAACTAAAGCAATATTACTTTTACTTGCCATGGTGCGTACCTAAATTGTAAATTACTTTGGATGCACGGTCAAATTCAAGTGTAAAAGGCACTTGACTAAAGACGTAGTCATCCTGAGGGTCCTGTGACATCTCACTCGGTCAGGAAGGTAAAGTACGGTACCGAAGGCATTGATTTACATAATTAATTTTTCGTTCTAGTTTACTTAGGTAATGTGTGCATATGTAGGTTTTTCTTGTTTAGTTTCCACTTAATGGGTATATGTTTGATAATCATATTCCTCAAATGCCCTACCTCCTAATCTACAGATTGGCGATGTAGTCATTGCCCCAACCCCTCCCCCGCAGGATAGGCCAGAGCTTAAGGAACATTGTGAAGTATCGTAGCCAGCGGAATGGATTCATGTGGTACACTGCTCTACGCCTTTTACAAATAAGGAAAGGACAATTGCATTGTCTTTTTATTCTTCTTTTTGTTCAAAGTGGGCGTCTGTTGTCCCGTTGTTTTCACCAAAGATACATTAAATAGGTGAGACAGTGATAATGTTTTGTCATCTCCCATTGAGAACGCGTTCAGAAAATTTCATAGTGTGGCACAAGAGGCAGACTAGCTCAGGCTTTCTGAGCTGTAGTTTATTAGTGGTAGGGTATCCAGTTATGTTCTGCTTAACGTCTAGCCAACAGCACGTGGACCACCGAAGCAAGTGGTGAGCACGTTCAACTGCGCAGGCTTCAGGAACATTGTGAAGTATCGTAGCCAGCGAAATGAATCATGTGGTACACTGTTCCATGCCTTTCACAAATAAAGAAAGGAAAATTGGATTGTCTTTTTCTTCTTCTTTTTGCTCAATGTGGGCGTCTGTTTTCCAGTTGTTTTCACCAAAGCCACATTAAACAGGTGAGACAGTGATAATGTTTCGTCATCTCCCATCGAGAACGCGTTCAGACAATTTCATAGTGTGGCACAAGAGGCAGACTTAGCTTGTAATTTGGGTACTCATCTTTGTGTTATTTTCCATTCTAAATTAGAATTGTTACACTGGTCTGCCAGGCCTAGGGCACTTTGTTCTCCTTAACAATCTTGTCGAATATCACAAGCATGGAAATATTCTTCAATTGTCATAGCAATGAGTTAAATGGTGACGAAGGTCATTGTTGTCGAGTCTGTTTTAATAAGGTTCAAAACTATGTGACCATCAGTCCATATTGATCAAGAATATAATTACGATAACCGTCTAAATGAAAAAGAAAACACAAAGGAAATAACAACAGAAAAAGACTCGTGAAGGGAGGTAAAAGTAAAATACCCTCCCGATCTCGGCTGCCTTAATGTTACATAGGTAAAACTACAAGTGGTGGACTCCAATGTTCTAAGTTCATGAGACCGATACACAATAACATTGTTGCCACTGTGATTATATACAAGAAATCGTCAATGAAGGTTAGTGTTCAACAGCTAGAATCCATATTAGTAGAATGACAATGTCGAATATATATTTCAAACTTTGTTTTTGTATTTAAAAAGTTGAAAATAGGTTTAGTTAAAATTTTGTCTATCTGTATAATGGGTTGGTTGTTTGTTTACAGCAAATAACGGCAAAGAGACATACCAGAATTTCTCGAAACTCGGTATTTATGTTCAGAGATTGCTTTGTGCAATTGTACTCTTTCTCCGCTGATGTTAGGTGTATCGAAAACCTGTGTATGGCTAAGTTATAGAAAATATAGTTTACGTTCTTTCATGTTTTGTGAATTTCTACCTTCGAGGATATAGTAATTGACATATTCATGATTAATTGATTTTAACAAACTTCCAAATTCCTCCGGAAATATTATTTTTATCCATCCGTTGTACAAAACAATAATTACAGAACATTTAATTTCCAATCGTTTGTAATCGATGCATTTTTACAAAAAGAATTGTAATAAGTAACTTGACGAAAATCCGGCTCCTTAGCTGTCTCTGGTTATTCCAACATGCCGGACTACCTGCTACATGATTAAGATAGAGACTTGTAAATAGGCAGCAATCAGTGGATGTGGTCAGTCGTGGTTAATATAATTATGTGTGCATTTATTGGGTCATCCTAAAATAAATTACAGTGTTAAAACTAACAGTGTTATGATTTGAATATTATGAATGAATGTAAAGTTATCTATGCTAACACATTTTGAACACAATGAAAAAAATCATGTTTACTCTAGCACCGTAGACGGCACCGTAACAACATTGTTGGCTGATATCTAGCGGAAATTTGAAATAAAAGGGACATTTCTATCATCCGTTTACGAGACGACGAAAAGAGAGTCAGTACTTCTTCTCATTAACCTTCATCATGCACAGTAAGTTAATACATTTAATTAACTATACTCTGTCTTATGGCAAGCTAGTGATGGAACAGTTTCTATACTAAGGAATTACGAATACTTCAAGTTCACGCAGGTTTTTCGAATAATGGGACCTTTATCCGGTTACAAATGGAATGGTCCAATTGCTTGCTTTGCCAATGGCAGATACAAGAACTGAATACATCTTAAAGAATTCTAAACATTACTCAAGGAGACTTTTAGCACATACCGAAAAGACAGTAGACAAGCAAGCAACAAAGAGACTCTTTCAAAAGTGCGTGATTTGGTGGGATGAAGGAAGCGTGCTTTCAAATATTGAACCCGACAGTCCAATCCATTAACTGAGGATAAATAAAAGGAGTCTGACTGTAAGGCTTGTGTGGATTAGCGCAGGTCTTTTCGAAATGGCACATTCTTCCTTTCTGTTACTGTAATATCAGCTATTCCAGACGAAGATATACCTGTTAGTGCACCACATAAATTACCCAGTTGGTAGGTAATAGGAAAGGTACATCATTGTACCTGCTTTCAGTCTTTATCTCTCACGTGGGATATCTGGCTAATGTCTAAGTGGTTCATGGAACCGCCTGAAATTTTAAATTAGCAGCCCTTGTGTTATTTAAAAGAACGATATCTCTTTAACATGAAATGCATTTAGTTTCAATGTTTCCTTTTCAGAGCCGTTGACTGACCGTCGTGTCGGTACCGACCGACATTAATACTTACGATTATATTTTTAATGGTTTCATACAAAAACTGGGAGTATGAATTTCATGAAATAGTTTATATTGCTTTAAGAAATCCTAGTCATTGGTGTCCTTTGTGACCAAAATATCCTATCGTGTACCAAGCTTGTAATTTACTGCCCGTTCGTCCATTCAGCAGCACTCTTCGAGACAGATTGTTCATGATTGACTAAACGATAGGAGCAGACGCTTTTCGCACTGGAGATCTGGATCTCAACGATTTTGAGAGTTAAATGGTTTTACCAATTCGAAAGTCAAACCACATGAGACATCTTCGGAATTGCTCCAATTCAGCACAAGATGAGGGAGTCGAGACTTTGATGGCATGGTCATATGGACACACCAAAGACAGAAACCAATGCATAACATTGTCTGTTCAGTATATATGAAAGCAGACACTCAGGGTCAGCCAAGAAAGTGGTGGTTGTAGTGCTTGCATGACATCATGCGATCTGAAGCGTCTGTTTTGCAGATATTCGAGATCAAGCAAAGTGGAGGGCAAGATGCAAAGAATAGATCCTGTACTTTGGCACAGCAACGTTAGTAAAAATGATGGCAGAAGTAATCATACGACATTTGCTCATTAACAAAATAATCTTAGATGCCATCATCTTTGCTATTTTTCTTATCATTTTTTATAATTTGCTTCACCTCTCATTGACACATATAAGCCTTACGTCGACAATGGAACAGTAAAGGGCTAGGGAATAGGAAGAAACTGACCGTCGCCTTAATTAAGATACTGGTATGAAAGTGGGAAAATACTGACCCCATCCTTATGGCAGTGGGGTTGGAATTCACTATCCCCTGAATACAAGCTTACTGCCATGTGCCCCGAGTCGTGCATCAACAAGCTCGGTATCATCATCACCATCGTCACCAATAACAGTTTCGAAGATTAAGATTTTCGGCTTCATACCTCTGCATGTCCAATTTGTCACTCTATTTTTTTTATCAATCAATACTGATCTGCATTTAGGGCAGTCGCCCAGTTGGCAGATTCCCTATTTGTTGTTTTCCTAGCCTTTTCCTAAATGATTTCAAAGAAATTGGAAATTTATTGAACATCTCTCTTCGTAAGTTATTCCAATCCCTAACTCCCCTTCCTATAAATGAATATTTGCCCCAGTTTGTCCTCTTGAATTCCAACTTTATCTTCATATTGTGATCTTTCCTACTTTTATAAACGCCATTCAAACTTACTCGTCTACTAATGTCATTCCACGCCATCTCTCCGCTGACAGCCCGGAACATACCACATAGTCGAGCAGCTTTTCTTCTTTATCTCAATTCTTCCCAACCCAAACATTGCAACATTTTTGTAACGCTACTCTTTTGTCGGAAATCGCTCAGAACAAATCGAGCTGCTTTTCTTTGGATTTTTTCCAGTTCTTGAATCAGGTAATCCTGGTGAGGGTCCCATACACTGGAACCATACTCTAGTGGGGTCTTACCAGAGACTTATATGCACTCTCCTTTACATCCTTACTACAACCCTTAAACACTCTCATAACCATGTGCAGAGATCTGTACCCTTTATTTACAATCCCATTTATGTGATTACCCCAATGAAGATCTTTCCTTGTATTAACACCTAGATACTTACAATGATCCCCAAAATGAATTTTCACCCCATCAAAGCAGTAATTAAAACTGAGAGGACTTTTCCCACTTGTGAAACTCACAACCTGACTTTTAACCCCGTTTATCAACATGCCATTGCCTGCTGTCCATCTCACAACATTTTCGAGGTCACGTTGCAGTTGCTCACAATCTTGTAAATTATTTATCACTCTATAGAGAATAACATCATCCGCAAAATGCCTTACCTCCGATTCCACTCCTTTACTCATATCATTTATATATATAAGAAAATATAAAGGTCCGATAATACTGCCTTGAGGAATTCCCCTCTTAATCATTACAGGGTCAGATAAAGCTTCACCTACTCTAATTCTCTGAGATCTATTTTCTAGAAATATAGCAACCCATTCAGTCACTCTTTTGTCTAGTCCAATTGCACTCATTTTTGCCAGTATTCTCCCATGATCCACCCTATCAAATGCTTTAGACAGGTCAATCGCGATACAGACCAATTGACCTCCAGAATCCAAGATATCTGCTATATCTTGCTGGAATCCTACAAGTTGAGCTTCAGTGGAATAACCTTTCCTAAAACCGAATTGCCTTCTATCGAACCAGTTATTAATTTCACAAACATGTCTAATATAATCAGAAGAATGCCTTCCCAAAGCTTACATACAATGCATGTCAAACTTACTGGCCTGTAATTTTCAGCTTTATGTCTATCACCCTTTCCTTTATACACAGGGGCTACTATAGCAACTCTCCATTCATCTGGTATAGCTCCTCCGACCAAACAATAATCAAGTAAGTACTTCAGATATGGTGCTATATCCCAACCCATTGTCTTTAGTATATCCCCAGAAATCTGATCAATTCCAGTCGCATTTCTAGTTTTTAACTTTTGTATCTTATTGTAAATGTCATTGTTATCATATGTAAATTTTATTACTTCTTTGGCCTTAGTCTCCTCCTCTATCTCGACATTATCCTTGTAACCAACAATCTTTACATACTGCTGACTGAATACTTCTGCCTTTTGAAGATCCTTACATACACACTCCCCTTGTTCATTAATTATTCCTCGAATGTCCTTCTTGGAACCTGTTTCTGCCTTAAAATACCTATACATACCCTTCCATTTTTCACTAAAATTTGTATGATTGCCAATTATGCTTGCCATCATGTTATCCTTAGCTGCCTTCTTTGCTAGATTCAATTTTCTAGTATGTTCCTTCAATTTCTCCTTACTTCCACAGCCATTCCTAACGCTATTTCTTTCCAGTCTGCACCTCCTTCTTAGTCTCTTTATTTCTCTATTATAATAAGGTGGGTCTTTACGATTCCTTACCACCCTTAATGGTACAAACCTGTTTTCGCATTCCTCAACAATTTCTTTAAACCCATCCCAGAGTCTGTTTACATTTTTATTTACCGTTTTCCACCGATCATAGTTACTTTTTAGAAACTGCCTCATGCCTGCTTTATCAGCCATATGGTACTGCATAACAGTCCTACTTTTAAGACCTTCCTTTCTATCACATTTATTTTTAACTACCACAAAAACAGCTTCATGATCACTAATACCATCTATTACTTCAGTTTCCCTATAGAGCTCATCTGGTCCTTACATATTAACTTATTTGCCATTTGTTGGTCATGGCTCCTGTAGTTCGCATTTCCTTCCCAATTGACATCTGGCAAATTCAGATCTCCCGCTACAATCACATATCTTTCCATGTCGTTTCCCACATAGCTGACTATCCTATCAAATAATTCCGAATCCGCGTCAGTGCTACTCTTTCCCGAACTGTACACTCCAAATATATCAAGTTGCCTATTATATTTAGAAATGAGCCTTACACCGAGAATTTCATGTGTCTCATCTTTAACTTTTTCGTAGCTTACACATTCTTCTTTCACCAGAATGAACACTCCGCCTCTCACCCTTCCTATCCTATCTCTACGATACACACTCCAGTGCCGTGAGAAAATTTCTGCATCCATTATATCATTTCTCAGCCATGATTCAACTCCTATTACAATATCTGGTTAATATATATCTATTAAATTACTTAATTCTATTCGTTTCCTTACAATACTTCTACAGTTCAACACTAATAATTTTATGTCATCTCTACTTGATTTCCAGTTCCCTGTTCCCTTATCACCGCTCCCTAGGCCATCCTTTTTCCCTGAATGTACCTCCCTATTACCCTTCCAAAGAAATTTCCTAACTTATACGTACCACTGCGGTTTAAATGAAGGCCATCTGAGCGCAGATCCCTATCTCCTACCCACCCATTAGGATCTAGAAATTTCACTCCCAGTTTCCCACATACCCACTCCATAGTCTCATTTATTCCCCAATCACCCTCCAGTCATTATCCCTTCTACACAGTATTCCACTAATAACAATCTACGCTTTCTTGAACTTCACCCGTGCTGCATTTACCAGATCCCACACATCTCCAACTATGTTGGTACTTATATCAGCTTTCCTGACGTTGTTGGTACCAACGTGAAACGCTACCACCTTCTCCTTCCCCTCCTCCCTCTCTTCTACTTTCCTCAACATCTGCCTCAACCTAATTCCTGGATAACACTCTACCCTGGTACCCTTTCCTTCACACACTTTCCACGTGTCTAACGATGGAATCTCCCATGACCAGAGCCTCAACCCTACCCACCTCGTTTGATCCCCTCCCCTCCTGGTCAGCCCTATCTTTCCTGATAACTGCAGAAGCTACTTCCTCCTCCCTTTTCCCCTTGCCATGACCCTGTTCCACCTGTCTTTTCCTATCATCTACTCTGCATTTTCCTTTCCTACCTTTTCTCTTCCTCCTACTTCCACACATCTCAGCAACAGTTCCCTGTCCCTCATCTTCCCTCTGTTGTTCTACCTGGAGTGACTCGTACCGATTTTGCACAGACACCTGTCCTGAATTCTGATCCTGAATAGAGCTCTTAGCCTGCAATCTCCTTCCCCTTAGAAAATTAGACCACCTGTCTTCTACAACTCCTCCCTTTCCTTCCCCTCCCTCTTGTACACCTACTGTAACCTGTACGTTGTTTGAGGGAGTCCTATCTTCCTTCCTGTCTTCTGTGAGAATCCTAATTATCTCCCTCAAACTTTCCAACTCCTTCCTCATACCCCTCAATGCCTCGCCACACCCACAGAAACTACACTCGCGCTCCTTAGCCATTCTTTACGGGGGGGGGGATGACATTAAAAATAAAATAACTTATTTGCAAAAAATAAATTAACGGAGGGATATATTGTCTGGGATAGTACACAACAATAAGGTAATTAATATACGACTACACTACAATACTACTTAGTCGTGCTCTATTTTTTTATCCTACAACCCCTGAGAGGATAAAAACTGCTGTTAATTACTGAATATCGAAAGTAATAGCCTACACAAGAACTACACAATTCTAAACTGCAATTAAGCCTATTCTAATTACAACAGCAGTATTTTAGTAAGAGTTTCTACGGATTCCTCTACTACACCAGTACTACACAAATATTTTACAATAATAAAATAATCACACTAAATTCTAATAGGATATTACTCGTATACTACTGTAAAGTACACTACACTAATGTTAAACTACTTTCAGACGTATCCTAAATACGGAACCGTACCGTATGTCACTAAACTATGCACAACAGAAATGAAATTTGCAAGAACTACTGTACTCAAAGATTACCAACGAAGCTAAATGCTTAGACAAATTATTATTAGTATTACGATCTAATAGATACACACGAAAAATAACACACGAATACAGCAGGCAAGATACGGCACTATCTAAATGTACTGTATCTATACTACAATGTATCTACACTACACTACACTGGGTTTGGTTAAATGCTTAAGTATCGAAAGGATTGCCGTACACGAAGAAAAACACGAATGTAACTGGCAAGATACTATCTAATATATTATACCTTATCTTCACTACAATTCTACAATTCTACTGAAATGTGGTTATGTGATTATTACAGCTGGTGGATTATTATTATTTTCCCTACTCCACGGGACGGAGAATAAAAGTGTCCTTAATTAGGCCTACTAAAAAATACGAGGTTGTCTACAGTAATTTCTCAAATATTTCTATCAAAACTACTACTACTACTACTCCAGGGACTTGAACTGCAATTACTGGGATATATGAACTTTATTATTATTAGCTAACCGCTCATAGGCCTAAGTACTGAAAGATCGAGGGAGCGAAATATAAATTACGGATACTTTAACTACCTACTTAGAAGTACCAATGAATGGAATACAAGATCAGCTGATTTTTATTTATATTTACTTGACTACACTACACCCTTTGTTCACAACTTAGCCAACAATGCAATATTTGAATATGATGAGCGACAATAATCAATAACAATACAACGACTGTTAACTATTACCGTGTAATCTCTTTAACTTCTTTTTAAATGGAGGTTTACAGGCGTATCGTGTTTTTCTTATGTAGTAAATTATTACCTTCGCGATAGTTTGAACGGATATCTATACGAAATACCGGAGAAGTTGCTGCAGAAGTTACGGTACTATTCCTTATGATAACCTACTTTTGTAAGTATAACCAACGAACCCACGGATATTTACAAATATTTTTAAAGTTAATATTATTTCTTAAAGTATTTCTTAAACCTAAAATCGAAACAAGGTACACCTAGCTAGCCTACTTAACCTAGAAAACGTAATTTACTGAAGACCAACTGAATTACTTGTTACAAAATTTAAATAAATGTCACTACTCCCAATTTCTACCAACAAGCACTAAACACCACTATATAAACAGCACTAAATGAATCACATATACACAAAATTTAGCTATTTCAATAGGTTTTCACTACTTTATCACTACACTAATGCAAGAGCTCTCTCAATAGCCAACCATTCTCAAGCGCATCCAACAATGCAAGGGTCTCATTATACTTCATTATACTTCATTACTTCATTATACTTCACTTTCCAGTAATATAGTTATCTAATGTAACATTCCATTGTTCTTGAAGCATTTCGGCAGGATGGATTTACGCGCTATTACCCATAATGGAGTTAGATACATCACACACATCCTCGAAATGTCAAAGAAAACGGTATCGCGGAAATAAGGAAACAGTTACGATCATGATGACAGTGCATATGACAAGAAAAAGTTCAAAATTGTTGCCCTTAACACTGAAGAAAAACACACAAATGAATGCATCCTGCTAGTTAACGGATGAAAATCCTATAAGAAGAAATATACGCGATAAAATAAAGACTTATAAAGGAGAGAAGAATAGAAGTTACTACAAGCCTTTATACGTTTAAAATGCAAGGCATTGAGCAAGCCTTGGCTTAGAAAACGAGAAAGTGAATTTAACGCAACAGCTACAAATATTAATCCAACTAGCAATTAATAGCCATTAGAAGAAGATAAGAGTACAATAGGCATCTTGGGAAACTTTCTCATATTTAAAGAAAAGCCGATAATAAACCTGACTACAGGCAACATATTAATGTTAGCAGTATTAGTATTTGTCATAATGTCCCAGATGATGTTATTTACACTGCCGGAAAAATTAATAGCAAATTGGCGATTTTTCCTTTGGGTTAAGTTATATTATGTTTTACTATGGCGGGTGTTTAGAAAGTAATGCAGTCTATATATTTTCAGAAAGCTTGTCTTATTCCCTTTCTACTAGTGTGTAAAAATTTAATTTATGGCTCATTTACACAGCAGTTTTTGTAGGATTTCTCGATGGACAATTTACAATTTACATGTTAATATGTATTGTGCCATCTGGTGCCATCAGATGGCAGTAAATGCTTCTGCTAGTGTTCATAGATGACTCTGTAATGCATGTAGCTGCTGATTCCCACTTCATGTCTGTTAATAATCCCTCTGAATGTTCATAGAAATTATTCATGGTTACCTGTTGTTTATTTGTTATTGTAAGTGTTTGACAGACGAATTCAGGTTTTAGAATGGGCCAGAAATGTGATATTAACCTAGAAAGACTGCACGGATTGTATCCCTAAGTGAATGTGGAAAAACAAATATTCAGATAGTGTGTGGCGTGCATAAAAGTATAATTGAGGGGCTGGTTGGCTAAGTTTCGAGACAGGGGTGAAGTCATGAGTGGTAGAATAGGAAAATGTGTCAGAAAACTGAAAACTTCACACAGACGTGGCAATGCTTTGCGTCGTTTATGTTTGGAGGACAGATTTTTTTATATCGGAAGTGCTTACTAAAAATGGAGGGAACGATGTGGGGTTGGTGTTTGTTCCAGAAATGTAAAGAACAGATTGCAAAAATTTGGTTTGATGTCCAAAAAGGCCAGTGCTCAGCAAACAACAACATATGAAGCATGTACTGTGGGCTAAAGTACATCAGACCTGGCCAGCTGAGCAGGTGTGCAAGGGTCTGTTCAGTGATGAATCTAAAATTAACATTGCTGGAAGTGATGTAGTTTGTAGAGTATTTCGGAAGGCAAGTGAAGCTTTGAATCCTGCCTGTACTTTAAAAACTGTGAAGTTTCCAACTAGTGATATGATTTGGGAGTGTTTTTCATACACTGATGTTGGGCTTATTGATGTCTTAGAATCCACAATCAATGGAGAGAAGTACAAGAAAATTTTGGAGATGTTACCACCAGTAAGGGATTTGTTTGCAGGACAACTATTCAATTTTAAGGAAAATACAGCATCCTGAAATCGTGCAAACGTGCTCAAAGTGTTCCTAAGTGAGCAAGAAAATGTCACAGCACTGTCTTGGCCTGGAAATTCGCCAGATCTAAAACTAATTGAAAATTTGTGAATGATTTTGAAGAAAATAAGAGAAAGTAAGCTTAGAACAAAACTGCAATTTATTGCAGCCATTGTGAATATCTGGTATCATGCCATGCCCTTAGAAACCCTCAGACATCTAGTAGATTTCATGCCAAGAAGTGTGCACAAGTTGTGAGGTCAACAGGGTTTCCAATCAAGTAGTAGTGCTGAAATGAAAATTAAAGCAAAATATTGCTACTGTGCTTTCCATTAACAAATCCTACAAAAACTGCCATCTAAACAGGTCATAAATGATGTTGTTACATACCATTAGAAAGGGAAAAAGCAAGCTTTCAGAAAATTGTATTGCTTTCTAAACACCTGTCACATTAAAACTTGATATACCTTAATCCAAAGGAAGAAATGAGCGAGTTGATATTAATTTTTCCAGCACTGTATGTACTTGATTCTGTTTAATGCGCAAGACAAGCTCAAGATGATTTTTAATGAAGTAGAAGGACAACTATTCGGGGCCATGCCGACCGAGATAACCGAAGGAGAGAGCGATGTTTCCGTTAATGACTTTATGGAGCCCGGTGAATGATGGAGCCTCACCACATCCGACAGAGGATCAAAACCTACATGTTTTCGACTACTTAAAGGAAATAAGTTTCATATCACATTAAACATAACAGGTAGGTAACATGTAATGTAGTAGAGTTGCATTTTGTTGAATAGGGAATATGTTGATTGAATCTTAAAATAAACAAATGTAGGTTAAGTTATCGCGAGTGACTTTATAATAAACGAATGTCGTGATGGAGTTAAGTACTCTTCAGAAGAAACTAGGCAATCCAGACGATAGGGAAAGTGACTTAAGTAGATATCAGTGTTATTTCAATAATGTTGTATGATCGTATGAGAATTTGCCATGATATGAAGGCAATGATTAGGAACAGAATGCAGTAATATTTTAAAAGATAAATAGGATTTTTTTGTAATATATGAAGGTTATGTCGTCACACGTAATTGATAGGAGGTTAGATATGGATATCAAAACAATATGACGACATGTTAATATTGTAAGTGAAGTGCATCATCCGAAGATGCATTTAAATGAGAAAGGAGTTACTTATACATTGATATGAGATATGTGAGAAGAATATGTGATATACTTCGAAGAGAAATGATATGAAATGGAAAGAGAGAGTTGTGAAACGACGACATAAGAGAACAATAATGACGAAATTGAATAAATATGTGGCTACTATGATTTCGTGGGAGGATATGAAATGTTTTTCGGAGATTATGAAGAATATTGGCGTAACTCGGATCAAAAGTATTTTGGGATCAATAGTTGCATGTTATTGATAGAGATTCCATATCAGATATTAAAGATAGCTTGACGTGACACTTACATGGTGATATAGCAGGAAGGAATCATCAAAATGAATCCTGTTTGGGTAAATAAGCCACTTAATTCCATATTTTTTACCTGATAATCCTGCAATAGTGTATTGTATTATAAAATATGTGTTATGATAGATGTTGATAGTTACAATTAAACATTAGTAAGTCTTTCCAGTTATTTATATTGGATAACAGTCACGTACAGTCCTTGACAACGATATTCCATAATGTCTAGTTAAATCGTAGGAGATTGTAGATTGATTTTCCATTGCAGTTATAAATTTCTATGGTTATTTTTGATACATATTTGTCTTAATTTGAAGATTTAGTTGATGTTGCTTCCAACAATATTTAATTTAGTAACTTAAATTAATAGTAGCCATCACGTTGGAAACCATCTTGCAGTTTCTTTCGAGCCATTATGGAATAGCTTGATGCACGATACCCAAAACGGTGGGTATTGGGTCCTGGTACTGACTACCACGATCACCTGATCTAATCCCTCTGGACACTCCTTTGGGGCTACATAAAATCTAAAGGGTAAGAACAGAGCCAGAAAATTCTGAATGATTACAGCTACGAATTCATGAGACCTGTGCTGCAGTGACACCTCAAATGTCAAGACGTGTCCATATAGACACTACGAGACGTGTTCATCACTGCATTAACCATCAGGACATTCATTTCATCATAATTAATATGAATATTTGTAGAAGGAAACATTATGGCATGTTGAAGTGTGCTACCTTTTTAAGCTTTGAGACTTTAATAAGTTTTTGTTTCATGCAAGCAACACTTTGGTAGAGCACAATGTCCGTACGAGTATAAATTAATGAGTTATTAAGCATCCTTATCTGCACCCTTTTGCAGAACGTATGTAGTAAAATGGCTGTCATTTGTTTCTCATCATGCCAAAAATAGCGCGTTGCACCGCTCCATTGAAAACCAGTGATTAGGTATCCCAGTCATTATTTTTTCATACGAGTTTGTAAAATGTGGAATGTATGGGGTACTGAGCTGCCATATATGAAAACACAAAGGCCCAATAATACTTCCTTGCGGAACACCTTCTTTATCGATACAGGATGAGGATCCCTTACCTACTTTAAATATTCGAGCTCTGATTTCTAGAAATTTATCCTGTCGTTCAGTCACTCTTTTGTATAGTCCAATAGCACTAATCTGCATCAGTAGTCTCTCAAGATATATCCTATCAAATTCCTTGAATAGGTCAATAAAATTGCACTCCATTTGACCTCCTGATGCTCAAATATCTGCTCTATCTTGCTGGAACCCTACGTTATGAACCTTACTGGATGAACATTACCAAAACCCGAATTGCGTTCTATGATGGTATGGTGGTGAACGTAATGAAAAGTCGGGGTCGTGTGTTTCTTTCAGTTTTAATTACTATGTTTATGGGGTAAATGAATCAAATGATGATCATTGAAAGTGCATCTGTCTGTCACGTCATCAGCCCTAAGGATGGTTGGATCCTTAAATAGCACCATCAAAGGTTATGTAGTTATAGTGAACAACAATAACCAACGGTAGCGTCAAAATAAGGCAGAAGGAGCAGTGAAGTGATTTGCCGTTGCTTTCAACACCGGACCAGAAAGCGCTATTGTAGTACGAAGAGCTCTATGTGTAGCGCAATGTATAACTCTCAGGTGCATTAGCCGCGCTCCAGATATCTTTATACTGCGTCTCCTTTACCTCAGCAGCTTCCATATTGCCATAGTCATGAATGAGACTGCGACTTCGGTAGAAGTTACGTTTTTCACTAGCCAGTGCCAGACAGATGCAAAAGTACTTCATTCATCAATAAACGGCAAAATGAGTGAGTGTCTGCATGGTTTGGGCCACGTTCCTGACACCTTGCAGTGCGTTTGAACCTCACTGACGGCAGCTCTCAAGATGTTTTTCCGTGGTTTCGCAGTTTCACACCAGGCAAATGTGCTTTATCTCATCTCCTATCTCATCGTTGCCATAAGACATCTCTGTGTCGGGGCGACATCAAATACATTGTAACCGGGCGAG
Source organism: Anabrus simplex (assembly GCF_040414725.1). Lineage (NCBI taxonomy): Eukaryota > Metazoa > Arthropoda > Insecta > Orthoptera > Tettigoniidae > Anabrus > Anabrus simplex. Next base: position 1,310,696,642 of record NC_090265.1, on the reverse strand, counting down.
TTGACCGTGCGGTTGGGGGCGCGCAGTTGTGAGCTTTAATTCGGGAGATAGTGGGTTCAAACCCCACTGTCGGCAGACCTGGAGATGGATTTTTGTTGTTTCCCATTTTCACACCAGGCGTTGGGAGGTTGTACGTAATTAAGGCCACGGCCGCGTCTTTCCCACTCCTAGGTTTTCCCTATCCCGTCGTCGCCGTAAGTCCTACCTGTCCAGCCCCGCGGTGTAGGGGCAAGGAGCCTGTCTCTCACCCAGCGGCCGCGGGTTCGATTCTCGGCTGGGTCAGGGTGTTTTAATTGTAAATGAGTAATATCCCTGGCCTGGGGACTGGGTGTTTTTGTCGTCCTTAATGTTCCTTTCGTCACATTCAACACTCTACACTTCCTCCATTATAATTACACGCAGGCTCATATCACATGGTGCAAGTAGGGGAAAAATATCTCTATATGTCGACGCCCCGAACAAATAGCATTTTTCTAAGAAGATCTATCGATGCGACGTAAAGACAATTGTAACCAAAAACGTAAATTGTAAAGAAATAAATTTAAAAAAGCTTTGTAAGTACACAGGTGTTAATGTAAGGAAAGATCGGCATTGGGGCAATCACATTAACGAGGTTGTAAGTAAAGGTTACAGATATATTCATATGGATATAAGAGTAGTAAGGACGCAAAGAGGAGGGGGTAAGTTACTGCTGGGATCACAGAGTACGAGTCTAGTGCATGAGACCTAAACCAGTATTACTTGATACGAGAAGTGGAAACGATCCCAAGGGAAGTAGCACGATTCGTTCTGGGCTATTTCCTACACAAGAGTAGCGTTGCGAAGATATTGTAAACATTGGGCTGGGAAGACTTGGGAATAAGGAGACGAGCTGCTCGATTAAGCGCGATGGTCCAAGCTGTCTGTGGAAAAATTTCTAAAAATGATATTAGTAGAAAATAAGATTGAGTGGATCGTTTAAAAGGACAAACGTTTATAAGATTAAGATAAAGTTAAAATTGAAGAGAACAAACTGGGACGAAGACAGTATTCATTTTAAGAAGAGAAATTAGGGAATAGAATCATTTTTCATGGGAAATGTTCGACAAAATGTTCAAATACTTTGAAACCATTCAAGAAAATACTACGTTAACAAAATCGATGTGCAATCTGCCACCTGGGCAGATCAACGGCGATCAATGATAACTCAATGAATCAGTAATTCTGAAATCGTAACTGATATAATCAGAGAAGTTCTTTCCCAGATTTTACAGCAGCATACTTACAGCCGACCTCCTGTGATTTTCCGCTTTATGACTATTACCCTTTTCTTTGAACACAAGGGCTCGTGTAGCAACTCTTCACTCATTTGGAACAACGCCTTCATGTTCACTGTATTGAAATGAAATGTCGTATGGTTTTTAGTGCCGGGATATCCCAGAACGGGTTCGGCTAGCCAGGTGCAGGTCTTTCTAGTTGACACCCGTAGGCGACCTGCGCGTAGTGATGAGGATGCAATGATGATGAAGACACCACATACACCCACCCCCCGTGCCATTAGAATTAACCAATTAAGGTTAAAATCCCCGAGCTGGCCGGGAATCGAACCCGGGACCCTCTGTACTGAAGGCCAGTACGCTGACCGTTCAGCCAACGAGTCGGACCTTCATTATATTGAAGTAAGTAAACAATAGCAGCATCTGCAACAGAATTATTTACATGTTCAGTGTCAGTAAATTTAGTGACGAACAAAGTATCTTATTGGAGGCTCTCCGATTCTTTTAGCACCAAAAGTAGATGAAGAAACTCTAAACACACCATACATAATTAATATTACAGTAACAAGTTAGTCTTACGTATCTACTTAATTTATTTCGAAAATACGCACTTAGTTACTGTTGAGTGTTTTTGTACTTCTTAATGTCGTGCATCTTAGGGACTGAATTAATAATACGTAGAAATTGCTGACAAATTTCGGCTACGAAACATATGGCTTACTTTTAAATACTCTGCCATTTAATGCTTGCATCAGTAATATTAACGAGTGATGTGAATATTCTACTTTAAGCATGGTTCTAAAACCTTACCACTCTAAGGTTTCTTCTAACTTTTCTAGCTGTTTAACATCTACCTAACTCAGGATTTCCTTGATGATGATGTAGGGAAACACTAGAGCTGGGAATTAAGTGGACAAATCTTTAAGTCAGGTACACCCACAGTATGTATGTGATGTGGAAATGGGAAGTCACAGAAAATAACCTGCAGGGCTGATGACGATGGGCTTTGTACTCATCTTCTCCCGAATCCGATATCACAACTATGTGGCTCACACCATGCAGACTACCCTCTCGGTTCAGCTAAAATAGGATTAACTATTTTTTTTTTGCTAGGGGCTTTATGTCGCACCGACACAGATAGGTCTTATGGCGACGATGGGATAGGAAAGGCCTAGGAGTTGGAAGGAAACGGCCGTGGCCTTAATTACGGTACAGCCCCAGCATTTGTCTGGTGTGAAAATGGGAAACAACGGAAAACTATTTTCAGGGCTGCCGATAGTGGGATTCGAACCTACTGTCTCCCGGATGCAAGCTCACAGCCGCGCGCCTCTACGCGCAAGGCCAACTCGCCCGGTGATTAACTAATTAGCGTAAATTGGGACAAAGGAATTCCGTCTCCTAATTTTAGGATACAATGTAAGAGATATAGAGATGGAGGAAAAGCAAACGCATTCAACCTCTGCGAGTGCATTGACCCTAGTTTAAAGAATTTTATTGAAACTTGTATAATGATTAGCTTTAGTACTTAGCAAACTAACTAAAACCTTAAATTTTTTGGACGAATTACGAGTAAGTACTTAAATTACAGCAAGTAAAATCAAACACTTATTTTTGTGCAAGAGATCGAATAAGTCCCTGTGGTTCGGATTAGACATAAAATAGAAAGTGATGTACTTTGTAACTCCCCAATAACCCCAGCTGCGCGATAATAGATGAGTGCAAGATAAAAATAGCTTGATGACAGGAACAATGTGCATAATCTGTTGAACGGACGGTAAGGTATTTGTAACCAGTATGCATATTAATATGTAGCGTTACGTAGCAACAGACGATCATACGGGGAATCAACAGCACGCACTATGGAGCACTTTGCTGCAAATTATGCATGACTGAATCCGTCATACATGTTTAGAGCTAGTCTGTCTCCATGTAGTGTATCAGAAAAGGTCAGACAGTGTCTGTCACAGAGTCATTTGCACGTCCAAACCCTGATTGTTGTTACTGGTCAAATAATGTAAGCGATACTTAGGTCACTGTTTTCGTGGTTATAGTAAAGTCTGTATGGCATTTATTCAATTAAATTAATTGCTACAAGATTTTGCTGTTGAAATAATGTGAGATATAGGTACAAACTATATAGAATTATTAAAATGAAATGAAGTAGAATCAAAAGGTTAAAGAGAGAATTGAATGTAATAAACGTATTAATCCGTAAATAAATAAATAAATAAATAAATAAATAAATAAATAAATAAATAAATAAATAAATAAATAAATAAATAAATAAATAAATAAATAAATAAATAAATAATCTTTCTTCGTAACCCTTTCATTGTAATGGAATGAACATGCAGCTAAAGACTCTACGCCGAATGTCTTGCGGCGTTTATTAACCTGGCACAAGTGCTGGGGAGGGGATCGGATAATGTTTCTGTCGGAGGAGCCACCCTCGAGGAGGTTGATGGTCTGCAAACGAGGAAATGTCACTCGAACCCATCTGGTTGAAGGGCTGCAGCTTCAAAAAGACTGGCCTGAGGCCGAAGAACACTTCATACGTCTAAAGGTTTCAAGACCAGACAGTTGCAGAGCTGGACCAGCGGTACCGGTGTGGTAGTGCCTTGTAGAATACAATGAAAAATCGCTGCATTATTAATTATATTCAGTTACATTAGCATGGCTAAAGAGAAAGGAAATACAGCCGTTCGTTTTCGACAGGTCTTAAAGATAGTAAGAGGGCGATTAGAATCTCTGAATCGGCAATCGAGATTGAGACAAATAATGCAACAAGTATGTTTGAGGAAAGGAACATTGTGAACACCACTCGCGGATATCCTAGGAATCAGCAAGGTGTGTTGGCCATGTTCAGGGCAGTCCACTACGTGCGCACTGGATACTACTCTGGAAACGATGACACAAATTACCGTCAAGAGATGGTTGTTATTGGTTCCGAACTTTGAACCACAACCGGTGAAATGTATACAATACTCAGATCTATTCGCCCCACTGCAACTCCAGGCCAGTCCTGAAAATCAACATCATACCCATGGCTGACAAAGATGATATAAAGGTGGAGGAGTTCTATACTCAGAACGAAAGTGTGATGGACATCACAAAGAAGCATGAGTTTAACATCATTCCGGATATTTGAATGCGAAGATCGGAAAGTCAGAATTGGAAACGCGGCTGGGCGTAAAAAACGGGAGAAGGGCAGGCTGGTGGAGTTCATTTAGAAATAATATCTAGTCGTCCTTCAAACTTGGTTCCACTAAGGGCGATGATCCAAGCTGATTCGTTCTGGTCAACCAGTGCTTCATCTCAATTAAAGTCTACTTAGAGTGCATATCGTATCCGATCATAAAACTGTGTGGCATACATCCAACTGCGCTTCAGAGCATTTCGTAATACCACGAGACATTCAAGGATAGATTTCAGTAGGATCAGGGACGAAGCAATTAGGAGGAGGATCCGATAAAATGATGAAGCGGTATATAAGTCTTGTAAAGATAAATGAACCGGATCCAGCCAAAGTCTAAAAAATAATAAAAGGAAAAACCGTTGATGATGAACGAGATAATGGACTTAATGAATGGACCCCGGAAGTTAAAAATAAAATTGTGCTAATACAGTCAGCTGCACCAAGACATTGATTGGAAGATGGTCAGTGGAATAGGACACTGGATGACAGAAGGACATCAAGAGGCAGAACACCTGTAGCACTCGTAGTTCCTTCCTGTCCCATTGTCGCCATAAGACTTGTCTGTGTCGGTGCAACGTAAAGCAACTTGCAAAAAAATAACACTACTGTATTGTATAGAGTGTAAGGATGGGCAGTTACGCAGGCTCTCTATAAGAGACTAGAGGTGTGCAACATGTGGGTGTACATGCGGATGCTCCACATGTCGATGACGGAATTCTTATTTCTTGGATGGGCTGGAAAAGGAGACTGATGTCATGCTGATCATTTTCTTTTTTGCAATTGGCTTTACGTCGCACTGACACAGATAGGTCTTATGGCGATGATGGGACAGGAAATACCTAGGAGTGGGAAGGAAGCGGCTGTGGCCTTAATTAAGGAACAGCCCCAGCATTTGCCTGATGTGAAAATGGGAAACCACGGAAATCCAGGGCTGCCGACCGTGGGGCTCGAACCCACTATCTCCCGGATGCAAGCTTACAGCTGCGCCCCCCCCCCCAACCGCAAGGCCAACTCACCCGGTATGCTGATCATCAAAAAGGAAATAAATTGAACATTTCAGCCATATAATGCGGAATGGTATGTATATAACCATACAACATTTCACACAATGACATGGGAGACTTCGCAGGTTACGAATTTCTTGGATAAATAATCGCATGTACTATTACAGATTCAGCACTAAGTCCCTATTCTACGCTGCAGCATCAAAACTCAAGACTGTCATGTTGACGGCCAACCTTCAACGAATGGTGTCACATTAATATAAATAAAATAATAAATAAATGAAATGAAATGGCGTATGGCTTTTAGTGCCGGGAGTGTCCGAGGACAAGTTCGGCTCGCCAGGTGCAGATCTTTTGATTTGAAACCCGTAGGCGACCTGCGTTTGGTGATGAGGATGAAATGATGATAAAGAAGACACATACACGGAGCCCCCGTGCCAGCGTAATTAACCAATGATGGGTAAAATTTCCGACCTTGCCGGGAATCGAACCCGGGATCCCTGCGACCAAAGGCCGGTACGCTAACCATTTGGCCACGGAGCCGGACAATGAATAAATCTATACATATATAAAATAAGAGTTTTGTCTGTACATTGCTCAGAATTTGAAAAGAATGGTATTTCTGTATCGGTCATGTCCACAGAAACAAGGGAATGCACTTTTTACTTTTCCGTAATTTCTCTCTGTCTGTCTGTATGTATGTACACGCATCACGAGGAAACGGCTAAATGGAATTTAATGAAAATCGGTATGTAAGGTCGGGGGATGAACCACTACAATCTAGGCTATAAATTATTTTGTTCACGCTGAGTGAAATGGTAGTTATTGGGAAGGCCTGACATTTAATTCTCAAATATTTATATTATTAGTGTTCCTGTCGATGAATATTACATAACATAAGTTATATAAAAGTTCATTTCCGATCATTTATGTATTATACCTTTTTACCGTACCGACTATAATAACAGAAATATTCGTGAATTTGTATATTTTTTTTGCTACGTCGATGGGAACAGAATTTAATGCAAATCGGTATATAGAGTCGGGAAACAAGAAACTACAGTACAGTCTGAGCCATAAACAATTTTTTTCACCCTGGATGAAATTGTAGTTTAGGGGAAGGCATCAAATATTTACTGTAATTTTTAAGTACCTATGTTGTTGGTCCTATCGAAAAGTACTACATAACAAAAGTTAAGAGAGAATACAATTTCCGATCATTTTGTTTTAGTCAGTTTTACCGTACCGGCTATGATAAGAGGGTATTCCAAAGTAGGAAGAAAACTGAATGTGAAGGCCTACAATATCGAAAGCTCTTAAAATTGATCAATAATAACATTATATTGACCATTGTGTGTTGTGATGTTCTTTGTCTCTTATGCTGCCACTGAACTCCGATACATGGAATTACTGCAAGGAACCGAGTATAACAGCCTAACTGAATATTGGCAGGAAATCTGGGGAGTTAGAAAATTTTCTTCTTTAGCACATCATTCCTCTGGTTCATACATTTCCTGATACTGCTGGTACGTAACACAGTGGTTCATCATAGTATTCATGCTATTCGATCCCTACTCTGACGCGCTGTTTTTAATGAGCAGTGTGCACACGTAAGGCAGATGCTCACTTATGACCTGGTCTAGAATTATAATATAGGCCTATTCCAAATTATAGCACCATAATTCACTAAATGAAAATTCAACCCTGAAAAGAGCTGTTTCTTAAGAATAGCTTCTTCCTCTTCACTTTTATTAAATTCTACATTCATTTTATTCCAAATTAGCAGTGAAGTGGGGGGGGATTTTCCTCCGGCTTGGAGGAAGAATTTGCCACCAACTCAGATAGTTCTTTCCGTCGCCAGTGTAGTGCATTGAGATTTTCCGATTCGTCGGGTACTCCTAGGAAAGAGATTAGCAAATGAGCATAGCTTTTTGGCCTGGGACTCTCCATTATTGGAGCCCCCCACCCCGTCGAAAAATTACGAGGCGTTTTCACGGATCACGGCTGTCTGCGGCTTGGTCATTCCAGCTCGGAAACATTGGACTGTTAGATCACCAGCGTAGTTCTGTTCGTTAAAAGTGAGCAAAAGTGTGTTTTTTCATTTGATCGAGTAGTTCATGAAAGTATTGCTTTTAATTGCCTGGCCGAGGCTGTAAAGGCGTGCTCGGCTCGCCCGGAAGGACTGGGTTCGAATTCCCGTCAGGAAAGTCGTAAAATGTAAGAAACGAGATTTCCACTTCCAGAAGTGCTATTGGCCCTGAGTTTCACTCAGCCTACGCCAAAAATGAGTACCAGGTTAACTCCTGGGGGCAAAGGCGGCCGGGAGTAGAGCTAACCACTCTACCCCATCACGTGCCGAGGTTAACAATGGTGGAAGCCTTTATCTTCCACTCCTCCAAGGGACTTCATGGCCTGTATGGAGGTGTCCTTGCTTTTTTATTCCTACTGAAGTCGTTGTAATAACCTATGTTCATTTCAGTTGAGAAAACTATTAAGAATGTCTTTTTGAGGATGTAAAAAGGCAGGTGGAGATTGAGTGCCTACAAATTATGATGAAAATTCCCCAACTTGATTGTGATTGATGGTAGGCAAGCGGGCCTACCGTTACAATGAAAATTTCCTAACCCAGTCTTCATATCGTCGCTTCACTGGTAAAAGGTTGTAATCCACAAAGCTCTTCCTATCGATTATTCTCCTTAAGACTGGTCACGCCTCCCAGCCACATATGGTTATGCAGTCCATCAGAACAAATTTTGTCTTGTTCATTTTCCTATGCCCATGTGTAAAGAAAAATTAACCTTACTGTATCGTACTATACGAATGTATGCTTGCATTACGTATTTACGCACTCCTATTGTATAATGCATGTTAGGTTCATTTTCGGTTACTCATCTGCATAGGAAAACGAACACAACGGACATTGTTCTGTTGGGCTGCATATCCATATGTGGCTGGGAGGCGTGACCAGTATTACGGAGAATAATCGATAGGAAGAACTTTGTGGATTGCAACCTTTTACCGGTGAAGCGACGAAATGATAAGAGACGTTTGGTGACATCCCCGTCACGTTTGTAGGGCAATAACGTTAATAGCTATGCAATATACAATCTTACTCACAACGTGTACACTACCTAACCTAGAATTCTGTATAAAATGTAGAATTCCGTAGCGAAGCACTGGTACATCAGTTAGTAAATCTATATATATAAAATAACTTGTCCTGACTGACTGACTGACTGACTGACTGATTCATCATCGCCGGGCCAAAACTACTGGACATAAAGGAATGAAATTTTGTGGATACATTCATATTAAGATGTAGGTGCTCGCTAAGAGAGGATTTTTGGATATTCCGTCATTAAGGGGGTGAAAAGGAGGGGTGAAATTTTAAAATGAGTGTACCTATATCTCAAAACTTTAAAAGTGCACAGATGTAAAAATTGGTATTTAGAATCTTCTTTAAAAATAAGGAAACACGTATTTTTTTGTTTTCAGAAAATCCCAACAGGAGGGGTGAAAAAGGGTGAAAATGGGGAAAAATGGGTTGAATGCGTTTAATCAGGATACCGGTACTTATATCTCAGAAACTGAAGATATTACAGACCTGAAAATTGGTACATTTGATCTCTTTAAAAAATAAAGAAACACGTATATTTTGGTTTTTGGAAAATCCAATTAATCGGAGGGTGAAAAGGGGGTGAATTTTTAAAATGAGTGAATCTATATCTCCAAACTTTTAAAGTGTGCAGATGTAAAAATTGGTATTTAGAATCTTCATTAAAAATAAAGGAACACGTATTTTTTTGTTTTCGGAAAATCGCAATAGGGGGAGTGAAAAGGGGTGAAAAAGATGTTGAATGCCTTTAATGAGGCTACTTATATCTCAGAAACTGAAGATATTACAGACCTGAAAATTGGTGTTTGGGATCTCCTTTAAAAATAAAGAAACACGTATTTTTTGTTTCTGGAAAATCCAATTAAGGGGGGGGTGAAAAGGGGGTAATATTTTAAAATGTGTGTATCTATATCTCAAAACTGTTAAAGGTTATAGATGTGAAAATTGGTATTTAGAATCTCCTTTAAAAATAAAGAAACACGTATATTTTGTTTTCGGAAAATCCTAATAGGAAGGGTGAAAAAGGTTGAAAAAGGGGTCGAATGCCTTTCATGAGTCTACTTATATTTCAGAACCTGAAGATATTACAGACCTAAAAATTGGTATTTGGGTTCTACTTTAAAAGTAAAGAAACACGTATTTTTTCGTTTTTGGAAAATCCGAATATTGGGGGGTGAAAAGGGGGATGAAATTTTTAAAATGAGTGTGTCTACATCTTTAAACTTTAAAATTTACAGATGTAAAAATTGGTAGTTAGAATCTCCTCTAAAAATAAAGGAACACGTATTTTTTTGTTTCCTGTTAATCCAAATAGGAGGGTTAAATGGTGAAAATGGGTTGAATGCCTTTAAAAAGGATACATATATCTCAGAAACGAAAGATATTACAGAACTGAAAATTTGTATATGGGATCTCCTTAAAAAATGAAGAAACACGTATTTTTTAGTTTTTGGAAAATCCAATTAATGGCGGTTAAACAGGAGTGACAAATTGGGGTGAATTTTTTGAAAGACTATATCTACAGAATATCTTGGAAACGTAAAATGTTACAGACGTAAAAAGTGGGTGTTTGGAATCTCCCGTAAATGTAAAGAAACATAAGTGATTTGTTTTTGGAAACTCCACATAAGGGGAACTCAAAAGGGGTGAAATTTTAAAATGAGAATTTTTACAGTATATCTAAAAATCTTAACATGTTACAGAAGTGAAAAATGGTATTTTTTTATCTCTATTAAACATAAAGAAACGTGTATTTTTAGTTTTTGGAAATACCACTTGGGTGGAGGGGGGTAAAAGTTACTGAAAATGGTGTTGAATTATTTTAATTAGGCTACTGATATCTCAAAAATGAAGATGTTACAGACGTGAAATTTGATATTTGCAATCTGCTTTAAAAGTAAAGAAACACGTATTCTCAGAAAATACAATGAAGTGGGGGGGGGGGGGGTGAAATAATTGAAAAATTAATTGACTTAATCGTATGAGAATACAAACATCTAATAAAAACTAAAGTTGTTACAGACGTGAAAATTCGTATTTGGATCTCCTTTAAAAACAAAGAAAAACGCGTTTTGGGGGGGAAACCATCTTGGAGGGCGGGAGTGGAAAGGAGTTGAATTCCTTTCGTGAGGACACCAAAATAAAAAACTGAAGAAGTTAGAGTCGTGATAATTGGTATTTAGAAGATCCTGTACTATTAAAGAAACAAGTATTTTTGCGGGAAAATTCACTTGGGGGGGGGGGAGGGGTAGTAGTGTGAAATGAAGTGATAAAAGTAAATTATTTTTATGGGGATACTTATATCTCAAAACTGAAGGTAATAGACGTGAACATTGGTGTTTGGAATCTCCCTTAAACATAAAGAAACAAGCCTTCCTTTAATTTTTTTTTTTTGGGGGGGGGGGTTGGCGGTAAATAAACTTAACGGCGGTGGGGTGTAGAAGGAGGTGAGACCAATTGATTTTACTGTTATTAATGTACTTATAAGGATCCTCCGTTGCTCAGGCGGCAGCACGCCGGCCTCTCACAGTTGGGCTCCGTGGTTCAAATCCTGGTCACTCCATGTGACATTCGTGCTGGACAAAAGGGAGGCAGGACAGGTTTTTCTCCGGATACTCCGGCTTTCCCTGTCATCAGCCATTTCAGCAATACATAATAATAATAATAATAATAATAATAATAATAATAATAATAATAATAATAATAATAATAATAATAATAATAATAATAATAATAATAATAATAATAATAATAATAATAATAATAATGTTCCAGACCGGCGTCAAATGTGCGGACCGCGCTAGAAACGGCTCCTGGACGGGTAATGACTAAGAATGCAGTCCGGCCGCGGGTTCAGTGCCGCCAAGGCACCCAATATGACACCACGCCGGATCTCCTGAAGGATTTTATCCATATTTAAAATGATTATAGGAAAATATGGCAAAGATTTACGGACCCAACTGACCGGGAGGAATACCTGAGCCTAGCCCGGGAAGTACGAAATCGATTGCTGGAAAGGAAGATTGAAAAATGGGAGGAAACGTGCCGTAAAATAATAGAAAACGAGTCAGATCGCGAATTTCAATTCATTCAATTATAAATTTGAGTATAATACCGTAGCGAAGCACGGGTATCTTGCTAGTATATAAATATGAAGAATGAATGATAAGTATATTTAATGTTCAACAGCTTCTAACTCTATCCGTTATTACTCGTACAAATTATGTATCGTCACGCTTTTCTTTCTCATCTTCTTAATATAATTGGCTTGGTCAAATTTTTTTTTTTTTTTATTTACGACCTTGATGGTAGAGTGTTCACGACGCCTAAGAACTCTCCCATTTCCCCGCCTTTCCTCCTCTTGCCAACGTTCATTGAATGCTCATATTTCTCTTTTGTAAATGATTACTACTACATTATTAGAGACTGATAATTCCATTGTTTTAATTCTTAAATTAACATGTTCTAATTCGCACGCAGTCTCTAGAGATGTGAACTAATCGTTGCTTTCAGCCGAGTCAAAGGGATAGCGTGTGAGAATCCTTAAATGGTCAAATGATTCTTTTTCCGAAACGGTTGTCGAATATGTCCAGTGTTACTTAACAACTTACACAAATTCCTCTATTTTAAAATAGCTGAAAGGAAACTACATTCAAAATAGGATGTATAACAATGTAATTTCGTAATGTTGATATTTTTACAGTAGACTACTACGAAATGCTCACACTACCGCTTAAAGTCTGGACAAGCACACAACACCCCCAGCTCCGTTAACCTACTGCTTTTATTTATCTGACTATACTGCCTTCCTGGAAAGCACTCATCCTAAATAACTGCAATGGTCAATAAAGACAAATGTCTTATTTTGTAACTTCGCACTGTCTGATATATTTCTAATACAGTTAAATAATCTCATAAAGTCCAACTTCTTCCTTCTACTTCCTCCGAGTAGAATACTGTAATTTCCTAACACGACAAGTCAATTCCCGTTCTATAACTAGCTATATCTCCTTTCTTTCTTCCAAATCTATTAAAAGTACAGTGTGACGCAAACAAAGAGTAATTAAATTACAATAATGCTTTGAAAATCGAAGAGTAGTGAATGTTAACAGAATTCTGCTACTGTAATGATAATGGATGCAGCAAGATGGAGCTACAATTTTCATCACGAAGGGATCCCTTACCCCACAGCAACAACACTTTAGATATCACTTAATTTCATGTACACTTCCCACTCCCCGGATCTCAAGACCCCAGACGACTACATGTAGGTGGAGGGGACATGCTGGAAGAATACGTTTTCCGGTCAGATAACCCCCAAGAAATGTTGACGAATTACGAGAGAATATAGTCACCATTTTTCCTGTCATTGCAGTAATTTTTGTTCGTCAACATTCTACTAAACCGGCTTGAACAATGCTTGAGGCATGATGGTGTACATTTTCAAGACATGCTCTATCGATGGATTTAGATACGTGTTTCTGTCCATGTTACAATGACGTGTCTTGATGCACTGAGCATTTTTTGTGATTTCAGTACTATTTGTTTTGCCACATGTTGTAATAATAACACATTCAACTCCATATCTTCGCTATATACAGAGTGTCCTTGTAAATGGTTCCAGTATTTACAGAGTAGGCAACAGGCAACGAACGAGTGAATAAAGGTCCTATAACCATTGGTCCCAACCCTGTATCTTCGGAGTGTGGTCGGCTACCTCTATTATCAGTGATCACGATATTCCAATAATTTACGGAACAAAATACGGAAATACGTTCATAACTCAAGATTGGTTCTAAACCTACTAGTGTCCTGTGTTGTGCTCTTATTAAGCAGAAGGGGCATATCTTCCACTCCGAGCACTTTGTCACGAAACAAATGCGAAACTATTGTAGGTAGACAATTACAGTATGACGTGTCTTCGCATTTGTACTGTATTTAGCAAGAACAAAACACACCCGTCGACGTAGAGTATTCTACTGCGTACTACAGTCCGTATTGCCTTCGTAGTTAAGAAGGTTAATTCCGTAGTGCTCAAATGGCGCATGATTTGTTGTAACACTGCAGTAGAGTTATTTCTTCCCTTGTCTTTCTTCTCTGGTCTTACAGCAGGTAATGGAGGTCCATTATTCAACACGTAAACCTACGGAGACGTAACTTGTATGCTGACAAATAACCACTATGCCGTACACCTGCTCTAAAGTTGTTTAGTACCCTGTTCCAGTGCCTCCCGTAAAAGGGATTATTTGCACCACGAACTACCGATCGTGGTAGGTCTCGAATAAATCGCAGCGGGTATTGGAGCGTAATCCTGGAACGAGTGTTTGAAGAATAGTCGCAGCTGAAGGTTGTCCAAACAGTCTTCCAAGAACAGTTGCTCTATACGTACAATGCGCAGTGTGTTTAAGCTCTGTTACCTCACGATCGGCCCGCCAGGTTACATTTCTGCCAGTTCGTTTTTTCTCCAAACATGTGTCCATGATCTTGATTTTATAGCGAAGGTTTTGTTTACAGACGAGGCAGACTTCACGAGAAACGGTATCGTAAATTTTAATAATACCCACGTATGGGCTGATGGAAATCCACATGGAGTGGAAGAGAGATAACACCAGTACAAATTTAGTTTCAACGTATACACAGGCATTCACGGGGACAGATTGGTAGGTCATCACGTTCCACACAGCAGATAGAATGGTTCTACGTATCGAACCTTCCTTCGGGGCAAATTACCAATGTTGCTGGATAATATGGCTCTACAGGAACATCTGCAAATGTGGTACATGCATGATGGAGCATCGGCCTATTTTGATTGTAGGGTTAGGTGACACTTAACACGTGTATTCCATCAGCGATTGATTGATTTATTTATTGATTGATTGATTGTTTGATTGATTGATTGATTGATTGATTGATTGATTGATTGATTGATTGATTGATTGATTGATTGATTGATTGATTGATTGATTGATTGATTGATTGATTGATTGATTGATTGATTGATTGATTGATTGATTGATTGGAGAGGGCCAATACCTTGGCCTGCCCGTTAACATGTCTTCAACACTTTAGATTTTGGCTTTGGGGACATGTAAAGACCATAGTGTATGCAGTCCCCAATAATGATGTGGATAAACTACTACGAGAATGCATGTTCAGTGCCTGTGATGAAAACCGTCAACTGCTGAATCCGTCAAAAGCCTGGGGTATTTCAATGAATGCATGAGTCCATGAGAACGGCTCGATAGATTCTTCGCTTTTCTGCCTCTGAATTTACCTTGGTTCATGTGAGAGGGAAGGTCGACGTTGTGCTTGACTTTTTGTGACGTACGTTTGACGGTGTGCAAGTACCGGACGATAGCGTTGAATATAGGCCTGATTGCAACTTTTCGGTCAATGTTCTCCACAAAGTTACCCCTGGATCTTTACCGATTTAGTTGAATTTCAGAAAAAGGACTATGAATATTTTAGGATAATAGGCGGAATTTCTAAGAATGACTCCAACCGGTTGTCGTTCGAGATAAGGAGAGGTTTCTTGTGTCATAAGTGTCCCCTAACAAGTCTTAAAAAGAGTTCATTTCGCGTGAATATTAAGCCTATGATTTTCAATTACTACAATGATTCATGCTTACATGCCCACGTTGGCCATTTTAAAACTTTTCTCAAGATTTCCCGAAATTATTATTGGCCAAATTTAAAGAAGGATATCTTGCGACTTTTTTTCAAAAATGTAAACCTTTTCGAAAAAGTAAAGTCGGTTTCCACTCCACCGACGTTGCATATTCTCCTCGTGAAAAGTCATTTATCGAGACCTGTGGTCCCCTAAATGGATCCCCGGACGGGAATATTGGTATACTATCTGTCATCGATACTTTCTCGAAATTCATTTGGCTATTTCCGGTCAGAAAAATTAACTACAGTGTCACAATCCGTATGTTATCTAAGCATATTTTCGCAATTTTTGGCCCTACCAAGACATTCGCGTCAGACAACACCTCTGTTTTTACTTAGTTTAGTTTACAGAATATGTACTTCCTATGGGGTATAAAGCACGTTCGTCTTAGCCCTCACCATCTCCAGCTCTCTGTGGTGAAGGATTCCACCGTAATATTAAGATGTATTTATCTGCCTTTCATAGTACTAATCAATCGCTTTGGTGACTCTTATCTATGTTCCTTTAGTCTAGTTTTCAATACTGCTAACCATGAATCTAGCCCCTTTGCGTCGGCCGAACTGTTTCTAGGGAGAATTCCGAATGAACCACTTATACTACAATGGAACATCTCGTCACATAAGTGTAGAAAAGAAATGGAAGGTAGCATCTGAAGATTTAATTAAATCCAAGAACAAAGTGGCCCAGAGATATAAAAAGGAAGAAACCCTGTTCCTTTCCAAATTGGGGACCTGATATTGATGAAAGTGTTTCCTTCCCGTTCTGCAGTTGACTACGTTAGCGTAAATTGTGTCAAAAGTGACTTGAGCCGAAGAAAACCATATAATTCCTGGGACGTGTGACTGTCAGACTGGAGGATGTCTTTACACATGTATTATCCAATTCTCGGGTATACCTGTTAAAGCCGTAAAATAGAGTCAAATACATACTTCTATAGCCTATTTTTCTGTACTATGCTGTGTTGAATCTATTTTATTGCATGTTTTGTACGACGTACAGACGTGCACATTAATGGTGTCCCGACATAAACAATCAACACTGCCCCACTCCAGTACTGAAAAGAAGAGGAGAGAGTGAAGGGGTAGTGTTGAAGGCCAATCCAGTACAAAACATGCAGGAAGGGAGTGAAGGGGTAGTGTCAAAGGCACAATGACTCACCTCGCCTAACGCATTGCTGCATGGACTGCATGCAGACAGCCCGCTAAAAGACTTCGTTGTGATCGAAATGGGCACAATGGCGGATGTATTGAAGTACAGCATTAGGTTACCTACTCGTCCGGCCCCGCGGTGTACGGGGCAACGCGTCCGGCCGCCCCGGGTTCGATTCCCGGCCGGGTCAGGGGGTTTTAATTGTAAATGATTATATCCCTGGCCTGGGGACTGCGTGCTTGTGTCATCCTTAAAGTTTCTCACATTCAATACTTCCGCAATTCCAATTACATGCAGGTTCATATATTGTGCAAGTAGGGGCAAAAGAACTCTATAGGTCGATGCCCCGAACAAATAACATTTTAACATTAAAAAAAATTAAAAAGTAACCTACTCTGCTAATTACAGTATTAAGAGGTAAAGGACGTTTTTAACCGAAAAGTATTTTATACTAGTTAGGAATATTTTGTAGCTGCGTTATATCGGGTCTACCAATTCTTCTTCACCTCGTTCCTGCCATATTTCTATCCATCTCCAAACTGTCTTAAGACTGCATGGTATTGCTTGGGGGACCATGTGAACCTCCCACATGCCAATAATACGGCCTTGATTCACATGTGATAGGATAGGAGCCATCTTACTACAATGTTACAGTATAACGCCCGAATACACACACTGTGTATTCAGCACTACCTGTTCACTCCCTTCCCCTCCTTTTCAGTACTGGAGTGGCCTTCAACACTATCCCTTTACTCTCTCCCCTCCTTTTTAGTACTGGAGTGGGGCAGTGCTGATTGTTTATGTCGGGACACCATTAATGTGCGTGCGTGTACATGTTTGTTGGCAGGGTACTAACAGTTCCTGTTTTTAAGGTTAATGATAATGATATTTCATTAATAAGCATGAACTTGAGGATGAATGTATTTTCCAGGAAAAGAGATTGTCCAGGATATGTTCGTAAATGGTGAAGACATGCTGGTCACGTTTATGACTCTTATAGCACAGTTAGTTGGTATGAGAAATTATGGAAGTTTATTTTTCTGTGGACACTGCATCTACAATTAACAGCTGATTGATAATAGACTGTATTGCGGTAAAGTGTAATGGGTTTCAAACCCGGCCTTTTTTCTTATTGCATATGTAGATTAAGTTTAGATTAGGTTCTTAAGTATAGTATACGTGCACATGATTAGATTAGTTGTTCCTTGATGAGCCCTTCCTGGCTGATCACCTGGTAAGGTCTCATTTTAACGGTAGATGTGGGAAGACTGTGCCCTAACTGCCCATTTATACCTTTATCTGGTTCAATTTCCTGGGGAACGTCTTACTTTCTGATAGGTCTACAACACTGACAAGGCTATCATTGCCGTCTTCGACTTCTATTGTACACGCAAACATAGCCCAAGGAGATCACAGGTGTCGCCTGTCTCGTCCCGTGATTTTCTGACGTTATGTTTCCTAATTCTCTCTGCCTGGCTTTCGTATGGCTCTTTTTTTAAGGTTTTATTTTGGTAAATCAAATGGCATTTGGTTTTTAGTGCCGGGAGTGTCCGAGGAGATATTTGGCTCGGCAGGTGCAAGTCTTTCAATTTGACAACCGTAGGGGACCCGCGCGTCGTGATGGGGATGAAATGATGATGAAAACTACACATACACCCAGCCCCAGTGCCAGAGAAATTAACCAATGATTGTTAAAATTCCCTACCCTGCCGGGGATTGAACCCGGGACCCCTTTGACCAAAGCCATAGAGCCGGACTTTATTTTGATGAAGTATAATCGAGAGCGCACCATATTTCTGGAGGTTTGTTTTATTCCACAAGCTTTATTTCAAACGTTTTAAGACGTGAACAATATTGGTCTCGGACGTTTCCAACGTGCTTTATTGCACTTATCTGAATGGCCTGATTAAGGTAATTTAACTACTATTTTTATGGTTCATTCACCATTCTTTCTCCATTTTTTCCAGGGCCATCTTTTATTTCACCACGTCGCATTATGCTTGGCTAATACCATATTTCTTTATTCTCCTTAGCTATTTATTTATTTTGTGGCCCGTCTTTGTTCGTTCTGCCATTGTCCATGTGACATTATTTATATTAGCTATGTTTTATTTTCTTGGTGTCACAACTCGGTGCCTTGATCTGCGTCTTACTATCGTTGAGTGCCTGTATTGAGTGAATGATCTCGGTTGCACCATGGACTTTATTCTACGGTTTATTTTGTCGAGGTCTCTACCTTACTATTCATATACGAATTTGCTCATCGAATCCCCGCTATGTGGTCGTGCATTGGAAAAGCCAGTACATGGGAGGCTGATGCTGCATTGGCATTTGAGTTGTATTTGAGATACGTACTGATGATGTGAATTGGGCCTCAGATCTTGTGTGGGTTTGCATTCGCATGTCTGAGAGAGACATTTTTATGAATCGTACATCTACCGTTTTACTTCATTTTATACCGTTGTTCTCTGTTATACCTTCCCTGTTCCTCGTACCATATTAACGTATTGCGTCAGTGTCCGAATGTGAGATATGTAGGACGCATGCCATATTACCTAGTTGTGTCGTTTGTTCTTATCTCTGCATTTCTTGGCCACTTGCATGTTTTGTGTGTGCGTTTCCTCATCAACTCCTTGTTTATCCCTGATCCCGGGCTCCATGTTTGCGCGTATGTATTGATCAAATGAGACCTGTTTACCTTAATTATTTTGTTTCTAATGTTCGCGTGGCCATTGATATTATTTTCGTCTCCTAAAGTTTATTTTATAAAATCCTTGTTTCCTACTCGGCGTTATTATTGAAGGAGCAGGAGGAGCAGGAAGGGCAGCCTTTAAAATCTTACCATTTTGATTTAATAGATTCGAGTACAGTTCATGACTTTTCTTTCTGCTCATTTCTGACTCGGTCCCCGAAAACATGATAGATATATATTTATCGCCCGGTTACCTCTGGTTGATTGGAGCTTCCAATTATTATTTTCGATTTATATCCGCCTGTACATGTGTTGTGTTTTCCGGTCATTTATTCCTTGTTGCTCATTGTGCCTAACCCAGCCGTGGTCATTCGAGAAGCATAATGTAGGCTAGTCTAGCACAAGCACATACTGTATTTATCTAAATAGCAGAGGGGTGCAGACCACTGTGACCATATTTTCTGATTTGAATGTATAGAGCAGTTCATTATGTAAAGAGTTGTAATACATTAATGAGCTTAACATAGTACCTGGGTACATACTATCCTGCTTCATTACAGGCTTTGTATCTAATTGTCAGTGACACCAACTTGGGTACAAATATGATTACGTTCGCTCAGTGAATTAGGAGTTGGGACAGCTTCAGTTAGCAACGTGTCCTCCATATAACGTATGTGTTTGACAAACTTTGTGTTTAGTTCGTCAGTCTCCTCCATATAATTGATTAGTTAACTGTTCTGTATATTTACCAATGGACCTGATTTTCATTATGTTTGCTGTTCGAGAAAATTTGTTTTCTGACTAGTGAATTGATTAGCCATGGGTTGTCCTTCGTGTCATCATCACTAAAATAATATTGTGTCCATGATTTAAACAGGATATTTTATAAACAGGTCTTTGTGTTTTCATCTTTCATATTTCGCTGCTGTGATTAAAAATAGGCGTAATATTCGGGACTACGTCAAACGCACAATCTCATACATTTCCCGGAAGTGAGCTCAAAGTAACATGAGAGAGAGAGAATGATATTCAGAATTACTGCTGCGAGTACAGTACGAGTTAAACTTTCAACCTCCAAATCAAGTAGCTTCCCAGTTTTACGTACATATCACGGATAGTTTTAATAAAGAATAATTTCGATAATTAAATTATCCATGGCCTCTTTGCCTTAAATATTACATTAAAAATAATCAGAGCAAAACTAAAATAAATCATATAGAAATTCAGTGTAGGTGCTTCCACATCTATATTTATTTCTTCACAAAATCAACATGGGATAGAGTACCGTGGACAGATTGAACCCAACTTCAAGCAGTACCTACATAATACTGAATGGTGGAGAACCTGTTTGATTGATATATGTATGTGCGTGCGGATCGAAAATGATTCATCTGCTTTAAACGTTCTGAGGTTACGGTTGTCCGTGCTAGTCACACTGGCATCGTGGTGGGGAATTTGTAATACACACCCTTATTTCAGGTTGGACAGAGGTAGCGGTTGAACTCGTTAGCTGCTTAAATGAAAACATGGATATGTATTCTAGGCTCAATGCCCTCATGTCTAATAACCTTCGGCCGTGCTGAATGGCTCAGGTGATTGAGGTTCTGACTTTCTGGCACCAACTTGTAAGGTTCGAGCCTGGCCCATTCCTGTGGTATTTGAAGGTGCTCAGATACGTCAACCTCTTGTCAGTAGATTTACTGGCACGTAAAAGAACTCCTGCAGGACAAAATTTGTGCAACTCGGCGTCTCCGAAAACCTTCATAGGGAGTTGGTGGAATGTTAAAACTCTAACAGTATTATTAATATCATATGGATTAACTTTAATTGTCCATTAATAACAATATGGATAAGCAAAATAAGGAAAATAATATGTTTTTGTACCACTGCAACATTTTTTACATTACAGATGTCCTCCCCGAATATCAAGTTGGAGAATCTCAGCAAATGAAAATTCTCTCCAGCTATTCGCAATTTTTAATACGGTACAAATAATTGTTAATTATTATCAACAAAGAAACTTCTTGTTCTTCCTGGCTTTGTTTCCATTTTATTGGGGTTGACACTTGATACGTAGGTGACCCATTTTTATGACCGAACGCCCTTGTTGACCCCAAACCTGCGTGCTTCTGCAGTGGACAGCGATGAGGTGCGTTGAATGTGTATGAGGGAAAGTGTTTTTAGACGAACACAAACCATAGGAGTTAACCATACGAAGCTATAATCAACGAACCTGTCGGTAATCGAACCGGGTGTCTTCTAAACCAAAGATCAGTACGCTGACTATTCAGCCCAAGAGCAGGTCAGTTACCAACGTAGAATAGCTGATAATAAATAGTCAATACATGCCAATACACTATATGAAACGTCATAGATCTCACTGTTACAATTTAACACAAAACAATCATAGATTATATCCGATGAAACATGTATCTAATCGACGGGAGTGTATTACCACAACTCCATCTGGATAGATTCATCGATTGATTCATACTTGATCGATCCGAGGTAGATAAGGGCAGGTGCTGCCTTCTGTCACTTCTTGATGGATACAGTACTTTTTCATCCATCTCTTGGCACAGGCCAAAGTAAAGTGTAGCTTCCACCAAAGTCTCAGTCAACATCCATGGCTGTGACAATATGGAAGTTGCTGAGGTATGAGTAGTGCTGAGTAATGACATTCAGAGCATGACTAGTGCATCTGAGTTTTATGAAGGGTGCTGCTCATAGGGTCAGTCATGCTGCAATAGTACTTTCTGACCAAGTGAGGAAAGCAATGGCAAACTACCTCACTCCTCATCTTGCCTAGTATGCCTCATTTTGGTGCTGCCATTAGTTTTTGGGTCTCCTTATGACCGCATAACCTTTGGTGGTGCTATTTGAGGATCCAACCAGCCCCTGGGCTGATGACCTAACAGACAGACAGAAGGGCAGGTGACCGTCAGATCCAAAGCAAGGAAAGTAAGCTTGTAAACTGTCATCACTCTTGATATCGTGATCATAGCGAAATTCTAACAAATGGAAGGTGATATTTTGTTTCAATAATCTCACTTACACTGGCCGGGATTCCAGACGTGCGCCTTGATGAGAAGTCAGGCACGATGCCACTCGCTATTATGCCCCGCTTTCTCTAACCTAACATTTAAAATTGATGTTAATTTTGGGAATATAAACTGTCTTCTTGTTGTTAAATTTTGGAGTTGCCTGGCTAAGGCAGTTATGGCGTGAGTGGCTCACCCAGAAGGACGTGGCTTCAATTCCACGTCAGGAGTCGACAAATTGGTGAAATGATATTACCTCTTCCGGAGATGCACATAGCCCTGAGGTTCATACAGCCTACACCAAAAGTGAGTACCATGTTACTTTCTTGGAACCAAAGGTGGCCGGGCGTAGAGCTGAACACTCTACACCTCCAAGTACAGAGATTAGGTATAGTGGGAGCCTTTACCTTCTACCCAGCCAAGGGACTTCATGGTCTGTGCGGAGGTAACTATCCTGATAATCGAAGCCTTTATCCTCCACTTCCCTAAGGACTTCACGGCCTGTACGAACATAGCTTTATTTACAATTAAACTAAGGTATGTTGCTTTCGTCAGTGACCATTTAAGATATTTTAGACAAGGTGAAGTTCTTGTCCATGCGGAAATAATAACATATTCACATGTAGTAAAAAATGTCTAATTATCGAAGAAATCTGGGTGTCTTTTAAGGAACAGCAACTACATGTAATGAAATGGCGTATGGCTTTTGGTGCCGAGATGTGTCTGAGGACTTCGGCTCGCCAGGTGCAGGTCTTTTGATTTGACACCCGTAGGCGACCTGCGCGTCGTGATGAGGATGAAATGATGATGAAGACGACACATTCACCCAGTCCCCGTGCCAGGGGAATTAACCAATTATGGTTAAAATTCCCGACCCTGCCGGGAATCGAACCCGGGACCCCTGGGACCAAAGGCGAGCACGCTAAACATTTAGCCATGGAAGCGGACAGCAACTACATAATTGTATTTATCTGTTAAGCCTATTGGTTTACAAACATTTAGATTAATGAAGTCTCTTTAGCGAAGTCCGTGTGATCGCGCTATGGAGATTTGTCCTTTGACTTTTCTAATAAGGACATTCCTCTTGGAAATGCAGATATAACAACAACGACAAATGGAAGACGAGTACCCTGGAGCCCTCCTCTCAGTAGAGAAAAATTTTTCACATTCACATGAGTCTATACTTGTAAATAGAGTATGAAAGATGTGCTGAAATAACCTATCAGTTCTCCATGTACCGTCATCAAGCAACAACACAAGCTGCGTCCGGCTCCATGGCTAAATGGTTAGCATGCTGGCCTTAGGCCACAGGGGCCCCGGGTTCGACTCCTGGCAGGGTCGGTAATTTTAACCTTAATTGGTTAATTCCGCTGGCTCGGTGGCTGGGTGTATGTGTCGTCTTCATCATCATTTAATCCTCATCACGACGCGCAGGTCGCCTACGGACGTCAAATCGAAAGACCTGCATCTGGCGAGCCGAACTTGGCCTCGGACACTCCCGGCACTAAAAGCCATACGCCATTAACGCAAGCTGCACCCACCGAGCGAGTTGGCTATGCGGTTAGAGGCGTCCAGCTGTAAACTTGTATTTGGGAGATAGTGGATTTGAACCCAACAGTCGGCAGCCCTGAAGATGATTTTCCGTTGTCTCCCATTTTCACGCCAGGCAAATTATGGACTTTACTTTAATTAAGGGCACGGCCGCTTCCTTCCCACTCCTAGGTCTTTCCTATGCCATTGTCACCATAAGACCTATATGTGTCGGTGCGACGTAATCCAACATGGAGAAAAAAGCTGCATCCATTTCATGGAAAGGATCGTAGATATGACGAATAACATTCTGAAAAACGACTGAATTGTGCCGAGATTTTTCTCCTTGTTTAAATATTGGGCCAGTTGACGTTCAGTAAGTCCCAGACATGTTTTATGGAGAACCTCTTGAGTGATCGTGCTGGTCAGAGATCTGATCAATGCATTTTTCTTGCTATTTGCCTTTTGTTTACTTTGTCGCAACAACGCAGACAGATTTCATGGCAACGATGGAATAGGGAACGGCAAGGACTTGGAAGGAAGCAACCGTGGCCTTTATTGATGTATAGCACCAGCATGTCTTCTTCTCTGGCTGAAACAAAAATGGGAAACCACGGAAAACTATCATCTGGGCTGACAACAGTTGGAATAGAACCAACTATCTCCCATGCAAGCTCAAAGCTAAGTGACCCAAACCACGTAGCTAACCCGATGAACACACTGAGTTGCACGAAGAGTATGTGGGATGGCATTTACTGGTTGAAAAACGATATTGCGTATCTGTTGTTGCTCGGTAGGTAGTTTAAGGAATAGGATAAAATCTCTAGTGTACCGCGCACTGTTCTCTGTTCCCACTCGGATTTTTAACATAGTATGATGACTTTACTCACATAACTTTCATTCTCATCTGTGTGCTAGACTGTTTCTCTTAACTGAATAAGTTTTAACTACCGCATATTCACCATATTAGGACTTCAGCCAACTGAGCAGAATTAGTATGGCAGCCTTAGTTCAATCAGTGGAGCATCAGCAGAAACAGCATAACTTTGTTTTTCCGGGTTTCGTCCGTGTCCCATTGGCCGTTCCGCATGTACTATGTGCTCTTGACATAACTCTACCATTTAAGACATAGGCAAAAACATGGTATTAAACATGTTTTTTTATTACAGGTGCAACATATATGTTAATGCACGGCAATAACCTGTGAATAACCTTCTGCTCAAACTTAGCTTTCTTCGTGTTCAAAATCATATATATCTGGGTCTCCCTGATTCGTTAAAGCTGCCACTGCATCATCTGCAGTCCTTCAGGTAAGAAGTATGTCCACATCGTAGACCTATTTTCTGATACGAGATCCAGAACAAGGTGAGATGAAATTATATGGCATGATTTATGACCGGGTGCGCTACCTCACTTAAACCTCAGTTGACGTACTAGTAAAGAATGATGGTGAATGCATTTGGGTAAGTGGAAATAGTCGACCGTGGTACATGAATAAGAACTGTCTCCGTAATAGCCTGGAATTGAAAATGGGAAATCATACAAAACATTCTAAGGACAGCCGACGATGGGACACGAACCCACGCGTCTCCCAAGTTCAGAGCTTGGCTCCACAGCCATAGCACGTTGATATGCTTAGCATCGCCACTCGGTACAGGTGAGAAGTAAAATTGCTATATTAATTTGAATAGTTCAACTTGTTTACGGTATGTCTCAGAAATATCATATACATACTTGCAAACCTTACGCCTGTGCAATTCATTGTGTGTTCTTTTTCGTATGCTAATGTGTACAGGAAAATAAACCTTAAATACATTATGTTGTAAGAGTGCATACATACGTCCTGCAAACACACATTCCTGTAGGCTGTATAATCCAATATAATGAATCAGGTACATATACTTAATTGGTACGTAATAAATCAAAACACCAGTGAATAAGAGAAACATTATAATATATGCACGTTTAGTTATGTGCCCAGTGTACGAACAGCCTGCTTGTGTGTGTGGGCGTGCGAAATATATCTGTAAGACAGGATGTAGAGGTGTCATTTATGAATTATGTGTTATAAAAACTGTAAATAATTCCAGGTTTCGAAAGTAATTTGCCATGCCCTTAGCAAGTGTTTTCATGTAATTACTGATTTTGGAACCTGTATGGACCCTGACGAAGAAGCATTTTAACTATCGCCAAACTTGGATTCCGTGGTATCTTAGTTCCGGTTTCTCGAAATGACATAATATATATTTAATAACATCCGTAAAAGAACGGTCTTTCTGTAGAGGATTCTGAACACGATATTTGCTGATGATTAGACATGCGGTCTTGCTGCCATAGGTAGTATAGGAGTTTCCTGCATTCTCGAATTAATCTTTAAACATATTACTCTAATTCTCCGTGTTATTTATATGAATAAGTGTTTCAATATTTAACGAATAGAATAGACTATTCCGTGTCGAATAAGAACTTCGTGTTTGCCTACCAAAGTTGTGGCCAGGATTAAAATTATTATGCCCCGAGAGACCAGCTCGAATAATACATTGAAGAGTCACTGTCAACAGAATTAGGCGTTTGAAGAACAATTTAACTTTGAAACTGAGAGTGAATCTGAAAAAGAATGTTCTTCAAAGAAGAATTTGATGTAAGTCGGTTTATAGAAATGCTTTTGTGTAATTACAAAAATACTATTTCTCTTAATAACACCTTTTTAAAATTGTAAATTCTAAGAAGAATATTAAATAAAATATGGAAAATACACGATTTGCAATTTAGCTTGTCTACTGTACAACGTTATTTTACATTTTTCACAGGGTTAAACTATGTGTCAGGCTGCCGGCGGTCTACAAGGTTTAGTTAAATATTTAAAATTATCTGAAGCGAAAGAGGTTAGAAAAGTCATTTAGAGTGTCCTAATTATGTCTCGTTAATTTTTAACACTTTGACTTCAATAGTTTACTCAATTAAAGTATACAATAACACTGCTTAAGCAATGTCTAGTCCTTGACATTGCTGACGAACATAAATATATTTTAATATTTTATCATTTAAAGCAAGAAATAAACGAGTTTCTCTGAATTATAAACATAACAATCGGTCAAGATAACGTGCACTGATACCCAGGTTACCTTGTTATATCAGGATTCTACGGGATTTGCGTAAACTTTCAGCTCTAAATCTGATAAAGAACGAGTTATTAAAAGCTATTTTCAGTTCTGCGATATGAGGACGCGGCCAATACCTGGAATTTCCTAGTTTTTAATTCTCTTATTTTATAGTCCTTCATTACGAAGAGGGGAACTTTTACACGAACCAAGATAAGAAAGTCAGAATCATTTCTCTCATTTCAATGCGGAAACGAGTGCAACAATAATATTCTGTTTGTGCAAGAAGGCAACAACAACATAAGTTACATGTTCTCAAGAATAAGAAAAAGGAGAAGGGAACTAGCATTACGGTTCGTTTGTGGTGAACAAATTGCCTTCTCTCTCTCTATCGCTCTCTCTCGACTTCAGCTCCGGGGAATCCCCTTAGTGTAAGCAAGTCGTAGAAGAGCTGCGGGTGGCTTGGTTACGTTTTGAGGTTAGTTCGCCAAAACTCTCCCCTCTCCCCCCCTTGCACCCTCTCTGCTTCAGCTGTTAATTACACAAAACCCAAAGCCTAAAAACCCGAAATGGCTGCTGGGAATGCTTCGCCCGAATTCACAAAGACTAAAGTTTGTTTTCCATCAGTCTCTACTCTCTCGCTGTGTAGGATAATATAATGCACGTTACAAGTACAGAGAACCCTCTATTCTTGGCAGCCAATGCAAACATTCTTGTAATAGTCGGCCCCAAATGTGTTCGAGAAACATTCATATAGCCGCTTAGTCACCCTCAGCTGTTATGGTTCCAGTTTAACACCAGTCAACAGCTCTCACTACGTGAACCTATATGCATTAACAGAGTATTCTAATTATTTTTCTGTCTATGCCATTAGTTAGCGAAGGATTTTCGTTTACTGCTTATCAATACAACATAGAGTTATTTATAGGCCAGCTAAAATAGAAAAGTCGTAGTTTCTTTCCTTAAGCACCACCTCAACGTCAATTATCGTCATAGTTAATTATTGCAAACCATTAAATCCATCTGTATCTCTGAATTCTTTTCAGTCATCGTTATACTTGAGATTAACGAGCTGTAAATTATTTTTATCTCTGTTATGCACTTAATTTATCCTTGGTCAACTCAAATATACTCTCAATTTTGTTTTAGATTACTAATGGGTAATAAATATAAAATGTTCTTATGTTATGTTATTGCATTGAGAATATTTGAGATAATGAGCAGTCGCGCGGTGTTCGTATCTGAGACGCGACAGATATCTATCAATTTCAATGTTCGGAAGGTGCTAGCGTATCTCTTGTGGGTCTGCGTGCAAGAGAAGGGGTATCTAGCGATAGACATGTTTATGAATTGTGGACTGTTCTGTTTTATGTATTAAATCAGTGTAAGTGAAAAACTTCTTGCACAACGTGTGTTTATTCATGATTAACTAGCTGATGTACCCGTGCTTCGCTACGGAATTCTACATTGTATACAGAATTCTAGGTTATGTAGTGTACACGTTGTGAGCAAGATTGTATTAAATTGCATAGCTCTTAAACGTTACCCTAGAAATGCGACAGGGAAGTCACCAAACGTCTATTCTCATATGAAGATTGGGTTAGGAAATTTTCATTGTAACGGTAGGCCCGATTGCCTACCATCAATCACAATCAAGTTGGGGAGTTTTCATTGTAATTTGTAGGCACTCAATCTCCACCCGCATTTTTACATCCTCAAAAAGACTTTCTTAGTAGTTTTCCCAACTAAAATGGACATAGGTCATTATAATGACGTCAGTAGGAATGGCACGATTAAAAGCAATACTTTCATATGAAATACTCTATCAAATTAAAAACCTCACATTTTCTCACTTTTAACGAACAGTAAGTTTATTACGCTGCTGGTCTAACAGTCCAGAGTTGGAATGACCAAGCCACAGATAGCTGTGATCTGTGAAAACTCTTCGTCTTTTTCGGCGGCGGAGTTTCGAATAGTGGAGAGTCCCAGCCCGAAAACTATGCTCTTTTGCTAATGTTTCCTAGGAGTACCCGATGAATCGGAAAATCTCAATTCACTACACTGGCGGCGTAAAGAACTATCTGAACTGGAGGCAAATTCTTCCTCCAAGCCAGAGGAGAAACCACTCTTCAGTACTAATTTGGAATAAAATGAACGTAGAATATAATAAAAGTGAAGAGGAAGAAGCTTTTCTTATGAAACAGCTCTTTTCAGAGTTTAATTTTAAGTTATTTAGCGAATTGCGGTGTTATAATTTGGAATAGGCCTAAATTGTAATTCTAGACCAGGTCATACTACTACCAATTTTACTACTACCACCAAGTGAGCCTTTAACTTAAATGTGCATACTGCTCATTCAAAACAATGTGCTAGAGTAGGGATCGAATAGGTGGAGTAGTATGTTGAACCAGTGTGTTACGTACCAGCAATATCAGGAAATGTATGAAACAGAGGAATGGCTAGCTATTTCCTGCCAATATTCAGTCAGGCTGTTATAGCCTACTTGGTACGCAGCAGTAATCCCATCTATCGGAATTTAATGGCAGCATAAGACACAAACAACATCGCAACAAACAATGGTCAATATAATGTTATTGTTGATCAATTTTAAGAGCATTCGATATTGTAGGCCTTCACAGTTTGTTGTCTTCCGACTCTGAAATACCAGTCTTATAATAGTCGGTACAGTAAAACTGAATAAAACAGAATGATCGGAAATTGCATTCCCTCTAACCTTTGTTATGTAGTACTTTTCGATAGGACCAGTAACATAGGTACTTAAAAATTAAATATTTGATACCTTCCCCTAAACTGCAATTTCATCCAGGGTAAATAAAATTGTTTATAGCTTAGACTTTACTGTAGGTTCTTATCCCCGTCTCTATTATACCGATTTTCATTAAATTCTGTTCACCCATTTTCTCGTGACAGCGTTGATATGGACTTTGCAACAAAAATACAAATTTACGAATATCTCGGTTATCATAGCCGGTAGAGTAAAAATGTATAAGACATAAATGATCGGAAATTCAATTTTATATAACTTCAATTATGTAATATTTATCGATAGGGCCAATAATAATATACATATTTGAGAATTACATTTCAGGCCTTCCCCTGAACTACCATTTCACTCAGCGTGAACAAAATAATTTATAGCCTAGATTATAGAGGTTCATCCCTCGACTTTACATACCGATTTTCATTAAATTCCCTTCAGCCGTTTTCTCGTGATGCGTGTACAGCAGACAGACAGACAGACAGACAGACAGACAGACATTACGGAAATGTAAAAGGTGCATTTCCTTCTTACTGTGGACATGACCGATACAGAAATACCATTATTTTCAAATTCTGAGCAATGAACAGACACAACTCTTATTTTATATATATAGAAAGTCAGTCAGGCCGTGAAGTAAAAACACGATTTCAAGAATGACTCCCGGGTGTAAATATTCCAGGTTTCATAAAAATCCTTGCCCCTTATCTCTGGGTTTTTTTAAATGTTGAGCGTGGAATCAAATCTACACAATCTAGAAGAACTATGACAAAATATTCGCCAGGAAATTGACAGTATGAAACAACCGGAACAGCACGAAGCCTGTTGTACACTATATCACATTTTTGTCATATTCAAGACTTCACAGTACTTCGCAAGAATTGTCACTACTTCACAAGTTTACTTGTCAAATCCCTTTCAATACTTGACAAGTCTTGAGAAGTCTTCAAATGTCTTGAAAGTGAATTCGAACATGTTTTAATCGATCAAAGAATTGTCAAGTCGTTGACAAAATTGACCAATGGAATTCGAGTATATACGGTGTGTGCTATGCCGCTAAGCATGCTGGAATTGACAGGACGGGAATCAAAACATAAAAAATGGCTTCTTCATGATCGAGGGATGTTGTATGTATTTTAATTGCAAAGCACGAGGCACATCCCTGTTTATATTCATTGGACTCCGTGGAGAAACAAAATAAAATGATTAAAATAACAGCGTACGAGGAGGTTGCAGGAATAATATCACAAAGAAGTGGACAGCATTTATGTTTATTACCGTACGGTAACCTATAAATAAACACTATCAGCAATGACCGATTTATGGTGATCTTTGCATATTATTATTATTAGGCTATTATTATGGAATAGCTAAAATGTTTTCGTGTAATAACATAATAATTCCCAGTCCATTGCTCTCATTTTTATTCAATTCCTGTGAGTAAATGCTATATAACGTAACCTCTGCAAATAATGTTATTGCAGGAAATACGTAGCAAAAATTACATTGAAGGTAACCTCATTAATATCCCCCTACCCCCCGTGTATATTATGGTAAATTACGCGTTTAT
This sequence comes from Anabrus simplex, assembly GCF_040414725.1. NCBI lineage: Eukaryota > Metazoa > Arthropoda > Insecta > Orthoptera > Tettigoniidae > Anabrus > Anabrus simplex. The sequence goes on along the minus strand of NC_090265.1, from coordinate 1,310,665,539 downwards.
CTTCTTTTTTAAGAATGCATCATGCTGCTGGTCCAAGAACCAAAACAGCTGTTTGCATTTCCTCCATGTTAAAAGACAATGCTATCAAACCTGAGAAATGTTTTCGAATCTTGTCAAACCTTCAGCAATGTAGAACAATCTTCGACAAATTTCCTTGTGAAGTATTGAATTGAAAGGAAAAATGTATGGTGTATTACAGGCATTAAAGACGTGCCCAAAATGTATTCACAGTTCCCTTTGTGAAAATCTAATGATAATAAATATGACTTTGAATCATTGAAACTCAAACTTTTTTTGCGTCTAACGAATCGTTCTCGACAGACATCTGTATGGAATTTCGAGCCGATAAATGTAAGATTCAGTGCATCGAAAGGGGAAAACTGACGAGCCGATGAAACTAACTTTGATATCCGGCTCCGTGGCTAAGTTGTTAGCGTGCTGCCCTTTGGTCATAGGGATCCCTGGTTCGATTCCCGGAAGGATAGGGAATTTTAACGGTTAATTGGTTCGTTCCGATGGCACGGGGGTAGGGTGTAGGTGTCGTATTCATCATCATTTCACCCGCATAACGACTGGTGGGTTGCCTACGGGTGTCAAATCCAAGGACCTGCATCTGTCGATCCGAACTTTTCTTTCGGATACTCCCGGCACTAAAAGCCATACGCCATTTCATTTTTACTACCACTGATGAAATAATTTCTCTGGAGTATGATGAGGTTAAGTCTATAATAATAATAATAATGTTATTGATTGTACGTCCCACTATCTACTTTTCCAGTTTTTGGAGACGCAGATGTGCTGGAATTTTATGCTGCAGAGTTATTTAACGTGCCAGTAAATATATAGACACGAGGCTGACGTTTTCAGCACCTTCAAATACCACCAGACTGAGCCCTGATCGAGCCTACCAAGTTGGGCTCAGACGTCCAGCGCTCTACCGACCGAACTACTCAGCTCGGTGAGATATTTTTGATGAAAGAGCCAGTCATGGCTAATCTATACTTCATATAACCAAACCAAACCAAACCAAAACAAACCAAACCAAACCAAACCAAACCAAACCAAACCAAACCAAACCAAACCAAACCAAACCAAACCAAACCAAACCGATCACCATGGCGCAAGAGCCCCTAAGGGCCTTCGCCTACCAAGCGACCGCTGCTCAGCCCGGAGGCCTGCAGATTATGAGGTGTCATGTGATCAGCACGACGAATCATCTCGGCCATTATTCTTGGTTTTCTAGAGCGTGGCCACCATCTCATCATCAGATAACTCGTCAATTGTAATCACGCAGGCTGAGTGGACTTCGAACCTGTCCTCTGATCCAGGTAAAAATCCCTGTCCAGGCCGGGAATCGAATCTGGGCCTCCGGTTAAGAGGCAGGCAGGCTGCCCCTACACCACCGGGCCCGCTACTTCACATCACAGCCTGCATCATTCCCAAGTAACATCGTTTCACACATTTTGTATCACTAATTTCGGATGCCTCCAACCATAAGACATAGATTCCTCGGTTGCCAGGTAACAATGCGTCAGGTAACTCGTATCGTTAACCCCAGTTGCAGGGCATATTTATATCAAAACGTACGGACAGTTTTCTCCTTTCTCTGCACTGAATCTTACATTTATCGACTCGAAATTACATACAGATGTGTCCCTACAACGAATCGTTAGACGCAAATAAAAAGAATTGTTATCAATTTAAGTTTAAATTATTCAAAGACATATTTCTGCAACTTCTTTCGTAACGCTGGTAAGTAACAAACATTTTGAAGTATTTCATGGTACTCTTGTATGTTTCCGTATGTTTGCATCACCGCCGTTTTACTTGTGTGACATAAGGCGACAACCGTCACTTTCGCCGTCAGGAAAACCACCAGGTGGTATTCAATGCAGATGCTACATAAGGAGCAAATTGGGACTCAGCGGAAAATTGTACCTAATGAATTTGATTCAACACACAGACGAGCTATTACTGTTTTGTTTTGGTCATTAATGTACTTGTTATTATTTTGAGATGTTTTAACGATATATTGAAATAATCAACACATGAGGTTGATCTGAGTAACGTATTGCTTGACGTAAGCAGGAAGTAGTGCGATATATGTCATCTCTTTCACGCTGAATTTTGCCTGTGTGTTATACTTTGAATTGCTGGAAATACTTCGCTTTTTAGCTTAATAATAATTACTGCGCCATTGTTACTGGTACAATATTTTGTGGTTGCCTGGGGAAAGTGCAACAATCATACTTGAAAAAGTGGATGTCTGTGGTTTTTGAATCGTGTTTGTGAGCAACCCTGATAGTGCTACACTTTGTCTTGTAGAAACAAATGCTCTATACTTCAGTATCTCCCAGACATGGCGTTGTTCACAGATGGAGAATTCCAGCACTTCATCCGATGAAGATACACAGTTTGAAGAATTAGGAAAACATGTTTTTGAACGTATGCCATGCTCCATAAAACAATACCTCACACCCAAGGTATATTACCAACTAAACCTTTATTCTCTACCGTTGCAGTATACAAAAGAACATCGATGGATTCGCGTTCATTTTCAGAACACAAACGGAAATGTCCAAATAGGGGCGAAATCAAAGTGACAACAGTCCTCCAGAGTGGATTTCTATCACAGTTGGAAAGCTTCAGTATGGTGCATGTCCTCCACGAGCATTTATCACAGGTTGGCACCTACATGGAATGGTCCGTATAAGTCGACGGAAGTCACGTTGCAGTATCAGGCCCCATTCTTCAATGAGAGCCTATTGGAGGTCTTGGAGAGTCTGTGGTGGAACAGGACGCCAACGAACTCTTCTATCAAACCTATCTCACATATGCTCGAAGGGATTAACGTCGGGATTCACTGCTGGCCATTCCATCTATTGAATGTCTAATGTTCGCAAGACAGCTCTGGTGATGCGCGCTACATGAGCCCTGGCATTGTCGTGCATGAGTACGAATTCAGGGCCAACACTGTATGCAGCAACCAACACGTGCTGTAGCAGTATCTGATCGATGTACCCCGCAGCGGTAAGATTACCACGACAAGATCCGTACAGCCATCAATACTGATACCACCCTACACTAGCACAGAACCTTGTCCGAATCGGTCGCCTTCCTGGACAATATTTGGCATGTACTGCTCGCCATGGCGTCTCCATACATGTTGACGTCCATCATGCTGTGTCAGTGGAAATCTGAATCGTCTGTGAACAGCACAGTTCTCCATTGGCAAAGTTGACAGTTGACATGGGTACGGGCAAAGAGAAGGCGAGCTGCGCGATGTTGCTGCGTTAAACGGGACACCCGAATAGGATGTCTGGGTCATGAGGACACTTTTCTTAACCTGCTCCTTACTGTCTGGTCAGACACCTTGACTCCGGTGACCCTCCTGAGGTCTTGCTTCAGTTCTCTGGCGGTTGCTGAACGACGCCGCAACGCACAGATGGTCAGCTATTGGTCATCCTGTGAGATTGTCAAGCGCTCGCGACCTTGTTCAACCCTCCTTGTGAACTGGCCTGTCTATTTATAGCGATTTTACAAGCGGTGAATAACTGACGTAGAGACATTGAGATCCACAGCAAGACGACGAAAAGTTCGTCCTTCCTGGATCAAAGTGACGGCCCTTGCAACTTGAACCTCGTTAAGATGTCTCATGGGATGAGCTTGTTTACGTGCAACGTGCTCAAATGACAGCAGAGGTCTGTGTATCTCACAAAGACCACGAATGCACCGCTATTCACTTTGTTTTGAGGGGTCACCTGACAGTTTAACGCATGATTACGCCTACAGATTGAGTGTAACTTCGATTTGACATACCCTGAGTAGGTAAAGTCTCAAGGTATGCTGTACGACCTTTGGAACCCCATCTACCAACTTAACGTGCATATGTCAGACGTTACAAATCATGTTCCCCTAGTTTTTTAAATTGTGCAGTTGGCATAATATTCATGTCATTTTATTCTACGTATTTGACATGGCTTAGCTCGAATATTGCTTTGAAGCGCGGCATAGTTATAGACTTTTCCGGAATCTATTCTAGTTTCTCCCGTTGTCCACTTCTCACGAGCTCCATACCTAGAATGGAAAGGAAGTCTGTATTATAAGGATGTATGGGTGAGAAATAATTACTATCCGCTAAAGTTTTACTGACATTTCATTTTACTGGGGTGAGGGTCAAGGGGGAAGTTCAACTCTTTCAGTAGAACTACCAACTATATGGAATAGAAACATGAATTGAATCGATAGTGTGATCGATATGATTTTTCCAAATACTTATTATCTAAAGTCCACTACTGAGTTATACACGCACACTCTAATATCATGTCTTGTTGTGATATTTCTTATCATCAATAATAATAGCAATCACAATGAAATAGAGTGGTCCACCTCTTCTTACTAGGGGTGCGTGGAGTGGCAGAAAATGTTTTAATTCTTTTAACTGTAGAAACAACTTTTTCCGTATATGAGGCACATCGTTTAATCGACTTACTGAGGGGAAGAGCAACTGTTTATTTCCTCTTTCCTGTATCACAGCAGTCTTCTACGTCTGCTATTACTTGTCTGCCCTCACTGTGTAGAGACCGTGATGTTCAAGCAGGAGTGCTATGGTATTCATGTGATGTACATGCATTTTCCTCAGCCTTTGCAATTGGCTTCAAAAGTCACCTGTATTTCTTCGCTTTATTGTAGAGAAAAAAACAGTACTCGGAATTTGCAATTACAACTGCCAGATGTCTTACCGCGAAGCATAATCATTTCCCTTTTTTTTGTCATAGTTTGCCAATCCGTATCTCGAAGGTAACCGAGGTCTACCGATTCAGCACTAGGGATCGGAAGTGTCACTAAAAGTTTAGCGGTTCGTACGTAAGGTATGAACTCATCGAAGGAATAACAATCTGGAGAGAAAGTCAATCTGGCACGGAGGCTGTGAAAGGTAACCCCTTCTCTGGTCTGCCTACGTAGGGGCAATTACTTATGTTTGGTGAAGTACTCAAATTCAGAAAATAAGCAGAAAAGCCGTGCGGAATAAACATGGTACAGACCCGTGAGGAATGACAAATGTGCATCAACATCTAACAGAATACGTACAGAAAATAGCTGGTAAACCCGACCCAGAGCGGCACTAGGTGGTGTTGAAGAAGTTTCAGAAGTGATGAATTATGTCCAAGTTTAATAAATGTAACATTAATATTTTTACTGTTATGTAATGTATAAGAAATGTTTACTTGAATAGGTCAGTAATTTAATTTTAAATATTTTTCTCACATAACTGCATTGTATTGAAATAAGATTGCATCCCAGTATTCATTTTGAAGTTGCCGAATAGTATATCCAAATCATTAAAGATTATTAGTACTTTTAATTTTCAATGTGAAAATTATTTTTGCTTTTCTTAAGTTCAATGGAGACGATTGCTTGTTGCTAATCGGATGAAAATTTATATATAGTAGGAATTGCTTTTACGTACACTCAAAGACAAATCAGACAAGCCTGCTTCAGCAGTTGTCAATAAATAAAATTCTCCAACTCGAAACTTTAGAAAGAGACAGGCAAGCGGTATCGTAAAAGAATGCTAGTTTCGTTAAGCATCTGTCTACCTTCACCACGGTAAACGCTAGATGCTCGAAGCCTGCTCGTTCAAGGGGAAGGAATTGATTTTTCACGCCATTCAGTGCGAGCTTTCCTTATCTGGGAATATGTCGGCATCATCTAAACAGACTGCGTCGCTTCACTTTCCTCCTCAAATATATAAAGAAAGGAATCACTGAAAATTTATTCATTCACGTCAACAATCGACAGTTCGACACAGACAGACCTTGGAAACTTCGACAGGCTTCAGAGGCAACTTATTGGAATAAAATTGCTTTGCGTGTTTAGAACAGTTACTTTCCTTTGAAATCACATTGATTTAAAATTTAGATGAGATACTCCTTATTGGTTAAATTGCCATCTCGAAATATCTCCGATTTCTTACCTTTCAGTATCTTTTACATTTTTCAACATTATATGACAGAGTTCGCAATCTTTTGTCTTAAGTACCATTTCCCCCAGTCCATTTATTTAACATGCCGAACATACCTAAATTTTAAAGGTATTAGGGGAGAACATTCTGAGACCAAATAGTGTTCAGAAAAGCAATATACTTTTTGTTAATGACTAGGTAATTAATTAGCAATATGTATTACATTTCAGTAGAATAGATTTATAACACAGAGTAATGCTGTTGAGATACTAGAGCGCGCATCACTAAAACCGGGCTGAATTTTGTTCAGCATTAACTTTAGATAGGCCTCCACACGCATGCTTTTACGGTATTAATCGTTGATGAAACCAAACCATGAAAGAGCTTAAACCAAACCCTTCTCCATGGCGCAAGAGATTCGAAGGGGCATGACCTACCTAGTGGCCGCTGCTCAGCTCGAAAGCCTACAGATTATGTATGAGGTGTCGTGTGGTCAAACATTATTTTTGACTTTCTTGACAGCGTGCTCAAATACAATAAGTATGTCATTGAAAAGGGCAACAAGAATTTGACTTCCTCCTCGGTGAACACTAGGAGGTCACAATGTGCTTTAAATCGAAAATGGCAGACACAAATATTTCGAAAATATATTATTGTTATCTGCTCCCCTTCCAATAGGTTATAGGTGTTTGGTATTAGAGGTCATTATATATTTTCCTTTCTAGTATTATTTTTAATATTTCTGTCATGTTTTAAAATTATACACAGCCACTGCGTTGTGCATGACCGGACAAATATCACCTGTGGTACGCGTATTGTGTATATGTGTATGTCGCTTGTCTCTTTTCTCAACCGTATGAAGTGAGACAAGTCTTTGCAGCGAGCTTTTATGACCGAATGTCCTTACCGTCATCAACCTCATCAGAGGAGTTAATGACATGAAATGCATCACATGAAGAGTAGGAAGGGAGAGGATAAAACCTGGTGCTGGAACATGGCCTACTCCTTTCGAATTATTATTATTATTATTATTATTATTATTATTATTATTATTATTATTATTATTATTATTATTATTATTATTATTATTATTATTATTATTATTATTATATACACAGACTTCCCCTACTATCCAGAAGATAAGAGAGAGAAGTGTTCTAGAATAGAAAGTCATCTATTCTGCTCGCCACTCATAGCAGTTATACGAGTGGTTTCTCAGAACATCAATTGAACCATTTCAGCCAGCACGGCCATCATGTCCATAAATGTGCAGTCCAACATTTTGTAAAGCTTACAAAACTGTACAAGTCTGGTCATTATCGCACCTCAGGCTACAACCGTGAAATCCACTACTTCTACAGATGCTGACTTATATAATTTTTTATACCATGGAACTGTGGATTTGTTAAAGTCACACGTTTCTTTATAAACATTCGTTAACTGTCATCATTATTATTATTATTAGGAAGGCACGGCTGTGCCGGTCGCAATGGGCTGACTCAGCGCAAGGAAGGAGTCACCCTCTTGATTATGAGATTATAGGTACATATATCTACAAATTATTAGAACAGGAATAATTACAACATATAAATTTAAACAACAAATATGTACAAATGATGTCGCTAAACAGCTTCTTATCTCCCCGTTTTTGAAATCTGTTTTTCAGTATTACTGGAACTGCGGCCTGGAACTTCATGCTGTTTGGCGTAAGTCAGAGCAAATGTAGTTCCTAGAAACTTTCTCACAATGTGGCAAGTGCTCAGGAGGATGGCGTTCTGTAGTTCAATGTACAGTATGTGTGATAATGCAGGTTTAATGCGGCCAGAGAGTTGTGAAAGCTTTTTGGAATAACACTGGAAAATTATATTACTATTGGAACTGTGGTAGCAGATTCTAGTTTCCACAGACGTTGTATTTCTAATGCCAGTTCTGTGTATATTGATATCTTTGTGGCTAGGTTTTTTGCAGATTATAGGTGTTTGGACAAGCAATTTCTATTTTATTTATCGATTATAATATTATCTGGCCTATTGTTGCCGAGCGTGACATAGGTTTTGACTCTTCGGTCCCATAGTAGTTTGTATGAAGAGTTTTCGAGAACGGGTGGAGGTGTATATTTCCAATATGCAGTTGATGACTGAAGAAATCCACATATAACATAAAGTTTCAGGTGAATGATTTTAGCTAATGATCATGTCGGTGCTTATTATCGGTATTCGCCAAATGTGGGCAGCCAGAGATGACGTGTTCTATGCTCTCTGTAGTTCTGGGACAGCAGAGCAGTTGTCTGAGACAACTGTTGGATCATTCATGATGAATCTACGGTAGTTCCGTGTAGCAATTACTTGATTTTGGATGGCCAGAACAAATCCTTCTGTTTTAGGAAAAGACCAGAGTAGGTCAGCCAAGTGTGCAACGCAGGTTTCTCGATATGAGGCTGATCCAGTGCGTGGGGTATTTCCCGTGAAGAGGTTTTTGCTTCCACGTGGACATATTTATCTCGTTTGTAGGTGGGGTAGAAAGTGGCATTTCCGGCGACGACAGATTGAGTGGTGTATAGTTCATATCAGCTCTGCAAACAGGTTGATGAAGACACGATGTATCAGCTCTCGAGTGGAAATATTCTCTTAGACTTGATATCAGATTGCTGTGTAAATTGACAATGGATAAGAAGCTCCTACCGCCTTCTGATCTCTGGAGTGGTATTTAGGATTTTGCATATATTACCTGGTGAATGAAACTGCTGTTTTCGTTTGTAACTGCTGAAGTTCTGTTTGGGTCCATTCTATGACGCCAAAGGGGTATGTAAGCAGTGGTACGGCGTACGTATTGACTGGTTTGGTAAGATGTTTGGCTATCAGTTTTGATGATAGTACTTTTTGAGGCGTGTTATGTATTCCTGCGTGATATTTCTCTTGATGCCGGCATGTTTCATCCGAGTGCTCTGATGAAAACCGAGATATTTGTACATTTCTTCTTCCTCCAGCTGTTGTATGGATTCGTCGCTTAAACTATGTGTCCCTCGTGATGAGTAGGATCTTCTGATGGCAGTTTGAGTTCTGCATTGGTCCAATTCAAACCGCATGCTTATATCTGAAGAAAACGTCTAGGTAATTGACAAGAGATGTTGAAGATGGGTATTGGTAGAAGCATACAGCTTATTGTCATCCATATAGAGTAGGTGGCTGATTTTGAATAGCTCTTCTCGCTTGTCCTTAAGGCTAAATCCACACCCACTTATGTTTAATAGATAGTATAGTGGATCTAATGCCATACAGAACCATAATGGACTCAGTGAGTCCCCTTGGAAGATCCCTCGTCGTATTGGTATGGGTCTTGTTGCAACACTGCAGTTTCTTAGAGAAACGTGAAGACAGCCACTATCGTTTTCAAGAAGTGAATGATTGAGGGGTCAACTTTACGTAGTTCCAGAACATGTATGAGCCAAGTGTATGGTACTGAATCAAAGGCCTTTTGATAGTCAATGAAGCACGTGTATAAGTTCCTGGATTTATGGTGTGCTTGTTCCAGGACCACAGTGTCGATAATGTTGCTCCTTACACCCCTTTGTATTCTTCCTGCAACCCTTTTGCTCCTCGGTAATGATGTGGTTTTCTTCGCAGATTTTTAAGAATTCTGTTGCTATTATAGATGTAAATATATTATATATAGTAGTGTAATAGTACATATAACACGCCCTCTCACTATATGTAGAAGTGAGAGATATTATTGTCAGTATTCGATTATTATTATTATTATTATTATTATTATTATTATTATTATTATTATTATTATTATTATTATTATTATTATTATTATTATCGGTATTTTATTTGTATATTTTGTCATTTATATTTGTAAGCTGGGATATCTCCATATATGTAGTATGAGTAATTTGTTTTGAACAACGAGTGGGAAAACATTGCTCTAATAACTCTGGTAATATGGATGAATCATGTGTCTACCCCAGTGTTTGATGAGATGTACTTGTTGTCGTCGTAAGGAAGTTCTATGAGTCATGTATATATCCCAGTCTGATGAGATGAGCTTGTTGTTGTACTAGGAAAGTTCTGTGACTCATGTGAAACACCTCAGAGTGTGTTATTGCCTTGGGACACTGGAATGAGTTCACGGCGTGGTCTTGACAAGATTATCACTCATGATTGGCTGGCAAGGATCAATATAGGCGTATCATGTGAGAGGAAGGGGAATGCTGATGTCTTTATATACTTCGACAACTCAGCGTAAAAGAACTACAACCTGACACACGGTACGGGAATGAAGTAGTGCTAACACACGGGAGTGAAACTGGATATACGGTACGGTAGTGACACGTTTGTAATATACTGGACTAGACTTCAAACGTTCGTGGAACGTAGTCTTGTTAGGTTCGTGGAAAGTGTCTGATTGACAAATTGTGGAGAGCTTACACATTAAGTATTATAGCACTTATGGCGGCCTGGCGGTATATGTTGGTGAAAGCTATCTCTGACATTCCATAATTTATGTTCAGGATCGACAAGCGTGTGTTGCTCAAATGTATATATCTTTACAACAAGTGGTAAAGTCTGTGAACACAGTAGTATGAGGTACAGTATCTGTGTGATGTTATAAGTGCCGATTGTTCAACGAACTAACTGCAAATGGTGGCTTAGTTCTCGCTTTCATTTTCCCACTGTTTTCTTTGTTGTTGTTGTAAATATGGAGTCTTCCAGCAATCCTTTGTTTGTGTATTATAAGTGTATTTTGGTGTGTTGATGAGGTGCTCATGCTCGAATTCTATTGAGAATATAGTTAGATATTTTAGAATCAGTGGTGTTATTGATGAACCTAGGTTTAGTTCCTACCTATTTAGTCGTTTTCAGAAGGTTAGGTAAGGCCTGTAGTAGATGTACCAGTATGCATCATTATGTACACGCCCTGGGAGATAAGGAATTATCATGCTCTATCTAAATTCGAGGGATCCAATCTGGTGAACTCGGGCGCCCGTACTACGGACATTTCGATTAATTTACTTCAAGTATTTTATTCAGTTTTTGAGTTCTATCCTTCAGTTCGCTGATCAAATGGACTTCAGCACAAGACAGCTGGGAGTATCACCGGGTTTTCTAAAATTTTCTGGAAATGTTGAGTACATGTAAATTTCTTGTAGTAACAATTGTGTATGCGATCAATTCCTGGGGCCTTCCAGTTCTATAGTTTCTTGACGCTCTGTTGTATTTCTCCGATCTCAACAGGCTTGGTTGCCACATGCCTCACTTCATTAGTTCTATCCTTCAGTTCCCTGATCAAATGGACTTCAGCATTGTACTTGACCATACTCCCGACCAATAGCTGTGAATGTTTCCTCACTGGGTGTATTTCCATCTTGTGCTGCATCTTGTGTTCTCTCGTTCAGATCGTAATAGAACTGTTTCTCATTACTTTCGTATATTACGTTCTGTGATTTTCTCTCTGTGGTGTTTTGGTATCTTTTGAGGCGCTTGGATAATGCGGCCAACTTTTGCTTCATTGTTTCGAGGGTTTCTTGTAGTAGTGTGTTTCTAGATTCCTCCAGACTCTGCCCTGAACTGATTTTCAGAATTCGAATATTTTATTTATTTAGGCGTTTCCCTCTTACTCAATTCTTGTATTGCTGCAGGCAATTTACGTCCTGGCGGATTTACATGATTCGTTCTTTCAAGCGTTTTGCGCAAGGTGATTCTCTCAATTCTTTCTTCACAGACATATTGTTAGGCAAACATGGCTTTCCATTGTTCAATTGTACTGCGGCAAGTGCTGCACAATATATAGCAGTATGTACATCTCAGAACGTCTGAAGCTCTTTCAGGTATTCTGCAAGACTTTCGAATTACGATCTTCAATGATTTTTCCAAACGTTTTGGATGATTGCTGTCTTGGCAATATGGGTCGTTGTGTGGGATCGGTACCAGAATTTTCTAGAAAGGTCTTGTAGAATTTACCGTGTGTCTTGTCGTGGAGGTCAGAGTTATCTGAAGGTATTACTTCGGGAGTAGTTGTATGTATTGTTAAATCAGTATCGGGTGGACTGTTAACAGTTGAGTCAGACTCGGTACTTTCAAAATGTGGATATAGTTCTTGTGTTACTTCATGTCTGATTCTACTAAGAACAGGTCCCGGGATCAAATTGTTCTTGATGATTGATCTTCGTTGATCTGCAATGCGCTGTTCAGTAACTTTCATTGTTGGGTACTGATTTATAAAGGTTGTGTGTAGTTGTTGCCTACATCCTGCAATTTTAGATTCAAGACGAGTTATTCGAATATATGCCCGCATGATGAATTCGTTCATATCATTGTTCCATTTAATACGTTTTTTGGCTTACTGATACGAGAGGTCGTACTTGGCACAAAAGCACTCGCACCAGGTGCGGTATGATAATCAGGTTCTTGTGTTACGCCATGATCGTCTTGAGCTACTGTAGCTTGTTCGGGTGACCCGATGGGAGGCCAGCAGCTTACGCTCCCACCACTATCGGCTCACATGCTGTCATCCCTAGCGGTCGCTCCAGAGATGCCCTGGAGAACGCCAGGTAGCGTTATTTTCCGAGGCACAGTTTTGGACCTCTTCACAGTTGATTTTTACTTTTTATAACCTAGAACCAGGTGATTCGATGTTCAGACGCTCCACTGGAGACAGACGCTGACCACTTTGCCGCTTGTTCCATGTCAGACACAAAGTGGATTTGGGTCGGTTCTTCTGCCTTCTCTTCATTGGGATATGCTCTGTTCTGCCGTTGAAGCCGTTGACCATTTTTCTTTCACCTCAGTTGATTCGCGGGTGCTTACTTGATTAAGCCTTATTCAAACCTGTCCTGCATATCTACAGGAGCTTCCACTATCAGCCATTGGGACGTGCCGTGTCGGGGTTGAGGGCCCCCATCCCAGTGTCTTACCCAGGGTTATTTCTAGCTCTTACCAAATTCAGAGCTAAACCCCCATGTAAAGTGAGCGGGCACGTTTTTTATTATTATTATTATTATTATTATTATTATTATTATTCTTTCTTTCTTTCTTTCTTAATCTGTTTACCCTCCAGGATTGTGTTTCCCTCGGACTGAGCGAGGGATCCCACCTCTGCCGCCTCAAGGACAGTGTCCTGGAGCTTCAGACTCTGGGTGAGGGGATACAACTGGGGAGGATGACCAGCACCTCGCCCAGGCGGCTTCCCCTGCTATGCTTAACAGGGCCTTGTGGGGGGATAGGAAGTTTGAAAGGGATAGACAAGGAAGAGGAAGGAAGCTGCCGTGGCCTGAAGTTAGGTACCATCCCGGCATTTGACTGGAGAAGAAGTGAGACACCTCGGAAAACCACTTCCAGGATGTCTGAGGAGGGAACAGTACCCCCATCTACTCAGATGACCTCTCGAGGCTGAGTGGACCCTTTTCCAGCCCTCGTACTACTTTTCAAATTTCGAGGTAGAGTTATAAATTGCACCCGCGCCTCCGGAGAGTGGGGCAACTAATCAGACTAACCACTACACCACATAGGCGGACATTATTATTATTATTATTATTATTATTATTATTATTATTATTATTATTGACGTTGTTTCATTACTTTGAGAAAATATAATCGCTACGGGAGCAGCAGCACCGCGCATCTGACTATACTCTTCCTGTCCATTTTTTTTTTTATGACTGGTCACGCCTTACAGACACATACGAATACGCAGTCTATTAAAACAATCTTCGTTGTGTTGGTTTTCCCATGTGTCTGTGTAAAGAAAACTGAACCTCGCCATACCGTACTGTAGGGATGTTTGCTTGGCTTATTTAGCACTTTATCTATATAAATAAAATTGTTTCTGTTTGTCTGTTTGTCTGTCTGTTTGTCTGTTCCACCATCACGTCGAAACGGCTGGATAGATCTCAACCAAACTTCATATTTAGAGTATACTGACCCCGGGGAAGGTTTCGATATGCATATCATTTTAAAATCTTTGAAAAGACGGGGGTTTTATAGGAAAAACGGTTTTCCTCCATTTTCTCTTATACTATTATAGGCAAAATATCGAATTTGTCGTATAATTTCGAGACAAAGCTCAATTTAATCCTCTTGACGCAAAGAACAAAACTCGGTAAGCCCTACGGGCCCGAAAACCATGTTTTAAGGCCCTAAAACCAACCGTTACGGAGATATTGGCACCACACTACCCCTGCTCTAGGAATCGGATAAAGAAATGAACTGCCGTAACCATGGCAACGTCAGCTCCAGGATTCTAGAGCAGTGAGATTATGCATGTACGTTTGGGCATAGCTGTCAACCAAAATAGGTACAAATAAGACTTAATATCTGGGAAAAAAATATACTGTTGTGTAAGGCACTCATAGGACTCCTTTGGGCGGGGATGGAAAGGGGGTGAAGAACGAGTGTAAAAATCTTACTATATATAGAAATGGAAGTGTGTGTGTAAATGACACATCTCCAACTAAACCACTGGAGCAATTTCAACCAAACTTGGTACACGAATCACTTACTATCGGGAGACGATCAGTGTGGGGGGTAAGCCATCCCTAGCGCCCTTAAGGGAGAGGGTCAGGGGGGTGGTAGTTACAATAATAATCGAGAATAGTGTCGAATTCATAGTTTTCGGGGTCGCTGAGTTGAAAAGTGATACTCTAGAATTTTTTTAAAATCCAGCCCCCTTTTAGGTTGGGAGCAAAGGGTGGGGGGGTGGGGTGAGATATAGAAATAATTAAAAACAGTTTCGAATCCATAGATTTCAGGGTCTCTGAGATGAATAGTATTACTCCGGATTTTTTGCAAATCCAAGTGGGGAGCGAAGGGGGTGAGATATAAAATTAATCGAAAAACTACATATAAAAATATTATCTTCTTCTTCTTACTATATATAAAAATTGATGTATGTGTGTGCGTGGGTGTGTGGGTGTGGGTGTGTATATGACACATCTCCTCCTAAACCACTGGAGCAATTTCACCAAACGTGGTACACTTATCAATTAGTATCAGGAGACAAACCGCGTGAGGGTAAGACACCCCTAGCACCCTTTTGGCAGGGGGCGAGGGGAGTGGTATAAAAATAATCTTATAAATAAAGTTGTTCGTTTCTGTTTGTCTGTTTGTCTGTTTGTCTGTTTGTCTGTTCCACCATCACGTCGAAACGGCTGGATAGATCTCAACCAAACTTCATATTTAGAGTATACTCATCCCGGGGAAGGTTTAGATACGCATATCATTTTAAAATCTTTGAATACACGGGGGGTTTATAAGAAAACCAGAATGGTTTTTCCACCATCACGTCGAAACGGCTGGATAGATCTCAAGCAAACTTCATATTTAGAGTATACTCCTCCCGGGGAAGGTTTCGATATGCATATCATTTTAAAATATTTGAATACACGGGGGGTTTATAGGAAAACCAGAATGGTTTTTCCACCATCACGTCGAAACGGCTGGATAGATCTCAACCAAACTTCATACTTAGAGTATACTCCTCCCGGGGAAGGATTAGATATGCATATCATTTTAAAATCTTTGAATACACGGGGGGGGGTTATAGGAAAACCAGAATGGTTTTTCCACCATCACGTCGAAACGGCTGGATAGATCTCAACCAAATTTCATATTTAGAGTATACTCATCCCCGGGAAGGTTTCGATATGCATATCATTTTAAAATCTTTGATTACACGGGGGTTGATAAGAAAACCAGAATGGTTTTTCCACCATCACGTCGAAACAGCTGGATAGATCTCAACCAAACTTCATATTTAGAGTATACTCCTCCCGGGGAAGGTTTCGATATGCATATCATTTTAAAATCTTTGAATACACGGGGGTTTATAGGGAAACCAGAATAGTTTATCCACCATCACGTCGAAACGGCTGGATAGATCTCAACCAAACTTCATATGTAGAGTATACTCCTCCCGGGGAAGGTTTTGATATGCATATCATTTTAAAATCTTTGAATACACGGGGGGTTTATAGGAAAACCAGAATGGTTTTTCCACCATCACGTCGAAACGGCTGGATGGATCTCAACAAAATTTTATTTAGAGTATACTCATCCCGGGGAAGGTTTCGATATGCATATCATTTTAAATTCTTTGATTACACGGAGGTTTATAAGAAAACCAGTATGGTTTTTCTACCATCACGTCGAAACAGCTGGATAGATCTCAACCAAACTTATTATTTAGAGCATACTCCTCCCGGGGAAGATTTCGATATGCATATCATTTTAAAATCCTTGAATACACGGGGGTTTATAGGAAAACCAGAATGGTTTTTCCACCATCACGTCGAAACGGCTGGATGGATCTCAACCAAATTTCATATTTAGAGTATACTCATCCCGGGGAAGGTTTCGATATGCATATTATTTAAAAAAATTTGAATACACGGGGTGTTTATAGGAAAACCAGGAATGGTTTTTCCACCATCACGTCGAAACGGCTGGATATATCTCAACCAATCTTCATATTTAGAGTATACTCCTCCCGGGGAAGGTTTCGATATGCATATCATTTTAAAATCTTTGAATACACGGGGGGTTTATAGGAAAACCAGAATGGTTTTTCCACCATCACGTCGAAACGGCTGGATAGATCTCAACCAAATTTCATATTTAGAGTATACTCATCCCGGGGAAGGTTTCGATATGCATATCATTTTAAAACCTTTGAGTACACGGGGGTTTATAAGAAAACCAGAATGGTTTTTCCACCATCACGTCGAAACGGCTGGATAGATCTCAACCAAATTTCATATTTAGAGTATACTCATCCCGGGGAAGGTTTCGATATGCATATCATTTTATACTCTTTGAATACACGGGGGTTTATAGGAAAACCAGAATAGTTTATCCACCATCACGTCGAAACGGCTGGATAGATCTCAACCAAATTTCATATTTAGAGTATACTCCTCCCGGGGAAGGTTTCGATATGCATATTATTTTAAAATCTTTGAATACACGGGGCGTTTATAGGAAAACCAGAATGGTTTTTCCACCATCACGTCGAAACGGCTGGATATATCTCAACCAAACTTCATATTTAGAGTATACTCATCCCGGGGAAGGTTTCGATATGCATATCATTTTAAAATCCTTGAATACACGGGGGGTTTATAGGAAAACCAGAATGGTTTTTCCACCATCACGTCGAAACGGCTGGATGGATCTCAACCAAATTTCATATTTAGAGTATACTCATCCCGGGGAAGGTTTCGATATGCATATCATTTTAAAATCTTTAATACACGGGGGGTTTATAGGAAAACCAGAATGGTTTTTCCACTATCACGTCGAAACGGCTGGATAGATCTCAACCAAACTTCACATTTAGAGCATACTCCTCCCGGGGAAGGTTTCGATATGCATATCGTTTTAAAATCTTTGAACAGACGGGGTGTTTATTGGAAAACCAGAATGGTTTTCCTCCATTTTCTCTTATACTATTGATTTTCTGTAAACTTCGTTTACCGTACGTGAAACGTCTCTTCATTATAAACAACTTTCGTTATGTTTATAATTTACCTTACTCTTTACATGACGGAGAAATTTACAATTTTCTGCTGGTACCATGCTCTGCATTGAGTGACCGACAGACCGACAACGAACCTACAGGTTACCATGGCAACGTCTCTGACTGCATGCCAGCAGGGAAGTAACGTATTGCCATTTTTCTCATTATGCTTTTAAATTCTTGGTTGTTCCTTGGGTAGAATGCAAGAAAGGCGTCAATCGGCCTATCTGCGGGATATTGGCGGAATATCGTTGGATGTTATAACCGCCTTCGAATAGATTAAATAATAACACCATTAGTCATCTTCTTATTATTTGTTTACCTAGGAATCAATGGACCTAAATTGCTCCTCTGTTACCGTTTTATTATATCCATAACTCACACTAGCATAATTTATGGAGGGGCATTTGTTTTTCCAATACATTAACTTGGCATTTACATATTTGTCGTTTTCCGGCTGTCCTCAGTTATAATCCATTTTCTATTACTTTCAACTATCTTAACTGTATTATTTTCTTCCCTAATTACGCCGTATGTACGCGAGTGCTACAAACTACTGGATGTATTTCCACCAATACTCATATTTAGAATACACCTGTCCTTGATAGATTTTAGGGCAAATATTGTTTCTAAATCCCTGAACTGACTGGGGGTTTATACGAAACCGAAACAGTGATTTTGCACTTCCACAAAATATACACAACCAACGTTAATTTAAATCTACCTGCCTTGGTAGAAATTAATTTCTAAACCTTTTTTCTCATGTGCATCATTTCGATACGAGGATTAATAAGGGAGATATCATTAACGGACCGTTTTTTTGTACAAGTCCCATCGGACTTAACTCACGAGCGGGTGCGTGTAAAGCGTATTTCTTACAACTTGAAAACTACTGAAGACATTCGAACCAAAATTCATATTTAGCATCCACCTGTCCAAAGGTAGGTTTTAAACGTAAATAACATTTCATATTCCGGAATGGACTGGCGGTTTATAGGGAACCGAAATGGTGATTTTACTCTTGCACAATATATACAGAACAAGACCAACCTGACTGGAAATCGACCAAACGTGATGGAATTCCACTTCTAAACCTTTTTTTTCATGTGCATTTTTTCGTCAGGAGGATTAATAAGGGAGATATCATGAATGGTCAGTTTTGCAGGTTAAGTCCAGCGGCCATAACCAAAAAGGTGTTTTACATGGAGCAGATTCCTTATCTATATAAATCAAATCGTAACGACTGTGTGCCTCTACACTGACTATTTTGGCGAAATTTTCGTACAGCTTTCCGTTTAAGGGGTAATAATGACCATCTGCATAATTTTTGGTTTAGTTTCTGAAAGTCCTAATTTTTACCCGCCTCGCCGAAAATCCAGATTGCGGCATAATCTGCCAGAAGAAAAAGAAGATAATTGAAATTTGACAAAATTATACGTTTTAGCCTGTAACGAACGGAAAACATCCAAGATCATTAAATTCTTCACTTTTTATCCCCGAAGAATATCGAAATATGCAGGCAATTTTAATAATGGTGCAGACCTTCTGAAATTCCTATCGCATAACAGATTGCAAAATCTCCGTTCAATTTGGAATGATCTACAACCTTGGTCTTATTACTCTTTGCCGTATCTGTATCAATTTTACGTTTGATTTTTCTCTATTAATGGATGTTAAGTCAATTTGGAATTTTCACATGCATAATTTACACCTTCGATTACTTATATGAAATACAGAATCATCAAACTCTTCACGAAAATTGGCCCACCCAGTAGCCATATATGAGCCAAATGCTATGTATATAGCTGTCACATAATTATCCGAAAAGTAATGTAATGTGAGATAATCTTACAAGAACGTTACCCTGTTCCACGTTTCTAACTCAATCTGACCCAAGAATAGATTACATATCATAGGACCAGCCATTTAGGCCACTAAATCCGGCGTGTCTTATGGTATAATCCTTTGTCGATATGACGTACGTTTAGTAGCAGTTAATCTGTAAATGAAGGTCTTCAGTATTGTAAACACGCATATAGTTTCGTATGTCGATCTATATATATTCACTGATGTCGATTTGTAGCGATCGAGAAAGGGTGGGTCTGCTATTGTAATCAGTACTCCCCACACCGACTTTGACTGGCAGTATGAAAGGGTTCCTTCTCCAACTCCTGTGTAACTGTCATTAGTAAGGAAGGTCTACAATTGTAATGAATAGTTCACTTCTCGATTTGACTTGCAGAAGGCAAGTGAGCATGCAGTTTTGTTTAAAACTCCCCTACCCGATTGTGTTTGGCAGTAGGCAAGGGTGCCCGCCATTATAAAGAAATGTCCTCATCTAAAATGTGACTGGCATTAGGCATAGTGGCCTGCTATTTTGATGGAAACTCACCAACTTGGTGTGACTGGCAGTAAGCTGGCTGAAAGTAGGAAAATGGGCCTGACATTATAATGATAACTGCACAACTTAATTTCGAGTGGTAGTAGGGTAATTGCATGCCATTATAATAAAAACTCTAATCTGTCTGGAAGTAGGAAAGGGGGGCTGCCATTTTAACGAAAACTCCCCAAATCGATTCTGTCCGCATAGTAGGCAATGGGGCCTGCAATTATAACGTAAACTTCCCAACTCGATTGTGAATGGCAGTAGGCAGTGAGCCTGCCGTTATATCACAAATCCATAACAAACACTTTACATTGGAAACAACGTACGGGGACCTCCCCATGCTCTTTCTCGGATAACGCTAAGAGACATGCAATTTTAAAACAATCTTATTTACTGCATGCACACTATTTACTTCGATATTCGAATACAATGTAGAATACCGTAGCGAAGCACGGGTACATTCGCTAGTCATCTATCTATATATATATAAAGTAGCTTGTCCTGACTGACTGACTGACTGATTCATCATCGCCGAGCCAAAACTACTCGACATAAAGAAATGAAATTTTGGGCATAGATTCATATTAAGATGTAGGTGCTCGCTAAGAGAGGGTTTTTGGATATTCCGTCGCTAAGGGGGTGAAAAAGGGGGGTGAAATTTTAAAATGAGTGAGTCTATATCTCAAAACTTTAAAAGTTTACAGATGTGAAAATTGGTATTTAGAATCTTCTTTAAAAATAAGGAAACACGTATTTTTTGTTTTCAGAAAATCCCAATGGGAGGGGTGAAAAAGGGTGAAAAATTGGTTGAATGCCTTTAATCAGGATACCGGTACCTATATCTCAGAAACTGAAGATATTACAGACCTCAAAATTGGTACTTTTGATCTCTTTTAAAAATAAAGAAATACGTATTTTTTGTTTTTGGAAAATCCAATTAATGGGAGGGTGAAAAGGGGGTGAATTTGTAAAATGAGTGAATCTCTATCTCCAAACTTTTAAAGTTTGCAGGTGTAAAAACTGGTATTTAGAATCTTCATTAAAAATAAAGAAACACGTATTTTTCTGTTTTCGGAAAATCGCAATAGGAGGAGTGGAAAGGGATGAAAAAGGGGTTGAATGCCTTTAATGAGGCTACTTATATCTCAGAAACTGAAGATATTACAGACCTGAAAATCGGTGTTTAGGATCTCCTTTAAAAATAAAGAAACACCTATTTTTTTGTTTTTGGAAAATCCAATTAAGGGATGGGGTGAAAAGGGGGTAATATTTTAAAATGAGTGTATCTATATCTCAAAACTTTTAAAGGTTATAGATGTGAAAATTGGTATTTAGAATCTCCTTTAAAAATAAAGAAACACGTATATTTTGTTTTCGGAAAATCCAATTAATGGCGGTTAAACAGGAGTGACAAATTGGGGTGAATTTTTGAAAGACTATATCTACAGAATATCTTGGAAACGTAAAATGTTACAGACGTAAAAAGTGGGTGTTTGGAATCTCCTGTAAATGTAAAGAAACATAGGTGATTTGTTTTTGGAAACTCCACTTTAGGGGAACTCAAAAGGGGTGAAATTTTGAAATAAGAATTTTTACAGTATATCTAAAAAACTCAACATGTTGCAGAAGTGAAAAATGGTATTTTTTTATCTCTATTAAACATAAAGAAACGTGTATTTTTAGTTTTCGGAAATATCACCTGGGTGGAAGGGGGGGGGGGTTAAAGTGACTGAAAATGGTGTTGAATTCTTTTAATTAGGCTACTGATATATCAAAAATGAAGATTTTACAGACGTGAAATTTGATATTTTCAATCTGCTTTAAAAGTAAAAATACACGTATTCTCTTAAAATCCAATGAAGCGGGAGGGGGGGGGGTGAAAGAATTGAAAAATAAATTGGCTTAATTGTATGAGAATACATACATCTAATAAAAACTAAAGTTATTACAGATGTGAAAATTCGTATTTTGATCTCCTTTAAAAACAAAGAAAAACGCGGTTTGGGCGGGAAACCATCTTGGAGGGCGGGAGTGTAAAGGAGTTGAATTCCTTTCATGAGGACACATAAATCAAAAACTGAAGAAGTTAGAGTCGTGATAATTGGTATTTAGAAGATCCTTTACTATTAAAGAAACAAGTATTTTTTTCGGGAAAGTTCATTTAGGGGGGGGGGGGTAGTGTGAAATGAAGTGAAAAAAGTAAATTACTTTTATGGGGATACTTATATCTCAAAACTGAAGGTAAGAGACGTGAACATTGGTGTTTGGAATCTCCCTTAAACATAAAGAAACATGCCTTCTTTTCATTTCTTTTTGTGGGGGGGGGGTGTTGGCGGTAAATAAACTTAACGGCGGTGGGGTGTAGAAGGAGGTGAGACCAATTGATTTTACTGTTATTAATGTACTTACAAGAATCCTCCGTTGCTCAGGCGACACCGCGCCGGCCTCTCAAAGCTGGGTGCGGTGGTTCAAATCCCGGTCACTCCATGTGACATTCGTGCTGGACAAAACGGAGGCAGGACAGGTTTTTCTCCGGATACTCCGGTTTTCCCTGTCATCAGCCATTCCAGCAACACATAATAATAATAATAATAATAATAATAATAATAATAATAATAATAATAATAATAATAATAATAATAATAATAATAATGTTCCGGACCGTCGTCAAATGTGCGGACCGCGCTGGCAACGGCTCCTGGACGGGTAATGACTAAGAATGCAGTCCGGCCGCGGGTTCAGTGCCGCCATATCACCCAATATGACACCACGCCGGATCTCCTGAAGGATTTTATCCATATTAAAAATGATTAAAGGAAAAGATGGCAAAGATTTACGGACCCAACTGACCAGGAGGAATACCTGAGCCTAGCGCGGGAAGTACGAAATCGATTGCTGGAAAGGAATATTGAAAAATGGGAGGAAATGTGCTGTAAAATAATAGAAAACGAGTCAGATCGCGAATTTCGGCGGATTATATATCTAAAACAATAAGCATTCAATTATAAATTTCAGTATAATACCGTAGCGAAGCACGGGTATCTTGCTAGTTATACTATAAATAAGGTACATTTCACTTTACACCTTACTCTACCTGCATATGAATAAGCGGCCCTGGGGCGTGACAAGACGTAAGGAAAATAATGGATAGGAAGCATTTTGACATATGTGGATTTGCTCGCTCAGTGACGATATAGCTTACTACTGTGTAACATAAATATGATTTGAATATATAAGTAATTATACACTTCATTACACTTTGTGTTGAAAATGAGTATTTTCCCAACCTTCTGAACTCTACGGCACTGAAATTAAATATCGACTAAAACCTCCATGCCTTTCAATAAACACAGTACACTAAAAAGGACAGTCAGCGTTGCAGAGCTAAGCCTTCTCGAGCATGGAAAGGTCACGTGAGAAAAGGTTTCGTTTAGTAGAAAAATAAAACGAAAGATTAAATAGGAAATGCCAATAACATAAGGAGAAGAAAAAGATCACTTAAGGAGAGATTGCAATCAGACGAAGACAGTCTGATATACAGTCATTTCGGATTACATTAGCTTCGTCGGATGTTTTTATCTCCCACCGTGAATCAGTGATGTACTGTCAGGCTCCCGATTCCTGAATTGTGGGTTCACAGCATAAATAAGCTCATTTTGAAGAGCTTAAATTGTCCATTCGATAATGTATGTCGGAAGATGTCAGCTTGTCAAAAATGTTAGGTTTTTTATCACATCCAATGTCTGCTTTAAAGTTCTGAAGAAAAGTTGAAATGATCGATTTTAATGTTTGCCTTTTCCGTGTTCGTGTGAGAAGAAAAGTCGTTTTAATTATTTTCTTCATAGC
This sequence comes from Anabrus simplex, assembly GCF_040414725.1. Classification (NCBI taxonomy): domain Eukaryota; kingdom Metazoa; phylum Arthropoda; class Insecta; order Orthoptera; family Tettigoniidae; genus Anabrus; species Anabrus simplex. Next base: position 1,310,641,828 of record NC_090265.1, on the reverse strand, counting down.
CTCTTGAGTTTGTAATGATTGAAGGAGTTATTATTCAAACTAAGAACGGCATACTGCATCAGTTAATAGAAAAGTATTTGCCAGGCTGAGTGGCTTAGACGGTTGAGACACTGGTCTTCTGACCACAATCAATCACATTTCTCATGCCTTTTCATAATCTCTCAAATAACACCAGCAATGTGAGAATTAATAGCTGGCAAAACTCTGAGACGATGGAAACCACCCTGTGTTCCTCTTGAAATGTGGAAAATATGCAAAACAGTGGTTAAGATAATTTTTCTCGGATATCATGTAATCGGGTATTATACCCCAAAAGATGAAGCAATCTAAACATAAACCAGTGAGAACAAGTGACCTTCGAATAAACTATAGACCAATTGCATTGCTGAGCGTACTGTACAGACTTTTGGAAAGGCTTCTGTATAACAGAATTTGTCCAAAGATACTTCAGAAGATCCCAGTAGAACCAGCCGGAATCCGCCCTGTTCGAAGTTGTGCTGACCATGTTCTATCTCTAGCAACCTATATAGAAGCAGGATATCATCTGAAAATGAAGACATCTGTTGCAAAGATCTAAGTTCAGCCTCTTTCACAGTTCGGAGGCACGGATTGCTTTATATTCAAGTTGTTCAGTGTCTAAAAACCATCTCCTTCATTGACAACAAGCTAGCTGGAAGAACTTTCTCTGTCACCATGGGAAAGAATACTAGCGTTACCAAAACACTTCACAATGGCCTTATACAAGGTTCAGTGCTGGCATCTCTCTTCTTCAATCGTTATACAGCAGATATGCCAGGCACAAAATCCGCAAAATTTGGTTACGCTGATGATTGGGCTATAGAAGCACAGCATGCAAACTCCGAGGCAACTGAAGACGTCCTCAATTCAGACTTAGACACTCTGAATACATATTTCAAGAAGTTGAGATGAAAGCGAAACCCTATGAAGACAGAAGTATCATGCTTCCATTTGTGTAATAGATCAGGAAATTGAAAGCTGAATGTCAACTTTAAAGGAACTATACTTCAGGCATAACATGCATCCAAAATACAATACAATCTTTTAGAGAATATCTGATCAAAACAGCTGCCAAACTGAGAAGCAGAAATAACATATTGCATAAGCTGGGGATCATCGGCAGACACATTACGAGTGTTAGCACTTGTCCTGGTTTACTCTGCAAACGAATACTGTGCCCCAGTATGGATAAACAGTGCTCATACAAAAAGAGCCAATGATGCATTTAATGAAACAATGCGCATCCTTACTGGAACAATGCGGTCTACTCCATTGGCTAGCTATTTTGAGTCATATACAACCTCCAGAAGATAGAAGAAAGAGTGCCCTTGTTAGGGAATATCGGAAGATCGTTGATCTACAACTGCCGGTTCTTACTGACATTCCGAACAGGCATAGATCCAGCCATTCTCACAGCAAAAGATTTACACGATGTTAGCTTCAGCATGAGAAACTCATGGAAACAACAGTGGCTAGAACGTTGCCTCCCACAACGCAGAACATTACCACGCTTGACAAGAAAACCTCCAGGATTCGATCAGATACGCTCCATTTGGTCCCCTCTGAATTGCATCCGTACGAGCCATGCTAGATGTACTGATGCCCTCTTCAAATGGGAGAAAATACAATCCCCAAGATGCGACTGTGGGTCTGAAACACACTCTGTTCGGCACATAGTGCTAGAGTGCACGAGGAGAGCCTACATTGGATATTTCCGTGACTTCCTGAACGCTACGCCAGAAGCTCTACGTTACATAAGACATATGGACTTTTCTTTGTAGTACTCAGATCTTTATTTTGTATAATGTTTTTATAATTCATATTTACTGATGTGTATATGCCATACGATAAATACATAAATAAATCTGATCCCAACTTGGCAGGTTCGATCGTGGCTCAGCCCCGGTGATATGTGAAGGTGCTCAATTACGTCAGTCTAATAACATTAATAGAAATATACTTAATGGAGACTTGATTTTGAATTAGTCGATGAAAAATTACATGTACTTAAATAATGACCAATACGCGCAGTGGTGTAATTTAAAGTTAGAAGGTAGATCAAAGACTGAGAGATCCTTTCCTTCTGAAATGCCTAATTCATGCTACTAACATACATATGCATCAGCTCTGAAGACGGTTTTCCGTGGTTTCCCATTTTCACACAAGGAAAATGCTGGGGCTGTATCTTAGTTATGGTCAAGGCCGCATCCTTCCCACTCCTAGACTTCCTTAGTCCCACCGTCTCCATAAGATCTATCTGTGTCGGTGCGACCTAAAGTCAGGTGCAAGAAAAGAAATATATATCACCAAAAAATCAAGGATTCAATGCAATAATAGAGTTACAGAATATTATTTATTGAATCACAGAGACACAACCCGGAAATGTAAACTTTTACAAATTCAAATAATTTTCATCCGATATCTAATGCAAATAAACTGTAATAACGAATATGTTACAATCTGTGGGGTCTTCTATTAGTGAAAGTTGTATCTTCTCTACTCTGCCTTAATCCCGTGTATGGAGTACTCAGGCATTGTTCAGGCCTCTGACGCTCAGTGGCATGCTTGCGATCAGTACATTGATTTCATCTTGAGGGAGCAAATCCCATTTAGTAAAATCTAATGAGGTCCGATAGTTTTTGTAGAGGTTGTGGACGATCAAAAACACCCGTTTATAACCTTTCCCATCGTGCGCAATGTAGTTTACATCCGGTAAATTAGTTGGCCAATTTATGAGGACGGCGCCGTATTCATCCGCAAATGGTTGTACAAATTGCCCAAGAAACGGCAGTAAACGTCCCTCGAATTGGTATCAAAGGTGTACGACAGCCACGTATAATTCCAGCCCAAAATAATATACCACCATCTCAAATGAACACACACCTCTTCAAAATGCTGGTACATTCTACCTCTTCCTTTACACCTCCTCGTCCTTTGTCGTCGTTTATCTGGCCTAAGTGACAACCGTGCTCCATTTGCGAGCATGACATTACGTCATTTGTCCAACTCCTGATTAAAATGTTGGATATCCCAACTTCTCCTCTCAACAAGACGGCGATTCTCTAGTGGAACAAGTCGAATCCGTCGAAATGACCTTAATTGGGCTCTATGTATGAGATTACCGTATAGTTTGTACGGATGCGCTTACCCCGGTTGCCCTAAAGTAGTCATCCCGTAATTGTCGAACAGTCTAAGTTGGTCTCCTCTGCGCTGTTACATAGATATACCGAACTTGACGTAACGTTGTCACCCTTACTCGACCTTCCCTCAGACATTCGGTTGCTTCATTGATCCCAACGTACCTTTCCCACGTTTCGGACAGTGAATTTTGGTAACCCCTTCTATACGTGATATTCCTATTTGTGTATGTTCATCTTTTATCAATGCCACAATCCTGGTTATTTCAAACGTGGAAAGACTCATTGCACGTGGAACGTAAATCCTATCTGAAGCTCGTGCTGCACTGTATACACTATTACCAGTCTCCATCCAGCTTCAACAGAGACTGTAAGCAGCGTCGTATGCTTTATTGTAAAGAAGGAATCGAATTACATGTGGGTATATAGTGCTTTCTACCATATACAACAAGACTACCCATGCCCTGCCACATAACATGCCTAATCCACATTATTCTTACACTTTTAACATAAATTATTATTTCTTATGGTTTGGGATAATGTGAAATACTGTGACGCGAAATTAGCGAAACGATGTTACCTTTCAACCGAGCAGGCTGCGATATGAAGTACTGCTGGATAGCCATAACTGAGCCTCCCAGCCATATATAGTTGTGCAGTTCATGAGAACAATTCTCTTTGTGTTCATTTTGCTATGCTGCTCTGTAAAGGAAAATTAACCTTAAATACATTTAGTATAGGAGTGCGAAAATACGTCTTGCAAACACATTCCTACAGCGCAGTACAGCAAGGTTCAATTTCTTCTCATATGGGCATAGGAGAGTGAACACAATGAGAATTTTCTGATGGACTGCATATGAGAGGCGTGAACAGTCTTAAGAAGAATAATGGATGGGAAGGGCGTTGTGGGATACGAGGTTTTGATGTCTGTTTGTCTGTTTCTTTGAGTTCTTATTACTTGAAAACTACTGGATATATTTCCACCAAACTTGATATTTAGAAAACACATGTCATTGTGTAGGTTTTAGGGCCAATATTATTTCTGAATACGTAAGTTTACTCTGGGTGTATCCGAAGCGGAAACCATGATTTTGCACCCAAAAAATATGCAATCCAAAATGAATGGAAATCTACCTACCATTTTTAACGGAAATCAATTTCTAAAACATTTTTCTCATGCGCATCATGTGCATAGGAGTATTAAAAAGGGAGATATCATTAACGGAGGGTTTTTCACCACAAGTCCCAACGGACTAGGCTGAGTTGAGACATCTATATAAATAAAATCGCAACGACCGTGTGTATGTACATTGACTACTTTGACGAAATTTCCTTACAGTTATCCGTTTCAGGTGTAATAATGACCATCTCCATATTTTTCACCTTTGGTGCCTGTTTTTGTTCGTTTGTCTGAGTTATTATAACTTGAAAACTAGTGGATATGTTTCTAACAAACTTGATATTTGGAGTACACCTGTCCTTCAGTAGGTTTTAGGGCCAATATTATTTCTGAATGCCTATATTTACTGCAGGATCTATCCGAAACCAAAACCATGATTTTGCTTTCCCTACAGAACATGCACATCCAGAATTAATGGAAATCTACCCTCCTTAATGGAAATCAATTTCTAAAGCATTTTTCTCGTGTGCAACATGTGTATAGGAGGATTAATAAGGGAGATATCATTAACGGACGGTTTATCAGCACAATTCCCAACGGAATTAGCTGTGTTGAGATGGTTACTTATTGCGAGTTGCTTTACGTCGCACCGACACAGATAGGTCTTATGGCGAAGGAAAAGGAAAGAGACAGAAGTGGGGAGGAAGCGGCCTTGGCCTTATTTAAGGTACAGCCCCAGCATTTGCCTGGTGTGAAAATGGGAAACCACGGAAAACAATCTTCAGGACTGCCGATAGTGGGGATCGAACCCACTATCTAGCAAATACTGGATACTGGCCGCACACAAGCGACTGCAGCTATCGAGCTCGGTTGAGATATCTATGTAAATAAAGTCGTAACGACCGTGCGTCTGTAAATTGACTATTTTGGCGAAATTTCCGTACAGTTATCCTTTTCAGGTGTAATAATGACCATCTGCATAATTTTTAGCTTTGGTGTCTATCTCCTGTTTGTCTGTTTGCCTGTTTGTTTGTCTGAATTCTAGTAACTTAAAAACGACTGGATATATTTCTACCAAACTTGATATTTAGAATACACCCATCCTTGGGTACGTTTCAGGGCCAATATTATTTCTGAGTACTTAAATTTATTGGGGGTATATCTGAAATCGAAACCATGATTTTGCATCCCCTGAGAATATTGTGACCGTACCGGCACAATTAGTATTTACTTCAAGTGATATGCTTGGTAAGGAAGCTGGCAGCAAGCTTTCTTTGTGTGGATGCTGGGGGTATCGTCAGGTTGTGCAATACGAAGCCCGCCAGAGAGGCGCCTTCACCCGCCCACTGGGTGGCTTAAAGAATCCCCGAATTAGGCACACGTCATAGAAGAGGCAGGAGAAGAACACTATGTAGCGACTCCATATTGGAAAACATCTGCCAGCGTACAGCGATGCCAGAGCGATCGGGCTAAATTAATGCATTTTTGGCGTAAATAAGACTTGATTAACAAAACTGCACCTGTTAGAGGAGTGTGCTGAATTTTGGTGGAATTATAAAGTCAAGAGTTCTGATAGAAAATACTCTCCAAGCGAAAGGCGTTGGTAAACAAGTTATATAAGACCCATAGCGTACGGACGCGGTGGCTGAAACCAGATGCCTTTGGGGATTCCCTATTTCCCCTCCAAGCTGATTAATTAATTACTGCAGATCCGCCGAACATATTCAACTCCGCATATCATAGCGTACTTGTGCATATCCAAGTCACACAGTCTAGCGTATTGCTAATTTCGACAGGCTGGTTTATCCAGGAAAGGCCAGAATCAGAGTGGGGGTAGGACACGCTAGCCATCCCTATTCCCGGTTTGGCTATAAGTTGTTGCAGTTTCTCGGGGGAGTGAGTAGTCGAGAACGAGCTTCAGAAGGTGGAACTACGTGCGGTCCGCGAGCGAGGTCCACCTCTTCTTTGTTTGAATAACTGACACGAAGAAACAGGAGTGAAGTTTTAAAAGTGTTTTCCAGTGTGCAGCGATAGTAGGAAATGTAACTATATGACAGAGGTATTTGTGCGACATCCGATCGCGAAGTAAACTCTGAATATTTGTCATTACGTCTTAGGTAGTGACTGAAAAAGGCTAATGTCTGTAGCAGTAAGGGAGCTCAGCTTCGAGGAGTCTAACTTTGGGATTTGGTAAACTTTGTTTCAAAGAAAATCAGATCGTGTGAAGAAATACTATCAGTTAAATCCATGTAACATTGAGAGCAGGATTTCCGGAACAGATTATAACACCAAGTAAAGGGGAATGATAAGTACAGGATCTGGTTTAATCGAGATAAGAAAGTAAGAAAAGGACGGTTGATATAAGTCACGGACGTAGGAGGCGATAGACTTGGGAAGGAGGAGACCATGAATTCGCAACTCGCCTAAATTTAACTAAATAGACTAGCTGAGATATCCATAACAATTAGCATCACGTAACTAGCATCGCTCTAGAACGATAGAGGGGAAGTTGGATGGTGTCGAGTGATCAACAAGTGTGCAAGATTGTGTAAATATAATTGCAGTGATTTGTTCACCAGGAAGATGGATTACTCTAGCAAGGTCATCACACTCCTAGAACCAAGGACTGCACGAGCCAGCGACATGGAGTGAGCACCGATGGCAGGCCCCTGAAAACTTCGGGCGGGGGCCAGAAAAACATCATAAACTGTTGAGTATTGAGCTAATTTCTTCCAATGTTAGTATTTCCCCTTTGTAAATAAAGTTACTGTAAAGATAGGGTTAATGCTGAGGTAATTGATAGGTTAATTACCTGGAGTGGTCGGATGACCCTTGTTTAATTTGTTTTTTGTAAGTAGATATGGGAAGGAAGTGAACCAGGAAGGATGTATAGAGTTTGGGACCCCTTTTAGAAGCTGCATGTGCATGCTATACTATAATTTTTTTGTTATGAGTGCTGAGAAGGATTTAAGGGGGGAAAATGAATAGAAATTTGAACAGGTTAATGCCATAATTTCATCTGCGTGACTGCATAATACGAGCAGGAATTAGTGGGTGTCAGTATCATTAACATGTGCCTATACAGAAGTTAATGTGGGATAGTGACAGCACTCAATTCGTAAAAGTAGAGACAGTAGTTAGTTTTTGCATGCTAGTGTATAAGTTTGGCTGTAACTGAAGACGTTCGAGAAAATACGTGCGGAGGTTCAAACCTGGCCCACCCTACACATTAGCTAGGCTAATAAAGTAGAGATTTTCTAGTTGAGTTTGATCATGTCTGAATATTATTATTATTATTATTATTATTATTATTATTATTATTATTATTATTATTATTATTATTATTATTATTATTATTATCATTATTATTTTCTTAATGTAACTTGATCAGTGTTTTATACCGATACATTTCAAGCAACAGGTTAGTGGATTATTATTATTATTATTATTATTATTATTATTATTATATGTATTTTCTTAAAGTAATGTGATCGGTGATTTTTATATACCGATATAGCTCGAGTAGTAGGGTAGTATATGACAGGTACACAATCTCGCCTCAAGGGGGAGAGATTAGGGGACATTGTTCTTTGGGTTAAAGGCTGACGTAACTGTGGTAAAAACGTACGACGGAAGAAATGTATGGTTGAACCCCAGACTCCTGGAGAGTTGACGGGATTTTTGGTATAAGATAGCGGCTTAATTTGACAAATGATTCAAGGACATAATGATAGTATGAGCTGGTTCGAGCAGGTGTACCCTGCATTAGCTCGAGTATATGATTTTGATGACTCGGTGACTGCCGACATTGAGTGCGTTAAATGGTCTCTCGCCGCTGTGCGAAGGGAAGATTTATGGCCCCAGAATGGGAAGGTCCTTGTGAGAGGGCAGCTGAGGGAAGTCGCTTGGCCGAGAAGTGTTCTTTTTAAGACGGTGCAGTCTTCTGTGAGAATAAAGACAGAATATTTACGTAATTACCACACACGATCCACCAGCCATAATCTAAAGGCAATGTAGGAATTTATGACTGTTCTTGACATGATTAGGTTAAATTAGGGTTTTTATTTCAGTGTCCCTGATGGAGACGACCAGAGTCTCAGGTTCGAACCTCAATAGAGCACAGAAGGGACCGATAGCTCGCTCAAGTAGCGGGTGCTGCGAGATGAAATACAGCCATTTATACTTTGTGTTGGTGTATAATATGTGTTTCTTTTTCAGAGTGTGATCTTGTTTTGTGTTATGTACTGTTCTGCGCGAATTTAGACTTCGTGAATTTTTCACTGGTAGTTGTTGGAAGTGACGGGTTCGTTGTCGAGCCTGTGTTCGTGTGATTTTTATTTCATTTGTCTTCCAATTGGTGGAGACGCGCAATATTATTTCCTTTTCCATGGTTTACGTAAACATATGATTATTTCTGCAGTATATTTTTTTTATTCACGTATAGATATTTGGTGGCGGTAGATATAAGATAAAATGACCACTCCGGGGTAGTTGAATTAGTGTAAGTAAATGTTTAACTTCATGACATGGGATTCGGTCCCAGGGAATACTGATATTTGGAGGAAAATGGTTCGAATTGTAACTGTAAATAGGTAATCTGTGTTATATTTTGTTTGTGTAACACTCAACAGTTTTTGATATCCAACGGGAGATAGACAGACAAAACAAATGGTATGGACGTAGTATGTCAACGAGATTGGACATCCCTCGGGGATGTATATTTTTCTGTGTATGTCAAATCAGGTATCCATCAGCTTGTTAGTTTGGATGGAAGTATTCTTGCATTTGAAATATCCTTAGGAACTGTGGTCATCCACATAAATATTCTTATGGAATGTGGATGAAGTTTAGCTGATGAATGGTAGCACGGATTTTACCGTTGCTAAATATTTGTATTCAACTTGTCAATTTATATTAATTTTCCAAGGATGTCATAGTGTATGTGTATATTTCAACGAGCGCCTTAGTAAATTTGGAAAACTTATTTGTGCTTATTCTTTGCCGAAAAACAAGCATCCAAAATCCTCTTCCGTTCATTGTAGGCCTTTAAGGTAAATTATGTTTTATAGCCTTCATTTGCCGCGAACGTTCTTTGGCCCTGAGGAGTCCGTGTTCAGACCTCAGGAACGGGAGAGTAGCTCTGATCTAGCTCAGTCGAATGGTCGGTAACTCTTCATGTGAGTGGATTAAATAAACAATCCCTATGAGGAGAAATCGGCACAGACCAAAAAGATCCCTTGACTACCGACTCCCGTGGAGCATGGTCCCATGTGTTCGTGACCCGAAAGGGTCGGTTTGTTGTCACATGGTCCCATGAGTCATGGGGGACGGTGGGAAAGGTTCCATAATGCACATCCAAAATTAATGGAAATCTACCATCCTTAATAGAAATCAATTTCTAAAACTTGTTTTCATGTGCATCATGTGCATTGGAGGATTAATAATGAAGATATCATTAACGGACTGTTTTTCATCACAAGTCCCAACGGACTTAGCTGAGATGAGATACGAGAAAATGTCATAGAACCAGCCGTTTAGACTCTAAATTCGGCGGCTTATGGTAGAATCCGTTTGTCAATACGACATACCGTTCAACAGCAGTTAACCTGTAAATGAATGTTTGCAATAGTGTAAGTATGCATTTACTTTCTTATTTCGATCTGTATATCGACGGCTTACTTCAAAACCTTGTATCTCACAGTGCTTTTCCCACCCATTATGTTCCTTACGACTATCACGCCTCTCAGCCACATATTGATATGCAGCCCATCAGAACAATTTTCGTTGTGTTCACTTTCCTGTGCTAGTGTGTAAAGGAAAACGAACCTTAAGTGCATTATACTGTAGGAGTGCGTAAATACGTGATGAAAACAACATCCCTACTATAACGTATGGTAAGGTCCATTTTCCTTTACACATCAGCATAAGAAATTGATCACAATGAAAAATGTACTGATGGACTGCATATCCATATGTGGCCGGGAGGCGTCGCTAATCTTAAGGAAAATAATGCGTAGGAAGTGCATCGGGACATACGAGGTTTTAGAAGTAAGCCGACGATATGTCCATTGATGTCGTTTTGTAGCCATCAGGAAAGGGTATGTCTGCTATTGTAATCAGTATTCCCCACACCGACTTTCACTGGCAATAGGAACGGGGTACTTCTCCAACTCCTGTGCAACTGTCATTAGCAAGGAGGGCCTACAGTTGTAGAGAAAAATCCCTTCTCGATTTAATTTGCAGTAGGCAAGGTAGCATGCTATTTTTTAGAACTCTCCTACACGATTGTGTTTGCTGTAGGAAAGAGTGGCCGTCATTATAAGCAAATGTACCCATCTAAAATGTGACTGGCATTGGACATAGTGGCCCGATATTTTAATGGAAACTCACCAACTCGGTGTGACTAGCAGTAACCTGGCTGGCAGTAGGAAAAGGGCCTGTCATTATAATGATAACATCACAACTCAATTTTGACTGGCAGTAGGGAAGTTGCCTGCTATTATATTAAAATCTCCTCAACTGTAATATCTCTGGAAGTAGGAAAGGGGGCCTGCCATTGTAACGAAAACTCCCCATATCGATTGTGACCGCGAAGTAGGCAATGGAGCCTGCCATTATAATATAAACTTTGCAAATCGATTGTGAATGGGAGTAGACAAGTGAGTCTGCCGTTATCATTACAACTCCGCAACTCACACATTACATTGGAAACAACGTATGTGTACCTGCCCATGCAGTTTCTCGGATAATGCTAAGAGACATGCAATTTAAAAAAAAATCGTATTCACTGGATGTACAGTCATTTACTTCAATATCCGTATACAACATAAAATACAGTAGCGAAGCAGAGGTGCATTTTCTAGTTTCCCTTAAGACTGGTGCCAGTTATTATTTTGCCTATTTTAGCTTATGTTGCCTATTTAATAGTTTAATGCCTTTTTGTCTTTTATGAGTTGTTGTGGATATTTTCTGCTGTTATTTATATATTAAAATTAATCAGTGGAAAGGAAATATAATTCCAACATACTGTATTATCGTAAAGAAGAAATTGCATTTTAAAATAATAGATAAAATGTAGGATTTACACAGACGATATTTTCATACTACATAAGTCTCTAATGAGAAGTTCAGAAACAAAATGGTCAGGTTCCGTCCCCGTTACCTAAAATTAAGTAGTGATGGTGGTTATTGTTTTAAAAGAAGAAAAACTTGATAACCTTGCTCTATTAACATTAATCAAAAGGCTATGAAAGATATAAGGTATTAAACAAAATGAAGGTATTGGCAAAAGAAAGGGAAAGACCACGAAGTTTGAAAATGAAGGACTCCGTAGGCCTCAGAAACCTAATACCGCCAGGGTCGTAAAAGAACGAGAGTTGATCACACGAGGTCAGACAGGAAAGTAAAGAGTGAGGAACCGGACACAAGTAAGGGGAAGCAACGCCAGACTCAGCTATGGTAATCGTGGTCCCCAACCCGCATTCCCAAGTTGTGAGCCCTGGTCCCTCTTTTAGGCGCCTGTTACAACAAATAGGGGATACCGTCATTCTATTCTGCCCACCTACAAGCAGATATAAGGTTAAGTAGGAAAATGTGATGCAGATGTGTGTTACGTAGATTATATTAAAGCATCTTTATTATTTTACCATTCACATTTGCCTTTAGAAAATGCCGGGCTGAGTAGCTCAGACGCTTGAGGCGCTGGCCTTGTGACCCCAACGTGGCAGGTTCGATCCTGGCTCAGTCCGGTGGTATTTGAAAGTGCTCAAATACGTCAGCCTCGTGTCGGTAGATTTGCTGACAGGTAAAAGAACTACTGCGGGACTACATTCCGGCACGTCGGCGTCTCCGAAAACCGTGAAAGTAGTTAGTGGGACGTAAATCAAATAGCATTATTATTATTATTATTATTATTATTATTATTATTATTATTATTATTATTATTATTATTATTGGCTTTAGAAATGTTGTGTGCTTATTTGCATGCCTATTTTATAAAAGTTAAATGCCTGAATTTCCGCAAACACCCTTGTCCCGTAGCCGAAGGAATTGATCAGAGGCGATTAAAATCCCTGACCCAGCCGGGAATCAAACCCTTGACCCACTAAACAGAAGGCCGCAAGGCTGACCTTTTAGCCAAGAAGTCGGATGACGTTGGTATAGGTTATTTTCCATTAACTTACATGCCACCCCCTCCCATTCCTCACCCCTAGCAGGGCTTGGGATGTTTCATCTCCATAGTTTTTTCTTCAGTCTTATGTGTAGGGCCTGCCTAGTTTGGTTCAAATCGCTCCAGTAGTCCTGTAAACTATATATTCCACATTATTATTGGTTGTTTTCAGTTATATTTATATTTGAACAGCTCCCCTAGGGTTTTGGGGGATTTCTTGCCCACACACCATTTTTCACAGATAGTAAGTAATTGTACCGAATTTAGTTGACAGCTATGCTGGAAATACACACATACATACATATTCTCTGTCATTTTGTTCATTTTATGTTTTCACCCTTTTTTACCCACTCTGCCAAAAAGGGCTGACCTTGTACGTTAAAATATCCAGAGTGTGACTCTCATCACAGCGAGCCCAAAAACTATGGATTTGACACTATTTTCGATTATTCTTTTTCTCACTCCCTAACCCCAACCAATTAGTGCGCTTCTGATAGCAAATCATCCCTATACCAAGTTTGGTTGAAATCGCTCCAGTAGTCCTCAAAACTATTCGACACGAATATCGGTGGTTTTCAGTTATCTTTATATTTCATACCCTCCCTTAAGTTGTAGGTGTGTCTTGCCCCAGCAGAATTTTTAAAGATAGTGAGTAATATTTCTACAAAATGTAGTTCACAGCTGTGTTGAAAATACATACATAATCTCTGTTATTTTGGTAATTTTTCACCCTTTTTCACCCTCTATGCCAAAGGGGCTGCATTTGGACTTAAAAATACGGAGGTGTACTATTCATCACAGTGACCCCGAAAACTACGGATTCGAGACTATTTCAGATTATTTTTATGTCTCACTCCTCCCTCCCCACTCTCCCCCAACCAAAAGGGGGCTGAACTTGGACTTTAATAATATCCGGAGTGTTACTATTCATCTCAGCGACCCCGAAAACTACAGATTCCACACTATTTTCAGTAAATTTTATATCTCACTCCCCCCTCACCTCCGACACAAAAGGGGGCTGAAATTGGATTTTAATAAAATCCGGAGTGTTACTATTAACTTCAGCGACCCCGAAAACCACGGGTTCGACAATGTTTCCGATTATCTTTATATCTAACTCCCCCCTCGCCCCCGCCTGAAAGGGGGCTGAACTTGGACCATAATAAAATCCGGAGTATTACCATTCGTCTCAGAGACCCAAAAACTATGGATTCCACACTATTTTCGATTATTTTCGCATCTCACTTCCCAACTCGCGCCAGCCCAAAATGGGGCTGAACTTGGACGTTAATAAAATCCGGAGTGTTACTATTCACTTGAGCGACCCGAAAAGTATGGATTCGACACAATTTTTGATTCTTTTTGTACCTCACTCCCTCGTCCCCACCCTAAAATGGGCTGAACTTGGTCTTAAAAATTCCGGAGTGTCACTATTCATTTCAGCGATTATTTTTACACGTGACCCACTGACCCCCCACCCTACCGCTAAGGGTGCTAGGGATGGCTTGCCCCGACAGTGCTCGTTTCTAGATTGAAAGACATAAGTGTACCAAGTTTGGATAAAATTAGTCCACTGTTTAGGAGAGAATGCGTCATTTACACACACAAACACACAGACACACACACTCACAAACATACATCTATTTTTATATATAGTAAGAATTTTGGACGACTGACGGGAAATCCTTCTTCATAGTCTAACTACAAGTGATATGTGGATACAAATGTTTACTTTGTTACCCCTGTGTGTGGGTTCGGTCGAATAATATCGACGATATCCAATGCCCATCGTAAGAGGCCACTAATAGGGCTACCAAGGTCTCTTAATTTGGGAGCGTTCGTTGGCAACCACGGGGCCATTATCTCAGTCCTGGCGTTATTTCTAGTTATCTGTGCCAGGCTCCTCGCTTTCAGCTGTTGCATCCGGCCTCCGTTTATCACATATTTTCCCTTTCTTATCCCTACGGTATTGGGTTTCCGAGTCCTAGGGAGTCTTTCATTTTTGCACCCTTTGTGTTACTTGTCTGTCTTTGTCCGATATCCTCATTTTTGAAGTGTCGGACCACTTCCATTTTCCCCGCCGATTACTGTTAATAGAGAATAGTTGCCAAGCTGTAATCCTTTTAAAACAATACTCACCTCCACCACCACTACTACCTCTTCTGTTGTTTTAGTTATAACTGTACTGGAAGTGGGATATAACTTGAAATTTTGCCACTCAATTCTGGCTTACCTCGCTTGTAAGGTCACGTCTCAGTTAAAGGAACGAGATAGCCGACGAACATTGCAACCTTAGAACTCAGGAGGGAGAACTTCTATTCTTGGTTAATATGCATGCAGATTTCCAAGATTATGTGTAATCTGACATGCAACTGTAATTCTGTGGCTTTGATTCCAAGATGGTCAATTTAAACTGCAAAGCTGTCCATTCCTTCATTAAATGTAAGCTGTGTTCTAGTGAGATGATGTCGCGATTATTTGAAATAAAGATCTTCTTACAACATGGTTGTTCGGGTAACGGGATGCCACTGTAGACCTGTATTCCCGCAGTGATAAACAGCTAGCGTTGGGGAAGTGCACGCGGCCAGTATCAGGAGTCAGATAACCCCCACAGGACACCAAGACATGGCGGAGAACCTGAGCGGGCATGTGTCTCAGTAAAATACATTGATATAGAACACAAGACTTGGTAAATGTACTCCTTGGGAAACATTTCTCCTTCACACTACAGCTGGATAGTTGAGGAAAACACAATTATCTCTCTAATGCGTTTAATATTGATAGTAGTAATGCAGTATCCGTAGTAGTGTTGTACTGTAAATCGATGATTTCAGCATAACGGGCATCGACTTTAAAACGGAAAGGTCTGTACAGTGTAACCAAACATAGTCCGAGCAATGGAAAACTCGTGAACTCATTAGTCAGTACTCCAAGTATTACCTCGCTGAAATTTCATCTAACCTTGGGCAGTCATTTTTTTTAAGTTGCTTTACGTCCCATAGACACAGATAGGTCTTAAAGTTACAATAGGAGAGGAAGGGGCTAAGAGTAGGAAGGAAGTGGCCGTGGCCTTAATCAAGGTACAGCCCCAGCATTTGGCTTGTGTGAAAATGGGAAACCACGAAAAAGCGTCTTCAGGGCTGCCGACAGTGGAGTTCGAACCCACTGTCTCCTGAATACTGGATACTGCAGCTATCGATCTCGGTGAGTTAAAGTTTATGCATGGTTTATGTAGGCCCATTTCACTGCAATAGCTACAACTGGTACTCCTTTGTGTTCCACTCAGGGAATTTTTATGAAACCCAACGGACACACTCGCTTTAGTTTGTAAAACATGGTCCTCGCGGGCAGAGATCGTAAAATCAAGTTTTGTATTGGAAAATTTCTGTGTTCAAAAACTATGTTGCTTATTACTATTTAACATGATATATTCCACGGTACATCAAACATGTTTACAATATGAATAGTAGACTAAAGTCTGAGACACAAAGTGACGCTGAACCCAGGTCATGTTCGATATTTGGCGGACAGGAGCCATTTCCGGCATCGGCCATTTTAACCACATCACTTCTAAGATCGGTGTTGTACAAAACAGCAAATGTAGGGCTGAGGTAAATACGACATGATTACCCATTTCTACCACTGACCGCATTCGGACTGTGGCTCTGTTGAAAGAGGGATAGCGACTAGCGGATTTTGCGGCTCATGTTGGAGTGAGTCAGAGTGATCTTCCAGATTCTGGAGAAATTTTAGCGAGATACAACTTGTTGCTAATAGACTATGGATGAGACTTCCTCGCAAAACAACTCTCCGGGAGGATCGGCATTTGTTGCTTTCAGCATGTCACAGGCCCACTACTAATGCCATGTCCTTCCGCCAGGATGTTCGGAGGGTGATTGGAGCGAATGTGTCAGATCAGATAGTGCAAAATGGACTGCAAGGTGGAGCACTGATATAGAGGAGGCCAGTATCAAAAGCTCCTCTTAAACTACAGTACACCCTAGCGCAGCCCATTTGAGTTGAGTAACAGTTTTCAGCCCATGTCATCAGTAACAGTGCCTATTTCTTTATTTTCTGTTGAGGTTATCATAAGATTGCACCATGAAACAGAAAATAATAAAGTCTGGAGACGATTAAGTAAGAGTCAGAACGAGCTATTCAAGCTGGAGTGCCTTCAACAGGAAGAGTGTTCCGTCATGTGAACCTCAAACGCTGAATGCAGGATTAGGAACGAGACTGATTACATACCGTAACAATAAGTTGTTCAGAAATGCTATGAAATGTGTGAAAGACCCTAGTGCTGATATAAACTCATACCATAACCCACTGTTTACATCTATGAATCTCAGGCTGAATAGATGCCATTTAAAGGGGAGTTTTAGTCGGATTCAAAATCTTCAGGATCGTGCACTAAAGGATGTTCAGATATCCCTGTGTGTAAAATTTGAGAAGATTAAAACAGCGTGAAAGTAAATGATATTTCATGCACTTGTAATCTCATCAAATCTGCAATTATTGGCATAAGTCAATTAAAATGAAAAGATACTGGAAGAAAGAATGGTGATATCGAGCATAGAATAGAAATTGAAAGAAAGGAAGGAATGTGTTCAAAATCTCTTCATGGGCCGCAAAAATGCGGATCCTTGTGCTTTGGCAGATTGTGATAAGGATATCACACGTGCAGAAGTGGAGTATGCCGTAAGAACAGCAAAGAATTGGAAGACTCCAGGCCCCGATATGTAGTATGCTGAGATACTAAAACTGATTGAGAAAGAAAAATCCCTTTCATTATTGGTTGACCTATTCAACAGTATTCACCGAATAGGAACCGTTCCTCACGACTAGCTCAAATCACCTTTCTTAATGTTGCCTAAGACAGCCAATAAAAAATTCTGCAGTGGGTATAGAACAATTAGTTTTATGAGACATGTTTTGAAAATATTTCTGGAGGTCTTAGTTCGAGAATGCATCATATATGTCAGGTGAATATCGAAACCTCACAGTTCGGCTTTAGAAATGTCTTTGGTAATAAAGAAGAATTATTTAGTCTGCAGGTATTAATCCAACGGTGCCGGGAAGTCAATGTCGATGATTATTCTTGTTTAACACACTACAAAAAAGCTTTCGATGCAGCCCCCATAGCGAACTACGGAAACTTCTTCGAGAATTAAGGATTGAAACCCGTGTGCTGGCAGAAGAGTTATGGTGATGTCTCGGAAGAGACGGTAATTATGAAAGGAGTTCGTCAAGGCTGCATTATTTCACCAGTAATATTCAACAACTATTCAGAAAGTATTTTACGAGATGCTCTTTGCGGAAAGCCTGAAGGAGTTGTGGCTGACGGAGTCATCATAAAGAACATCAGGTATGCCGATGACACTGTCATACTTGCATCATTTACAGGAGCTACTTGTCTTTAAAGCCTACAACCTCATGGATTGAGAATTAATATAAAGAAGACCAAGTGGATGGTTGTTAGTAGGAAAGAAGGTGGTATTCGGGGTAGTCTCAAAGCAAGAAAGGACCAGATCGTGAGAGTGGCAGTATTTAAATACCTCGAGTGACACGCTAATGATGCCTGAGACTTTGCTCTTGAGATCCGTTGCAGAATTGAGCAGGCCAGTACTTCTTTCCACAAACATAGAAAACTTTTGACAAGCCGTGACCTTTCCATTACATTATGGACACGACTACTCCGGTACTACGTTTCCAGCCTCCTCCTATACGGCGCTGATGCATGGAACACTGACTGGGATCATGTGCGAGGGATTTCAAGCGTTTGAAATGTGGTCGTACCTAAGGATGCTGAAGATACCTTGGACATCTAAAGTGACCAACATATCATTTTTGCGTCATATGAACAAAGAAACAGAAATTCTCACAACGATCAAGCGAAGGAACTCAGAATACGTTGGTCATATGATTTGGAACAGTACAGACCAACCTCTATAAGTAGTACTCCAAGGGAAAAGTAATGGTAACCATGGTCCAGTACGAAGAATAACATCTTGGCTCGGCAACGTGAGCCAGTGGTTAGGGGTAGCAAAACTTATTCCAATCAGAACAGCTATCTACAAACAGCAGACCATGCAATTGTTCGCCAACGTTCTGCGAAGACATGGCACGTGAAGAAGAACAATATTAGGCCGGCATACGCCACTAATTCATATCCTGGGTAACATGGTCTGTTAGGTATACAGAGACAGCGTCCTCGAAATTGTATTTACTGGATTTGATGCCACTTTTGGAGAGGGCTTTACACTAGTGGATGATAATAGTCGTGTCCATCGAGCCCGAGTGGTCAATCAGTTCTTTGAGGCACATCACATGGCGAATTCTGTAGCCAGTGGTGCCTGCTTAACGGGACAAGTAATCATAGCCAAGCTGCGAGCGAACAGTTGTGCATTCCAGAAATAATTAGTCTTGAAGGCTTAATGAAAGAAGGCAGTGCCGTGAAAACTGAGGAAAGCACTGAACTTTGTTAAGTACGCAAGAGTCATGTTTACACTGATTAGTAACTGATGAAAACACTGAACATTGTTACTTATGCAAGAGTCAAGTCTGCACTGATTAGTAAGCCTGTAAGTCTTTCATTCAGATGAGTAAGTGTTACAACAAGACAGTAAATAACTAATTACTCAAGGAGATTATAATAATAATAATAATAATAATAATAATAATAATAATAATAATAATAATAATATATTATTATTATAATATTATTATATTAATTATTATATCATTATATTATTATATTATTATAATATATTATTATTATTATTATTATTATTATTATTATTATTATTATTATTATTATTATTATTATTATTATTATTATTATTATTATTATTATTATTATTATTATGGCCATTACTAGTCTGGTGGAACCCTGGTAAGGCGCATCCTCTGGTGGTGGACACCGGCCGTATATGGATAATTGCATGTTTTTGTCGTGGAAAATGGTGTTGTTTGTGGTGTGAGTTGTGGGAATGTTGGGGATTGGGGACAGCACAAACAACCCAGTTCCAGAATCACGGGAATTAACCATTTAACGATGAAATCTCCAACCCATCCGGGAATGAAACACAGGGGCCTCTGAATCGAAAGCCACTTCCCTGATCATTCAGCCAAAGGGCCGGACAAAGGGATTATGATATTACAAGTTTTGAAATTAGAACATTTATATGTCATGACCATGTATTACATTATGGAAAATAACCCTACTAAAATGCAATATATATATATGAGCAGCGACTTCAGTGAAGTGTTGGAAAATGCGGCGGTAAGAAGTGACGTATCGTCAGATACGAAAAAGAATACAGGGACGTAACGTCGTAGTGCCTCGCAATGCCGTTATTTGATAATGTTGAGAGAAGAAATACTGACCCACAGTAGTGATATTTCATGCGATACTGAACCTTGGAAGACAGAACCTTTATGTTCAGTGTTTTAAGCTGAAATGAAAGAAGGAGGTAAACTTTACCGTGCCGTACTGTTGGAAAGTATGGCTGCATGACGTATTCACGCACCCCCTACAGTATAATTTATTTAAGGTTCACTTTCCTATACACATTAGCGGAGGAAAACCAGCAAAACGAATTTTTTTCTGATTAACTGCATTTCCATATTGCACCTTTCATTTATTAATGTTCCCGCGGTGACTTCCTCTATTACGCCGCGTTGGAGCATTAACTGAATATACACATGTTTAAATATTGCTCCGGCCACAAAATTTTAAGCATCGGGTCGAAAATCATACCTAGACTCTGAACTGAGATATAATTTATGAACACGAGCTACAACAACATGGTGCATATTCGCTTCTCAGGGTAAATTCGCTTCATTGTCATCCCATATGCTTTTGACAAATCGTAGATTCCGTTGAAGAGTACCTTTCCGTTCAACTAGTCATTCTGTATCCATACGTCAAGGACATTATCTGATCATCACCTAATATCTAGCATAAATTAATTCAATAGATCCGTAGGCTATATTATCATACTACTATGTACTACAAGTTACTTAAGGAATAGAAACGCAAAATCAAAACTATATCTAGTTTATTAGCATGCTAATGTATTATAAAGTTGAATAATATGCATCCATCGGCAATAAAGAAAGGAAATTCGTGTGAAATTACAAATATCATTCTCAAATGCTTGACTTCCGAGATAAACATATTTGAAAAATCTTTAAGTTATCATCATATTTGCTTACATTTTCGTTAAGTTTCAAAAATATACCATATCTTCCATGTTTAAATTGATACAAGGGGAAAAATAGGGACCAAAACTTTATTAATCCAAGGAGGAGTGGAATGTCTTCCTTTTAATATTGTTTGGGATTTTATTTGGAGCATCATTTAGGTTTCATCTTTCTTCTCGGTCTGTTTGACCAAATTTACTTGGATACATGTTTGAATTCTTGTTTGGATTCTTGTTTGTGACTCATCACGTTACGAGATAAGCATTACCATGTTTAAATCTGGGTTCAAAACACCCATGCAGTTATTAATATTCCTATCATAACCAAAAATGAATAAATTAAAACAGTACATCACCATATGTACAAAATAAACCAAACAATCTTACTACAGAGTGCCATAGATATGATAGTATGTCAGTCTAACCTGCTAAAATCGTGCCATGCATTCCTAATCATGTGCCAATATATTAACATATTCTCAAATATCTCTTCGCTGTGCCAAGGTTTTGTCAAAGTAAACCGTCCTTCATATTAGCATTAATACGCTGACCTTCAAATATGCAAATATGCGAGACTCCATTCTATTCCTGAATATATATATTACGTAATGTATAACAAACACGTAACCTATCAATATCTTCCGCTGAAAGTTACTACGAGACACATTATGCTTGGCTCGAGACATACATTCAACTTAACATGGCCTAAATCCTTCACTTGCAGTGCTAATCCAAATATAAATATAATATGTAACACAGGAATTCGCAATTCAATCATCTATCCCATTCTCAAGCAACGAACAGAAACATATCTCCTCACTCTAATTACAACTTGCCACATTAACATTTCATTTCCTTCATATATATATACCTCCATATTTAAAAAATATCTTCATTCAATTCCACTTAAATAACCTCTGTGTTACGGTAGCAATACTTAATAACCTGATTATTCTCTCGTACACTGCAACTTCGTAATATTTCAAACATTTCCTTACAATACAATTATCGTACTGGCCATGATTGCTACACATATTGACCTGAAGTTTTAGGTTTCGTCTCGTATCTCGCCTGCATTTTCTACAACTACAACTGGTTAAGCGTTTCACGGTCTACACGTATGGATTGGCACTAAACATGCACAAATACTCAGTCAGATCTAGTTTCCATTAACCTTAAAATTATCACATTAGCACCATAGTTATATAGCATAAATTGGCACATTTCATCGGCTAATAATTGCCATTTATATTCACATATCCTTTCATCGGCACTACATCTCTTACTTCTAGCACTCCTGCACACATATAAATATTTTTCATCAATTGATTTCAAATTCATTACGATGCAACTCATAATACTTATCTCGTAACGGGATTTTGCTGCTGGATCTCTCCTGGACTATGGCATCTTGGAGTAGGCAGCCCCTGCGATCCAAAGATTACGTCATCTGCGGCTCCGGCTGGGGATCTTGGCTTGAGCTATTTAGTCTTGAGCGACCAATTCCATCTGTTTAAGCTGAGTCCATCTTGTCACCAGTTCTCATGCAATCATAAAAGAACAAATACATAGTAGAATTCATAGTATACTGGTGAATAGTAGGCTATTCAATACGTAATATTTGTTTTCAGAATCATGTATTGGTCGAGAATATTCTTTTCTTTTAAATTTAGAGATTTCTCTAATTCGGCCTACTTCTTGCTATTTCTTTCGCTTAAACAGATATTGTCTCCCTCCTGGAAACAATAAATTATGCTTTCCTTAGCAAGGATTTGCCGCTATAATACTAATTTCGGCAATGTAAAACTCGGCTGAAGTTTCCTTTCGTTTCTGAGTTTAGGTGTTACAGTAACAAATATTTCCTTCAAATCTAGGCCTTTTCTGCCGATATTTTTGTAGATGTAATTTTCACTGCTGTTTGTATATTAATACTTTAGTATTTAACGTTGCGTTGACCCTTTTATATCCTTCCGTAAGTCGTGCTGCTCCTCTTCAACTCGTAACTCTTTCTTCTCAAGGTAGTCAAGAATCGGTTTCATTCAAATATTTTAGTCCATCATTATTTAATTTTGAGATTCCTTTTCCTTGCGGCCGGACGATATCGATTTACTAGATCTCTACTCTGTGTACTTGCACATTACCTGAAGCTATTGTGCGCCATATTTGTCCACTGTTTCCATGACATTTACGGCCGCTAATGTAACGTAATGGTACAATATGTGGATGGCAGGCGTGAACAGTCTTAAGGGAAACATTAGATAGGAAAACGTTGTCAGATACCCGGTATTAGAACTAGGCCATCGGTATACTAAACCAAACCCCATGGCACTACAGCCCTTGAAGGGCCTTGGCCTACCAAGCGACCGCTGCTCAGCCCGAAGGCCTGCAGATTACGAGGTGTCGTGTGGTCAGCACGACGAACCCTCTCGGCCGTTATTCTTGGCTTTCTAGACCGGGGGCGCCATCTCACAGTCAGATAGCTCCTCAATTCTAATCACGTAGGCTGAGTGGACCTCGAACCAGCCCTCAGGTCCAGGTAAAAATCCCTGACCTGGCCGGGAATCGAACCCGGGGCCTCTGGGTAAGAGGCAGGCACGCTACCCCTACATCACGGGGCCGGCTCCATCGGTATACTACGACATGTAATATTTGGATAGCATCTCATTCTGGGTGTGTTTTTGTTATCGGTGTCATTTTAGTTTGTTCAGGTTAGGAGGCAGTGTAAGAAAATAGTAGTAATATATCTAACTAATATTTCTGTGCGTGATAACCAGGGAGCGCCAGCCAAGTTATACCTCAAATACTTGTGATATGCTAGTCGCTCTCACGATTACTTTCAACTTCATCATCTACGAATTTCGCAAAAGTAGTTACTGGGCTGCTAAACCAGTCATATTATTATTATTATTATTATTATTATTATTATTATTATTATCATTATTATTATTATTATTATTATTAGTAGTAGTAGTATTATTATGTATATGACAGCCATAAACATCGGTAGGACATCTTCCTACTAATTTCTTGGAGTTAAAATGATATACCAAACGGAAGGTGCAGTTCGGATCAATGAACTCATAAATTAGTACATCGAGGAAACATGGTCAATAACTCTGTGTTTTGAGTTATTCTACTAAGCTAGTAAGCTATTATAGTAAGTAACTTATTAGTATGTACGCCTCTGTGATGTAGTGGTTAGTGTGATTAGCTACCACTCCCGGAGACCCGGGTTCGATTCCCGGCTCTGCCACGAAATTTGAAAAGTGGTAGGAAAGCTGTAACGGGGTCCACTCAGCCTCAGGAGGTTAACTGAGTAGAGGTGGTTTCGATTCCCACCTCAGCCAGCGCAGACGTGGTTTTCCGTTGTTTCCCACTTTTCCTCCAGGCAAATGCCGGGATGGTACCTAACTTAAGGCCACGGCCACTACCTTCCCGCTTCCTTGTATATCCCTTCCAATCTTCTCTTCGCCCGCAAGGCATCTGTTCAGCATAGCAGGTGAGGCCGCCTGGGTGAGGTACTTGTCATCCTCCCCCAGTTGTATCCCCCGACCCAGAGTCTGAAGCTCCAGGACACTGCCCTTGAGGCGGTAGAGGTGGGATCCCCCGCTGAGTCCGAGGGCGAAACCAACCCTGGAGGTTGAACAGATAAAGAAGAACTATTTGTATACATAACCCGCTCTATTGATACACTTACGCAAAACTTACTGCCTAAAGTGAAGGGGAAAAGCAAATAACTGTAATATGATATATTATTTGGCTTGGGCTGCAGTGATCGTGAATACACTGCACTTCCTTAGAAGCATTTCCACAGTTTGATGGATGTTCAGTGAGGGTAGAAGCTCATCTCGTCATTCTCTTGACTCTCTGACTGACGTGGGAAATCTCTAGTCTTGTAAACAGTGAACTGTCATTCAATGAATATAGCTATATGGAATTACTACAATAATCTGACATGACACAATTGAGAGCTGTGATGTGGGTGGCACAGATGACAGTTCACTATTCATGAATAGATATGGTATGGACGCCATCTCCACACTGGCAACATTCAACAAGTTCCGTCTACTTCCATTAAGTGTGCTACTAATTTACCACAGTAAATTCTACCCAGAATGTTACAAACATATACTCTGTGAAAAAGGTTAAAACATGAAAGTGTAGATTGTTTCGTACACTTGAATTGATGTTCGATGCCTGGATTTACGGTTGTCGGTAAAGGTCCAACATTTGAAGGAAAGAATGCAAGGAAACTTGAACTCAGAACAATCGTATGGCATCACAGATTCCTCTGTTTCAACTAGTTACAGCCATAGCATAAAAATAAGAAGAAACTATTTTCGAAGAAAATATCCTGATTTCGGCTTCCTCTTCTCATAATGATCAATTGGAAAAATCCAACCAAAGTCGTAAACCAGAAGACTTTAATTGACTCTTACAAAGGACTTGAAGAAATCGATAGCGATGCATCAAGTTGGTTCTGTGATTTATGGGAAGAAAGTGCTCAACAACATATGTTTCAGTGCATGAAGGGCAAGAAATTGGTGCATGAGGAATGTTCAGGTATTAAGGAAGGTCGCAAATTTTTTGTGTGTGGTTGCAAACAACATATAAATATGCTGGAATTTTAGAGAAGACAAAAAAAATAGACTTACTTTAATATTTCCATGTTTACGTCTGTTTGTTTTATTGTTTCTCTCTCTCCTATCTCTCCATTGTGCAAGAGCCCGGAAGGGCCTTAGCCCACCAAGCAACCGCTACTCATCCCGAAGGCCTGCAGATTACGAGAAGCCCTGTAGTAAGCACGACGAATCCTCTCGGCCGTTATTCATGGATTTCTAGATCGGGGTCATCACCTCACTGTCAGATAGTTCCTCAGCTGTAATCACGCAGGATGAGTGAACCTCTAACCAGCCTTCATATCCAGGTAAAAATCACCGACCTTGCCGGGAATCGAACCCGGGGCCTCCTGATAAGAGGGAGGCAAATTGCCCCTTCACTCTGTGGCCAACTGTTTTGTTATTTATATCCCTTAAATATATTTAGTCTGAATGTTGTTGCGTATTACAATCTATAATTATTGACAATTATAAATTATAGCAATACATTCCATGCTGCAAGATTTGTGACCTACAGGCGAAATTTATTGCCATATTTATGACTAGTATAGAATACGAACTATTAAATACCCGAATTGTATATGAATTCAGCGGAAAAATTCTAGAAATAATCGATGAAAGTTAAGTAATTCGTAGACGGTGTCCTTCTTCTATACGTAGGTGATGAGCACAACATTTCAAGATAGCAATCAGCAACAAGCATAGATGCTGTAAAAAACTAGCAGAAATAAAAACGGCAGCATCAATGATGACGATGGCAATAACACTTAGTTTTCAGTTGCTTTTGTTGGTGTGTTGTCGCGGCATCTGATTCATACTCGTGGCTTAGAACATCATGGTTGGTTGATATATTCTTCTTGCTCTTCTTCGTCTCTTCGTCGTCGGCTTCAAGTGCCGTGTCAGTTCCCTGGCGTTAACCCTGGAGAACGCACACTTTTCTTTAACTAACTTGAAGAGTTGTTCGGTATTATTGATGCAAGTCTAGTCTCTGATGCTTATTTTGTGTAATTATGTATATGTTTATCTTACAAGTATCAACAATGTCTCGAAGAAGACGTTCAAGGTTAAAATAAATAAATTAATTAAAAATTAACAGACGTCGAACCAAAAATGAAGGAATACTGACTCAGTCAAGTAAAATGCTTACATAACATTAGGAAGGGCTGCTCCATGGCTAAATATTTAGCGTGCTGGCCTTTGGCCACAGGGATCACGGGTTCGATTCCCGGCAGGGTCGGGAATTTTAACCATCGTTGGTTAATTTATCTGGCACGGGAATGGGTGTATGTGTCGTCTTCATCGTCATTTCATCCTCCCCACGACGCGCAGGTCGCCTACTGGCGTCAAATCGAAAGACCTGCACTTGAGCAGCTGAACATGTCCTCGAACACTCCAGGCACTAAAAGTCATACACCATTTCATTTCATTTCAACATTAAGAAAGTAGGTCATGGAGAAACTGGATGAATAATGTTACTTGGGTAGTATACCGTCGCTGCCGGGACAAAACCTCCTATGTGAAATATTTTAGCTTAGAACTTTGGCCGGTGAGGATCTGTCATCTAAGGTGCAATATTGTGTGAATATTGTCAAGGCATTCTCGCTCTTCACAATGTAAGTGGTGCGGGTCAGTGTATCTCCAAAAAATATTTTCGCATAGGAGGTTTTGTCCCGGCAACGACGATACACAATGACGATTAGAGACAGGAAAATATATTTGGAATGGAGCAATCAAGGAAGTTACTTCTTAAAAAAGGCGTTTTTCAAGATTTCTGTGTTGTTACTGTCGGGACGTGAAACACGAACAATAACCGGTGGAAAAGGAAAGAAAGAGATGCTTTTGAAATTTCATAATACGGATGAGTGTTCAAAGTGAGATACGAAGACTGAGTCGCAAAGGGAAAAATACTGGATCAAGTTGTTGGAAGGAAAACCATTTAGGGTGCCGATGACCTTCGATGTTAGGCCCCTTTAAACAACAAGCATCATCATCATAATCAGGAAAACCATTTTAAAAAATCTGACCATAATATGTTAAGACATTGTTCAGTTGGTTAGTTGGGTTTGGAGGGAAGAACGGTGGTGGGAAACTTTCCATTTCGTACTCGGACAGGGTCTGATACGAGGTAACGCCGTCTCTCAGGCCAGAGAGATTTGTCTCGATTATGTGATTTGCGGAGAAGGTGAGGCGGCTTTCGCCGTGGCCCATAAGTGTACTGACCTTTCGTACACCTTAGTGCAGAAGAAGGGGATCCAAGGAAGGATAATCTCAGGAGCTGGTATTTGATAGAATAATCACGTAGGGATGAAGTCGATAGCGCAGAATAGTGTGGCATGGAAAGCTGCAACGAATAATTCTATGAATGAGTGACTCAAACCACAACATGGCCATCTGAAGTTTACTTTTGTTATTATTTGACCTCGAATTTAGACTGGGGTGGCCATAGCCCTTAAACTGGGCATCTGAAATGGTCTGGAGTTAAAACAAGGAACACAGTTATCTATGTTACAACCGATAATGAATTTTCAAAGCTGTTATTTCGTCAGTACCAATTTATAGGTTCACAAATATATTGCCATGAAAACAATACTCCATGACGAAGGCGAGAATTGAATCCTAGCAGACTTATATTCTAACTCCCACACTACAGCGGTAGAATAATCATACATTTAGTCCAACATTGCATACAAATACTACTTTCACTGTGAATAACGATTTTACTAAATGCAATATTCC
This sequence comes from Anabrus simplex, assembly GCF_040414725.1. NCBI lineage: Eukaryota > Metazoa > Arthropoda > Insecta > Orthoptera > Tettigoniidae > Anabrus > Anabrus simplex. Next base: position 1,310,613,824 of record NC_090265.1, on the reverse strand, counting down.
CAAAAAACTTTCATATCAAAATTGTAATGTGACGTCTGCATTCTACTTGAAAACAAATCTTACGAGAATGCAATATAAGCTTATTTCAACCTTACCCAGAGGCGGCTAGAGCAGCACAAAGAAATATATAGTTACTATTATTAACAATAACGCTGTGCATTTCCTCTACGTGAATAGAGTGAATTTCATATCCTTTAAAATCATTTCTGGGTCTATTGTGCTGACTTTATCGAAACCCTTGATATATTAGATTGGAATGTGTATTATGAAACGATGTTACGACAGATGGAGAGGAAATATAGAAAAGGCTGTTCCATTCTTCTTTGTTTTCTAATTCTTCTCTATTGTACTAGAACCTGCAAAAGCTATTTCCTCTTTTGAGAGCAACTAAATGAGAGTCCCAGGGTGAAATCTTCGACCATTTACTAAGATGAAAGGATTCATTAATATACCCAGAAGTATCTGCTCGCTTCTCTACGCGAACAAATCTCAAAAATGTTTTCAGAAATAAGATCAGGTATAAATGTATAATAACCATTGAATTGAATATGTTATGCAACGACTCCTTACTTTCCCAAGTATCTGCAAAATGCCCCTCAATACCTTCACGGGGTTTGATGTTAAACATTAATTTGGACTAAATTTTTTGTTTGAAATATAACATCACTTTAAAAATAATAATTCGTGCTGCTTGAATAAGTGCTTATGCGTGCGTACATTACTGTATTATTTATGTATTTATTTACTTATTCTTTCTTTTTCTTAATCCGTTTACCCGCCAGGGTTGGTTTTTCCCTCGGATTCAGCGTGGGATCCCACCTCGAGGACAGGAGACAGATTTATTTATTCATTAATTATTTGACTGATTATTTGTTTTTTAACTTATTTATTCCCTTACAAGTAGCGAAATTAAGGCACATTCGCTTGGTACTGACCAAATTTTAATAGTTTGATGGCGAATTAATTATGTAGACTAGTGAAATAAAGTTAAAATCTTGTAGGGAAATTAACCGGTATAGTATAATAAGGTTGTATAATCGGTTGTGTATGTAATAATATAAAAGAACTAGTGGCAAAAATCATTCGATCAAAGTATGTGTCTTCGGTCATACATTCCACTAGCTGTCACCCGCGGCACATGCGACATAGAACTGTACATGTGAGAAACAGTCCGCTCTCAAGTCGAAAACAAAAATAAATATGTGTTTCTATATTTAAAAGGACGTTCCAAATACCTAACTATTTCCGGTTTGTAAGATCTTCAGTTTTTGAGATATACGCAAAGTCATAAAAATAATTCAACTGATTTCACGGTCCTTTTCATTTCCCTTAAATGGTTTTTCTGAAAACAAAATAATAAGTGTTTCCTTTTTATTAAAGGAGATTCCAAATACAAATATTCACGTTTGTAACATGTTCCGTTTTTGAGGTGTAACTTCCCATTTTAAAAGATTCAACCCCATTTTCAGTCCTCCCCCTCCTACATTATGTGAATTTTTCGAAACCCAAAAAGTACTTGTTTTTTTTTTTAAGGAGATTCCAAACACCAGTATTTTACGTTTGTAGCATGTTAAGTTTATTTTGAAAATTCACCCCTTATGTTGATTTTCCGAGAACGTGAAATTCGTGTTTCGTTATTTTATAGTAGATTCCATGTAACAATCTTCACGTCTGTAACATCTTCAGCTCTTGAAATAAAAGCATACTCATAAAAAGGATTCAACCCCCTTTTCACTTATTTTTATCCTCTTTCATTCAATTTTTCGAAAATAAAGACATACTTGTCTCTTTATTTTTGAGGGAGATTTCAAATACCAATTCACGCCTGTAAACTGTTCAGTTTTGAGATGTATTCATTTTAAAACTTCACCCCCATTTTAAAAATCCCACTTATCGACAGAACATCCAAAAATCATTCCTTACTGAGCACTTACATTGTAACATAAATGTGTCACCAAAATTTTATTTCCTTATGTCCAGTAGTTTTGGCCCAGCGATGATGAATCCAGTGAGTCAGTCAGGACATGTTATTTTATAGGCCTATATATTCGACTTTCCTGAATAGTTAGCTATATTATCCAGCCTAAGGTGGAATGGTCAGCACAGTCGCGTTCGTTTCAGAGGACCCCAGGATCATTAGCGGTCGTGTCGGAAATTTCAACCGTAAAGCGTTAAGTCCCTGGCTCAGGGTGTTGGTATTTGTACTGTTCCCTACATCACCTAAAACTCAATGAGCACACACAATGCTATCCTCTGCCACAATAACACGCAATTTTCTATACATGCCAGATGCAGCTCAACCTTGTCGGAGGTTCTGTCCTACAATGGCTGCAGCTGGGATGAGTGGCTCCTTAAGGTTGATGCGCTGGCCTTCTGACCCCAAATTGACAGTTACGATCCTGGCTCACGAGGCGAACCCGTCTGGTATAACAATCCAATTTCCCAGAAATCTTGCCCGGTGAAAGAGGAGTCGAAATAAGTGAATACATGCCTCGACTTATCCATAGACACGCGACCGTTTCCGAGAAAATGACTGACGACGTTCCCGACGTGCTTTGCGAGGCTATTAGAGAACAATTTTAACCGATCCGGTGGCGCAGTGGCATTCGCAACGACTTCAACTCGTGTTCGATTCGTGATGAACTGGGTTTTTTTGTTGTTGTTGTTTTTTTTATTAATTTACTTTCGTCCATTACGGTTACTATACGAATGATTTTGCTCAATGTATTTCAAAATATCGCGGTCCTTATTGGTGTATGTTCTGTCTGGTAAATGAATTTTAAAACATCAATAAATTAATTAAATAACTAATTTTAATTCGTTTTTGGAACAATGATCAGTCATGCTTGGTTCGTCGCAAAATTACTGCTAACGCGTGAAATCTTCAGTAGTTCCTACGTTTCTTACCCGAGCGATATTCTTTTTGTTCTTTTTCTACCGCTTTTTCCACACCTGTGGGGTCGTGGGTGCGAACTGTGTCGCACATGCGGATTTGGCCCTGTTTTACGTCCATATGCCCTTCCTGACGCCAACCCTACTTGGAGGGTTTCTGTGGTGGTTGGTAGTATAGTGTGTTGTGTGAATATGAAGAGGAAAGTGTTGGGGAAACCAAAACACTCAGTCCCCGAGCCAGAAGAATTAATCAGAGGGGATCGAAATCTCCTACCCCACCGGGAATCGAACGCTGGCCTTTAAGGCAATGAGTCGGACCCGAGTGATATTCCCACACAGAAATATAACTGTGGAAAACCTGCCTCCTCGCGTTGTTAGTGGTGTTCAATTTTTTAAAATATTTTTCGAATCGGTATCATCCAAGGAATTGCGCCGCATCTCCCTGAGAATAAAATTGCAAAACATCATGATCCCCGAAAAATAACACATATACGGGGGTGGTCGGAAAGAACGTGAACCGAGTATATGAGCGTGAGAGAGTTGGTCACACTGATGAATTGTTGTCTCTTTACAAACCGGTGAAGGTAGCCAATCTGATCGCTTCGCGGCTAAATTCAAATGTCCTTTTCCGAGACAGTGTTGCTAAATGTGCACGTGGCTTGGTCGGGCTTGAGAGCCACACCGAGAAATGAGCATCAACCAGTAACACACCCTGGGTTTCAGCCAATGCCACCGTAGCGTGCTTGCAATAGGCCGAGCCAGTGAGGTCCCTGTTCATGTCCCTCCCCTGGAGGAGTTTATTTCTTCTATTGGACCTTTATTCCAATCCCTTACTCCTCGTCCTATAAATGAAAAATTGCCCCAATCTGTCCTCCTGAATTCAACTTATCAATCAATCAATCAATCAATCAATCAATCAATCAATCAATCAATCAATCAATCAATCAATCAATCAATCAATCAATCAATCAATCAATCAATCAATCAATCAATCAATCAATCAATCGAAGTTTCTCTGATGTTTGGTTGAAATTGCATATTTGCCTATGGACGCTTGTCATTTTTATTTGTTTATCTTCGCTGATAGTTTAACGTAAACATTCTGTTCCTTATTTGTGTGCTACCTGCTAGGTGAAAAACGTATTACGGGCTAGGGCAAGACTTCGCCAGCAATTGTTTGAGCGTTCATTCGGTGATTTAATTTTAGGATACTTCAAAGTTGCCTGAACTTACAGACCTATCAATGGCTGATGATTCACCGGAAAAAATTCCAGAGAGAATTAAAAGAGGATGAAACAAATCTATCCAGTAGAACGGTCAGACTGATTGGACAAAGCTGTTTTTAGTAAACAGTTTTAATATACAGGGTGTTAGGTGTATACGTGCAGATATTTCTTGTAACAATCGAGAATGATGTGTAGAACCAATATATATCAATTTTTTAATAATCGTCGGAAGTTACTTTCGTGAGCAGAGGGATATGATGTTTTTAGAGTAGTTAATACACCTCTCTGTTGTGAAAGGATAGCTTTGCTCTGTTTATGTATATGGGTAGCCTGTCCACAATAACAGCTGAAGGCTGGTGCTACTGGATCATGACAAGTTACGTACCACTCTTGTTAAACCGGTTTTGTTCATGTGTTTGGGCAGCCTGTCCACGATAACAGCTGAAGGCTGGTGCTACTTGTTCATGACAAGTTACGCACCATTCTTGTCAAACCGGTTTTGTTTACGAGTATGTGCATCCTGTCCAAGATAACAGCTGAAGGCTGGTGCTACTGGTTCATAATATGTCACATAACATTCTTCCCAAAACAGTTTTGTTTATTTACGATCAGCCTGTCCACGATAAATTTTTAGCATTTTGTTTCCATTTCAAGATCTTCAGGAAGCCTCCGTGGCTCAGGCGGCAACGCGTCGGCCTCTCTCCGCTGGATACCGCGGTTCAAATCCCGGTCACTCCATGTGAGATTTGTGCTGGACAAAGCGGAGGCGGTACAGCTTCCTCCGGGTACTCCGGTTTTCCCTGTCATCTTTCATTTCAGCAACACTCTTCATTAACATTTAATTTCATCTGTCGGTCATTAATGAAATTAAATGGCGTACGACGTTCAGTGGCGGGAGTGCCCAAGGACAATTTCGAATCGCCGGGTGCAGGTCATTGCCCCAGAGGAGTGCGACAGGCTTCGGCAGCCGGCACATTTCCTATCCTCGCAGCTAGATGTGGCTTCAATCATTCCATTTCTGACCAGGTCGAATGTCTGGAAAGAGGCTGTGGATTTCCATTTTCAAGATCTTCAGACTCCCTTGGTCATCGATCTCGGTTAATGGAGATGTATCGAATAGCCGGTGTTAATGTGGGCTCTGTTGCTGTTAGGTCCTTTAGGGGATTGGGATATTTGTGGTTATTAGTCCCATGCTCTAGTGAGTGTGAAAATGGCCTGATCATCTGTGTCGGTACGGGGTCTGTAAGATTGTGTGGTATTATAATTATTCGAGAGTGGAGTTAGGATAAGTACTCCAGGACATGAATATGCTACTATCCCGCTTTGTATTGCATAAATGGAGAATGAACAAGGCAAAATCATGCTGGCGTATACGTAAAGAACTTTCGTTGCGTCAAAAAAAAAAATACTTGAGATAGGATATAAAAATAGGTAGTATTGAAAGTGAACTATTAAAGCACATCGAACGTTTTGTTTCAACCGGATAATGTACACGTTATTAAACTACATAAATTAACGTACCTACAGTTCATCCTTCCTAACGAAAAGATCATGTATAATGGTAGAATAAAAAATCATTAACTGATTGCTGCTTTTGCAGGGCTTATTTACCGCATCAAAATTCAAGTTTAGGGTCTGAGTGGCTCAGACGGTTCAAGCATTGGCATCCTGGCCCTTACTTGGCAGGCTTAATCCTAGCTCAGTCTGGCGGTATTTTAACCTTCTCAAATACGTCAGATAAGGATGTAAGGGAGAGAGCATATTTGTCTCTGGTGAGACCCCAACTAGAGTATGGTTCCAGTGTATGGGACCTTTATCAGGATAACTTGATTCAGGAACTGGAAAATATCGAAAGAAAAGCAGCTCGATTTGTTCTGGGCGATTTCCGACAAAAGAGTAGCGTTACAAAAATGTTACAAAGTTTGGGCTGGGAAGACTTGGGAGAAAGGAGACGAGCTGCTCGACTAAGTGGTATGTTCCGAGCTGTCAGTGGAGAGCTGCTATTTGCTTTATGTCGCACCGACACAGATATGCCTTATGGCGACGATGGGAAAGGAAAGGCGCAGGAAGTGGAAGGAAGCGGCCGTGGCCTTAATTAAGGTACAGCTCCGGCATTTGCCTGGTGTGAAAATGGGAAACCATGGAAAATCATCTGCAGTGCTGCCGACAGTGGGGCTCGAACCCACTATCTCCCGATTACTGGATACTGGCCGCACTTAAGCGACTGCAGCTAACGAGCTCGGTAGTGGAGAGATGGCTTGGGAGGACAGCAGTAGACGAATAAGTTTGGATGGTGTCTTTAAAAGTAGGAAAGATCACAATATGATGATAAAGTTGGAATTCAAGAGGACAAATTAGGGCAAATATTCGTTTATAGGAAGGGGAGTTAGGGATTGGAATAACTTAGCAAGGGAGATGTTCAAAAAAATTCCAATTTACTTGCAATCATTTAAGAAAAAGGCTAGGAAAACAACAGATAGGGAATCTACCACCAGGGCGACTGCCATAAATACAGATCAGTAGTGATTGAGTGATTCCTATCAATAGACTTACTGGCGCGTTGAAGAATACATGTGAGGCAAGATTCCGGCACCTCGGAGTCTCCGAGAACCGTAAAAAGTAGTGGGACGTAAGCAAATATCGTTATTATTATTATTATTATGATTATTATTATTATTATTATTATTATTATTATTAAAATAAAAGGTATCCGTCACACTCAAACTTTGTAGCTCTTAATTTGTCACAATACATGAAAAAGAAAATAGTGAACTGTCAAGAACTCCGAATTTTTATCCGAATTGTTAATCATAACTCTACCGGGCGAGTTGGCCGTGAGGTTAGCAGCGCGTAGCTGTGAGCTCGCATCCGGGAGATAGTGGGTTCGAACCCCACTATCGGCAGCCCTGAAGATGGTTTTCCGTGGTTTCCCATTTTCACACCAGGCAAATGCTGGCCACGCCCACTTCCTTCCCCTTCCTAGGCATTTTCTATCCCGTCGTCGCCATAAGACCTATTTGTCTCGGTGCAACGTAAAACAAATAGCGAAAAAAAAATTAACTCTGAATACGGCTCCGAAATTACTAGAACATGTACCTCAAAGTCACCATTCCGTTCCCTTATAGGAGGTGCTCGAAATGTCGTCCGTTAACTGGACGACAGACGTCCATGTGGTGACAGCATAAATCCCTCACCCACCTCCATGTCAGCTCTCACAGTTACGATGGCATCCCCAATACGTCGTCTTACAGTAAATTCATCGGCATTTCCACTTGGTACACCAAGTCTTTGAGGTGCGCCCAGAAATAAAAAATCTAGTGGATCGAACTCGGGTGATCTCGGTTGGCAGCTGGCGAGACTATACCGACAAACCCACCGATTGGGGAAACGGCGTTCTAGTGATCGACGAGCGTACCTACTGAGGTGAGGAGGTACCCCGTCGTGCATGAGCGACATCCGCTTTCGTATCTGTAGTGGAACGTCGTCCAGAGGCTCTGGCAGAGACAACTGCATAAATTGGAGATAACTAGAGCCAGTCAGTTGCGCAGGCAGCTCCAATGGTCCAAGAAGCAAATCTCCCGAATTTACAGCCTTAATATTTTTAGAAAACCTATGCTGGAAATAACCTTGGTGAATGGCATGAGGGTCTTCTTGCGCTCATGTAGGGGCATTGTGAAAAATAATTATACCCCACCCCACTGGTAAAGGATGCCTCATCTGTAACCAACTCACTGTGCGGAACGTCTGCATTACGTTCATATTGTTACAAGAATCAGGTACAGAATTCAGCTCTTGGTAGGTAATCCGCTTCTTGGAGATACTCATTTTTTTTTTACAATTGCCTATCCCATCGTCTTACTGCGACGATGGGATAGGAAAGGAATGCAAAAGAAGCAACCTTGGCCTTAATTAAGATAGAGCCTCACTATTTGTCTGGTGTGAAAATGGTAAACCACGGAAAACCATGTTCAGGGCTGCTGGCAGTGGGGTTCGAATCCCCTGTTTCCCGAATGCAAGCTGATAACTACGTGACCCAAACCATGCGGCTACTTGCCCAGTGAGATGCTGAACTTCGTGGTAGTGCTGTGGGTACAACAGCTGTTCACGGAATGTACGATGAGCAGTCTAGTTAGATGTAACTACTTGTCTTGCCAAGCTCCTTTGGCTATAGTCGGTCCCGCTTGGACCAGTTTTCTTCTTCCCGCCGAAGATCCAAGGGATCGCGTTGCAATCCACGGCACTCGATCTGAGAATGAAGCGAGCCTGATTCTCGGAGCCTTCGGTACACATCGGCGAACGTTCGGCTATTGGAAATACGGCAGTTTGGAAATCTTCGTCTGTACAGCTTCCTCGCCGCATGTGCAGTTTCTCCAGCTGTCTGTAAACGAGGTGAATATCAGCTAATTCGGCACATGTAAATGTTTCCGTTATGTAATCAGTTGGCTGCAGTGATGTTAACCCAAGACTGCGGGACAGGCAGCAACAACTTGCGAACAGTGACAGTGGGGCAGGTAGCGTGGAGCCTACATCCAGTGTCGCATTCACTTGTTTACTCACTACTGCTGAATATAACGTCACTCGGATTGCTTGCATAAGAGCTGCGTAAAATCATTTCCTCATCTGATTGGTATACGTAGATTTAACAATGTCTTGACATTCAAACGTATTAGGTTCGATACGGCTCAGCCCGGTGATATTTGAAGGTGCTCAAGTACGTCAGCCTCGCATCAGTAGATTTGTTGCAACTTGCTTTACATCGCGCCGACGCAGATAGGTCTTATGGCGACGATGGGATATGGATGGGCTAGGAGTGGGAAGGAAGCGGTCGCGGCCTTAATTAAGGTACAGCCCCAGCATTTGCCTGGTGTGAAAATGGGAAACCACGGAAAACCATCTTCAGGGCTGCCGACAGTGGGGTTCGAACCCACTATCTCGCGAATAGTGGATACTGGCCGCACTTAAGCGACTGCAGTTATCGAAATCGGTATCAGTAGATTTAGTAGGAGCCTTCCAACTCCTAGGCCTTTCCTATCCCATCGTCGCATTAAGACCTATCTGTGTCGGTGCGACGTAAAGTCCCTAGCAAAAAAAAATTAGTAGCATGTAAAAGACGTCATGTGAGGCAATATTCTGGCACCTCGGTGTCTCCGAAAATCGTAAAAGTAGTTAGTGGGACGCAAAACCTATTATTATTATTATTATTATTATTATTATTATTATTATTATTATTATTATTATTATTATTATTCTAGTTGCTTTACGTCGCACCGACACAGATAGGTCTTATGGCGACGATAGGATAGGAAAGGGCTAGGAGTGGGAAGGAAGCGGCCGTGGCCTTAATTAAGGTAGAGCGCCAGCATTTGCCTGGTGTGACAATGGGAAACCATGGAAAACCATTTTCAGGGCTGCCGACTGTGGGGTTCGAAACTACTATCTCTCGAATACTGGATACTGGCCGCATTTATGCGACTGCAGCTATCGAGCTCGGTATTTATTATTATTATTATTATTATTATTATTATTATTATTATTATTATTATTATTATTATTATTATTATTATTATTATTATTATTATTATTACGAAAGCTAGACCGGTTTACGAGTACAGCATGGCCCGCACGTGGGCCATCACCCCTCTTCCCCAGCGACAAGGGGAGGAGTACACCAACATGCGTTTGCCTGCGATAGCAAACAGGTTCAACAACTCCCTTACTCTGCAACTGTAGTTGAGCACGTGACTCAACGACACGAGGACAGTATGACATAACCAGCGTTTCCTACTACGGCAATTCAAAACACATTAGCTCCTAAAATATTTGGCTCATTTATAGGGAAACTAATAGGACAAGGTGAAATGTGCATAGTATGTGTTGTGAGATGTACTTTTCTCTACCGACTAGCGAAATATCTGTACGTATACACCTAACACCCTGTATATATATATTGCATATTTGAGTGAATTTTAGCTCTTAAACATGGGAACCGTAATGATACTGATGGTGAAGATTTTGGGATAGGGGAGGAGAAGATAATTTATAACATTTAATATGCAGTGAAAAACAGGAAACACGATAACATATTGACTAATTTGATCCTGTATGTAACCAGGTGACTGTGGGTAAGAGCAAATCCACTTATTCTTAATACTAGGGAACCACGAAGTTTCAGTCAACTAAATAGTCCATAATGAAACTCGAAAATACACAAAAGGTTTATACTAACGATTCCTTTAAGTAACTTATAACGTAGCTTACACCATTGGTTCTAGAAGTACATAGGATTTTGATTGTTCTTCTTCTGAGCTTCAATTTCGAACTCTCCAGTTCCGTCTCTGGGAAACCTTTAGGAAATGTTCGATTTCCCTACGAATCTTGTGAGTATCTGATTCTCTAGTACCAAGTTTTAAGTTTCTGAGGTGCTTGGAAGTCTCTTATTAATCTTCATGCTAATGACATGACCTAACGGATGAAATGAATAAAGTTATGCATCTTTTAATGAACTAGCCAAAATTAACACATTCGTTTCCATTGAAGATAGGGAATCCAGAGAAGAACTTGTGAATATAAATATAAGTAATTTTCAAGGTACTGTACTCACAGTATCCTTTGTCGTACACCGTCGGTAACACTCCCTTTGAGAACACGAAGGATAATATTTTTTATTTTTTTGCTATGGGCTTTACGTCGCACCGACACAGATAGGTCTTATGGCGACGATGGGATAGGTTTAGCAGTTGGAAGGAAGCGGCCGTGGCCTTAATTAAGGTACAGCCCCAGCATTTGCCTGGTGTGAAAATAGGAAACCACGGAAAACCATTTCAGGGCTGCCGATAGTGGGATTCGAACCTACTATCTCCCGGATGCAAGCTCACAGCCGCGCGCCTCTACGCAAGGATAATATTAAGGAGTAACCTATTGAAATAAGAGATGAGATCGAGTATAAAGAATTCATAAGAAGTTCTTTGGCTTTCGTGGTTTATCAGGAGGGTCCACCTCCTTAGAGTTGTTTCGAGACCCTCGAGGTGATTGTTACGCAAGTTTCCAAAATGGTCATTTTTTTAAATAGTGTATATCGTCCCTGTTCTGCCAAAACGGCGAATGTTACAATGCTCTTCCTATCAATTATTTCCCTTAAGACTGGTCACGCCTTCCAGCCATATATTGATATTCGGTCCATCAGAACAATTTCCGTTGAGTTCATTTTCCTATGCGCGTGCGTAAAGGAAAATGAACCTTACTGTATCATACTGAAGGAGTGTATGTTTGCATGAAATTTACCCACTCCTAGAGTGTGATTGATTAAAGGTTAATTTTCCTTTACACACGCGCAAAGGAAAACGGACTTAAAGAAAATTGTTCTGCTGGACCACATATCAATATATAGCTGGAAGGCGTGACCAGTCTTAAGGGAAATAATGGTTAGGAAGAGCTTTGTAACATTCGCCGTTTTGGCAGAAAAGGGACGATATGACAAATGCTGTATAAACGCAATACTTTCAAATAAGTCATTTTCTTGTAGTACAAGCCATTCGTGATATATATGGAAAATTGTTTCTGGCATTATTTAGAATGCAATCTGATAATAACAATATTTAATGATATGGCAAAAGGCTAGCCCCACTCTTTAGGGGTAGTGAGTCTGCCTGTTACCTTCAGGGCCCGCTTTCCATTCCTGGCGAAGTAGGGAATTCTTACATGAATCTGATAAATTACAATAATGAGAGGCCATGTCATGGACTTAGATCTAGCGGACGTGGTCATAAAAGCCAAAAATGACGGCGCCACCTCGTAATCTGCAGGATTTCGAGTATTGCAGAGTTTGCCTGGTAGGCCGAGGAGAATCAGGGCTGAAACCCAGGGCACGTGGCTTATGACCGGTTTATAAGCACCAATATAAGAAATAAACCTCCAAGGGAGAGACTTGAACAAGGACCTCCCAGCTGATATGCTCGGCCCATGACAAGCACGCTACGGTAAAAATGAAATGGCGTATGGCTTTTAGTGCCGGGAGTGTCCGAGGAAAAGTTCGGTTCGGCAAGTGCAGGTCTCTTGATTTGACTCCCGTAGGCGACCTGCGCGTCGTGATGAGGATGAAATGATGGTGGAGACGACACAAACACCCAGACCCCGTGCCAGCGAAATTAACCAATTATGGTTAAAATTCCCGGCCCTGCCCCGAATCGAACCCCGGGCCCCTATGGCGAAAGGCCAGCACGCCAACCATTTAGCCATGGAGCCGGACAGCACGCTACGGTGGCAATGGCTGAAACCCAGGGCCTGGTAGCGTTTGATGCTCATTTCTCGGCGTGGCTTTCCCAGCTCGACCAAGCCAGCAACGCCTCCTCGTACAGCCCATTTGAATTCTCCCGCGAAGCGATGTGATTGGACAACTTCGTTGGTAAAATGACAACGGTGCGAGATATAGACGTGATTTTTTTCAAATTACCTATCAGTATGACCAAGGCTGTAACACTCATATATTATGTTCACATTGTTTCCGAGTAATCTGTACATATCATCCTTAGTGTTGATGAGTACAAGCTATTAGTAGAAAGGCAGGTTATATTTTGAAAGGTAAGAGTGTAATTATCCCACAAGGAAGAAATAAGAACTATCATACCAGAACACTCATTTGTTATAAATTAAAATACAAATTGGTTCTAAATATGCCCTTAAGAATAATAATTATTTTGCTAATTACTCTGTCAATTTCCAACACAATGAATGTGCTCGTATTTCAATTAGATTAATTTGTGAGTGTATCTCCTATCAGTGAGAGAGTGAAAGTGAAAAATAGGTTTCCAATATTATCATTTCATATGTGTGGTTTTGATTTATATGGTGCCGACAGGAACATGCTGTTGGTCTCGCTCGGATCATTAGTCACACTCATCCACTTTAGCAGATAAATCCGTTCGTGGAGCCAATCAGGTTGTTCCCATATGTTGAAGTGCTCTAACGTCTTCAGTCTTCAAAATCAGAAATTGCTCGCTTCTAATTGAGCCTAACCGAAGCGCATGACAAGTGGTGTACGTGCTCGTTTCTTGTACTCAGATGGCTCGTTAGAGATCAGTAAATGCGTAGCACGCCATATCTTACTTACCAACATATAAATATGAGCCCTGATGAACACGTTATCTGTTCATTTGGCGCAATGCTCTGTTGTCCAGTTCCTTCAACTATGTGTTAAATTTTACTTAACAAATGTTAGGCAACAGTCGGCATTAACTTAACATCACGTTTCAAACGTTCGTTACGTAACAATTCTTAGAGACAATTCAAAACATATCTGGGAGATTACTCAATGAGTTTGACAGTGGTAGTCTTTTGTTTCTTTACATAAAGTGCTCAGATTTGTTAGTTAGAACAGTTTTTCACACACGCTTGGGGTTATAATAGGTTATGTCTGACGATTGTGACGAAGACGTAAGTATGAACAGTAAGCAGCAAAGAACGAGTAATTACAATGTATACGAAAATAATATTTCAGGCCTTCAGGTATTTGAGAAGTATGCGTGTATGGAAATAAATGAACAGGTGTTTGAAAATTCACATAGAAATATCCTTTGCCGTATCAGTGCAGCTCACCACATTCATCAACGGGAGACAGAATTCTTACATAAGTGAAATCTAGAACTCCCCCCCCCCGCCCCCCGAAAAGAACTGCGGATATGTGAAATTTGATAAATGTCTTGAATGCCTTTCGAGCGTTCTTCTTCTGCAAGGGAAACAAGTCAAAGTCTGGCGGATGTGGCTAAGGCAGCGGAAACTTTGTGCAGAATTCTACACACTGTTGCCTTACACAAATAAATCGAGTCACCTAAATTTAACTAGAGAGATTCGGAAGCAAATTTGCTAAGAGTAGAAATCAACTTCTGTGGTAAGCTTCTCTCCGAGGGCAACTCTAAAGTAATATACAATTTATTGTAGTACATTCTTCTCAAATGTTCTATAATTTTCGTGGTAACTGTGTTGTTGTGTTTGATGTCCGCTCTGATGTGGCAGCTCTGTAGCAGTACTTAATGTCGTCATGAAAAGAAACGAAAATATAAATGAGGTAATGACGATAAGAAAGCAGTGGGGAATGTTAAGAATCAATTCACGGTTTAGTATACAATACAACCTATCTGAAAATTGTCTTCTTATTCGTTAATTTTCTTTAGAATGTTCATACCTCCCAACTACTGTACGGATATGCAGTCCATAAAGACAATTTTCGTTGTGTTCATTCTTCTGGACAGAAGTGTAAATAAAAATGAACATTACCGTACAGTACTGTAGGAATTTATGTCTGAATGACGTAAATACGCATTCCTAAGGTATGATGTATTGAGGGTTCATTTTCCTTTACACACAAGCATAGGAAAATGAACACAGTAAAAATTATTCTGATGGACTTCGTACCCATATGTGGTTGGGAGGTGTTACGAGTCTTAAGGAAAATAACGGATAAAAAGGAGCATTGCCAGATAAGCAGTATTGTTTCTTAACCTGCGATTTGTGAGAATGAAGAGTTTTGGTTTAGAGTAAACTTGTAACTTCCATACACTAAACATATCTCGAATATGATTACGTTTTCTTTAATACAGATGCAGACAATTGATTAGTATCGACAATTATTATTAATAAGACGGCCATTTTGATGATTTGTGTGTAACATCCACTTAGCAACAATCTTAGTACTTAAAGTCAGTTGAAGAAACTGGGTGTCAGATTTCCAATCCAAACAGACTTACAATTACTCTGATAGAAATGCTGGCTGTAGTTAACTACATTGCCATGAGAATGGAAATCGAAATTTACACTTAAGCCACCGAGATGGTGTCCAGTGAGATGACTCACATATCAGCAGCATTATATGATACCAAAAACGTATCGGAGGAGCAAGGATCAGTGGTTGATTGTCAGAATAATTATCTCCAGTTCCTGAGTTGAATCGCGGCTGAGTTAGTAGATGTTTGAAGGAGAATCAAAGCAACGCAATGTCTTGCCGTTGTCGGCAAACTAATCGTCTCTGGTGACATAATCAGTGTATCCTCAAGAAATAAAATTAACTCAGGCATAGGATTCGTCCAGTAGAATTCCACTTGCAGTTGCTAAATATCTGCACAATCAGAATATCAGAATTAATAAGCAGCTAGACAGGTGGCACAAATTCAGAAGGGCATTCTAATTATTATGAATATTATTACAGTTGGTTGCCAATGAATTACGGATTTTTAGAAATAATATTTAAATCTTCCAAAGTTTAAATCTCACTTATAGGCCTATTTTTTTCACAGCAACCAGACTCCACGAGGTTCACTGTATATACATCTTAAGCCTTGCTTCTCTGCATGTTGTTTAAGACTGTCCTGTCACGTGCTATGTAGGTGAGTGGCTAGCGTTTCGCCGTCATTCCAGCAGGTGTTGTAAAGATCGATTCATTGTAAAGCACATTGTTTTAAAGAGCTACCGTCCCCCACTCCCTCGAAGGGGTGGACCATAATTTAAAATCCCTCCCCCCGCCCCCGAACGAAGCGCTTCTTATCTTCACTGGTAACGGAGCACAACTTGCGCTCCTCACCACTCACTGTAGGAGTGCGTAAGTACTTCAAGAAAATATCGTTGCCTAAGAAGCAATACCTCGTATGCACCAACGCTCTTCCCGTCAATTATGTTTCTTAAGTCAGATCAGGCCTTCAGCCACTTGTAGATAGGCAGTCCATCAGAACAATTTTCGTTGTGTTCATTTTCTTATACTAATGTGTAAAGGAGAATGAACGTTACCGTACCACACTGTAGGAATGTATGTTTGAATGTCGTATTTGCGCATTCCTACATTATAATATCGTCGCTCCACCGGTAAAACGTTGTATTCCACAAAGCTCTTCCTATCCATTAATCTCCTCAAGACTGGTAACGCCTCCCAGCCACATATGGATACGCCGTCCATCAGAACAATGTCCGTTGTGTTCGTTTTCCTATGCCGACGAGTAAACGAATATTAATATTACATGCATTATACACTAGGAGTGCGTAAATATGTAATGGAATCATACATCCTATAGTACGGTACAGTAAGGTTAATTTTCCTTTACACATGGGCATAGGAAAACGAACACAACAAAATTTGTTCTGATGGACTGCATATCCATACGTGGCTGGGAGGCGTGACCAGTCTTAAGGAGAATAATCGATAGGAAGAGCTTTGTGGAATACAACGTTTTACCGGTGAAGGGAAGATAAATTTAAGATTAATTTTTCCGTACATGTAGGCATAGAAGAAATTTCTGTATCCAGATTCAGTCCACCTCTATTTCAAAGAGTTCAAGAAACCCAGCCTCGACTCGGCAGGTTTGGTGGTACGTGATACAACTCCTATGGAACAAAAATTTCCGTCACATCGGCAACTCCAAAATTTTTAAAAGTGTTAGGTGGAACATCAAACCACTAAAATTGTTATTAGTGCAAATTCATACTAATTATATTTCCTCTGATCGTACAAAAATTTATACATATGACTTCTCACGGCCGCATCACCTTGTAATGCTTTCTTTTCCCTGCTCCTTCCTAAGTACGCCAGGTACTATAAAACATAATGGTTGTTCAATTGTAACAAATAGAGCACACAACACTGTAAATAATTTGCGGGATGACCAAGAGATGACACTTCTGCATGTACCTTAATCAAACAAGTTATAATTTCTCTCTGACCTTTAAATGATTCAATCAATCGTAATCACGTACACAGTTTCGGCTTACTAATACTTTGGCATGAATTAGCCTGAGTTAGTCAGCAAAGCAATTTGGTTGCAGTTGTCAGTCAGAAGTCACTTAGTATGACCATCATTATTCGGATTGCCATGGATATGAACGGTAGTGCATTAAGCTTGCACGTATTAGAGGTGCTGCGAGCGTACATCATTATTCCCACTGTTAATGCTATATCAATTAGGAGGGATGGCGTGAGGAGGAAAGTAATATGTAGGAGGGAGGGTAATTGAATCGCTTAACGCGTTGTACGCATCCGGATTCTGTGACGCATAGCACACCTGCTCGTTGGTCTTATTGCTATCCAGTCATCTATTCTCAAACTTGATTAACGGCACTCCAACCCAACGGCGAAGATATGAACACATTATGAGCATATCTCGGCTACTCTCATCCATCTCCCTAATATGTGGAATAATGATAATAACGATTATTATTATTATTATTATTATTATTATTATTATTATTATTATTATTATTATTATTATTATTATTATTATTTATGATTTTGTTGTTTAAGGAGTCTAGTATTAAGGGCAGGAACATTCTCTGTGAAAGGATTATCTGTAGTACTGTAACTGCGGAAAACTTCGTGAATTTAATGAAATTATCTGGAGCTCGATTTGTTTTTAATTTTAACTAGTTTTAACTGTTTAACGAATAAATATAACGCTAAATAATAATGATAATGAGAATAACTGAATAAATAATAAACCAGATCCCATGGCGCAACCGCCCCAAAAGGCCATGGTCTACCGAGCGACCGCTGCTCAGCCCGAAGGCCTGCAGATTGCGAGGTGCCGTGTGGTCAGCACGACGGATATTAATATAAAAATAATAAAATACATAGGTAGGTACTAGCAAGACTGGAGAATTCTATTTTAATACCATTGGATGAAGTTGCCTTTCCAGTTTGAATTGTACACTACATAATTATTGGTCAACTTTCCTGATCTGAGTTTGCCTCGCGCAGACTGCGGGTTTCCACTAGGACGCTCGCTTCAATATGCATCATTCTCTACCTGATTTTGGTGTGGAAGTGTCTAGTTCTCGATTAGCGTTTACTTCACAGGGATCATTTGGTGCTTCAATGAGATAAATAAGTTGTTTTTCTTTTAACGTTTCAACTGGCATATTTTATTTTACGTAGGGTTTCCCCAGAATAGTCTCAGCCATTCGGCGTTTTTCGTTGAGTAGTAGCATGATGTGGATTTTGAAAGCAAATAACTAATTTGAGTTTATTTATGCATTCTCATTGTTTTTGGTTCTAATTTTAAAATATTTTAGCTTGTTACTCGTGTGCAAATTAAATTTATATCTATTGTAAATTGTTAGTTCTAAAGTGTAGAAGTACAATTCTTAATATGTATTGTTGAGGCATAATCTATTTTTCACCCCACACCCTTTAGTGTGTTTTAATAGTGATTATTATTTTATTTGAACTCTTTTGTATTTGATAAATTGTGTTTAATATGAAGATTATATCCATTAATATTTAAGTAATACCAGTTACAATTCTCGGCAAGGTTTTCCGCATTTTTATCCTTTTTCCATGCGTTGTCTTTAGTTTTTCCTGTGTTTATTCCTCATTTATTTATTTTTTGTTTAATGTTATCCAGTGTCCGACTAGTTGGCTGAACGGTCAGCGTACTAGCCTTCGGTTCAGAGGGCCCGGGTTCGATTCTCGGCCGGGTCGGGGATTTTAACCTTAATTGGTTATTTCCTACGGCACGGGAGCTGGGTGTATGTGTTGTCTACATCATCATTTCATTCTCATCACGACACGCAGGTCGCCTACGGGAGTCAAATAGAAAGATCTGCATCTGGCGAGCCGAACCCGTCCTGGGATATCCCGGCACTAAAAGCCATACGACATTTCAATGTTATCCAGTGGGGAAAAAGCCATAGATTCCATTAAGATCGAACCTCAGTACACTGGACTATATGCTCTGAGGTCTTGTTAAAAAACTGTGTTACATGAACAACGATCCACTCAAAGACGGAGTTTGCGTAGCATTTCAAACGATCACCAGTGCTATGCTGCATCGGATTCACAAAAGAACTTGGCTTCGCATTAGTCTGTGCATCAAACATGGAGGAGTGCACACACGCATAGAACCATAAAAAGGTTTGTCTGCACCGTTCCGTATATAGTCGTTGCACCTGAGAAAACCACTATACGAAATAATTCAGCTTAGAGTGTTGGCTGTTAAGATTCCGTCTTCTATTGTTCAGTACTGAGCTAGTGAAATGGACTGATGGACTGAATATCAATATGTGGCTGGGAGGCGTAATCAGTCCTGAGCGAAATAAAAAATAAAAAAATCATTTTCACATTCGCGATTTTGGCTCCGCAACGACGATATGAAAAATGGCGCAAGTAAGTGAGATAAAATTAAAGTTACAAAATTGAGGCCATAGGAGCTATGAATGGTTGAAATTCCTGTATTCTTAGCCCAGATTGTTCACTAATTAATGAGCTAAATAACTGTAGTAAATTAGTTGTCTCAACGTTGCTATCTGGGAATGAAATTCAAACAATGTTTGACGCACATTACTATAATTTGTCAGTTGCGAGATATGACCTAAGAGTTATGTATGTGAAGCAGTCACGGGACAGAAAAACCCATGTCCATTTCTTGTTGACCGTACTGGACCGCAACAATTTACAATATTTACGCTAGAGATTTTTAGTCGTATCGTCATATCGCCGTACGAAAAGAACTCAAAATTTCCTAACCAATATTAATTTCTTTTCCATTTTTTGTGCATCGCACCGACACAGATAGGTCTTATGGTGATGATGGGATAGGAAAGGGGTAGTAGTGGGAAGGAAATGGCCGCGGCCTTAATTAAGGTACAGGTAGGAAACCATGGAAACCATCTTCAGGGCTGCCGACAGAGGGGTTCGAATAACCAATATTCGTTGAGTTACTTTGCAATAGGGAAATGTGCTTGACGTCTTTAGAATTTCTTTTCACATAACATGAAGGCGAAATGACTTCTATGCTTTTATAGGCCAATTCACTTTTTTCGGAGGCACTGGAATTAGCACCTGCGGCACAGTGCGGTTTTCATTAACTTCTTTACCGTTAAGATTAATCCTGTTATACAGCGACGGAAAAATTTTCCTACATGGCAGTTACACAATTACTATAAAATGTGAAACAAAATAATATGGAAAACTTGCCATTGTTGATTTTACTGAACTTTGACCTCTTGAAAAGTACCACTAACAAAGTTTGAAGTACATTCATTTGTGGGTATAGTGAACTGGTTATAGAGAACACTGTGCTGTGGTGAACATATTCACATGTATTATAATTCATATTAAAATGTTCGCTTTTAGTGAACTATCATTTCAGTTATAGTGAACTCGAGAATTAACATTGTAAAGAAAAGGACGTTTTACGGTACTATGCATTCTAGAATAATGCATTTTTTGTGTACAAACTTGGTTTACAGAAGAAATCGTTCACGACTTCCTTCTTTTGCTAAATTTAAGAACAGATGGAGCTCCATGAAGTAAGACGAGAGACACACCCTATTAATTTGCAAGCGAATGACAAGCTCTCATTGGAAAAATGAGGTGAACTTCTCTGTCCTTCGTATCCAAAATTCTGCCCTTGTCAATTTATTGATCATACTGGACACATTTCTGTCACTGATTGGGGTGACAGGGACGAAGAACGCCCGTTCAATGAACGCTTCTGCCTGTATTCTCCTCCTTTGACTTCTAAGCAATTTTAATTAAAACAGTGTAGCCTACAGTAAGTAGCTGCTAATAACTGGGTTCTTCAGGCTGAATAAGCGTGAGTCATGTTCCGTGAAAATTAATTTTTATTATTAAAAATGTACAATATGTGACTCAAAGAACTGTTTCCAGAGTAATATACTTATTGTTTCTATAGTATTTATAAGGTAATCAATTTTTTTGTCTGAAAGATTTTCGATTATAGTGAACTTATAGCGAACCGAATATTGAAGTCCGTAGATGTTCGCTAGAGCTGAATTTGATAATATTTCTAAATGTCGGAACTGGAAACAAGATTTCAATGCCACAACATAGTCTAAAAAACGCATGTGGATAATATATCAGTGCCATTCACTGTCATCATTCGTGAAGTGCCACTGTTTTACAAATATTAAAATTTGGCACCGTTTACCAAATTGTTTTATTGTCAACGATATAATTTACGCATTTACATGAGATATTGTTAGACTGGAGACAGTTTTGTGATTTCTATTATTACTGAGGATATCTTAGCTGCTACATTAAATACTGTATATCCGTTCACATACACTGTCATCTGATTTCTGTGATGATATGAAGTATATCGTCGCTTCACCGGTAAAAGGTTGTAATCCACAAAGCTCTTCCTATCGATTATTCTCGTTAAGACTGGTCGCGCCTCCCAGCCACATATGGATATGCAGCCCATCAGAACAATGTCCGCTGTGTTCGTTTTCCTATGCTGACAAGTAACCGAAAATGAACCTAACATGCATTATACAATAGGAGTGCGTAAATACTTATTGCAAGCATACATTCGTATAGTACGGTACAGTAAGGTTAATTTTCCTTTACACGTGGGCATAGGAAAATGAACACAACAAAATTTGTTCTGATGGACTGCATAACCACATGTGGCTGGGAGGCGTGACCAGTCTTAAGGAGAATAATCGATAGGAAGAGTTCTGTGGATTACAACCTTTTACCGGTGAAGCGACGATATGATTTCTGTGATGATATGAAGTATAAAATGATCACTCACTTACTGTCGCAGGGTTAGTCTCAGATATTGAAGGATGAACTGAGAATAAAGTAGGTCTACACACAAATTGAGGTGGCTTGTAACACGTGATGAATCCATTGCATCAAAAGGCTTTGTTTCTCACTGCTTTTAACGTTGATGAAACAGCGATTCATTTTAGCTAAGCTCTTCTCTTTTTGTACATTTTTATCCGTTGTCCCGTTTTCTCGGCTTCTTCTTTACGCGGCCGTCAGATTTAAGCCGGCTTGTAATTACATTAAAACCTTTAATTATACCTCGGAGCGATGCTTCTGTTGAATGGATACACCGATAAGCCTCTGCTGAATTTCTCCTACTTTATACTTTCCAGGTTTTTTAAGCTTACCTCCAGTCGTTCGTGTATACATTTAACCGATGCTTAACAAAAACGCTATACCAAGCACGACCAGTCTGTACATCAACTTGTACAGTAGACTATTCTTTGTGTGCCCTACGGAAACAAGACTGCCGTATCATTAATGTGGATGTAATCGCACAGACGTTTTTGCGGGTTTACGAAGCCAGTGACAGAGTGATTATTTACTCCAACATCTAAATCATCTCCAGGATATTATGCCAGTCAATTTAGTGCCTCACGATACATTCTGATATACAGTACTGTCCTGTTTCCCAATAAAACCTGTCAAAAGATACCACATATAGGACACTGGAGAGGACATCAGATTGTATCACATTTTGATCATTCGCAGTTTGCTGCCCCTGAATCTCTAACATTCTACCAATTGTTCAACATTGCACAACTTACATAGGTCATTCTGTTATGATGGGATAAGGAAGGACTAGGACTGGGAAGGAAGCAGCAAGAACAGGAAATCTTCTTCAGGGCTGCCGATACTGGGTTTCGAATGAGCCATCTCCAGAATGCAAGCTAACAACAACACGGACCGGATAGCCAACTCGATCAGTTTCATAATCTGAGATGACATAGGAAATTATAACCTTGTTTTGTTTGGAGTCGAGTAATGGAATGTCACGGTGAATTAAGCTCTCTGAGTATACATCACTTGAATATCGTCCCTTAAGAAACAATACCGCGTATCTGACAATGCTCTTCGTATTCATCATGTTCCTTAAGACTTGTCACGTCTCTCAACCACTAATGGATATGCAGTCCATCATAGCAATTTTCGTTGTGCTCATTTTTCTATGCTGACGTATAAAGGTAAATGAACTTTAAATACATACTACTGTAGGAATGCGCAAATACTACATGCAAACATACTGCACGGTATGGTACGGTCAGATTCATTTTCCTTTAAACAACGGTACAGAAAAATTAACATAAAGAATATTGTTCTCATGGACTACATATCCATATAAGACTTGGAGGCGTGACCAATCTTAAAGAACATAGTGGATAGGAAGAGCATTGTCAGATACGCGGTATTGTTTCTTGAAGGACGACATATACCTTATTAGCGTAACGTCCGGCTCCATGGCTGAATGGTTAGTGTGCTGGCCTTTGGTCACCCGGGTACCGGGTTCAATTCCCGGCAGAGTCGGAAATGTAAAGTATAATTGGTTAATTCCCCTGGCACGGGGTATGGTCGTAATCATCATCACCACCACCACCTCGGCGTGCAGGTCACCTACGGGAGTCAAATCAAAAGACCAGCATCAGGTATCTCCGTAGGCCACACGCCATTATTACTATTACTATTACTATTACTATTACTATTACTATTACTATTACTATTACTATTACTATTACTATTACTATTACTATTACTATTACTATTACTATTACTATTACTATTACTATTACTATTACTATTAGTCTCAAAGGTCTACAATAATTATGGTGAATGGCTACAGATGACAAAGGAACAAGAAAGTGAAATGTGTGTACTTCATATGAATATAAGGTTAATTAGAAAATATTGGGATCAGATGGGTATAATATTAAGACACAGCTGGCCACTGGTAGATGTCCTAGTACTCAGTGAAATAAATGTAAATAATGAAATGTCAATTGAGAAGTATGCGTCAGAAAGATATAGTATACATTATTCAATAAGAAATGCTTCTAGGGGTGGAGAAAAAGTCATTTTTTGTCAAGTAAGGGTTCAAATTTGAAGAAAACAAATTTATAACAAATCAGGTTGACAATTTATCAGGGTGAATGGAACAATATATGGGATCATTATGACAGTATACATACCTGTCTATAATTCAAAGGATTTTCTGGAGGAGTTAGATCTTCATTTGAAAAGTGCGAATGACTGAAAATAATTACTGAGGACATGAAAATATATATCGTCGCTGCCGGGACAAAACCTCCTATGTAAAATATTTTAGCTTAGAATTTTAGCCGGTGAGGTTCTGTCATCTAAGGTGTAATATTGTGTGCATATATTGTCAAGGCATTCTTACTCTTCATAATGTATGTGCTGCGGGTCAGTATATCTCCAAAACTATTATCACATAGGAGGTTTTGTCCCGGCAACGACGTTATTCTGAAGGACAGCAGAGTCACATCCTTGTAAAATAACGTGGTAGCAGATCATCAGTTAGTTTATTGCATTAACAAGTTCACAAGGGAAGAGTATGTAAATGGAAAACTAGCACAATCATGCATTGATCATGCATTGTTTAGGAATGAGGAAAATGTAAGAGATTCTTCTGTAATTCAGAGAAAACTTTCTGATCTTTACATAATAGCTGTACAGATATCACATGATACTTGGTGTAATAAATATGTTCCAAGTGAAAAGTTATATGTAACATACAGGAAAGGGTGAGTGATATAAATTATAGGAAAAGACATAAATGAGAATATGAGTTCAGATGATACTTGAAGATTTTCAATTCAGTTAACAAAGCAACTAATGATACGAAAGACACAAAAAACCAGATGGAAAGGAAAGATTCACAACCGTGGCTGACGGGTGATATAATAGAAGAAACCAAATAAAGGGGTTGACTTTTCAAAAGATGGAAAAATGCATCGAATTTAAGTCCAAAAGTAAGGGATATTTAGGAAGTTTAAATAAAAGTATGAGGTATGATATAATAACTGATATTAATAAAGCAAAAAGAAGGTATGACAGATTGCAGTTTGAAAGTTGTAGAGGGGACATGAAGAAAATTTGGGAAGTATTAAATGATGTAGTAAAGACGAAAAAGAAAATGGCAATAGAAGAAACGGTAGGACAATATTTAGAAAGGCAAGACTCACTAGAAAATATTCTTGATATATTTCCAAAAACATTTTCAGAACTGCTAGAAAAGGTAGCACATGAATGTAGGGTACAACGAAAACCATTACCTAATACAGAGAGACATTCATCATTTTACATACCACTAGCAAGTACAGCATATATACCAAACATAATTGAAGGAATGGACAAAAATAAATCACCAGGCATGGATAAACTAACGGTTAAACATCTGAAAGATAACATAGACATAATAACACAAGTAATACAGAAGCTAATCAATAAAACAATAGACATGCAAGGTTCACACTTACAATAATAGAGAGAGACAAGCAATGTTCACAATTATAGTACTAAAACTATAAACAGATACATATTCTTCAAACTATACGTAAAGTAAGTGAAAGATACATTGCTCATCACCTAATCTCGTATTTAGAAAAAATTTAAATTATTAATGAACTGCAATTTGCTTATCAAAAACACAAGGGTACAAGTAATCTTCTCAAGGAATACTCAAATTTTATCAGTGGGAAGCTAAATCAAGGTATACACGTTTTAGTTACGTTTATTGATTTCTCAAAGGAATTTGATTAAATTTACCATGAAAAATGTATTGCAGCCTGAAGCAAAATTGGGGTAAGAGGAACATCACTAAATGTTTTTGAAAGTTACCTGACTGACCGAACGTATAGGGTGAAAATTGATAATATATATGGAGAAATAACTTCTATTAAAAACGGTGTTCCACAAAGATCATAGGAGCCAATTTGTATATTATTTTTAATCAATGAAATGAAATGAAATGAAATGGCGTATGGCTTTTAGTGCCGGGAGGGTCCGAGGACAAGTTTGGCTCGCCAGATGCAGGTCTCTTGATTTGAGTCCCGTAGGCGACCTGTGCGCCGTGATGAGGATGAAATGATGATGGCACATACACCCACCCCCTCGAGCAGAGAAATTAACAAATTAAGGTTAAAATTCCCGATCCTGCCGGGATCGAACCCTGGACCCCTGTGTCCAAAGGCCAGCACGCTAACCAATTAGCTATAGAGACCGACCTTTTCAGTGATATAAGCTCATGTTTTAAAAACTGCAAATATTTCATGTATGCAGATGATACACTAATTTTATCAGAAAATTTTAAAAAAGTAGCAGAGAAGCATTTACAAATGGAGTACAACTACTTTCAAGAATGGTGCCATGATAAGGGTCTAATAATTAATACTTAAAAAACAAAAGTCATGTCTAATACTACCCCAAAAATTCAGAGAGAAAACATTGAAGTAACAGGCCATTCAGTTCAGTGCACCGGGCGAGTTGGCCGTGCGCGTAGAGGCGCGCGGCTGTGAGCTTGCATGCTGGAGATAGTGGGTTCGAATCCCACTGTCGGGAGCCCTGAAGATGGTTTTTCGTGGCTTCCCATTTTCACACCAGGAAAATTCTGGGGCTGTACCTTAATTAAGGCCACGGCCGCTTCCTTACTCCTAGGTCTTTCCTTTCCCATCGTCGCCATAAGACCTATCTGTGTCGGTGTGACGTAGAGCCCCTAGAAAAAAATCAGTTCAGTGCATTCATGGTGGTGAACAAAAATCATGCTATTGTGACTATATATTAGATGAAGTTGATAACATGATACAACCTGTGACAATAAAGTTCGGTGAATAAAGTCAGAACGGTCAATCCGGCAACAATGGCGACACACAACGCTGCACCTGTGTAGCAAAATGTTTTGACCATCCGCTTCCAACGTTGTTCAGTTGAGCATCGTGTGTGTGCCTTGTAAGACCTGTTTGACACAGTGCGTGTTTAGTGCGATGGTTCTGAACTGCGAACAGGAACATGAACGACCAAAAGATCAATGTACAGTTTTGTTTTAAGCTTGGCAAAACACCGAAAGAAACGCATGCGATGCTGATACGTGTTTTTGAAGATCAAACACTGTCCTTGAAGTGTGTGTACGAGTGGTTCGCCCGTTTTCGAGGAGGCCGGGAAAGTGTTTCTGACAATTCCAGTAGCGAAAGACCGGCGACCGCCGTCAGTGACGAAAACATTGAGGAGGTGAGGACATTAATCACGAACGATCGGCGATTAACTGTGCGCACGATAGCGGATGAACTGCAAATTAATCGTGGAATCCGCGCGACAAATCGTTACCCATAAGTTAGGGAAGAGTAAAACGTGTTGTCGACCTGTGACACATCCCTTGACTGACGATCAGAAGCAGGCACAGTGAGAGGCTTCACAGGATTGTGTCAAAACGGCGGATCTGACACCAAATTTCTTGAACTGTATTGTCACTGAGGATGAAACCTGGTATCCAGGTGTGACCCTGAAACGAAACGGCAAAGCATGGAATGGCGTTCTTCGTGATCCCCTCGTCGGAAAAAGGTCAGAGACGAAAAGTCACGCATCAAAATGACTCAAACTCGCTTTGAAAGGTAAGTGATTTGACGATATTCCTGACATCCAATGAAACATGACGAGGCTTTTGAACACTATCCCAAAGTAAGACTTCTTTCAAAGTTTTCATGACATTTATCGCCGATCTTAGCAGTGCATAGTTATGGAAGGAGACTATTTCGAAGGACAGTAAGGTCACTATCGTGCATTGTTCATCTATGTTGATAGTTCAGGACTATTCACCGAATTTTATTTTCACAGGTTGTATATCTAGGTATACTAATAGAGAGTTATGTGAAAGACTGAGGGTAAGCTTGTTCAAAATGCAAATGGCTAAGTATATAATACATCATGGCAGCTTAAAAAATGGTTTATCATTCACTTGTTGTGTCACTAACATCATATGGTGTAAGTGTATGGGGATCGGGTTCTGTTACAGATATAAACATGGTACAAATGTAACAAATTCGTATTGTCAAAACATTCTTTTTGTACGAAAACAGTGGAATACTTAGCTTAAGTGAGGATATCGACGGCTTACTTCTAAAACCTCGTATCTCGCAATGCTTTTTCTACCCATTACTTTCCTTAAGACTGGTCATGCCTCCCAGTCACATATTGATATGCAGCCCATCAGAACGATTTTCGTTGCGTTCATTTTCCTGTGCTAGTGTGTAAAGGAAATTGAACCTCAAATGCATTGTACTGTAGGAGTGTGTAAATACGTGATGAAAACAACATCGCTACTATACAGTATGGTAAGGTCCATTTTCCTTTACACATCAGCATAGGAAATTGATCACAATGAAAATTGTTCTGATGGACTGCATATCCATATATGGCCGGGAGGCGTGGCCAGCCTTAAGGAAAGTAATGCGTAGGAAGTGCATCGGAACACGAGGTTTTAGATGTAAGCCGACGATGTGCTAACAGGGACGTACCAGAAGGGAAGTTTCTTGAGAGTTAAACAACTTTATATGTACAACATAATTAAAGAAAATTACTGGAAGCCACAATATTATGAAGGAACATGCGCATGGAACAAGACTGAGGCATATTTGTTATATTCAGGTCATCAGATACTACAACAAATATGGATCCAGAACATTGCATGTTGTAGTTCTAAGTGTTTGAACAAGTTTCTCTGAGATTGACACACTTGAAAACAGGATATCAGCCAAAAAAGTATGTGAAACTATGGATCATATAAAATAAAATTACAGTTTAAGTATTTGTTCATGAATGAAAAATTTACCACAAACTCTGGTTTCAATTATACTTTCAGGGATTGAGAAAAACTCACACCACAGGACAAAATTACAATGCCAGTGTAAAAGTAAAAACATTATTAATCTTTTAAACGGTAAGGATTGCAACGATGTACACAAATATGAAACAACTTCGCCGGCAGATAAGCACATCAAGTGCTTGGCAGGTATGAATAATTGCAAGGACAATGTATAATATCCTACTGCATATTTCCAAATGTATTTTATATAAGTTAAAATTAAATATAAATAAATATAAATAAATATAAAATTATTATTATTATTATTATTATTATTATTATTATTATTATTTTTATTATTATTATTATTATTATTATTATTATTATTATTATTATTATTATTATAGTAGCGTAACGGTTAGCACTATTAGCTACCGTCTTCGGAGGCCTGGGTTCGGTTCCGCTACCGCCAAAAATTTAAGAATGGAGGAGGTGAGATAAGCAGTTAAAATAGGACATGCAGTTCACCACCTCCATAGTGGGGTGTAGTTGAAAGTAGCGACTCCACCCCAGGACAAGGACACGAATTTAATTTACTTTAGCTGGATGATGAAGGTTTTATGAAATGTGATAGGCGACTCTGTAGAAGAGTGACATCGTCAATGGCTTCTCCTAAGGAGCCGCAGTTCCAATCTCAGGTAATGAAGGCGTGATATGTGAGAGGAGAAGTCATTTCTCTGTGGTTTGGGTGAGATATAGAAAAGTTCGAGAAAATTTCAAAAATAACAGGAGAAATCACTGAAATGTCTGGGTCATACGATGAGACATCCTGGCAAAATAGGTACAAGACGCGGATCTGGAGGAGAAAGAATTTTCTGACTTTACAATTTTAAAACTTAATTTCAGGCTTCATCCATTGAGAAGTTACAGTGTCCAGTCCACAAACACGAAATTTTCATATGACTCACAAACATTCGGTAACGGGTCGGGTTTTGAAGAATTGGCTTGGATTCCGTGTAAAACGGAAGTCAGGCAACACGGTACCAACAGCCACGTGAATTCAACAACTTAGCGTGTAATATGTTGAACACGAAATCAGTTTAATATAATTCATAAGATCTTAATTGGGTCACCTTGAGAGATAGTATAAGATCCTCATTCGTTGTAAGACGAGTGCGGTGATCACAGGGCTCCAGCTGGTTTTGATATTGTCTTCAGCTACAGGAACAAAATTGTTCTTGATATCTATTTTGTCTCACTTGGTTAGTTGTCTTGTCTCACGTGTCCCTAAGAGTTTTATGTTTGCGTCATGTAGAGTATATTTTATATTCCCAAATTTCATCATGTTTGCTTTACCTTCACTAATTCATTCTTCGTAGGTTTGTGAACATCCTTTTTTGAGTAATAGTTATATGATCTGATAATCATTTTGATTTGCCCCTTAGACTAACGAACATCATCACCAAAGACTCTTACGAAACACTTGGAGAATTAAAGATCTATGTATTATGTTCTTTACGACCTGTATTTTTTCTTAAAATTCATAAATGTGTTTAAATTATACCAGGATTAAAGAGTGTATTTTGGAAAAGTAAGCTATTAGATAACAATACTGAAACCCATTCTCTACATGTTAATACAGTTTTCGGTGAGGAAAATATTTTCTGCCACATGCTTTTTATATTGAATAATGTAGCCTACTGCGTGTACGTTCTTAACATTGTTTTGAAGAAAAATGCTGAAGAATTTGGGAGCTTGAAAGGTTAGTAAAATTATCCTGTAATCTTCTGATTAACCAAGTTTGTCTCGCACTTCATCATTGAAAGTAGGACTATGAGCATGAATTATGGAAGAGGGCTATTGTTCGTATTAAGGGTAAAAAGAAAGGATTATGAACGCAAGAATTAAAGAGTCGATCCCACCACCACCACCACCACCACCACCACTACCTAATCCTTAAAGATTACAGGGTTGTTGTAAAACCAGGAGATGGCGTACCCACGGAGATTAAGCCACAAGTGCGAGAAATACCATGTAGTTCCCTGGCTCCCCCATATCTTACCAATTTTGTGTTGTGAATTTTATTTCAAAAGACTGAGTATTCGGCTCATAGTAGCAAAAGTTTTATCAGTCGTTTATGGAATGGAATAACGTACAGTAACTACAGAGGTAACATGGAGCTGTTCCATACTACGAGATAACAAAATGGTAGATAAGACGAAGACTGGAATCCTCATCGGTCGCCCTTGAAATTGTTTTTCATTTGAACTTCATACAAAATTAGAAATCGTACCTAAGGTGCGCGACCACCTTCATCCTAATCCTAACAACAATTAATTTCAAATATGCACACAAATTCAGTTATACAGGCAATACACATATAGTCCCTGAAGAAACACCACCGCGTATCTGACAATGCTCTTCCTATCCATTATGACTGGTGCCACCTCTCAGCCACAGATGTCTATGCAGACCATCAGAACAATTTTCGTTGAGTTCATTTTCCTATGCGCGTGTGTAAAGGAAAATTAACCTTACCGTACCGTAATGTAGGAATGTATGTTTGCATAACATAACCTCCTACTAGACTAAGATGCATTTAAGGCTCATTTTTCTTTACACAAGCGCATAGGAAAGAATTCAACGAAAATTGTTTTAATGGACAGCATTCCAATATGTGGCGCGGGGGCATGACCAGATTTAAGGAAAAAATTGGACAGGAACAGCATTGTCAGATACGCGGTATTGTTTCTTAAGGGAGGATATACTTACAAATACATCTAGTAAACGACTAATATTGTGTTCATCACGGTCAGTCTCTCTGGAGAAATATCCTCATAGTACTTCAGTTAGTTATTACACTGAAAAAAGATGGATATAACTATACAAATATAGAAATTATAAATGAACTTACACATGGAACAAAAGGCCTGGTCCAGCCTTTCGAATTGACACCTATAGGCTGCCGGCACATATGTGAGTTTGGGGACCTACCTGTGATGAATTCTGATGTTGAAGAGGGTAAGCACACACACACACACACACACACACACACACACACACACACACACACACACACACACACACACACACACACACACACAGACAGAGTCCGCCAGCCAGGAGAACTAAAAGATGAAGATAAAAATCACCGACTCATTAGGAAATCTGTCCCGGGACCCATTGTACCAAAAGCCAGCATGCTAACCGTTTAGCCACGGATACGGACATAATACTTATTCATGTTGGCTAATATCGAAATCCATAATCATACTAAACTTATCGTTGCACTTTAAGGAACTCATATACCTGAATGACGAAATGAAAAGCGCAAGAATGAGGAGGGCAGAAAAGAATACAAGTGACTTAAGAATGAAGTAGATATAAAGGAGAGCTAAGGAAGAATGGCTGAAAGAGATGTGCAAGGATGTTGAAGGTCGTATGGTTGTAAGAAAGGTAATTGGTATAAGCAGGAAAATCGAGGAATCCTTCGGAAAAAAAACTGGGTGTGTGAGTATTAAGAGCTCAGACGGAAGACCACTTCTAGTCAAAGACAAGGCAGAAAATGGTCATAATTTTATTCAACAATTGTATCACAGTAATAAAGTGGATTATGAAGTTGTTGAATAAGAAGTGGCTGTTGACGCTGAAAGAATATAAGACCAAATTTTGAGGTCAGAATTAGAGAGAGCTTTGAGACACCTAAATAGGAAAAACGTACCTGGAATTGTTCATATACCCTCAGAATTATTATTTGTCTTAGGAGAAACCTGCATGGCGAGGTTATCCCATTTAGTGTGTAATATGACTGATAAAGGAGAAGTGCCAAAATTTTAGACAGAACGTTGTTGCACCTATTTCCAGGAAAGCAGGTGCTGACAAGTGTGAAACTACCGCAGCATTAGGTTAGGATCGCACGCTTGCTCAATTTTAACACGTATTGTCTACAGTGGTTCGTGGTGTGGGTTATTCTAGTCACATCCTAGTTCGTGAAACATGGGCAACGGCTTATTGGCCTAGTAAGTGGTCCTGAGAGTCGGAATACCAGTTGTTATTGAATGGGAGAGCTCATCTTGGATATATTCAAAATCATAACTCTACTTGTGCTCTGGCAGCTAGGACTATACAATTCACCGGTGGTCCCTTCACCCTTAGAGAAAAGAACCTCCCTGGACAAGACCTAAGTAAAGTAGCATCCTGCTTCAAATAATTTACCTCACTCAGAAGAACATTTTAAGCAAGCTTTGGACCTATGGGCGTAATGGAGTCCAATTTCCATTTGACAGGAGAGGGACAACTAGGCGAACAAAATGGAATTTGAGGGGGACTATCAATATCAATGGGTATTATGGAAGAAAGAAAGTAGCACTGGCTGAGTCAGCAAACAGGATGCGCCTGGATGGGTTAGGACTTAATGATGTTCGGGTAAGGGGAGATAACGAGGAAGAGACAGGAGTTTTATAAGTTGTTCTTGATGAATGTTGAAAAGTGAAAGGCAGATTTTGGGATAGAACTGTTCGTCAGGAATACTATTACACGCATCATAGTTTTCATTAGGTATGTAAATGAGCGAATGACGTGGGCATATTAGGCAGATGGAGGAATGTTTTTCTTGCTAGTTGCTTTACGTCCCACCGACACAGATAGGTCTTACGGCGACAATGGGACAGGAAAGGCCTAGGAATGGGAAGGAAGTGGCCGTGGCCTTAATTAAGGTACAGCCCCAGCATTTGCCTGGTGTGAAAATGGAAAACCATCTTCAGGGCTGCCGACAGTGGGGTTAGAACCCACTATCTCCCGGATGCGAGTTCACAGCTGCGCGCTCCTAACCGCACGGCCAACTCGCCCGGTGATGGAGGAATTAGGACGACAATTGTTTTAGTGCATTCGCCATGTGAGTGTGTGATGTTTTGAACATCAATGCATGTACATAAAATTATCAAACTGTTTAATTAATTGGAAACATGTATATATTTCATTTACAGTGGGGCATTCTAATTTACTATGCGTGTATATATAGGGATTCTGGTCATCTATTTCACATTATTGACTCATTTTTTTGTATCGCGGCAATAACGAAATCTTGAGTAATGGATTACAGCATCACCTTATTAATAACTTGCAGTAAATTTTAGCCCTCTACGAGGAAAAGGACACCATAGAGTCTCCTCCATATTCTGAATATACTTAGAATTTTTCAACTCACAGTTTCTGAATCTAGCTACCTGACGCTTACGAAGCCCGCGAAGTTTCAACCTATGTGAATGAACGATAAGAATCAAGATTATGGATATGCAGCGGTGGAAGGAAGAGGGGACAGAACATCAGATCGTACTGGAACATGTCATATGAGAGATGGAGGGAGATTTCAGAGCCTATATACATCAACGAAAAGAGCTCGGAAGCTCTTATTGAAGAACATCTTTAACATCTCAGCGTGTGAACGTCCTAGCGCCTGATGGTCTTGATGATAGAGGAAGGAGGTCTTTCTCTTCGTTCTTATGATACGATAGAAGACAGCGCAGACAACAAGAGGAGTTTACCCGTTTAGTTGACAAATTTCCTTCACATCTCAGAAGAGCACTACTCCAAGTAATCTCATTGAGAATTGGCTATCTCAGTAACGAGAGATAAAGTTAGCGAGAAACCGATTTTGACTTGTCTGGAACAGGAGATAATTTTGTTATAATTATCTTTAGCTACACTGCATTTCTGTAATACGGAAGACTACAAGTGTATTATCTCCATGGATGCAACCCAAGGTGGTTTTGATATTGAAATTGTGGCTCATTACCCCATTATGTCATGAGTATAATAGGAAGTGTTTAGGTCAGGAAAGTCGTTGTCCAATTAGCGGCCAATGCACGAATCGGAAAAAGGACTGGTACTTACTACGAAAGATGACAACGGCAGTACGGGAGGACCATCAAACACCAGCTCCTACATCAAAAGTGTCCAAATACTAGAATCTCCTAATGATGAGCTAATGGCATAAATTACTGCAAGTCTCCGCGTAACACTTCATTTTATTAAATTTATTTCTTTCAAATTTTCTTTTGTTTCCGTTATTCCGTTTTTGTTAAAACGCCGTCAAGTTTATCATCCTACTGAATCGTTATTTTAATTGGTACTTTCATAAATTCTTATTACTAATATTTAATTTCCAAGCTTGAGTGTACTTAATGATTATTGTTCTGTCACCCCACCTCAGGGAGTATCTAGAGCCTAATTACTTATTACTATTAATTATCAACTATTGTCTTAAACTATTATCTTGAAGGCTGGCGCCCAAGAGATATTGTTTATGGAGAGGCAAATGAGCGAGTATTTATTTATATAAAAATTAAGGTGACCCGGCACGTCACAAGGGTGCAGTTGAGGAAGAAGTTGACAAGTTTTATGAAGCATTGAGTGACATCAGATTAAGGGTCAACAACGACGATAGGATAGTGATAATGGGCGACTTCAATGCGATGGTTTGAAATACAACGGAATAATACGAGAATGTGATGGTTAAACGTTGAGAAGACTTGGAAGTTAAAGGGAATCAGAAGTGATTACTGGACATCTGTGCTAGTATGTGAATAGCGGTTAAGAATACATTCCTCAAACATAAGGATATGCCCCGCAACACATGAGGGAGTAGGAGCACCAGATTAATAACAGACTACATAATAAACGGCTTCGAATTCAAGAAATCTGTTAGGAATGTGAGGGTATCCAATGAAACTTTTTATGACACATACCACTGTTTGATTTGTTGTCAACTAATTAACTCTAGACCTAGGATAGAAAACGTAAAAACTGTCTGCAGCCGAATAAGGCTAAACAACCTCCAGATCGAAGAAATTAGACAAGAGAATATGGATATGTTAGTGAAAAGTTACAAACAATAAGGAGTAAGCATGTTCAGGATATAGAAAGAGAATGGGTGGTATACAAAGATTCTGTAGTGGAAACAGCAACGGAGGTCCTAGAAAGAATTAGGTGTAAAGATTGGAAAAATCGAAACGTCCGACTCGTTGGCTGAATGGTCAGCGTATTGGCCTTCGGTTCAGTGGGTTCCGGGTTCGATTCCCGGCCGGGTCAGGGATTTTAATCACTTCTGATTAATCCTTCTGGTTCGGGATCTGGGTGCTTGTGTCCGTCCCAACACTCTCCTCGTCACACTCAGACAACATACCACACTACCAACCATCACAGAAACACGCAATAGTGCTCATATCCCTCCATATAGGGTTGCGTCAGGAAGGGCATCCTGCCGTAAAACAGGGACAAATCTACATGTGCTACGCAGTTCGCACCCACGACCCCACAGGTGTGGGAAAAAGCGTTAGGAAAACAGGAGGAAGGAAAGTAGATGATTGGGAAAATCGATACATCTTGGTGGTATGATGAAATGAAAGCAGCTTGTAAACTTAAAAAGAAGGAGTGTCAGAAGTGGCTTTAAACTAGAACTGATGTAGACAGAGAATTGTGTGTAAATGAAGGAAACAGATCAAACAAATAATTGTAGAGTCCAAGAAGAAGTCGTTAGAAGATTTCTGTAATAAATTGGAAAGGCTTTATCAAGCAGAAGGGAAACCGTTCTGGACAGCAATAAAGAATCTTAGAATGGGAGGGGGAAAAGGAAACGAATAGTGTTTTGGGTACATCGGGTTAATTCGTAACAAATCCCAGGACTTCACTGGGCAGGTGTAAGGAATATTTTGAAAATCTTTTTATAAAAGAAAAGGCTTCTGGTGATGTGATGGACAACCGAGCTCATGGAGAAGAGAACAATAATGTTGTTGAAATTCCTCGTGAAGTAGTTGAAATTATGCTACCTATAAGCCATTGTCATAAAGCAGCAGGAATATATGAAATTTGACCTGAAATGGTGAAGTATAGTTGGAAGACATTGATGCAATTGCTCCATGGAATGTTAGTAAGGTACCCTTGGATCCGACGAAAGCATTAATGGCGCCAATCTATAATCAAGGAAACAAGAAGGATTGTGATAACTATCGAAGAATTTCATTGATCAGTACACCAGACGTTGTCATTTGAAACGGAGCGTGCGATCGGTGGTTGGGAGTAAATTGGATGAAATCCAGTGTGGTTTCAGACCACAGAGGGTCTCGCAGGTTCAGATTCTTAGTATACGCCAGGCAATTGAAAAATGTAACGAGAAGAATAGACAGATTGGTTTTTGTTTCGTAAGTCTAGAGAAGGCATCTGGTAGAGTACCGAGGGAAGAGATATTCGCAGTACTGGGGTACTATTGGATTAAAGGCAGATTAATAGAAGCAATCATAGGCAGTACTGGGGTACTATTGGATTAAAGGTAGATTAATAGAAGCAATCATAGGCTTTGTTGTTCATAGTATACAAAGGACATCTACTGAAAAGTATAAAGTGACAGGGAGGGACTCAAATAGGTGAAAATGTAGTAAAAAATTTGTACTTTGCGGACGAATTGGCCTTAATGAAAGATTGTGCTGAAAGCTTGAAACTAGATACAATGAGTGTGATATGATAATTAACCTTTCCAAGACTAAAATTTTATCAGTAAGAAAACTAACAGAATTGCACAGATTGGGAATACAAAACTGGATCAAGTAAATCATTTCAATTACTTAGGATGCACGTTCTCCCCGGATGGTAGAATTGTAAATGAGATTGAATGAAGGTGCAGTAAAGCTAATGCAGTGAGCTCTCAGATGCGAGCAACTGAAGTCAGTTCCCACACAAAGTTATACCCGTCTTTTCAGACCAACTTAAATGCACGAGAGTGAATGCTAGGTGGACGCAAAGTATCTTATTAACAAGTTTTAAATAAGGGAGATGAATGTGTCGAGAATGATCCCTTGTACAAACAGCAGGGAATAATGGCAGCTAGGTTTCCGGAATGAGGAGATCGTGGTTTAAGTTAGGAACGAACTCGACAGATAAAACTGTACGCACAAACAGGCTTAGGTGGTGGAGTCATGTGAGAATAGCATGCCTAGGAGAATAACTCAGTCGGTCATGGAGGGTAGAAGAGGAGGGTGACCAAGGCTACGATGGTTAGACTTAGTTTCTAATTATTTAAGGGGTACGGAAACAAACGAGGCTACAGAGCTAGATATAAATAGAGGACAGGGCCGACGTTCCGTATATTCACAGCAGCAAGCGGACTGGACGCTAAAATTCATAATTAAGGTGTATGTATGAATCTTTATATGCATTATTTGTAAATTAATGTAATGACATGTTGAAGCTGATTTGGGAGAAAATTTCGCTTCAGAGGAAATATAAGAACACGTAAAACATTCATGACTTTAGGTCCCATCTTAGAAGATCGAATGAAAAAGAACAAGACCACGTATATAGCATTCGCAGATCTAGAAAAGGCATTCGATAAAGCTGACTGGATCAAATTATTTGATATTTTGAAGGTGATCGGGATAGAAGCAGCAATCCGCAAAGGAGTGAGACAAGGCTGAATTATGTCACAAACACAAAACACCTTCTTTTCAATATTTATATCGTCGCTTCACCGGTAAAAGGTTGTAATCCACAAAGCTCTTCCTATCGATTATTCTCCTTAAGACTGGTCACGCCTCCCAACCACATATGGTTATGCAGTCCATCAGAATAAATTTTGTTGTGTTCATTTTCCTATGCCCATGTGTAAAGGAAAATTAACCTTGCTGTAGCGTACTATACGAATGTATGCTTGCATTACGTACTTACGCACTCCTATTGTATAATGCATGTTATGTTCATTTTCGGTTACTCGTCGGCATAGGAAAACGAACACAACGGACATTGTTCTGCTGGGCTGCATATCCATGTGGCTGGGAGGCGCGACCAGTCTTACGGAGAGTAATGGATAGGAAGAGCTTTGTGGATTACAACGTTTTACCGGTGAAGCGACGTTATAGAACATGCGGTAAAGAATATCAAAGAGAAATTTGGGAAGGGAATCGCAATACAAGGAGAGGAAAACAAGACCCTGAGATTTGCCAATTCTATTGTTATTCCATCTGAGCTTGCAGGAGATCTGGAGTAATTGTTGAATGTCGCAAGAGGACAGAGTATATCGTCGGCTTACTTCTAAAACCTCGTATGTCCCGATGCACTTCCTACGCATTATTTTCCTTAAGGCTGGCCACGCCTCCCGGCCACATATTTATATACAGTCCAACAGAACAATTTTCATTGTGATCAATTTCCTATGCTGATGTGTAAAGGAAAATGGACCTTACCAAACTGTATAGTAGGGATGTTGTTTTCGTCACGTATTTACGCACTCCTACACTATAATGCATTTAAGGTTCATTTTCCTTTACACAGTAGCATAGGAAAGTGAACACAATGAAACTTGTTCTGATGGGCTGCATATCAATATGTGGCTGGGAGGCGTGACCAGTCTTAAGGAAAATAATGAGTGGAAAAAGCACTGTAAGATTTGAGGTTTTAGAAGTAAGTCGTCGATATGTTCTTCAACTTTGCGCACCCCTTGCAAGCAGGCCCACAAAACACTGTCTTCCTTGCTGGATAACCACTGATGATGACCGAAAATTTCAAATATTTTGGATCAGTCATCACAACTGATGGTAATATCGACGCAGAAGTCAAGCACCGCATCAGTGTTGGTTGGATGTAATGGTGGTCTCTTACTAGTGTCCTGTGTGGTAAGTGGATGTCAGTAAAATTAACGGGCAAAGTTGACAAAACCACTGTCCTTCCTGCAGCGAAAGCATGTAATCAATAATCAATCACTACTGATCAGTATTAAGAGCATTCGCCCAGATGTAAGATTTTCTATCTGTTGTTTTTCTAGCCTTTTGATAAATGATGCAAAGAAATCGGAAATTTATTGAACATTGGTAAGTTATTCCAATTAATAATTCCTCTTCTTGTAAACGAATATTTGCCCAAATTTGTCCTCTTGACCAGCGAATGAATGTCACAGAGATGCGGATGTTGTGTTGGTCGGCGGGAGTGACTCTGCATGACGAAGTGTGCAATGAGCATGTGCGAGGATCTTTCAAGTCTGTGACTATCAGCGACAAGATGGAGAAAATACAGCTCCACTGGTATGGTCACGTCAGAAGAAGAAATTAACAGCATTTATTACAGAAAGTTCTTGCCATCGAGAGACGAATAGAGGAAGAGGGAATCCTAAGGCAAAATGGAAATGAAATGTTGGAGGCTGCCTTGAGGAAAAGTGAGGTGCCATTCAATCTGGTGCGAGAACATCGGACATAATCTTCTTTTCTTCTTCCTTTTCTACCACAGTTTTTCACACCATTGGGGTCGGAGGTGCGCACAGCGTGGCACGTGTGGATTTGGCCCTGTTTTACGGCCAGATGCTCTTCCTGACGCCAACCCTATATGGAGTGATGTAATCACTGTGTCGTGTTTCTCTTGTGGTTGGTAGTATGGTATGTTGTATGAATATGATGAGGAGAGTGTTGGGACGAACACATACACCTAGTCTCCGAGCCAGAAGAATTAATCAGAAGCAATTAAAATTCACGACCCGGCCGGGAATCGAGCCCGGGACCATCTGAACTGAAGGCCAGTATGCTGACAATTCAGCCAATGAGATGGACAACGTCGGACATTCTCTCTCCGAGTCCAACGAACCGACTCTGAGTGAGCTCGGGAGTGCCTGTTTTATGGGTACATATAAGGCCACGAAAGACGAAGTATGGACATAGTCTTGGGGAGGGGGTACCAGATGAAAATAAATAAGTTGAAAAGAAAATCTAACGGAGTGTAGTCGAAAGAAGTCTGGTGTTGTCGGAAATATTAGATGAGTCTTACAGGAATTAGATGAATATTGTTACTTGTTTAGTAGAATAGCTAATTATAGCGGAATTAAGGAGACATAAAATGTAATCTAGCATAAGCAAGGAAGGCCTAAGAAAAGAAATTTGGTCACTACGAACATTGGTATAGGAATTAGAAAGGTGATTTTGAAGACTTTTATCTGGAGCATGGCGTTGCATGAAAGTTTCTGCCTCTCAGAGACGATATCTAGCTCAGAAAAAAAGTAGAAGCTTTCGAAATGTGGTCTTACAGAAGATTGCTAAAGGTGATCTGGGTATATCGAATCAGGAATGAAGGAATGTTGAATCGAATTGGTGAGAGGAGAACAAGTTGATTACATTTCGCCAGAAAAGAATGATAGGACATATCTTCTTGAGTTAATTCTTGAAGTAAGTGGGGGCGGTAACAGTGGTAGGGGTAGACCAGACCATGATTTAGATTAGATGTAGGATGGAGTAGTTATATAGAAAAGAAAACGTTAGCACAGGATGGGTGCTTTGGAGTGCTGCATCGAACCAGTCTATGAAGTGATGACCCAAAAAACACATACCTGTAGTTCTTTTAAATTAAAATGATGATTTCGTATACTAGTAATTAGTAACTATGGTATATATCACAAAAAATCCATAACTAGAAATTATATCATAAGAAATAAGTTCTTTGCGATAGTGTCTTCTTATATTCCATTCGTGAAAATTTTGAAGGAGTTGTGATGATTCAGGTTCAAAAGAGTGGTTAATTTTTGTACGTTAAAGGACTTCAGATCCTACTATTTTCTTCATATTATTTTAAACTAGAGCACTACATCTTAAGGCCTATGTGTAAAAGTTGTAGCCGTTTCCACGATCCCTTACTCTTAGCATTTCATATCTACAATAGTTTCTACCTCTCATCGTTTTCACTTCTAATCGAGATTTTCTTAAAATCAGCGTCACACAAATATTTCACTTCCCTTCTATTTCTCACATAAAGGACTCTCAAAACATTCGAGGCTGTGAGCTCCATTTTATGAAGATAATGTGGAAAGTCGATTGAATTTCAGAAATATCCTTCCTGTAAGAATTTCAAGGCGGAGCGTATAAAATGATCGGTCTATATGTTGCTTGATCACTTGTATGATTAATTATTAATATTTTTATACGTTTCTTAACGGTTCTCTTATTTTGTATTATTCTCTAATATTTCAATAAATGTCCATGTTTTTTCTGGTTCAGATTTATATTTTAACTGATGGATACAGGTTGTTTCGTCGCTGATAGCAGAAAAAAATGGTGTCTTATTCGATTTCATTTCTAACATTCTTAAAATGTAATTAATATGATTTCCATTTCACATATCTTAACGATGGCTTTCTTTTAATATGACCCAATACTCTTCCTGCCCATTATATTTCTTAGGACTGGTCACATATCCCAGTCACACATTGCTATGCAGTCCATCAGAATAATTTCGTTGTGTTTATTTTCCTATGCTAATCTGTAAAGGAACATGTACCTTAAATACATTATACTGTAGGAGTGCGTGTATTACCGCGCAAGCAACACCCCTACAATACGATAGGGTAAGGTCTATTTTTCTTTACACGCTAGCATAGGAAAATGGACACAAGGAAAATTATTCTGATGGACTGCATATCAATGTATGTCTCGGAGGCGGGACCATTTTTAAATAATAAAATGCGTAGTAAGAGCATTGTGACATACGAGACTTTAAAAGAAAGTCGCCGATAAGATAGTCAATTCTGGCAATTACTATTCCTTGGCTGAACGGTCAGCATTGAGGCCTTCGGTAAAGAGGGTATCGGGTTCGATTCCCAGCAGGGTCGTGATTTTAATCGCGTGTGATTAATTCTTCTGGCTCGGGAACTGGTTGTTTCTGTTTGTCCCTACACACTCCTCTTCATATTCAGACAACACATCGCACTACAAACTACCGCACGCAATAGTGGTTACATCCCTCCAAATAGGGTTTGAGTCAGGAAGGGCATCCTACCGTAAAACAATGAAACGTCTCCACGTGCGACACAGTTCGCATCGTGGCCCGGAAAAGTGTGGGTAAAGTGGTATAAGAAGAATCAATCCTTCAATGTTTCAAATCAAGAAAGCAAGGAAATCACACTTGTTCCTTAAACGGTTCTCCTAATCACAATAGTCTCACACGTTACATATTGTTTACAATACTTCTGAGTGATTATCGTAAACATTCCTAGGATGAACTTAAGATGATAGGCGGTGGTTTTTCGGTAAAACACATTTTTGATTTTATCATTGGATTTTTACGATCGCGTCTGCTGTAAGAGGGAATTTGGAATGGAACTCCACAACCTCTCGGTTGAAATTCATCGCAAATTTCAAGGTATCATGACAACCGTCAAGAAATACAATAAATACGCACGTGAAACTACACATTCGCGTAATTGTTAAAACAATGTGATAAAGGTCATAGAAGCTATATATGACAGAACTAACTAATAAAATGAAAAATCGAACCGAAAGCCCTTTCTCAAGCTGCACTCAAAATAATGTTGAAGTTAGTCAACAATGAATCTGAGTAAACTGAGTGAATTTTCTTCGTTGTTCGGCTCTAGTGCTGTGAACTTGCATTCGGTAGATGATTGGTTTGAATCCCACCTCCGGTAGCTATGAAAGAGTTTTCCCGTTACCCTCTTTCGCACCAAGTACACGTGAAAACGTGTGCGCTTCGACACGTCTTAATGCTACGTGAAACCCTTAGAAAAAGAAGATGTTCAGGATGAAAAGGAACATTTGTTATTAAGCTGAACATTTGCCGTCTTATTTTTTGTAAATATTATAACAAATGATAAATGCTATATTTTAATAAAACAAAGAAATGCTTTACAGTGGTATTACTGTAAGTCAATGCAGATGGAAATTAAGAACTACATTGGGGATTGTTATGAACAATGATTTAAAATAATCTCCTTTCTATTACAAATTGAAGAATATCTATGGAAAAACATCGTTAACAGCAACGTTTTTTAAAAATAATAATTGTATGACATAAAAATTCCCCTTTCTATCCAGACAATAAGATGTTAAAAGCTGATTTAACCATATTACGAAAGTAGACACTTGACAACATAACGAAGATAAATCTATAATAATATAAAGAGAGATTGTG
Source organism: Anabrus simplex (assembly GCF_040414725.1). Classification (NCBI taxonomy): domain Eukaryota; kingdom Metazoa; phylum Arthropoda; class Insecta; order Orthoptera; family Tettigoniidae; genus Anabrus; species Anabrus simplex. The sequence continues at coordinate 1,310,570,401 of NC_090265.1, read as the reverse complement.
AGTTTCTGTATATGTAATGGGTAATATCAGAAACTAATGGGCCGATTTTGAAATTTCTTTCACCATTTGAAAGACAATATCATTCCAGGTAGCATAGGCTATTAATGCCGGAATATCAAAGTGTTCCTGTGAGGACCGTGATTTAGGCTCTCTATCATATTAGTACATGCTAATACAGGCGAAATATCGAATTTGTCGTACAAGGATGAGATGTCATTATAAGCCTCACGACACGAAGAATAAATTCGGTATGTCCCTATATAAATATTATCAGAAATGTCAAATACTGAATTTTAATAAAACAAATAAATGCTTTGCAGTGGAACTGCACATAGAAAGTAAGAACTTTATTGGGGATTGTTACAAACAATGATTCCAAGTAATCTCCTTTCTATTACAAAAGAACACGTTTTAAATTTCTAAAACAAGCCCTTTCGAGATATTTGCACCACAATCACCAGTTGTAGGAATCGGATGAAGAAACTACCGGCCGTGGCCATGACAACGTCTAGAATACAGGCCTTGTTTCCGAAGTAGGCAAGGCCAAGGAGATTTTCTGTGTAAACAGTTAAAGCTCATAGCTAGCATTAATCTGCGGGATACTTATTGTTTCAGAATCCACGTTTACATAATCTAAATGGCATAATTATTGTGAATAGCACCAAAGTGTTGCTTGTGGTATTTACAAGGCCGAGAAAAAATATCCTCATCAAAACCTGGTCGTAGCCAAGGGCATGCTATATCAAACTCACAGTCAAAGAAACTTCAGTAAAATCTATACATTTCTTCTGTAGAAGAAATGCACATTAATGTATATCTGACTCATATTGTGATTGACGCAGTTCAGTGTCTTTATGGAAAGAAGCCGGCCATTGTCCCATTTTTAGCAATATGATCAGACGTGCTTCTGCCTGTAGATGTCCCATTTACGGCAATTAGATGGTGAATAACGCCAAAGTGCTTTCGCAATTGAACAATGAACAGCGTCAACGTGTTGTGAGGGACTTAAGAAAATTTGGAGACTTTGTAATCATTAGACCGCGCGAATTGCTATTGTTTGGCTGAATGGTCAGCATCGAGAGCTTCGGTTCACAGGGTCCCGGGTTCGATTCCCGGATGGGTGGGATATTTTAATCACGTGTGGTTATTTCATCTGCCTCGGGGACTCGGTATTTTTGCTTGTCCCAACACGCTCGTCGTCATATACAGACAACTCACCACACAAACAACCAACACAGAATCACGTAATAGTGATTACATCGCTCCAAATATGGTTGGCGTCACAAATGGCACCTGGCCGTAAAACAGGGTCAAGTAACATGTGCTACACATTTCGCACACATAATCTTACCTGAGTGTGTGGACAGTGGTAGAGAAGTAAACAGGATGTGTCCAATAAATGTAGCGAGAAAGGGAAGGAGAATTGGATTTTAAAACTCTACAGAAGAAGACCCTCATATGAAGCGTAACTGGTTTTGTGTAAATATTTAGAACAATTTCTGTTTCGTTTAATAGGGATATGATCTTATGATCCTAGTGATTGGTCTTATAAACTCCATAGGCTGCTGCCGTGGATTTTTATGACACTTTTGATCAAATATAAATGTGGAACATGGCTTCTCTCTTGTTTAATGTTGTTGTAACGAGTTATTGCAATTTTATGACATCATGACCTTTTGTAATCATTTTTATCTTTTCAAGTTGCTCTTTTGTGCCCTTTTGTTAATGTTATAATTTCTGTCAGTTAGGTTATCAACCTGGAAGCTGGAAAATCCTAAAATATTACCACCAAAGGTTATGCGGTTACAGCTAAACCACACAGCCACCATGAGATGCATATTGAATAACATCCTGATTTTAGGTGCTCCAAATGTTATAGTAATACTTGGCACTACCCATACCTCAGTATCTCCCATACTTTCACAGTCATAGATGAAACTGAGTCCAGTAGAAACTACGCTTTACTCCGACCTGTGCCAAGATAGCGATGAAAAAATATTGCTTCCCTCAATAAATAGTAGCAGGCGTAATGTCCTATTAAACCAGAGATAAAAATTGTTATATGATAATTAAGTTATAGTAGGAGAATGGGATATGCAGTGCATCAGAACAGTTTTTTTAAGTTCATTTTCCTACGCTAAAGTGTCACGGAATATGAACTTTAAACACGTCATACACTAGGGTTGGGAAAATGTGTTAGACAAACATACATTCCAACAGTATGGTACAGTAAGGTTCATTTTCCTATACAGAGCCGCATAGGAAAATGAACTCAACGAAAATTGTTCTGATGCACTGCATATACATATGTGGCTGGGAGGCGTGAGCAGTCTTAGCGGAAATAATAGATAGGAAGAGCATAGTGACATTCACGGTTTTAACACAGCAGCGACGATATATCTTACCTCAGAAACCATGGTCTGAAGTTCCCACTTTTTACTAAGGAGGTTCGGTTAAATCGATGTAGAATTCATCGAGGAATGTATTCTTACAACCATATACAATGGGGTAATTCATTACGGCAGCAGTTTTCACTGTGATTATTTATTGTTGTGCCAGCCGAATTGTGTAGGGGTAGCGTGCTTACCACTTACTCGGAGGGACCGAGTTCGATTCCCGGTCAGGATTGGCATTTTTACCTCGACCAGTGGGCTGACGGTGAGATGGTGGCTCCGGTGCAGAAAGCCAAGAACAACGGCCGAGAGGATTCGTAGCACGTTACCGTGTAATCGGCAGGCCTTCGGACTGAGCAGCAGTAACACGGTAGGTCAAACGCTCCTCGAGACCGGTAGCGCCCAAGGGAATAAAGCTGATGGTTTTTCTTCTTGTCGTTTACTGTGATTCTCGATACAATTAAATCGTGTGGGTACCCTGCTTGTGTTTAAGTTTTCCTTGAATATGGAAAGTACTGTATTTAGGCCTACTGCACACACACTATTCTTCTTCACCGATCATTTCCGCCTCTCGGCGTCGGACCGTACACACACCTATAGCTCTTAAATACGTAAGAGAGCAGTTGAGGACGATAATATATATATATATATATATATATCGTCCCTGTTCTGCCAGAACGGCGAATGTAACAATGCTCTTCCTATCCATTATTTCCCTTAAGACTGGTCACGCCTTCCAGCTATATGCGGCCCATCAGAACAATTTTCGTTGAGTTCATTTTCCTATGCCCGCGTGTAAAGGAAAATGAACCTTAAACACATCACACTCTAGGAGTGGGTAAATGTCTTGCAAGCATACATTCCTTCAGGATGGTACAGTAAGGTTCATTTTCCTTTACACATGCACATAGGAAAATGAACTCAATGGAAATTGTTCTGATAGACCTAATATCAATATGTGGCTGGAAGGCGTGACCAGTCTTAAGGGAAATAATGGATAGGAAGAGCATTGTAACATTCGCCGTTTTGGCAGAACAGGGACGATATATATACGTTATTTCAATTGTCTAGTTGTGTAGTAATGATGAAAAACGGTATTATTCGTTTCACGCCCAACTCACTAATTTCACGTTTTTCGGAATAAAGAAGATGTCGAAAATGTTGTCACGCACAAGTCTTAAACGAGGATGTACAGTATATCTGCTAACACGAAGCTGTCGTATTTCACATTCTTCAAATACCAACAAACCGAGCCGGAATTACAGCCATTTATTTGGGCTCAGAAAAAGAGCGATCTACCAACTGAGCTACTGAGCCCGGCTCCATCAGCACTATTTTCTTCTTTTTTAATTTTCAAAATCTTCTCCACTTGGAGGCTGCCAAAGACAAGGAATACACAAACAATTTCATTCAAAAATAAAAATAATTAAGTCTCAATCTGCCGAGTCTCAGTCTGGCGAGTATATGTGGTGTCTGAGTATTAAAAGAGAACCCCTGAGCGCTTTCAGCCCCCAGTCGATGAACTACTTGGTACTGATGATAAAGGTCTTCATCACTTCTATCGTCTTCTTAGGGACTGTCCCTCTCGCACGTATCATGAGACCCCTCACTTCTATGTCGTCCAGTTCGCATTTATTCTTATAATACGGCACTGTAGGCAGGTAGATAGACTTCTAATTTACTTATTTTTGGTTTTATAGAAATCAAATAGCGCTGGTATATTTTAAGGTTACAGCTGGCCTCCAGATCAGTCGCTGGTGGCTGAGAAAATTAAAATAATTATGACTGGAAGACCTGTAGGAAATACTATCAAATCAAATACGTTTCCATAGAGGTTGCGAAGGTTTCCAGGGGAACGAAAAGTGGAGCCTTAGACTGTTCATAATCTCGACATCAAATAGGATAGAGTAGTTAGCTGTACGATGCACCGCTTTAGCCACTAGCAATTGATCTGGGGAATGTGAATGAATCTAGTATGCCTGTAGGACCTCGGGTAGACAGACTCTTTCTCCGGTATAATGAAATGTCGTGTGGCTTTTAGTGCCGGGATATCCCAGGACGGGTTCGGTTCGCCAAGGTGCAGGTCTTTCCACTTGACGCCCGTAGACGACCTGTGCGTCGTGATGAGGATGAAATGATGAAGACAACATACACACCCAGCCCTCGTGCCGTAGGAATTAACCAATTAAGGTTAAAATCCCCGACCCGGCCGGGAATCGAACCCGGGACCCTCTGAACCGAAGGCCAGTACGCTGACCGTTCAGCCAACGATTCGGACTCCTCCAGTATGATAGATAGGAAAGGTAAATTGTAGGATGAACTATTTATGCTGCTGGAATAGTACAGCGTTGCTGCGCGAGCGACACCTCGTATCCCACAATGCTTTCCTACCCATTATTTACGTTAAAACTGATCGCCCCTCGCAGCCACACATGGATATGCAGTCCATCAGAACAACGGTTGTGTTCATTTTCCCCTGCGTTAGTGTAATGGAAAGTGAACCTTACTGTACTGCACTATGAGAATATATATTTTCATGAAGTATTTACGTACTCCTACATTAACATGCATTTAAGTTTCAATTTTCATTACGATGCAGCATAGGAAAATGAACACAATGGATATTGTTCTGATGGATTGCATCCATGTGTGGCTGTGAGGCGTGATCAGTCTTAAGGAGAAAAATTGATAGGAAGGGGATTGTGTGATACGTGGTATTGCTCGCGCAGCGAAGATATAAGAATGGATTCTGTTTGAGAAAGGATATGTTGTTAATTTCTCAGTCCATAAGCTCCACTTTATTTATCCTACGGAAATGAGTTTGACAGTGCTCCGTTGCTTTCTAACTGGAACAGAAGGCTCTATTACATATCTGTCTTCCAAGCCTTCGTAATGCCCACACTAATCAACCCTATGAGCTATATTTTCACAACATTTACAGTATAACAAGGAAGGATTGTGTATGGAATGATCTTACGATAATTTACTATACCTAAGTCACTTTCGTATTTTCAAAGCCACTGATTGAATTCCTACAGGTGAATGAAAGTAGCACAATAAGTGTATCTTGATTAACGCCACGGCTGCTATCTTCCCATCCTTCCCTCGCTGAAAACTGTCGCTGTATTAGTACGGCGTTTTAGCTTGTACCAAAAGACATAGTGTACAATAAACACAATGCATTAACAGAAATGAATCTGGGCTTTCAAAATGGTAACCAATTTGCAGTAGTAGGCTGATTGGTAATAATGGTCGAGAAACTAAAACCATCTATTGAAAACTACTACTTAATAGTTACTTTCTATACATATTAGTCGATATAGTAGCTCTTCAAAGCGCAGATATTTTCCACATCAGTGCTCCAGTCATTTCTTCGTCTCTTCTCTTTTATAAACTTTGCGGGTGGGCCTAATTGCCTTCGCGCTAGTGACAGATCTGCTCTGACGGAAAGGAAAACTTCAACCGTCAGCTACCACTCCTTTGAAGCTTCTTTAAGGCAAAAGTTTCTTGTTTTTAGTGATGAATGACTGTTCCCCACTTGTCGCCGTACAAGTGGGATTGAAGATAAAGCTTCCTTTACTTCTATTTTAGGTTTCTCTTTTTCATTCGGCAATAAATCACCACAGAGAACTGGTTAAAATTCAAGAAACTTTCGTGTTCGTTTATTTCCGTTTCATTTTCTTCAGTGAAAATAGCTAAGCATTCACTTACGTTCAGATACACTCCTCACATATTTTTCGTTCTGATATTCTCTGAACCATTCCTTCAAAAGAGAAACGCTCGATGTCCAAATCTACTTTATATCACAGAATATACATATTCACAGAATGCTACGTATTAATTAAATGAGATATTTCGTAAAGAAAAGCAACGTTGTTTACCAATTGTTTGACGTCGCACTAACACATCGAATGTTTTCTGTAACGGAAGGGTGGGAAAGGACTAGGTCAGGGAATGTAGCATCCGTGGCCTTAATTAAAGTACAGCCAGAGCATTTGCCTGGTGTGAAAATGGGAAACCACGCAAAGCCATTTTCTTTATTTAGAATTTGTTTTACATCGCACCGACGTAGGCAGGTCTTATGGCGACGACAGGACGGGATAGGGAAGGCCTAGGAATGGAAAGTAAGTGGCCGTGGCCTTACTTTAGGTACGGCCCCAGCATTTGCCTGGTGTGAAAATGGGAAAGCACGGGAAAGCATCTTCATGGCTGCCGACAGTGAGGTTCAAACCCACTATCTCCCGGATGCAAGATCACAGATGTGCGCCCCTAACCGCATAGACAACTCACCCGGTAAAACCACCTTCAGGACTGCCGAATCTGGGATTCAAGCTCACTTTCTCCCGAACGCAAACTCACAGTTCGCGACTCCAACAGTAAGACCAACTCGCTCGGTAAAACCGCTTACTTTACATCTGCATAGTGAAGTACCTACTTTTAAGTATTAGCACATGTTGTTGCCATACACAGAGGCTATGGGGCTATATCTCATTCCGCCGATCTTCATTTCTGACAGGGTCTTCACCTTCAGTTATTTTCCTGTCGAAAATATTTTCCATCAGCCATTACATTATGTTTTAAAGGAGAAACTCTTTCTTCAAGTTCCAGCTATTGATAAGCTTCCCTTTGAGTAACTGATTCCCCGCTTTCTTCGAGGAGTTGGAAAGCTTCCTCATTTTCTGCTTCATGTCATTTCTTGTATATGGGAGACTAGGTTAAATCCGGAATATTACGAAAAAAAAATGATTATAAAGTGTATCATTTATACATTGGAACCACTACTATTTATACTATAATTATTTAGTACCGTACTTCAAAACACTATTATTATGTACCCATTTAATTATTTCACTTAATTTTTATTGTTATACTTCGGTAAAATCCGATGAAGTCCGAGAAATTCCGCAACATGGCACGGTTAAGTCCTCAATAATTCACGAATTATTTGCAATGAAACTTCTAAAACTACTACTTGAAAGTTGTAATAAATGTTGTAGCTGCGGTCACGTTAAAGGTAGCTGCATTCCAAGTACAGTGAAAAGGATAAGTACTGAGAATACCTTTTTCTGCTACCACCAAAGAGTCTACTGTAGTATTTATACCATAAACCAATAGGTTTTAAGATATATGGCGTAAAAATCTGATCGCATCTTCTCCATTTACTGGAGTATAGTCGTAGTAGAGGAATATTTCAGTTACTGTGGAGTTAGCCATTCTGTGGTCTCGACCGAATTTACCCTACCTTGTTAATACGTAATTATTTGTGTTTTAGGGTACTGCTATTTGATTCAGTATCAAGCTTTGATTTCAACTGATAACTCTAAGCAGATAATACCACCGATGAACCACCCAATTTCAATACAGTTATTAATAAAAGTAATAATGTGTAGAATACGATTTCACTGAATTAATTTAATCGAGGCTGACCAAGTTAGTTCACACAAAATTATACTCGACCATGAATGACAAAACTTCAATAATACTGGTTATTTACAAAAGTATTTTGTCCTTGCATTGGGTTTCCGGCTGGCTGACTTTACCTGGAACAGGTGATCCTCTGTAACTGACAAGATTCACCTTTCGCTTCGCTACGTACGTATAGTCATTTCACGCAGCAACTCCATGCAGCCTGGCTCGAACGCACGTCCGTTAGCTATCACTTACTCTGTCCTTAGTTTAACACCAGAAGAGAGGGATAACTTGCCAATCAATTGACGTGACCACTCCACGCACTGAAATCTCGTCTAGCGATTCATATCTGACTATTAAACACCCAGCACTCTCCTGTAGGCTAGCCTGCTCGTGTATATGGCTTCAGGGTACGTCCAGAATACGAGTGTTCTAGTTTGACCTTCCAGAAAATTCACGGACACACTGGATGAAAGTGTTGACAGAATCACACGTTGTCACACGTCCGAAGGCCGACCGGTAACTCCCTAGTTTGACTCGCTCATCTTCTCCAGAAACTACCGAAGGGCATTCTAGAGAGCTGACAGTGGCATTACGACGTACTACTACTGCTACTACTACTACTACTACTACTACTACTACTACTACTACTACTACTACTACTACTACTACTACTACTACTACTACTACTACTACTACTAATAATAATAATAATAATAATAATAATAATAATAGATTACTCAGACGGTAGAGCGCTGTCCTTCTCAGCCCGACTGCGCACGTTCGATCCTGGCTCAGTCCGGTGGTATTTGAAGGTGCTCAAATACGCCAGTCTCGTACCGGCAGATTTACTGGAACCTAAAAATAATTTCAGCGGAACAACATTCCTAAAACTAAATAAGTTGTTAGTGGGATATGAAAAAAATAATATTATTTTCTACCATATGTACCCCTTCTTTGCATGGGAATTTGTAATGGATTACATGATTCCTTCATTAGTGTATGCGAAGTAACATAGCTGTATTCACACGTTCATAGGCATGTTACACTGATATTTTTCTCCAAAAGCATGTGGCAGTAACGTGAAGTACGGTGTACCTGAACAAACTTGAGCCGGAATGAGGACGATTTCCGAATTTATTCTACGGTACAGTTCCTGCTCCGTATTTGTGCAAAATTCTCCCTACTTCTGAATTACATAATTTTTGGGCTAGACACTGTGACTGAAGGAAGAAACCCATCATTATGATACCTCCCTTATTATCTATACTATCTTAAAGAGTAAAATAGTTCTTTTGTTCTTTTCAAGTGTCCCAGGGAATTGGATTAGAAATGCAAGTTTTCGTAAGCATCTCCGTTATCAACCGTCTTACGATAAATGCATATCGTCGTTGCCGGGACAAAACCTCCTATCTATATATATAAAATAGCTTGTCCTGACTGACTGACTGACTGATTCATCATCGCCAAGCCAAAACTACTGGACATAATGAAATGAAATTTTGAGGATACATTCATATTAAGATGTAGGTGCTCGCTAAGAGAGGATATTTGGATATTCCGTTGCTGAGGGGGTGAAAAGGGGGGTGAAATTTTAAAATGAGTGGATCTGTATCTCAAAACTTTAAAAGTTTACAAATGTAAAAATTGGTATTTAGAATCTTATTTAAAAATAAGGAAACACGTATTTTTTTGTTTTCAGAAAATCCCAATAGGAGGGGTGGAAAAGGGTGAAAATGGGGGAAAATGGGTCGAATGCCTTTAATCAGGATACCGGTACTTATATCTCCGAAACTGAAGATATTACAGACCTAAAAATTGGTACTTTTGATCTCTTTTAAAAGAAACACGTATTTTTTTGTTTTTGGAAAATCCAATTAATGGGAGGGTGAAAAGGGGGTTAATTTTTAAAATGAATGAATCTATATCTCCAAACTTTTAAAGTTTGCAGATGTAAAAATTGGTATTTAGAATCTTCATTAAAAATAAAGAAACGCGTATTTTTTGGTTTTTGGAAAATCGCAATAGGTGGAGTGAAAAGGGGTGAAAGAGGGGTTGAATGCCTTTAATGAGGCTACTTAAATCTCAGAAACTGAAGATATTACAGACCTGAAAATTGGTGTCTGGGATCTGCTTTAAAAATAAGGAAACACGTACTTTTTTGTTTCTGGAAAACCCAAATAAGGGGGGTGAAAAGGGGGTAATATTTTAAAATGAGTGTATCTATATCTCAAAACTTTTAAAGGTTATAGATGTAAACATTGGTATTTAGAATCTCCTTTAAAAATAAAGAAACACGTATATTTTGTTTTCGGAAAATCCTAATAGGAAGGGTGAAAAAGGTTGAAAAATGGGTCGAATGAATTTCATGAGTCTACTTATATTTCAGAACCTGAAGACATTACAGACCTGAAAATTGGTGTTTTGGGATCTCCTTTAAAAATAAAGAAACACGTATTTCTTTGTTTGTGGAAAATCCAATTAAAGGGGGGTGGGGTAAAAAGGGGGTGATTGAAAAAAATGAATGTATCTATATCTCAAAACTTTTAAAGTTCATAGGTGTAAAAATTGGTATTTATAATCTCCTTTAAAAATAAAGAAACATGTATTCTTTTGTTGTCGGAAAATCCCAGTAGGAAGGGTGTAAAAGGGTGAATAATGGGTTGAATGCCTTTAATGAGGCTACTTATATTTCAGAACCTGAAGATATTACAGACCTGAAAACTGTTATTTTGGATCCACTTTAAAAGTAAAGAAACGCGTATTAATTTCGTTTTTGGAAAATCCAAATATTGGGGTGTGAAAAGGGGGGGGGTGAATTTTTTAAAATGAGTGTGTCTACATCTTAAAACTTTAAAATTTACAGATGTAAAAGTTGGTAGTTAGAATCTCCTCTAAAAATAAAGGAACACGTATTTTTTTGTTTCCTGTAAATCCTAATAGGAGGGGTGTGAAAGGGTGAAAAATGGGTTGAATGCCATTAATGAGGATACATATATCTCAGAAATGAAAGATATTACAGAACTGAACATTTGTATAATCTCCTTTAAAAACAAAGAAACACGAATTTTTTAGTTTTTGGAAAATCCAATTAATGGCGGTTAAACAGGAGTGACAAATTGGGGTGAATTTTTTTTTAAGACTATATCTACAGAATATCTTGGAAACGTAAAATGTTACAGACGTAAAAAGTGGGTGTTTGTAATCTTCTGTAAATGTAAAGAAACATAGGTGATTTGCCTTTGGGAACTCCACTTAAGGGGAACTCAAATGGGGTGAAATTTTAAAATGAGAATTTTTACAGTATATCTAAAAACTTAACATGTTACAGAAGTGAAAAATGAACATAAAGAAACGTGTATTTTTAGTTTTCGGAAATTCCACTTGGGTGGAGGGGGGGGTAAAAGTGACTAAAAATGGTGTTGAATTCTTTAAATTAGGCTGCTGATATCTCAAAAATGAAGCTGTTACAGACGTGAAATTTGATATTTGCAATCTTCTTTAAAAGTAAAGAAACACGTATTCTTGGAAAATCCAATGAAGGGGGGGGGGGGTGAATGAATTGAAAAATTAATTGACTTAATTGTATGAGAATACATACATCTAATAAAAACTATATCTGTTACAGACGTGAAAATTCGTATTTGGATCTCTTTTGAAAACAAAGAAAAACGCGTTTTGGAGGGGAAACCATCTTGGAGGGCGGGAGTGTAAAGGAGTTGAATTCCTTTCATGAGGATTGGTATTTAGAAGATCGTTTACTATTAAAGAAAGGAGTATTTTTTGCGGGAAAATTCACTTAGGGGTAGGGGGGAGTATTGTGAAATGAAGTGAAAAAAGTAAATTATGTTTATGGGGATACTTATATCTCAAAACTGAAGGTAATAGACGTGAACATTGGTGTTTGGAATCTCCCTTAAACATAAAGAAACAAGCCTTCTTTTAATTTTTCTTTGGGGCGGGGGGAGGTGGCGGTAAATAAACTTAACGGCGGTGGGGTGTAAAACGAGGTGAGACCAATTGATTTTACTGTTATTAATGGACTTATAAGGATCTTCCGTTGCTCAGGCGGCAGCGCGCTGGCCGCTCACAGCTGGGTTTCGTGGTTCAAATCCCGGTCACTCCATGTGACATTCGTGCTGGACAAAACGGAGGCGGGACAGGTTTTTCTCCGGATACTCCGGTTTTCCCTGTCATCGTTCATTCCAGCAACACATAATAGTAATAATAATAATAATAATAATGTTCCGGACCGTCGTCAAATGTGCGGACCGCGCTGGAAACGGCTCCTGGACGGGTAATTACTAAGAATGCAGTCCGGCCGCGGATTCAGTGCCGCCAAGGCACCCAATATGACACCACGCCGGATCTCCTGAAGGATTTTATCCATATTAAAAATGATTATAGGAAAAGATGGCAAAGATTTACGGACCCAACTGACCGGGAGGAATACCTGAGCCTAGCCCGGGAAGTACGAAATCGATTGCTGGAAAGGAAGATTGAAAAATGGGAGGAAACGTGCCGTAAAATAATAGAAAACCAGTCACATCGGGAATTTTCCTGGATTCTCGCAGAAAACGAGTCAGATCGCGAATTTCGGCGGATTATATATCTAAAACAATAAGCGTTCATTATAAATTTCAGTATAAAACCGTAGCGAAGCACGGGTATCTTGCTAGTGTGATAATATTTTTAGAGATATACTGACCCGCAGCACATACATTATGAAGAACGAGAATGCCTTGACAATATTTAAACAATGTTGCACCTTAGATGACAGAACCTTACCGGCCAAAGTTTTGAGCTAAAGTATTTCACATAGGAGGTTTTGTCCCGGCAACGACGATATATGGCATAAACGAACGGAAATAACATATTTTTAAACGAATTTGGAGAAGAACCCACACGATTATCGAATCTGATCTTTACCTATTTTAAAGGAGGTGGGAAGGGACCTACAGGAGATGTGGATCACTTATGAAGATATACATGAACGCAACCCACTCAGGAGGGAACTAAAAGACCACCAAAAGTTTCAAGAAAGGCCAAAGTTGAAGACAGGAAAGACGTGGGCGGAGGAAAGGAAAGAGCAATACCAGCAACGAATGAAGGAGCACTGGGCAAATATCAAATGCCAGGGAAGCTGGAATAAAAGCCCAGAGAAGAACGTGGCCCTTAGTAGGCCGATACGAGCAAAAAAAAATTAAAAAAATAATAATACTAATAATAATAATAATAATAATAATAATAACAAACGCCATGGTGTAACAGCCCAGAAGGACCATAGCCTAACAAGCGACCGCTGTTCAGCCCGAAGGCCTGCAGATTACGTGTGTCGTGTGGTCAGCACGGTGAATCCTCTCAACCAGTGACCCTTGCCAAGATTACTTGGTTGAAGTTTTGTAAAAATCCTGAGTATAGCAGCACGATTAGCTCCGGGCGATTTCCGAAGAATGAGTGGTTTTACGAAAATGTTGCAGATATAGAGCTGGTGAGACTTAGAAGAAAGGAGACGAGCTGCTCGACTAAGCAGTATGTTCCGATATGTCAATGGAGAAATGGCAAGGGCTGGCGTCAGCAGACGAATAAGGCTGGGTGGAGTTGAAGAAAGACCATAATACGAACACAAGTTTGGAATTCAAGGAGAAAAATTGGGTCGAATATACGTTTATAGGAATAGGAATTAGAGATTGGAATAATTTACCAAGGGATATTTCCATTTCCAACATCTTCAAAGCTATAGGTATAGCTATAGGTAATCTACCACCTGGGCGACTGCCCTAAATCCAGATCAGCGGTGAATGTTTAAATGATGAATGCTAACGTTTCTGCGTTGCGTTCGGTGCCAGTTAGATCGCCTTTTTAAAAACCAGTGTTGTCATTTCCATGGATAGAAAAAAAAACAGTTTGTAATGTCCTACGATTCTGCAGGCACACAGAGCTAATAAACTCATGGCACCACGGGATCAGATCCTTTATCGCTGAAGAACTGTGAAAGGACGGAGTCAATGAGCATCAAGATGTGCATAGATTGTCAATAAACTGCAATTCGTGGAGAACTGAAATTATAGCCTGCAAACAAAGTTCTCAGGGAATCATTTTATATCCGACTGACATGTATGATCTCCATGGCGGCCATCCAGACGATGTTAATTTAGAAAAGAAGGAAAAGTATGAACCCACCTAACCTTATTGTAAATCTACGTAGTCGTCGGAGTTCATTGCACCGTACTTCGTCATTTTTCCGACACGTGGAATAACTTTCAACATTCAATGAAATAAGTCAATGAAATCGTGAGTTTTGTCCTCCGAAACTCCATTAAGATCTTCAGACACCACCTCTGCAGTCTAGATATAGCGCACTAGCCATGAAATCTGTTACGATTGTGAAAAATCGGGTAACTGTCAATGTAACTCCTAACCATTATTTTCCTTAAGACTGGTCACGCCTCTCAGCCACGTACGGATATGCAGTGCATCAGAACAATTGTCCTTGTATTCAAACTCCTATGCCTAAGTGTACAGGAAAATGAAACTTACAGTACATGCATTATACTGTAGGAGGGTATCATGAATACATTTCTGCAGCAGGCCTATGCTACAAGGTACGTAAGGTTCACTTTGCAGTACACATAAGCATTTCGTCGGCTTACTTCTAAAACCTAGTATGTCCCGATGCACTTCCTACGCACTATTTTCCTTAAGATTAGCGACGCCTCCCGGCCACATATGGATATGCAGTCCATCAGTACATTTTTCATTGTGATCAATTTCCTATGCTGATGTGTAAAGGAAAATGGACCTTACCATACGTTATAGTAGGGATGTTGTTTTCATCACGTATTTACGCACTCCTACACTATAATGCATTTAAGGTTCAATTTCCTTTACACATTAGCACAGGAAAACGAACGCAACAAAAATCGTTCTGATGGGCTGCATATCAATATGTGGTTGGGAGGCGTGACCAGTCTTAAGGAAAATAATGGGTAGAAAAAGCATTGCGAGATACGAGGTTTTAGAAGAACTATTGTTCTGATGGACTGCATATCCGTACGTGGCTGAGAGGCGTGACCAGTCTTAAGGAAAATAATGGTTAGGAGGTGCATCGTCAGTTACCTGGATTTTCAAAATCGTTACAGAAATCATCTTTTACTTTCAGTAGTTTACATGGCACTCCTTAATTAGTTGAAGCTTATAGGTACCTACTACATATTTGGTTATCAGGCCAGAGGCTGGTTAGATCCTCAAATAGCACAAAAAAATTGAGGCAAACTAGGAAGGATGAGGATTGTGTGAGGGGTTGCCGTTATTTTTCTCAACATATATATACTACTTGATAAATATTGCCTTGCTTTAATAGTACCATGTAAATACAGGAGTCTGGTGCCTTTATTACAAATGTGTACTAAAAGTGTCGATTTTGATCCTCAGGTGTGTAATATAGAACTACAACTTTCATCCTCTGACATTTTTTAAATAATTCACAACTCTTGCGGGCATTTGTAGAGTAGATGAAGACCATAGAAATATCTTGTACCTGATCTGTTTCACAGAATTCTGACGACGTGTATATTTTTCTACTGAGCCTCATTTATAAAACATACACCGATTCCCTTGCACTGCAGAAAACAAAGTAAAGTTTTCCCCTCTTCTTCCTTCAGTCACCCTCTAGTTTCGCTCCTCCCTTCCAATATCTCTTCACACCCCTAAACCTCCTTCTTACCCCTCCTAAGTTGAAAAATTTGCATATTGCTAAAGTATCGAACACGCAGCCACGATTTATACGACATGTAAATCCACTGCTCGGAGTCAGGACTTTGGGTGACTGAGAAAAAGGCTGGGTAAGACGGAGAAGGGAAGATTACTGGAGGAAGACAGAAGAAGAAAACGACATTTTAATGCGTAATGAAAACTTAATTTACCATGGAAATTCTCACTCAGCACGACCAAGTCATAACTCTTTCTTTTAGCCCAAGAAGATGGAGATCACATCAGCCCTTTTCCACGCTGCTTACTTCCAAGGAAATACTGGTACTTCTCGTTGTTCTGCACATATTTAGAAACTTCAGATTCCGAAAAGTGGAAGGTATGCATTCGTATAATAACCATCTTAAGAGGTCTTACTTTGGCACAATATCGTGTAAGAATGATAGAGAAAAATAATGGGGGCAATATACAACTTGAATCACATGTAAGCGCTATCGGCATTTAAATAATCAGGGACCCACCTTCCTAATTTAAATTATTAGATTACATGATCGATTGGACATGTAAGACGTACCCTTACTGTAGATAAATACTGACTTACTAGAATCAAAAAATATACTTCCCGCCTTATTACGGATTCTGCAATAATTTCTATATTCAGATCTATATTCAGATCTATAAAAATTTGATGAACAAATACACCTCTAGCCCCCTCAAGGCTATGGCCACGATGTTAGCAAAATCAAATAATTAGCACGCTTTATCTCAATTCCTAATGTCAATCAGATACAAATGAAACAGATCATATAAATGTAGAATGGATGTCAATGAGGATGAATAGCAAATTAGTGTAAGATACAATGGGGAGACTGATATTTAATAATGAGACAATTTTATCTTCGATTTGTAAATGAACTGTAGGCTATAAGTGGAAAAGCTTCCATTATTTGAAACCGGACACTCATATCTACTGTCAACTGTGTCAGTCCTGGTGGTTGAAATAATTGAGTAATAATAATAGTCAGATATTTAGTTGTTGTTTTCCGTACCCCAGTAACAGGTTCAATCCCGTCTGAGGTCAGTGACACTTTAAGGCGTTTGAACGCAACTTCCCAGGGTCATTTGCTTCCACATGTTAAGGAATTCCCGTGGGATAAATGTCTAAAGACATAAAGCAATTGAATGTACGTTGAAAATTAATACCATTATTTGTTTTAAAAATTACCTTTTCGAAAATGTAATCGTCATGAATGTGTCTTTCATTGAATTGAACTCAGTTATTGATAACAATTTACTTGCATCATTTTAGAGAGCATCTTTTGCAACCAAGGCCTACGGTAACGACTAATGTGACGTCACTGACGGTACACTTTCTATATCAACACAAACTATTTATAGAAATCCACAGCCGCAGCATCTTTGGCGGCAACGACTAACGACACATTTTGTCGCGTCACTCTACACAAACTTTCGGATAACCCCTTGCCATAAGACATATTCATGACAACAACTGTAACAGGTCTCTCGGTTGGTCAATGATATTTTGTCCGGCTAATATGGCCTATCTTGAGGAATTTACACTCGCCGATTTTTAAATGCATGTAAAATTATTCATATTCTATAGCATTGTTGTTAGAATGCTGTAGACATATAATGGCATACTGGTATCACACACCAAAATAAATTCAGTCTTAAAACCCGATCATGCAAAGAAATGAAATATCTACTAACGGGAAGTTAAAGTATTTTGTTAGTCGAATGAAGACATATTGCAGTCTAAGATGACGTACGATTTCTCAAATAAATATATTTTAATTGCCCTTTGTAAAGTAACAATTCAATATTTGAAATCTGATAATAATAACAATAATAATATGAGAAAAGGCATTTATTTGGGAGATTATATAGATAGAAAGAGAATCTCCGTCGAGTTAACAGTAAATAAATGTCTCATTAATTAACACAGAAGAAGAATAAGTGACTTCGTAGTCTCGAAAAGTTTCTCTTCTTCCTTATCAATAGTGAGTGAAAGAAAACTGAATTCAAAATTAATTAATTATCAGGCAAGGATACAGAAAGAGTCACTTTGTATCCTTGATTAAGTTAGTATCAATACCTCTCATAAAACTAGGCTAATATCCAAGTGTTCACAGTGTGACCAATTCAAATAATTATGCAGTTAGCAGCTATTAATGGAAATAGTTCTCATTTTATAGGAAAATTTCTTTAGTAACAATTCCTCTTCATCGAACTACCCTTT
Source organism: Anabrus simplex (assembly GCF_040414725.1). Taxonomy (NCBI): domain Eukaryota; kingdom Metazoa; phylum Arthropoda; class Insecta; order Orthoptera; family Tettigoniidae; genus Anabrus; species Anabrus simplex. The sequence goes on along the minus strand of NC_090265.1, from coordinate 1,310,552,629 downwards.
TACGCGAATGTTATAACCGTATCTTCGGTAATGAAAAGTGAACATTTGTTTAGGACACTGAAATATCATTATATAAACTTCCGGTGATTAATGAGCCTGTCATACAAAATAAGTTCATCTGACCAGAAGTAATTTCATCAATGGAACACGATAGGCTTACCAGGCACACATGCCAATTTTAATTGTTACTTGATAAATGATTTTGAAATCATTAATTCAGGACAGGAAATTAAATAGCCGTGGTACTTCACGGTCAACGTAGGAAATGAAAACATCAAGTACTGTGTGAAAATATGGAACAGTACATTTCATCGTCTCTGTTACTAAAACCTATAAAAGGCTCCCTACAGCGTTATTCATAAAACAGATAAGCTTACAATCCATTCATTTAACATTTTTAACATCTCCCGAGTTCTGTGGCCTTAATTGAACTATTTACTTTTCAGTAGGTTGGTAAAATATTTTACGCGTTAAGAATGGATTGGTGTGTTTCAACATACGGTCATGTTAGTCTATACATACAATCACTTGGCTTAAGAAATAGCTCAGTGTCGTCAGCGTGTCACCTTTGAAACATAACGGTTAGCACTATCAACTGCTGTCCTAACGAAACGGAGTTCGATTCCCGGTACTGCGAAAGATTTAAGAAAGGCAGTAGGGCTTGTACGAGGTATATGTTTAAAATGTTGCATGCAGCTCACCTCCGTAAGGGGGCCTGCCTGAAAAAAGCTACACCACCTCGGAAAGAGGACACGAACTAACACTGGACGAGTGTCAAATAATTTGTTTCTTGCGTAATCGACTGCATTTTGAATACATGCTTTTTTATGATTGGAACTTGGCTATTTCAAAACAGGGGTAAAAACTTTATTGTATTGCACTGAACTTCAAACTGGATGTTATAACTTCGCAGATATATCTTACAACTTACATTAACGACCTCGAGTACCGTACAACACAGCTTTCCTCTCACTAACATCGACTGAGATTTACAGTTAGATATTCAAATTTCCTGAAATTTCTCAAGAAGTTTCCCTATTTCATTTGTGTCATTCTATTCTTCGTATATCTGGCATTAATTCGGCTGGCACCAAGCCAGCGAGCTTGACTCTTAGCTGGAGCCCCTGGATTTTAATTCTGGATTAATTGTTAGAACAAGATTCACTCAGCCTCGTGAAACCAACTGAAGAGCTGACTGATACGAGATACACTGGATTCGGTCAAGAGGGAAAAATAACGAAGTATTATATCGTAACGCTGATCACGTGTAACTCCGGATTCTGCAGGCCATCTGGCTGGGTAGCAGTCGTCTGAGAAGTTCAAAATCCTAATTTACTTTAGCGACACGGAGAGAAAGTATACATTATAATTCGGAATTTTAATCGTTTTACTCGTAAAAAATACTGTAAACATGCTACAAGGCGTAGGACTTTGCTTCCGCCGTTTTTTCCCCAACATTGGAGGCTTTAATGAAAAAGATTACTTACACATGTATCATTCAAAGTAGTGTCCATCGCTGGCCACGACTTTCTCCCATCTTTCGGGCAGTGTTCGAATCCCGTGTCGAAAAATTTGTTCATCTATTGAAGCGATCCACGAATCGACCCAATTTGTGACTTCTTCATGAGATCGGAAGTGTCGGTCAGCCACGCCATGCGCCATTGATCGAAACAGGTGATAATCAGAGGGAGCAATGTCTGGAGAATACAGCAGGTGGGGTAGGACATCCCATTTTAACATTCTCAGGTATGTTTTGACCTCTTTTGCAACGTGGGGTCGAGCGTTGTCTTGTTGCAAAATCACTTTATCGTGCTTCTCGCTGTATTGCGGCCGTTTGTCTTTCAACGCTCTGCTCAATCGCATTAATTGCGTTCGATAACGAACACCTGTGATTGTTTAACCGGGTTTTAACATCTCATAGTACACGACGCCGAGCTGGTCCCACCAAATGCAGAGCATGATCTTGGAGCCGTGAATATTCGGTCGACGTTGAAGCATGGCCGGGATATCCCCATGATTTTTTTTTCGTTTAGGGTTATCATAATGAATCCATTTTTCGTCCCCGTTCAACGTCTCTTGGTTTCAACTCATACGGGACCCAAGTTCCTTCTCTCTGAATCATGCCCATGGTCTTGAGACGTTTTGAAATGGCTTGCTGTGTCACTCCCACTGATCGTGCCAATTCTTCTTGAGTTTGACGCGAGTCTTCACTCAGCAATGTTTCCAATTCTGCATCTTCGAAAACTTTCTCTCTTCCACCACTATGCCGGTCTTCGACGTTAAAATCACCGTTCTCGAAGCGTTGAAACCACTCACGACACGTTCTTTCACTAATAGCGTCCTCACCATACGTACGTGAGAGCATTCGATGAGACTCAGCCGCTGTTTTCTTCATATTGAAACAAAACAAACACCTCCCGCAAATGCCGAGAATGTGGCTCGTACACTGCCATGCTCAACCGAGAACAACTTTATGATGCAGACACACATCGACTAAGTTGAATGGGGTTATGTTGACCGAGGTCCAAGGTAACTGTCTGACGTCTGCGATCTGTTTCGTTCGACCACTACGTACAGTTATCGCCATCCATTGCCAAACGGCGGAAACAAAGTTGTACACCTTCTAGATTACCCTTTCTTACTACCTGCTGAGTTATATAATGACACGTGAACTTGGCGGATAGGAAATGTGAACTTCTCTATTTTACATTATATAGGAAGAGTTACTATCTCAGACTGTCCTCTCTCTTGTCGTTAACAATAGCCAAAATAGGAGGTGTGTTGGAATCTTACTTGAAACTACATGTAAAACCACAACTACAGGAAGTTAATATTCTCACCCATTACACCAATGGAACATTTAAAGAGTACTTCCACGAACCGACAAAACTACAGGCTAGAAAGTATTAAAAGTGCTTCGAAGAAAGAAAGGCACTATATTGTATTATGAATTACTGTAGTTACTAGGCTAAATGAGACGTATATACGTACAAACTCCAAAGTGCGGAAGTGATGTGGTAAGACAACCGCTAAATAGACATTTTTATTTAGTGGCATTTATAAACCGTGCAAGAATGTTTGTACTTTGGTGGAATTTTTGTCGGTTCACGTGTCAGGAAAGGTTCCCTCAGGTGACACGAAAAATGAGTACCAGATTAATTGGGTGGGGGGGGTGGGGGGCAGAGAATATCGTTACTAGAGCTAGCGACTCTCTCCCTCTACGTGCCAAGTTTACGATTAGTATAAATCTTTACTTCTATTCCTCTTAAGATATTCATGACCTCTCCATAGCTGGCAAATTGTTTCAAACGCAGTGAATAAATAATGCTGTATAAAAAATCATGAATCCAGGAACAAAACTACGCTGTTTCGTCATTTACCTTAGAATCGTATTAATAATGTACAGTCTAGAGTATTAACGTATACGTCTTTTCACTGAAATATGCTGAAAACTATCCTATATTAGGAATATAATGGCCACAAATGGATCACATGTATTTGTTCTGCGTTTATAATAATTATTTGCGAATTAAAATGTTTACATCATGAAACCTGTCTTAATCATTCGCCTGAACTGTACGAAAATGCCATTATTTCGGAATTATTATTGTTAAAGTTGTCTTCATTTTCGGCGGTAAACTCGAGTAAGAGTGGAAAATTATGCAAATATTTAGCTTCAGTGTGGGCGTGATAGCCGAGTGACGTCGTTGTTGGCTCCTCACCAAGGCTGTCTACGTTGATATTGAAACTCATATCACTGTAACTCAGATTCCACATAAATCTGGAGGGCCCTTGCTATGATCACGCTATCAACTGTGACGTAAAACTGAAAAGTTGCTTTTCTTAAACGCATAATTTCCTTCCTAAGATGTTATGCAATTACAGTCAAATCATGCAATTACATAGGTAAATGAGGAAAATCAATGGTTAAAACCCACATCGCACAAATGTGTGGGTTTTAAATTTGTGTAAAAAGAAATTGTTAATTATATTTTCTTGTTATTTTTCATTCTTTTTCAGCAGTCCTGGCTCTTAATATATTGTCGGGGATGAGGAGGGATGAATGTATATGACATGTTTTACGCCCGGTTATCCTTCCTGACGTCAACATGAGTTGAAGAACTACCTAATGAAGATAAAGTGTTCATGGCAAAAGGAATGGGTCAAGGAAGTGGAAGAAGTCGGCTGTGGCCAATGAACAGGAATTGTCCCGGGATTTGAATGGAAGTGAAAATGTGAAACCACAGAATGCCATTCCCAGAACAAGCAATGGTGGGTTTCGAACCGAATGCAGAGCTTGACGCCACAGCCGTAGTGCGTTGCCAAGCGTGGCCACTTCGCTCAGTATAAAACATAAAAGTTATACGTTGGTAATTACAATTTTTGTCCGACTCGTTGGCTGAATGGTCAGCGTACTGGCCTTCGGTTCAGAGGGTCCCGGGTTCGATTCCCGGCCGGGTCGGGGATTTTAATCGCTTATGATTAGTTCTTCTGGCTCGGGGACTGGGTCTATATGTCCGTCCCAACACTCTCCTCATCATATTCAGACAACACACTACACTACCAACCACCCCAGAAACACGCAATAGTGCTTACATCCCTCCATAGAGGGTTGGCGTCAGGAAGGGCATCCGGCCGTAAAAACAAGGCCAAATCCACTTGTGTGACGCAGTTCACACCCGCGACCCCACAGGTGTGGGAAAAAGCGGCAGGAAAAGAAGAAGAAGAAGAAGGTGGTAATTACAATTTTTGTAGGCCACATTCATTATGTTGTGGGTTATTCTTACGGACAAGACCATTTTGTAAGTTTTGAATACACTACATCATGTCTGCTTACAGTCTGTCACTATTAAGGTCTGCTATTGGATGCTGATCTCTGATAAAACTTCACAACTACGTAAGCTAGACTATGTCAACAATTTCTTTCTCTGGGATTGCGTGCTGTATATAAGAATCCGTGGCCAGTCAAAGTCCTGCGACTCTACTGGACCATACAGCATACAGGAGAGAACGTCGTGTTTCAATCATAGCGAGGAATTGCCTGCCGATATTAGTACCCGAGCGATCTGTGGGCTGACTTCTTCCTCAAAGATTGATCCATGTAACATGAGGAAATAGCGGAAGGGAGAAGGGAAGTCACACAACTCTACCGTGTGAAGCAACGAGAGAAGGCGACGAAAGAAATAAGGTTTCGCCTTGCTTATTAATTCAAAAACTGAGAGTGTAGGTAGTGGTGCTCAAATATCAGTAGTCTCGTTGCCTTTTTTGCTTCCGAGCTAAAGTAAAGAACTTAAAAACTGTTAGTATTGGAGGAAATTTCATATAAACTACGAGGGTCGACTCATAAGTCATGCCAACTATTTTTCTTCTCGCGAACAGGAGACACCACGGAAAATCTAAGATATGAATTTCGAAATATAGGGCATGTACTTATGCACAGTGCCTGAAGACTAATTCTGACTTCAGGGGATTCTAGTAGGAAAGTGACAGAACACAGGCCATTGGTAAACATTGTTTTATTATGGTATGGACAGCAAATACACAAGACTACGTACAAAGGACAGGTCTCCACTGGTTACAGACCTTCGAAATAAACATCCAAGTTTTCCACTGTGCGTTGCCAGCGGTGGGCAGGCGCAGAATACCATTCGCTGCATGCGTATCGCTAATGTGTGACACCCCTCTCCGAAATGCTGTTACGATGTCCTCTTTGTTAGCAAACCGTTGTCCACGTAATGGCTTCTTGACTTTGGGGATTAGATCATAGTCACACACCTAATGCTTCCCGCAGCTCTGCGTGGCATTGGCGTGAATTTCTGCCGCGGAGAACTGCTATTTTAATATACGATCGTCGTTCCTGCTTGTCGACTTCCATTCTATGACGCTCTCACTCACACGCTGAATTTGGGGGCATGCTTAGACCCACACTGTTATTTACATACACAATCTAGTTGCATCATACGCAAGTACATACCGTACGTTTCCAAACGCAATCTTAGATTTTCCGTGCTATCTCCTGTTCGCGAGGAAAAAAATAGTTGCCATGACTTACGACTCGACCTCCGTACTTTTGTAAGAAATTTGAATTAATTGATTGCTACGCTAGGTAGGTCCCATTTTATACCAGAAATAAAACGTTTAGGCAGTGCATTTACTTTTAAGGATCCAAGGCGCCAGAGTTACGTCACATTTCCTTTCACTACATAATGCCCTTAAGAAACAACGTGATAGCGAGAAATCTGTATTTTGACAGAGGTTGCTGATTACACGCCCGAAAAATTAGTTCGATCGGTCAAGTAATGTTTGCGTGAAAGAAACAGAGAGAACATAACAGTATTAGATTTGCAATCCTGGCGACAAGAACGGATTTATACTTGAGCCGACCATCCGATTCGAGTCACACTAGGAACAACATGACAAATTAGATGCAGAAAAGAAAACGAAATACAACCCCACTGTTCTATACTACTTTGTGAAATTTAACCTAACATCAATAGAAATCATTGGACTTATGCTGTGTGCGAAGAAATTGGTCAGCACAATGAGGCGTTTGAACATAACAAACGATACAAAAGTCATTATACAAGGATCCATATTAAGGCGCATCTCATACGCACTTTTTGCATAATTTTGTGTATAAACACATTTCACCTTACCCGACTTCACTTGCCTTTATTTGTAGGCCTATCCGTCACAACAACAATACATTTCATTTTAAATACACCGAGCTCGATAGCCGCAGTCGCTTAAGTGCGGCCAGTATCCAGTATTCGGGAGATAGTAGGTTCGAACCCCACTGTCGGCAGCCCTGAAAATGGTTTTCCGTGGTTTCCCATTTTCACACAAGGCAAATGCTGGGGCTGTACCTTAATTAAGGCCACGGCCTCTTCCTTCCCACTCCTAGCCCTTTCCTGTCCCATCGTCGCCATAAGATCTATCTGTGTCGGTGCGACGTAAAACAACTAGCATTTTAAATAGGATATCATTTTTGTGATATTGTTTGACATTTCTGACAACCTCAGTGGTTAGGGAAAGAACAAATTTATGGTTAGTAAGTATTATCAAGTGAAAATGTACATTTAATTTGTTGCACTATTCCGTATTTATTTTACATTAGATTTGATAGCGGCATATCAGGAAGATCAATTTTATTTCTTGTATAAATTACATATCGTCGTTGCCGGGACAAAACCTCCTATGTGTTAATATTTTTGGAGATATGCTGACCGGCAGCACATACATTATGAAGAGCGGGAATGCCTTGACAACTGTCACACAATATTGCACCTTAGATGACAAAACCTTACCGGCCAAAGTTGTAAGCTAAAATATTTCACATAGGAGGTTTTGCCCCGGCAACGACGATATATCGTCGCTCGACCGGTAAAAGGTTGTATTCCACAAAGCTCTTCCTATCAGTTATTCTCCTTAACACAGGCCACGCCTCCCAGCCACGTATGGATATGCAGTCCATCAGAACAAATGTTGTTGTGTTCATTTTCCTATGCACATGTGTAAAGGCAAATGAACCTCACAGTACCGTACTGTAGGAATATACGTTTGCATTACGTATTTACGCACTCCTAGTGTACAATGCATGTAAGGTTCATTTTCGTTTAATCGTCCACATAGGAAAACGAACACAACGGACATTGTTCTGATAGACTGCATATCCATATGTGGCTGGGAGGCGTGACCAGTCTTAAGGAGAATAATGGATAGGAAGAGCATTGTGGGATACAACGTTTTACCGGTGAAGCGACGATATATAACATTTCTGTGTCCTTCCTCATGCAAGATGTCGGTAATTAGAATAACTATATATAACTTATCATTATTTTAAATAATTTTTTGCACAACATTACCCTTAGTGAAAAGTGTCCAGTGATTTCCTTCAGTTCCTCGTGAAAGCCAGTTCAAGCGAATGTTGGCGAAGGGGTAGTCATCTAAGCTCTTTTGAGGCTTAATCGAGCCTCTTAGAGATATCGTTTAGTCTCATTTTATTCAAGAAGTCCCTTGGGATTCTTCAAACTTTTCATAAAATCTGAAGTAAAAACAGGTTTTTTCCAATTTAAAATCATTTCGTATTTCTACTAGATGTCGCGTCCGCCGTTTATGGGGTGTTCTTTGTATCATTGTTACAGTAATGTTATCTAGCGGAGATGAAGAGCAGCAGAAGAGAGAAAGGACACCTCAACTGGCAATAGTCAGTGAAACGTTATTTTGGAGAAGTATTAGGGACATGTGGTCCGACTCCATGGTTAAATGGTTAACGTGCTGGCCTTTGGTAACAGGGATCCCGAGTTCGATTCCCGGCAGGGTGCGGAATTTTAACCATAATTGGTTAATTTCGCTGACACGGGGACTGGGAGTATGTGTCGTCTTCATCATCATTTCATCCTCATCACAACGCGCAGGTCGCCCACGGCAGTCAAATCAAAGGACCTGCATCTGGTGAGCCGAACTTGTCCTCGGACACTCCAGGCACTAAAAGTCATACACCATTTCATTTCATTTCAGGTACATGTGACGTTATAGACCATCACAATGTGTTTTCTTCCGGCTCACTGACATTCAAGGTTCCGAGGTCTGGGCTCCCATCTATTTTTGATCGTAGCTTCATGACTTTCTTCTAGTTCCGACAGTATGCATCTTCCTAGTCAGTAAGGGGTACCGACCACGCAGTTTTCCAACTCAAAAGGAGCAATCACAATAATATCTCCATTGACTGCTAAATCGTTATTATGATAAATAAAACGTATTTCCACGTTAACAATCCTCGCTGTTGAAAAACTTGACAGTAAAAACTTAAATTTATCAACACCTTTATTATTACAGGAAATACTTTTAAAATATGTCAGACATGCATGTACCTGCCTCAGTGTCATTCATTTCGCAACTTCTTTCCATCTTAAGTTGCATTCGACGAAATTATCCGCAGCGTTACTCAGTATTCATGTATGAGATCTCTTTATGGTATGTAATGAAATTAGTATTTATGTTGAAATATTTCCCGAAGTCTCTGGTACAAAATTTGGAAGCTATTCGGCATAAACACGTAAATAATTACGATTAAATTTATTCCGATAAATTATAACTCCGCACAATTATCTAGAGAAGTATCGGATTTATTTTACTAAGTCTCTAACAGGATCGACGAATATCAAACCATGAATTACTAACAATAACCTAAGGCGACTTAAATTATTCTAATATAACATTATGAAACAGATTGGTGACATTAATTTCTTTAATAGCTCGACGCTGGACGTAGGCCTCATCATCAGTCCTGATCATTGATTAATGTTTCAAGTAAATTATTATATCGGCTTTCGTAGACAATCAAAAGAATTGTTTCAATATACTTATAAGCTGAACTTGAAATAATCAATGAATCTAAAGGTGAAACCATTAATACGTGTATATAATATAAAATTGATTAAAATTATTTGTACTTCATATCTTTCCAAAAGAAATCCGGCGTACTTTACTTCTTACCATATTATTATTTCTCATTGACATTAATAGTCTCAAAATATGAGCACATTTTAATAACTTACGTTAAACCTTGTAAACGACTGAACGGCATATGGCTTTTAGGGCCGGTATGAGTCCGAGGACTTCGGCTCGCTAGGTGCAGGTCTTTTGATTTGACTTCCGTGGGTGACCTGAGCGTCGTGATGACGATGAAATGGTGATGAAGACGGCACATACACCCAGCCCCCGTGCCGGGGGAATTAAACATGTATGGTTAAAATTCCTGAGCCTGCCGGTAATCGAACACGGGACCCCTGTGAGCAAAGGCCAACACGCTAAACATTTATCCAAGGAGCCTGACGAAAATGACTGGACTATATAATAACAATAAATGACTACACAAAATAAAGTTAACGATGTCAAATAAATTGTCTAATAAATATAAGTGGATTCTCTCTAATCAATTATATTCCAAGACCGAGACGACTTGACCTGCATAATATAAAATAAATCAATAAAAGCGACATTCCACCCATTATTGCAGGATTATGGCACTAAATTCACCAATAATCTGAAAAGAAAACAAACAAACAAGAATCACAATACTACTTGACAGTGTATACACGTCTTCGTGTGATGTTATTTGCTGTCGTCCCAATAATTAAACAAGTATGCATTTATGATTGTGTCATTCTATATTTCGAGCACCTTACACAACGACGAGTGATTCTGATAATGAATTTCACGTCCTTCTTCGGTAAGGTATAGTAATTAGTTTCCTTTTTAATAAATTTTTCTTCCTTCACCCTTAGATGAATATTCATCATCTAAGTTTTGGGAACACATTAACAACACATCAATTGATATCCGATAACATGGTAATTACTCCATGTAGGCTACATCGTTTGTTGGGTGAGCCGTACATTGGATTGATTAATATCTAACGTCAACCTCCATGGACTCAGGCTGAACACTTGCCCACATCACATTTCATTGGAACCATATTTCGCTATTATACAAGGTGTCCCAGGAGGAATGCTCGGTATTCAGGCATATGACAAGAACGATCATTTGAAGTGAGAAAAGTCAAATGACCATATGACCTGTACCGAATCGTTTCCCTGCTAGTTGCTTTGCGTCGCACCGACACCGATAGGTCTTATGGCGACGATGGGACAGGGAAGGGCTAGGAGTGGGAAGGAAGCGGCCGTGGCCTTAATTAAGGTACAGCTCCCTGGTGTGAAAGTGGGAAACCGCGGAAAACCATCTTCAGGGCTGCCGACAGTGGGGTTCGAACCCACTATCTCCCGAATACTGGATACTGGCCGCACTTAAGCGACTGCAGCTATCGAGCTCGGTAATCGTTTCCGATATAGAACACATATAATATGAATTAGTATTTTGGCTAGTGGCGCGCATGTATGTGTCTCACCCACACAACCTCTTTGACATTTTGAAATGGCTACAAAGTCTCCGCATGTAGAGTAGGCTAATGTTCGCCATACACGTGTTCGTGGGACATTGGTACGTGCAGAATGTGCTAGTAGTGGGACTACGCTGCACCATTTTAACAATGTATTGCTGTTCCTGCACAGGTTGTTGAACTACACGTTCAGAAAAAAATGGGCAGTTGGTAGAATACCTGTTTCACGCAATGTGCTGGAAACTCTGGTAAACATTCTACGATCAGGAATTCGACGCGTCAGAGAACGCCGACGATATTCGTCGACATCAGCAGGAGAACTGCTGTCGCAGACGCCATAAACATACACCAAATCTGCATATTCTTCATTAGTGTAGATGCGTGGCATTTTAGCCAGTATGTGTACAAATACTAATTCTTCTCTCTGAAACACTTTCAGTCCCTCGCCCCACTTCACTCACACCACACTGTGGACAACGGGCTAGTTTAATGGCGCAAAGAGATTCAGAGCGAAAAGGTTCAAAGATGTTGAGCTAGAAAGAAACGTCAAAGAGTGGGTAAGACACTTACATGCACGCCACTAACCCCCCCCCCCAAAAAAAAATCTTGTACATTAAATGTGTTTGGTATCGTAAAGCATTCTGAATACGGCATATGACCATATGAAGCTTTTTGGTTTCAAATGATCGTTCCTGTCATATGCCTAAATATTGACCGTTCCTCCTTGTTCATCCTGTATATGGTATTATAACCGAAACTTGCCTTAGAATCCGTCGTATTATATATCGGCATTCGTTTGGAGGTTCGTTGAATTCCTTCCCCATTAATGTAGTAACTTTCACTCTCACGTTTCGTAAATAATATATTTCTTGAGTGTCAAAGGCATGTTTTACTATATAACACATATATAACCTTCCAACTTATTCCATTACCGTTAAATAAACACATCAATATCACATTACCAATTTGTATTCTTTAATTAGCGCTGTGTTTCTTATTATGATCCAGCAGTCCCTTCCCAGTTAAATCAACCCAGCGACACGGATTCAGACACGAGTAATTAACTGTATACACTACAGATTATGTTTTCCCTTGGATGACCTCTATATATTATATCAATTTGTAACATATATTTAGGCGCGCGACTGTGAGCTTGCATCCGGGAGATAGTAGGTTCGAATCCCACTATCGGCAGCCCTGAAGATGGTTTTCCGTGGTTTTCCATTTTCACACCAGGAAAATGCTGGGGCTGTACCTTAATTAAGGCCACGGCCGCTTCCTTCCAACTCCTAGGCCTTTCTTATCCCATCGTCGCCATAAGACCTATCTGTGTCGGTGCGACGTAAAGCCCCTATCAAAAAATAACACATATTTGATATCTTCGTAAGTAAGGCTGGTTTTTTAGCATTTAAGATGACGTAAATACGACTCTATTCCGCTTTAATGCATATTGAGTTTATATTCATGGAGTTGAATCTAACATCATATAAACATCATAAGAATCTTTGGGTATCAGTATGTAGGCCCTAATATACGAGTACATCACTAATTGGAAGACTTTCTGAAGATTTGAACTGCCATTTTAAAGTAGCATATTCATATCATTACCTAATTAAATGAAAATCAGCAAAACTTACAGAGGAAAATGGAAATGTAAGAGAATCTACTTGAAGAAATTAGTAAAGTAGCTGCTTATCTGTCTTGTAGTGCAAGCCGGTGCTCTTTCATGGCTGGTTACATTTCATGCACTACGTCCATCATCATTGACTCACAGATGTCCTTTTCCTTTGCGCGGATATCCTTGGCATATTTATTATACATCTTGAAAACTTGGCTTTCTATTTGATGGAAGGATAATATTGTAACTTAAAAATATGTGCTACACATGTATCAGCAGGGTATAATATACATGAAATTATCTCGGATATTAAATTTACTTTGTCCAAGATGAACATTTTAGGGAATATAATTGTTGTATTGATGACTGAATACTATAGCAGACGTAATGTTACACTAACTAAACAAATATGAGTAATCTGATAGTGGACTGTAGTTCGGGTACGCACGTAGACAATATGACCCAGTCATTCACCAATATTACAGGACATAAAACCTTTATTTCAATTATTAATCATTAACAATATGTACGAACACTATTTACACCTTAAAGAATAACACGAAATGCCTGGATGGCTATCGATTGAGTTTGTGGCCACGTAGCCGTGAACGCTTGTTTAAGACGACATGTTGTCTCTTTCAAGTGTGCTAGAGGATGCCGGAAACCGGATATAATCTGGGCACTTAAACGAGATGCTGACAAGAGCGCGCTCATTATGCATTTTCTCTCAGAGGACAAAACAATAATAAAGTCCCATATACTGCTAATTTAGTTAATTTTAACACTATATATCTTCACTATACATTCTTCTGATGATGAATTTCACGTCCTTCATTTGCAAAATTTATTCTGTAGATTCCTTTTTTGAATGTTCTCTTTTCTTCTTTCAACTTTTCCCTATTATTACGGAGACACAGCCTCTATTCTCGACACAGCCAAGGCCTATATGCGTTCCACACTGGAAAATACGTTGAATAATCGATCTTTGTTTACTCTTATTCCACTATAAACTGATTACATTTGAAGTTAGAATCTTTGTTACCTAATGTCTTCCTTCCGTAGTGAGTATTTAATATTATTTGTTCTTCTTAAGTCGCTAAAGTGCCTCGCCAATTTCGAATCAAAATCCAATTGTGATGTTGCAAAACACTCAAGATTCTTAAGATGTACATCTCCATCATAACGTTTATCCAGCGTTTAAATCTCATCTCCAAGCAATAAAAATATACACTGTGCACTGTTTAGGTTTATATGTACAGTACAGTAGTTAGATAGCGTTAATATTTCCAAGTATATTTGGAACTTAGTGAAAATGTATTATTTGCAATCACCGTTATTATTATGTAAAAGATGAAAGGGTACAAAACGTAAGAGATCGGTAATATTATTTTACACATCTTTAAGAATTTGTTTCGTCATCTACAATACAGTATGTACCATAACTATACCGACAAAATACCAGGAATGATCTTCATGTTATGATAGAACAATGGTGCATTCGGAGTGGCAGAGAATACTTCCCTTTAATAGAAATGCACTTACTTTGCTACTTCCGGGCGCAGGAATCAAATAGACGAACTTGCTAAAATTGCTATACGAGAGAGACAGCCGCTGCCTGTTTCTGTGCGTCAAAGGAGAGAAGGGAAGGGAGGGGAATTGGGAAGTGGAAAACAGCGATGATGTGCGACACACCACACTTACTGAAAATAGTCCAAAGGTTTCTACTACTCCATTCTGTATTGTGCATCGAAGTATGAGGGGGAATATTGAACATGTGTACTCAAACCATTGGGCGTATCATTTCCTTCGTTCAGCATGTCATTCCATTCACAATATCTGGCTCCATGGCTAAATGGTTAACGTCCTGGCCTTTGGTGACAGGGTTCCTAGTTTCGATTCCCGGCAGGGTCGGGAATTTTAACCATAATTGGTACTTTCAGCTGGCACGGGGCTGGGTGTATGTGTCATCTTCATCATCATTTAATCCTCATTAGGACGCTCAGGTCACCTGCGGGCGTCAAATCAAAAGATCTGCACTTGGCGAGCCGAACATATCTCAGACACTCCCGGCACTAAAAGCCATACGCCATTTCATTTCATTTACAATGTTGTGAGTGAAGAAATACACCATTGTGGCGTGGTAGCGTTTGATCCTGGAGCATGTTAAATAATAAAGAACGTTACTTCGACCAACAGATGAGAGGAGAAAGGATCTGCTCCATTCCTTGACTGATAACTGTGTCTTAATTACAGTCTGTTCTTGTACCGTGTGTTCGGTTACGGCTGTTTAAAAACCGAACTGTGGATATTACCTTTAAGAGAGATGGATAATCCTGTGCGATTCGAACGAGAAAACATGCGAGTACGCGTGGAACATTATCTCTGTCCCCATCATACATCCCAATTCCCCTCACTCCCTTCCTCTTCTCTGAAGCACAGTAGCGGCTTGCGCTCTGGCATAGCAAATACTGCGAGTTCGTTAATTTAAATTGCTCGCTCAGAAGTATAAAAAGTAACCCTCACTTTCTCGAAAAATATTTTCTTCGCTAATCCGATTCCACCGTCGGTCTTAACATAACAGGAAGTGCATCCTTGATTTTTTGTCAATATAGTTATTTCTTAATCTGTTAACCCTCCAGTGTTTGTTTTTCCTTCGGACTCAGCAAGAGATCCAACCTCAAGGGCAGTGTCCTGGAGCGCGAGACTTACGGTCGGAGGATAAAACTGTGGAGGAGGATCAGTACCTCGCCGAGACGGCTTCACCCGCTATGTTGAACCGTGGCCTTGTGGGGGGACAACATAATGGCGTGTGGCCTCCGGAGAGGTCTGGTGCAAGTCTTTTTCTAGTAGACGGCCTATTAGGCGACCTGCATGTCTGTGAAGATGAGGGCCCTACCTAGGATAATTTCTAATGTTGAATACGCCACCCCCCCGAGCCATTAGAATTAACCAATTAAGGTTAAAATCCTCGACCCGGCCGGGAATCGAACAGGGGACCCTCTGAACCGAAGGCCAGTACGCTGACCATTCAGCCAACGAGTCAGACTGTGGGGGGATAGGATGATTGTAAGGGATAGACAAGGAAGAGGGAAGGAAGTGGCTGTGGTCTTAAATTATGCGTAGGTACCATCGCGGCATTTATCTGGAGGAGAAGTGGGAAACACTGAAAACCACTTCCAGGAATGAGGTTGGAATCGAACGCACCTCTACTAATTTGAACTCCCGAGGCTGAGTGAACCCCGTACCAGCCCTCACAAACCAAAACCCTCCCCCTTGGCACTACAGCCCTTGAAGGACTTTGGCCTACCAAGCGGCCGCTGCTCAGCCCGAAGGCCTGCAGATTACGAGGTTTCGTGTGGTCAGCACGATGACTCCTCTCGGTCGTTATACCCTTGGCTTTCTAGACCGGGGCCGCTATCTCACCGTCAGATAGCTCCTCAATTCTCATCATACCGGGCGAGTTGGCCGTGCGCGTAGAGGCGCGCGGCTGTGAGCTTGCATCCGGGAGATAGTAGGTTCGAATCCCACTATCGGCAGCCCTGAAAATGGTTTTCCGTGGTTTCCCATTTTCACACCAGGCAAATGCTGGGGCTGTACCTTAATTAAGGCCACGGCCGCTTCCTTCCAACTCCTAGGCCTTTCCTATCCCATCGTCGCCATAAGACCTATCTGTGTCGGCGCGACGTAAAGCCCCTAGCAAAAAAAAAAAAAATTCTCATCATGTAGACTGAGTAGACCTCGAACCAGCGTCAGGTCCAGGTAAAAATCCCTGACCTGGCGGGGAATCGAACCCGGGTCCTCCGGGTAAGAGGCAAGTTCGCCAACACTATACCACGGAGCCGGCTACCAGCCATCATACCACTTTTCAAATATTTTGCGAAGGAACCAGGAATCGAGCCCGGGCCTTCGGGGGTGGCAGATAATCACGCTAACCACTGCACCACAGAGGCGGACTTGTCGGTAAAGTTATGATACATATCTATATCTATATCTATATCTATATCTATATCTATATCTATATCTATATCTATATCTATATCTATATCTATATCTATATATACAGTATATAATGGGTGAATGTGTGTAAATTACATTAAAAATGACCAACATTAGTGCCGAATCCAACGATTTCATGACTACTCGACCGATTTCAGCAAAACTTCGTTCACTTATGACATACTATAGGGAGACAAACCGCGTGGAGCTAAGAGACCTCTATCACCCTCAGGCGGAGGCTGTGTGGGAGTGAGATATGAAAATTAATATGAATAGTGTCGAATCCATAGTTTTCGGGATCGCTGAGATGAATAGTGACACTCCAAGTTCAGCCCCGTTTGGGATATGTGATGAGAAAGTGTAAAAAATAAAATGTACAAAATTACTGAAATGATGGGCGTTTATGTGTATTTTCCAGCGTAGCTATCAACCGGAATTGATACAAGTATGATACACCATTTTTTAAAAATAAAAATACACCTCTAGAACCCTTAGGCGAGAGGGTAGAATATAAAACTATATATTATATTTATTTACAAAAAACAGGTTTGGAAAATCCGTCCATCCGTACAACTGGACCGATTTGCTTCATATTATATTCTATCCAGAATTACCTGCCGGTGAATCGTGAGAGACTGATAGGTCTC
Organism: Anabrus simplex; assembly: GCF_040414725.1. Classification (NCBI taxonomy): domain Eukaryota; kingdom Metazoa; phylum Arthropoda; class Insecta; order Orthoptera; family Tettigoniidae; genus Anabrus; species Anabrus simplex. Next base: position 1,310,535,468 of record NC_090265.1, on the reverse strand, counting down.
TGAAGTTCAGCCAATTTTGAGTGATCATAATTATAATCAAAATCGTTAAATCACTCCAATAAGTGCAGATGAAGGCTTACCCTAAGGTGCAATAATTCTATACTTAGCAGATTGCTAAGCGACTAACACTTTCATATTTTATACAATTTTCATCCTTAGTACTGTCATTGCATGCAGCCATGTTTGATTACTACCTATCAAGCCGGAGAGTATACACTTCACCCGATCACGGAAGAAGACTATTTATTCCCTGCTAGATACTCTTTGATTCTCTAACTTATCCCAGCTTCCAAATATATTAAACAGATAACAGAGCGTTCCTAAGAACTTACATGTTGTTCAGAGAAAGAAGTCTACGTAAGAAAGGAGACCGCATCATGATATGCGTTTTAGACATTATCTGGGAACACCTATCGCACCTTTCGAAGGATAACGTATCTACACTAGAAAGAGTGAAGGCCATGTATCTTAAGAAGTTCTCTGCTTGTTAATTAACTTTCTTTCGAGTCCAACCTATGACCTCACAAGACAACCGCTCTATACAGAAAAACTGCGATTAAAAATACAATTCCCATCTACGACATCAAGAACTGCAGAATAAATAGCGAACATATGGATTTATTTTTACCAAACAGACGGCATGATGACATCAGAATGGATAAATTCTGACTAGGAATAGCGACATATCATAATGCTTTTATTATTAGAAGTTCATAAAACCAATGAAATGAGCAGGCAAAACAATATGATTAGGCCTACGACATGCATGTCAAGATGACTTATCTGCCATACTTATATCGAATGCTGCAGAACAGTACGTATCGTCAAGTATAATTTAAAACAGACAGATATTAGTGATGAATCCACAGTTTTTCAGGATTACTGGAGTGGTTTCAAACGAAACTTGGTACACTTATGTCCTACTATCAGGAGACAAATTGCGTGGAGGTATGACAACGTTGGCACTCCTAGCGTTGGGAAGGGAGGGGGTGACGTATAATAATAATCGAAAATAGTGTATACTCCACAGTTTTCGGGATCGCTGAGATACATAGTGACATTCCGGATGTCGTGTAGGTCCAAGTTGAGCCCCAACCGGCATGGGTGTGAGAAGCGATTAAAAAAGAAGAAAATGTCCAATGCGACCGAGATTATAGATGTATGTGTGTATGTTCCAACATGGATGGAAATTAAAATTACTTCCTATCTGGAGAAATACTATGGGGCAAGACACCCGTAGAACCACTAGTGGGGGGATGAAATATAAAAATAACTAAACACGATCGATATTAATGTCGAATCCATAGATTTTTTTTTGCTACTTGTTTTACGTCGCACTAACACAGATAGGTCTTACGGCGACGATGGGGTGGGAAAGGGCTAGGAGTGGGAAGGAAGCAGCCGTGGCCTTAATTAAGGTACTGCCCCAGCATTCGCCTGGTGTGAAAATGGGAAACCACGGAAAAACATTTTCAGGGCTGCGACAGTGGGGTTCGAACCTACTATCTCCCGAATACTGGATACTGGCCGCACTTAAGCGACTGCAGCTATCGATCTCGGTAATCCATAGTTTTATGGGTCGCTGAGATGAAGTATAACACTCTAGATGCCGTTTAAGTATAGGGTCAGCCCCAATCGGAAAGGGGTCAGTAGGGGTGAAAATTGTCCAAAATGCCCGAGATTATGGACGGTTGTGTGTATTTTCTGGCATACCATTCAACCTAACTTGGTACACATATAACTTACTATCTGGAAAATTATTATATGGGGCTAAGATGCCCGTTACACTCATAGGGTGACCGGGTGAAATATAAAGTAATGGACAACGGCAGATATTAATATACTGCCCGTAGGGTTAGGTATCGCTGAGGTGAATAAAGGCACTCCGGATATCGATGAAGTTCAAGTTTAGCCCACATCGGCATGGGGATGAGGAGGGGTGACAAAGAAAATATCCCAAATGATGGAAATGACCGATGTATATGTGTTTCCTCCAGCATAGACCTCATACAAAATTGGCGCACATATGGCTCACTACCTTGAAAAATTGCTGCCGCGATAACATATCCCTAGCATCCTCAGGAGAGGGATAAAACGTAAAAATAATAAAAGACAACGTTAATGTTCAATCCATAGTTCCTTACGTTGCTGAGGTGAATAATGGCAATCTGGATGTTTATCCCCTTCGGTATGATGGGAGGAGATGACAACAGATGGAGAATATTCAAAATTACCAAGATTATAGATATGATCTGTGTATTTCCAGAACAAATTTCATACAACGTTTCCACGTATATTATTTAATATCCGCAAAAAAAAAAAAAAAACTGTGGGGGTGTGCCACACCACAAGCACCCCCACGATACGGATTGACATAACATATTTTTAAAATGACCAATATTATTGTCGAGTCCTTAATTTTCGGTGTCGGTCAGATGAATAGTGACACACTGTTTAAGTAGAAGTTTATCCCTTATCGGGGTGCGGGCGGGGAAGCGAAGGGGTGAAAGGGAAACATTCTAAATAACCGAGATTATGTATGTATGTTCCAGAACAGCTATCAACCAAACCTGGCATACATATGACTTAATATTGGATAACAATACTGGTGCGTTTAGCGACTCCTAGCCCCCACACTAGGGGCGGGGTGGGAAGGTTTGAAATATATAAAATAATAGAAGACGTTCGATATTCATGTAGAATCTATAGTATTCGGGGTCGTTAATGTGAATAGCGACACTCCGTATGTATTTTAAGGTTGAGAAGGGATGGAAAAGAAAATGTCAAAAATTAGCGAGATTATGGGTGTGTATGCTGTAGCATTTATCTCAACAAAATTCGATACACATATCACTTCATATCTAAAAAAAAAAATAGGGTTTAAGACACTCATAGCACCATTAATTGTAGCGGTGGAAAGAGGTGAAATAAAAAAGTAATAGAACCCATACTTTTCGGGATGGCTGAGGTGAATAGTTACATGTCAAATGCCGCTTAAGTCCAATTTCAGCCCAAATTGGCATGGGGAATATATATGTTTGTGTGCATGTTCTTTATGAAAGCAGGGGAGAAATATAAAAAAATCGAAAACGACCGATACTGGTTTCGAATACATAGTTTTCCGGTTCACTGAGATTAACTGTGGTACTCCGGATGCCGTTTATGTCAATGTTCCGCCCCAATAGGACTGAGGGTCAGAGGGGGTACAAGACAATATCCAAAACGACCGAAAATATAGATGTACATGTTCTAGCGTAGCTCTCAACCAAACTAGGAACTCATATCACTTACTATCTGGAAAAACAAGACTGTAGGGCTAAGACACTTCTAGCACAACTAGGGGGGAGGGGATGTAAAAGGAGATAAATTATAAAAATAATAGAAAACTTCCAATATTAATGCAGAATCCATCGCTTTTGGACCTGCTTAGTTGAATACTGATACTCTGCGTGCCACTTAAGTCCAATTCCAAACAGAATGGGGGTTGAGAAGAGCTCAAAAAATAATATTCGAATTGACTAGATTATGGATGTATGTATATATATATATATATATATATATATATATATGATCCACTGTACCTCTCAACGAAATTGGTACACGTATGACTTTCTATCTGAAAAAAAAAACGTACTTCGGTGGCAAGACTCCCCTTAGCACCCCTAGGGTAGGGGATGAAATTCTAAAAATAATCGAAAGCGACCAATTTTAGTGTCGAATCACTTGTGCTAGGGGTCGCTGAAGTCATCTGTGACAATCAGAATGCCCGTTAACTTAATTTTCAGCCTCAAACATAATGCGGGTTGAGAAGCGCTGAGAATATAATGTCCAAATTGAGGAGATAATGGATTTACTTTATGTATGTATGTGCCGGCCCCGTGGTGTAGGGGTAGTACGCCTGCCTCTTACCCGGAGGCCCCGGGTTCGATTCTCAGCCAGGTCATGGCTGGTACGAGGTCCACTCAGCCTACGTGATTAGAATTGAGGAGCTATCTGGCGGTGAGGTAGCGGCCCCGGTCTAGGAAGCCAAGAATAACGGCCGAGAGGATTCAGGATTCATCGTGCTGACCACACGACACCTCGTAATCTGCAGGCCTTCGGGCTGAGCAGCGGTCGCTTGGTAGGCCAAGGCCCTTCAAGGGCTGTAGTGCCATGGGGTTTGGTTTGGTTTGGTTTTATGTATGTACGTATGTATGTATGTATGTATGTTCAACTACACCTCTCAACCAAACTTGGTATTCACACGATTTGCTATCTCGAAATGTACTGTGATGTTTTTGGGGTCGCTGAGATGAATTGTGGCACTCGGGGTGCCGTTGAAGTCCACTTCAGCCTCCATCGGCATAGAGTTGGCGAGGACGTGTTTTGGCAGCAATTAAGCCTGAATAACGATAGGAAGGGATAAATGGAGAAGGATTTTTAATTTAATGGTGTATAAAGCCGGCAATGGTAATGTGGATATATACTATGATATTTTAGGTCACTGATGACCTATGCAGCACACATTCGGTGGGTGAAATTATGAAAAAGTCAGTACCAAAGTAAGTAGCCTTCAGATAATTTCATGTATAGCCATAACTGGGGCAATAAAAACTATGCCGACAGAAACCTTGAATGCCTGGTAAAGTGGAAAACCACGGAAAGCTACTTCGAGGTTGGCTGAGGTGGGAATCGAACACCCCTTTACTCATTTGACCACCCGAAAGAATTGTTTCCTTTACACTCACATCACGTTCCATAACACAGTGCATTTGTAAATACGCTACAGGTGCAGAAAATAAAATTTTATAACTTATTCATCTATACACGAGTAGAATATTCCATTCCATAAAATAGTTGTATGTATGAAACAAAAAGTAATACAGTTCGGCGAAATACCGAGCTCAATAGCTACAGTCGCTTAGGTGCGGCCAATATCCTGTAATCGGGAGGTAGTGGGTTCGAACCCCACTGTCGGCAGCCCTGAAGATGGTTTTCCGTGATTTCCCATTTTCACACCAGGCAAATGCCGGAGCTGTACCTTAATTAAGGCCACGGCCGCTTCCTTCCCATTCCTAGGCCTCACCTATCCCATCGTCGCCATAAGACACATCTGTGTCGGTGCGACGTAAAGCAAATAGCAAAAAAAAAAAAAAAAAAAAAGAACAACGTGTGTAGAAGGCAGACGTCTGTTTGGAGCTTCAGCTGCATTCTTACCAGACTCTCCACAGATTAAAATGATGCCTGTGTATTCGTCCTTGCTGAACACACTAGCCATTGCCGATATGCAGACAGCAAATATAGTGCTTCTGTACACTAGTACTCTACGTACACCAACCTAGTACTATGCGGTCGTAAACGAGATTTACTAATCCAAGGGGTTGAATTATTTGGGTAGCGCTTAGGAGCATGCTGCAAGCGACCGTCTGGTTATTATCTCTTCATATTCCGTCGTAACCTGCTTTCTGGCAGTAGTGCCCCTGTGAAAATCAGTTAGTAGAGATCCCATTCATCATTCGTGTATGCGGGACATTTCGACGGCTTACTTCTAAAACCTCGTATCTCCCATTATTTTCCTTAAGACTCGTCACGCCTCCCAGCCACATAATGGTATGCAACCCATCAGAACGATTTTCGTTGTGTTCTTTTTACTGTGCTAGTGTGTAAAGGAAATTGAACCTTAAATGCATTATGCATTGGGAGTGAGTAAATACGTGATGATAACAACATCCCTACTATACCGTATGGTAAGGTCCATTTTTCCTTTAAACATCAGCATAGGAAATTGTTCACAATGAAAATTGTTCTGATGGACTGCAACTCCATATATGGCTGGGAGGCGTGGCCAGGCTTAAGGAAAATAATGCGTAGAAAGTGCATCGAAACATACGAGGTTTTAAAAGTAAGCTGACGATTTGTAAGTAGAAAGTACGGCGCTCGCGAGCCGCCTCGTGTATATTGTTCATTGAAGTCAATTTGTTGCGATTTAGAAGGGTTATGTCTACCATTATGATTAATACTTTAAAAATCGAGAGTGACTCTCAGTAGGAGGGCGTCTGCTAATGCAATCTATCCTCCCCACTTCGACTTTGACCGGCAGTAGGAATGGGTTCATTCTCCAACTCCTGTGTAATTGGCATGAGTAAGGAGGGCCGACCATTGTAATAAATAATTCTCTATCCCATTTGACTGGCACAAGGCAAGGGAGCATGCAATTTTCTGGAATACTCCCCCACCCGATTGTGTCTGTAAGTAGAAAAGGAGGGTTGCCATTGTAAAGAAAACTCTGCAAATCGATTGTGACCACACAGTAGCCAAGGACACCTTCTATTATAAGGAAAACTTCTGAACTCTATTGTGAATGGAAGTGGGCAAGTGAGCCTGCCGTTATCATCACAACTCTGCAACTCGCACTATACACTGGAAACAACGTATGGGGACCTCCCCATGTTGTTTCATGGATAACGCTAAGATACATGTAATTTTAAAAATCTTATTCTGTGCGTAAACAGTAATTTCCTTCGATATCCGTATACAATGTAGAATACCGTACCAAATCAAGGTGCATTTGCTAGTATGTATATATTTGCCCTTTCCTATTTCGAGTTATATGCTTTTTTCCTTATTTTTAAAATAAACGTCCTTAACAAATTTCTTGGTTTGTATTTTATGTAGACTAGCCTCTTATGCTAGTTTCCTATGAACGGAGTTCCATCTCCAGTTCAAGACCTGTTCCCTGGTCATTTCCAGTCACTGTCCAAACCCAACCTTTTGGTATCATGATTATTCTTATGGCACTTAATTTCCACGCGCACTCTAATCTTCATGGTCATGTTTCTGCTAGATCGGGTGTATCATTATATCTTCCGAGGAATTTGTCGTAGTAGAGATTAATATAATTGGTTATCACCGATGCTCTTCAACTGTGTGTTGGGAAAGGTCATTAGAGAATGGGAAGGACAACTAAGGGCCTTATAGGGAGAGAAAGAGCAATTCAGGGTTGAGGAACGGAATAGAGCGGTGAACATCAATTGCCTTGCCTTTGCAGATAATCTTGCTACCTTTGCGAATAGTGTCGAATCAACAAGTAGAAGAATCAGTTTTCCTTGTGAAACTGCTGTGAAAACTGGCTTGATGATCTCTTTTGAAGAAACTAAATTCATATCTAGCATCAAATCAGCTCCAAAATCATGAACACAACAGGAGGGAAGGTATAAAAAGTCAATATCTTCAAATCTATTGGTGAGATGATCCAGTCTAATGGCTTAGGACAGGATGAAATCAAGGTAATGATCATAAAGATGGAATTAGCGTACCAGTTGACGAAAGATGCGTACAACAAGAAATCACAAAGTCTGAGAACAAAACTAAGGCACTATAACACCATGATCAAACCAGAAGGATTAAAAGCTGCTGAGACCTTGGATTTAAAAAGCAGAGGATTGCTGTAACAACTGGAGAAGAAGGCAAGGACGAACCTAAGGAAGATTCTGGGACCTGTATATGTTGGTGGGCAACGAAGTTTACGGACGTCCAGCAAAGAGTTATACAAAGAGACTGAGGAAGTTATAGAGTAGATGAAGAAAGGACTAATATAATTTTATGGATATTTCCTACCTATGAATCAAGAAAGGCTGACTCGGAAACTCGTTACACATTTCGAAGGTAAGGAGATTGTTCCCAGGTAGTGTACGGAGATACATGCTGATATGGAGAGAATGGGCATTGGCCGTGAAGACATCCAAAACAGGAACCACTTTGGACAATTAGTTTCAAACTTCAGAGGCTTCCGAGAAGAAGGAAAAAAGAGATCTTCAAACGTGACTTTTTCAGAAGATGGAAGCAGATTAGCCGACGAATGAAGCTATATCGGCAGAAGATCTAAGCGTGGGGAGGGAAGAGATGATTCAGGATGCCGTAGTTGTTACTCCGTGGTCCATATTGGAGCAAATTGTACAGAAGAAGAAGAGAAGAATGATCCACATTACAAATACCTTGTAGAAAATATTTTATGGATAAGCCTATTGATGTAGAGGGTGGACTTGAAATAAATTAATCATGGTTATAAATTGCTGTGCTTTGAAGAAAATGTTTGTTTACATGCTATGATTTTACGGCTGAATAGTAAGGTTGTGAATTTCACAAAGAAGAGACGTCTCCTCATTTTTAATTATTTTGTTGACGGAGTCAAATTTTCTCATAGAGATCGCTGTAAGCAATTACGTTTCATTGGGGATTACATAAACGGGATTGTAAATAGAGGTTATATATCTCTTCATATGTTTATGATGGCATTTAGGGGTGTACTGAGGGTGTGTAAGTCTCTGGTAAGACCACAGTTAGAATTTCGTTGCTGAGTGTGAGACCTTCACCAGGAATACTTGAATTGAGAACTGGAAAAATCCAAAGGAAGGCAGCTCGATTTGTTCTGGATGATTTCCAACAAAAAGGTAGGATGTTGTGACGTTTGGGCTGGAAAGACTTTGGATCAAGGAGACGACTTGCTCGACTAAGCAGTATGTTCAGAATCTGTCAGTGGTAAGATGTCGTGGAATTAAATTAGTAGACGAATAAGTTCGAGTGGTGTTCATTAAAGTATGATCACAACACGAAGGTAATGTTTGAATTCAAGAGGACAATTTGGGGCAAATCTTCATTTCGTTGGCTTACTTCTAAAACCTCGTATGTCCCGATGCACTTCCTACGCATTATTTTCCTTAAGGCTGGCCACGCCTCCCGCCACATATGGATATGCAGTCCATCAGAACAATTTTCATTGTGATCAATTTCCTATGCTGATGTGTAAAGGAAACTGGACCTTATCATGCTGTATAGTAGGGATATTGTTTTGATCACGTATTTACGCACTCCTACAGTGTAATGCATTTAAGGTTAATTTTCCTTTACACATTAGCACAGGGAAATGAACACAACGACAATTGTTCTGATGGGCTGCATATCAATATGTGGCTGGGAGGCGTGACCAGTCTTAAGTAAAATAATGGGTGGAAAAAGCATTGTGAAATACGAGGTAATAGAAGTAAGCTGTCGATTTATACTAAGAGATTACTTAGCGATTGGAAAAACTTACCAAGGGATCGTTGGATAAACTTCCGAATTGTTTGAAATTATTTAAGAACAGGTTCGGTAAACAACTGATACGAAATATGTTACCTGGGTGACTGCATTAAATGCAGATCTGCGTTGGTTGATTGATTGATTGATTGATTGATTGATTGATTGATTGATTGATTGATTTTAATCATGTACTCGTGAAAATTATCTCGTCATCACAGTAGTTGGGTAAAAAAAATATTAACATAAACGCGATCGTCTGGAGTGAAAATCTTCAGACAAATGTAGGTCAGATCAGTTGCCTTAACTGAAGGGGTTTTATATTTCAGTACAGTATCGTTTACCTGATATGTATTTTATTTGTCCGAATACTAGGAAATAGTAATGTGAATAACGTAATACATAAACGTAATATAAATGAGTAAACATTATATTCTGTAGTTATGTAAGGAAGAACAATGTATGCGTTAGACGTTCAAAAAAATCATCCCCGTTACACATTCTCTTATTACGTAAAGGAGATTATGTTAAGGCTTCATTTGTAAGTGTTTGCCTTGCTATTATATTTTCAGTACTGAGCTGGCCAGATCGGTCTTTTTGTTACCGTTTCTATGTTCACTGTTCGAATAACCCCGCGCTAATTACAACTAGGTATTGTTGCAGGCTATCTGACCATGAGGTCTGATCTGTTATCCGTTGTTCACACACGACAACCACTAATGTTCCACCCAATTACAGCCTAACCTTCACAAAGGTAACACGAGGGTATTTGCATGTGATACTTCTGTCATCCGGCATCTGCGAATTGACAGTACACGCGTAATGTTTGTTCGCTATTGTTAGTTCTTTCCCCTCTGAGTAATGTCAATTATATCTTACTTAATGCTTTGTGTCCCACAAGCCCCTCCATTATTGTAATATTTTCTGATAACGCACCGTTGTTTCACATGATTTCATCATTAAAGAAAACAATCATAATTTACTGAATAGAATTTCCACAATCGTAGCTCAGACAGGGAGACCTCACTCTATAAAATCGAAGGGTGAAGTTTCGGTCTCTTCAGATAATGGTACCGTAGTTTAGGGGCCGTAATATGGTGGTGAAGAACGCCATACAGGGGAAAGTAAATGTTGACGGATTGGGCGGTAAACAGTGATGTAAACCTAAAGCCAGGACTTGTGTGTTTTGACGGTTTGTCGTACGTTAATCACTTCAAATGTTGAATGATATATAGATGATGACTTAGCGTTAGCTGAAGATGATCAATCATCAGAAAATGTTGCGAAACGAGAAGCAAGTTTCATTTTCAAAAAGCCTTCAAGAGAAGGTTCATATGAAATGTGAGTGCGTCGTAGTCTTCACTGAAATGAAGGAAAAGTAGAATACCTTCGTTCAACATCAGTGTTATTTAGCTATGTATTCAACTTCACGAAAGTTACCTTCACATTATGCAACATGTTCACATAATCTAGCACGTCGCTACTCCAATTTGTGATACATTGAGTCATTGTAGGCAGAAAGGTCACCGTTCTTGCGAGTGTACCGTACAGAATTGTTAGGGAAGCTCCGCTATCAAGAAATGACCATACCGCTAACTGGCGTGAGGAAACTGAACTATTTTTAGGAAAGCATGCCCCTTTGCTCATGTGTAAACATTTTGGTGACATCATACAACATAATTTCGCACCCACCAGGTTACATTACTGCTTCAGGAGAAAAGCAAAGTTTAAAGAAGCAGGATGGTTTTACGTAAACTGAAGTTGGATGTAGTTGGTATAAATTAAGTACGTTGGCAGGAAGAACAGGATTTTTGTACAGGCGACTACAGAATTATCAACATAAAATCAAACCGGGGAAATTCAATAGTTGGTTTAATGAGTAAAAAAAAAATTGGGCAGTTGGTAAGCTACTACGACCAGCATAATGAAAGAATTATTGTCGGCAAGATGGACACCAAACCAATGCCCACCACAATAGTGCAGATCTATATGCCAACTAGTTTAACGGGTGATGAGGAAATCGAAAGAATATATAAAGAAATAGAAGATTTAATACAATATGTAAAAGGTGACGAGTATCTAATTGTGATGGGAGACTGGAATGCGGTGATAGGCCAAGGAAGAGAAGGTAATGCAGTAGGAGAATTCAGATTGGGACAAAGGAAGGAAATAGGAATTCGGCTGGTTGAATTCTGCACTGATCATAATTTAGTCCTTGCCAATACTTGGTTCAAAGATCACAAACGACGGCCCTTTTGATGAACTCAAATGTTACACCCCTTCCATCTATTCCTTGCAGTTCCGAGGATGGTAACCACTGCACACGATGTGCTGAAATAGAAACACGGGATCACGCAAGGCCGTACCCAAGAATTACTTTCGGTATGGTTACCATTTGAGGGAGGGGGGAGGGGGTTTGCGTCCAAAAACAGAAACTTTAGTAGCAAATATTTTCTATTTTAAAATAAATTTTACAGATATAAACGATTGAAAATTTTTAGAGCAGTACCTTATACAACTCTACAGGTGAAGTAGAAAGGTAAATTCATAACGGTCTGGTGGGCAGAACACTCTTTATCACGCGCGTCCAGTGCGACACAAAGGTTTCTGTCAGTTGTTTAAACATGGAGGGTAACAATATGTTTCACTGCAAGTATTAAATGTATTTAGAGGTGTATTACTTTCTTAAAAATCTTCTAGCGACTCGATAACATGAAAATATTTTCTATATGTTTATTGACATTAATTTTTATGTTACAGAATGCATTAAGAACATAAAAAACATGCGTATATCTCACCAAAATTATGTTCATTTATGTTTTCAACAAATTGTTAAGTATAATCATAGAAAAACTTTCTAAGATGGCACATCCTTTTGCATTCTTTCCTCTCTTCAATTTCTCCAACTTCCTATGACATTTCAAGACCCCCACGCTGTGGTCAGAGCCCACGTCTGATCCTGGGAAAGTCTTGCAATACAACACCCGGTTTCTGAATCTCTGCCTCATCATAATTATGTCCTTTTTATATCTTCCCATATCTCCAGGTCTTGTCCACTTGTACAGCCGTCTTTTGTGGTGTTTGAACCAAGTGCTTTCGGAGGACTAAGTTATGATCAGTGCAGATTTCAACCAGCCGAGTTTCTCTTTTATTCCTTCGTCCCAGTCCAAATTCTCTTACGACATTGCCTTCTCTTCCTTGGCCTACCACTTCATTCCTCTCTCCTATCACAATTAAATTCTCTTTTACTTTTACATATTGTGTAACATCTTCTATCACATCATATCGTCGCTGCCGGGACAAAACCTCCTATGTGAAATAATTTTAGCTTAGAACATTGGCTGGTAAGGTTCTGTCATCTAAGGTGCAATATCGTGTGCATATTGTCAAGGCATTCTCGCTGTTCATAATGTATGTGCTGCGGGTCAGTATATCTCCAAAGCATATTATCACATAGGACGTTTTGTCCCGCCAACGACGATATATTCTTCCGATTACTTCATCATCTTCTGAACTAGCAGGCATATTGATCTACATTATTGTGGTGGGCATTGGTTTGGTGTCTATCTTGACAACAATAATTTGTTCACTATGCTGGTCGTAGTAACTTACCTATTTCCGTACCATGCGAAATTTCAATCCCGCATGCCAAATGGTTTACGATAATTTAATATTGTTCTTATCAGGTCTCACCAATACACTCTAAACTTTTAAAGGTGTATTGTTTTGATACTATTCCCTTTTTAAAGTATAAGACGTAAAGGAGCAACCGTCATGTGTACTTTGCCATTGGGCTTGACCAACCCAACCCTCCTCCACTACCAAAGTAAAAAAAAAACCTTCGGTAAGTACTGTTTTAAAGCCACTTACTTAAAATCTAAGAATGACGAACACTCATCATGTGAAATATTAATTTTTTGAGTCAAACGGCTTAAGAGAAACAAATATTTTTGTCCTCAGGTGGCATCCACCAGTCAAAATACTTTAAAGGTGTATTATTTTATGACTACTTCTAATTTAAAGTCTAAGATATGCAGAAAATACCATCATGTGATATTTCAAACTTGTATGTCAAGAAGTTCAAGAGAAATGACCAGTTTTGTCTTCAGGTCTCACCCCCAGTAAAACACATTAAAGGTGCATTGTTTAAAGAGTACTTGTTATTTAAATCCGAAGACATGTAGCGGTAACCATCTTGTGAAATTTCAACCTCGTATGTCGAATGTTTTCCTTTTCGGGTATTAATCCCCATTTAACCCTTAAAGGCTGAAATTTTGTCAAACTTGTCTTATTATCAGCAAATACACAAATGAGCAATCATTGAGTGAAATTTCAACTTTTCCGGTGAAGGATGTCGGAGTAACGAATATTTAGGTTTTCCAGGTTTTTTCCCCGTTTCAGCCCCTAAGAAGTGGAATTTTTTGAAATCCTTCCTGAGTGGATGCCTATACTGTAGTAGAGATTTATACCCAACATTTCATTTCTTTATCCCCAATAGTTTTGCCAGGGAGTTTATTGATAATCAGTCAGGACATTAAATTTTATACATAGATAGATTTCCTTAGCGATCGCGGAAGAATAGGATCGTTTTGAAATGAGATACATATAGTCCTTGAACTTTTTAGGTGACATGTCACTGTGGGAATTTTCCTTTGGTGTTATTTTCATTCCTAATTTACGGTTTGAATATAACAGAGTCGTACCCACAATTCCGTTCTTGGATATGTGAAATTCGTTGTGTATATTCTCGAGATTGCTCGTCTGTATAAGAGGTAACTAGTTTGGAAAAATAATTTCGATAATTCATCTTTCTCATTTGTAAGAAGTTTTGGTCATAAAAATAACCGAATCTTCTCCAAAATCAGACACATATCCTTTGTACTTGTTTACACTTATACTTGTATCTACTACGCATATCATTCCTTAAGACCTACACTGATCTCAGTGTGGACCGGTAAGAAGATTCCTATTTATAGTATTCAGAACGTATATCATGACACGTTAAACTATGTATCGTCAGAAAGCTGTCATTTGATCTCACTATCTGGAATAGCAGAGGATGAGCTGAAGTGCTTGGGCAGGAATTTTCCACTACTTACGAATTTGCAAATAGAAATACGTATAAAACCTACATGGATCTGTAGTTGAAACTCAGTGGGTGATTGTTCTTGATCGTCTGTAACAAACATTGGTTTCATTTTAAGAATTAACGATATTGCACTCAAACGCTGTGAATCTAAATGTGAGCAATGCTTCAAGTCCATGGAACAATTAGTTACTTAATCACCAGCAAAAACAGCGAAAGCAAATAACTAAGTTACCGTGTTACACTAATAATCCTTGAAATTCACAGAGGGATGACACCTATTAAATGGAAAATCATTACCTCAGTAATACCGTGTTGTCCACTGGCTAGTATTCTCAATATTACTGACCTGATCGATGAAAACCGAAGCCCTGTTGCAAGCCGCATGTCATATCGATTTCTTAACACCTGCCGTGCTCATTTTCATGAGTAAATGTAACTATTCTTAGCTTATGAAATTGCGTGAAGTGTTCTCTCGGGAATCCCTCTTCGCGTTGCTTAGGGTATATTTCAATTTATCGCAAGAATATAAGAACATGGCTTGTTAAGTGATAAACTCTCACTCCCCCCCCGTCGTTCACCAAGGCTCTACATACCCGTGTGGTGATCACAGAACTCCATTTGAATTACCCATTGTTCCCACATTCATTTGAATCACGGAACTGTCATTTTCCCCTACCTCGCCTATTCACCGAATATAGAATGGATTATTCAAAATTGGCCTGTTGACCAATGTTTGAGCTCATTATGGGAGACTTTACTAACAGAGAGTGAGTCCAGGGTCAAATTTAGATCCAATACGGGGGATGTTTTAGATGTAGGGCCTACTATTGTCGTTATTAAGTGTTTGATTTGTTTGAATCGTATTTTCGCTTCCCCTTCTCATCTGCAGATGACGCATCGGCTAAGAGAGGAGGGGACGAAACAGAAGAACCGCACTCGGCGCTCGCCACTACCTGATGGCCACCGCCGCCATATTTATGACGCAATTAACATCAGTGCTGACCACTTCTAATGCCTACCGTGACATATCGCCCGAGCCTGGTCAAATACTTTCCATTGCTTGTGACAGCAAATACTGAGTCAATAAATTACTGTTCTCCCTTCTGAAAAATATACTAAATAACTACAGAAATAAATCTAACTAATGACTAAATGAGGCTGTGTTAAATAATGAGAATATATCATAGGATAAATCGTTGCGTAGAAATGAAATGAAATTCATTTATGAACCATTATTTGTTCCTCCAAAATTACTTCATAACGTAGTTGAATTATTTCAATTTATAAAATACTCCCGTTTACGAAGAATGGCCAGGTCAGATATAAAATATGGACCATTTATTAACATCAGCTTAGGCTCGGCGGTGTGGTGGTGAATCTTCGTCGTTCTGAGCTGAATTTTTCAGTAATTATTGAATGAAATTCCACAGCCTGTTTCCAGTAATTCGACCGGGTCAGGAATGGACTGAACGAAGCCCCCTTCTAGCGGCGAGGATGGGAATTGTGCCGGGTGCCGAGACCAATCGCACTCCCCTGGGGCAATGATCTTTGTCCAGCTAAATCTCACATGCAGTGACCGGGATTTGAACCACGGAACCCAGCGATGAGAGGCCGGCGCGCTGCCGCCTGAGCCACGGAGGCTCTTAACAATTACTGAATATAATAACGAATATGATTAAAAGAAGGGTATACTAGTATGTAAAATATGATCAATTTTGGTTTTAGATCACGCAGAGTGGGCACAGAAGCAATCCCGCAATTACAAATGGTTTTAGAAAGGAGGCTGCAAATGTTCAGGACCAATGTTGTGGCATTTATTTTCATTAAAATTTATTAGACATGGTACATTGCAAATTTGTGTTTGAGTGTATGAGAAGTAGAAATTGACTTTAAGGACAGGTGACAAACTAATGTTCACAGATAACTGCAAATGGAAAAGAAAAAACATCAAAAATTAAAAATGATATGAGAATGGGTTGCTCCCTCTCATTATGCGTCAACTGC
This sequence comes from Anabrus simplex, assembly GCF_040414725.1. Lineage (NCBI taxonomy): Eukaryota > Metazoa > Arthropoda > Insecta > Orthoptera > Tettigoniidae > Anabrus > Anabrus simplex. Next base: position 1,310,519,321 of record NC_090265.1, on the reverse strand, counting down.
GTTATATATATACAATCAGAATTTGGTCTGTACATTGCTCAGAATTGGAAAATAATGGTATTTCTGTATCGGTCATATCCACAATAACAAGGTAATGCACTTTTTACTTTTCCGTAATTTCTGTCTGTATGTATGTACACGCATCACGAGAAAACGGCTGAAGATAATTTAATGAAATTCAATAAGTAATGACTAAAATTATATAGAATCAACTTTCCGATCATTTATGTCGTATATGTTTTTACATTACCGGCTATGATAACAAAGATATTCATGCATTTCGATTGTTGTTGCTAAGTCCGTATCAACGACAAGCCACAAGAAAATGGGTAACCAGAATTTAATGAAAATCTGTATATGAAGTCAAGGAATAAGGAACTACAGTCTAAGCTATAAACAATTTTATTCACCCTGGACGAATTTGTAGTTTAGGGTAAGGTATCTAAAGTTTAATTTTAAAATACCTTTGTTTTCGGTCCTATCGAAAAGTACTACATAACAAAAGTTATAGAGAAAACAATTTCCGATCATTTATTTTGTATTCTGTTTTACCGTACCGACTAAGCTAAGAGTGCTATTTCAGAGTCGGAAGAAAACTAAATGTGAAGGCCTACAATATCGGAAGCGCATAACATTGATCAACAATAACATTACATTGACCATTGTTTATTGTGATATTCTTTGTAGCTTATGCTGTCACTCATCTCCAGCCAGACTGAATATTGGCAGGAAATAGCTGGGAAGTTAGAAAACTTTCTTCTTTAGCATACCATTCCTCTGGTTTATACATTTTACAATCCTGCTGGTATGTAACAGATTAGTTCGTCATAGTATTCTGGCTATCCGATCCCTACTCTGACGCACTGTTTAGAATGAGCAGTGTGCACACTTAAGGCAGACGCTTACTTAGTAGTAGTAGTAGTAGTAGTAGTAGTAGTAGTAGTAGTAGCAGTAGTATAACCTGGTCAATAATTACAATTTAGGATTATTCTAAATTATAGCACCACAATACAATAAGTAACTCAAAATTCACCCGTGAAAAGAACCGTTTCTTAAGAAAAACTTCTTCCTCTTCACTTTTACTAAATTAATTTATTCCCAATTAGCAGTAAAGAGCGGGTTTCTCCTCTGGCTTGGAGGGAAAATTTGCCTCCAAGTAGGTAGATTTCCCGCCACTAGTGTAGTGAAATGAGATTTTCCGACTCATTGGACACTTCTAGGAAACAGATTAATAAAAATGCTTAGTTTTTGTCCTGGAACTCTCCAATATTCGACCCGCACCCCTACCGAAAAACCGGAAGAGTGTTCACGGATCACGGCTGTCTGCGGCTTGGTCATTCCAGCTGTGGAACGTTGGACTGTTAGATCAGCAGCGTTGTAGTCTGCTATTTGTTAAAAGTGATAAAATATGTGGTTTTTCATTTGGTCGAGTATTTCATATGAAAGTATTGCTTTCAATTCGCGGTATTCCTACTGGCCCCATTGAAATGACCTACGTTCCCTTCAGTTGCGAAAACCGCTAAGATTGTCTTTCCGAGGATGTCAAAAGGCAGCTGGAGAGAGTGAGTGTCTGCCATTATAATGAAAACACTCCAACCTGATTGTGACTTACGGTAGGCAAGCGAGCCTACCACTACAATGCAAATTCTCTAACCCAGTCTTCATTTAACTTCCCCGTCACGTTTCTAGGGTAATGTTAAAAGCTATGCAATTTAATACACTTGCTCACAACGTGTACACTACCTAACCTAGAATTCTGTACACATTGTAGAATTCTTTAGTGAATCACGGGTACATCAGGTAGTAAACTACTAAAATAATAAAAGTAAACGGAGAACCAATCCACTGCATCAGATTTGGTGATGACATTTTACTGGTTGCAGATTGAGTAAATGTTGGAAGTGATAGCAGCCCAACTCAAACTCTACAAACTAAAAATCATTGTTCACAAAATAAATTTCCTTACTGTGAACAAGGCTGCACTGAGAACCTGTAAAATGCTGTAGAAGAAGTAAAGAAAATCTGTTAGTTGGCAAGCATTTTCAGCACAGATGTGCTTCTGAATGAAATAGAATGAAATATATTTTAAATTCGCGACCTCAACCCGAAATGGTGCAGCTTCTTTAGGCACACCCCCAGTGGAGGTGGGCTGCATGTACCTAATTTTACCACATTCCAGCCCTCTTACCAATTATACATTTTTGATAGTACTGAAAATTGAACACGGTTCTTCTAGGATGGCGTCTAATAGTGATAATCATTACACTACGGAGGTGAGACTGAAATAAACAAAAATAGCATTGGTTAAACAAGCTTGCTGAACAAGGAAGGACATATTAATCAGCAGGCAAATGAGTATCGAGATAAGGAAAAATTTGTGCAATGTCCTTCATTTAGACTCTGTTATTTTATGGGCTTAAAATCTGGGCAGTTGGAAGAAATGGGAAATCTTGGCTACAAGATTTCAACACATGAAATCGTTCCTGTTGAATCATACTAAACGTATCGCTTTCAATGGTGATAAAAATGCACTGAAATATTAATTCTCTTCACTGCTTGCATAGGCTTGTAAGATAAATACGGCAAGCAGAAAGTACGGCTTTAGATGAAATATCGTATGGCTTTTAGTGCCAAAATATCCCAGGACGGATTCGGCTCGCCAGGTGCAGGTCTTTCTATTTGACTCCCGTAGGCGACCTGCGCGTCGTGATGGGGATGAAATGATGATGAAGACAACACATACACCCAGCCCCTGTGCCATTGGAATTAACCAATTAAGGTTAAAATCCCCGACCCGGCCGGGGATCGAACTCGGGACCCTCTGAACCGAAGGCCAGTACGCTGACCGTTCAGCCAACGAGTCGGACATCATACATGGAGGAGTACACACACGCGTAGAACCATAAAAAGTTTTGACTGCATCTTTCTGTATATAATGGTTGCACCTGAGAAAACCACTATACCACTAAACCACAGTCCCAGCGGTCCATGCTAGTACCCGATCTAACCGATAAATATACAGCAGCAAGCTACGTGTAGCGAGACACTTCACGCGAAAAACACACAGCATCCCTACCAATAAGGGACCTAACGGCCTGGTATACGAGAACCGTGATAAAGCTGAAATCATAGCGGACTCGATAGAGGCGGCTTTCACTGCGAACGAAATACCATCTGACCCCGCCTTCATCAGGCAAACTGAGGCAAATGTAGCAGAATTCCTTGAAAACGCACTTAAGCCGGAGGTTAAAAGGACAAATATACACGATATTAAGTGGATTATAGGTCATCTTAACCCCAAGAAGCGAGTTGGCCGTGCGCGTAGAGGCGCGCGGCTGTGAGCTTGCTTCCGGGAGATAGTAGGTTCGAATCCCACTATCGGCAGCCCTGAAAATGGTTTTTCGTGGTTTCCCATTTTCACACCAGGCAGATGCTGGGGCTGCACCTTAATTAAGGCCATGGCCGCTTCCTTCCAACTCCTAGGCCTTTCCTATCCCATCGTCGCCATAAGACCTATCTGTGTCGGTGCGACGTAAAGCCCCTAGCAAAAAAAAAAACCCAAGAAGGCGCCTGGCCCAGACGAGATCCAGAATATTATAATTAAGAAATTAACTCACAAAGCCCTAACACTACTTACCATAATCTTCAATGCAATGTTCAGACTCCAATATTACCCTGAACAATGGAAAAGTGCTAGGATCCTCGTATTTGGAAAACCAGGCAAAGACAAATCAGACCCCAACAACTACAGGCCCATCAGCCTTCTGGACGCCCTCAGTAAAGTATTCGAGAAAATACTACTGAAAAGGTTAATAGGGCATATCAAGGAAAAAAGCATAATTCGCAACGAGCAGTTTGGCTTTAGGAACGGACATTCTGCCCCACACATGCTCACACGATTCATAGAACAAGCCACCATAGGCCTCAATAAACGAAGAGGTACAGGTTCGGTGTTCCTTGATATCCAGAAAGCATTTGACAAAGTCTGGCACGAAGGCCTACTAGCGAATTCCACCCAGGCTATATAAGACTTATAAAATCTTATCTGGAGGGCCGAGAGTTCAAAGTAGACGGACACAACACACTGTCAAATATGCGTAGGATTAGATCGGGCGTAGCCCAAGGGTCTCTTATCGGCCCAATCCTCTTCGTCCTGTATACAAAGGACATGCCTACTACAGAACTCACTACCACACACCTCTACGCTGATAACACCGCTATCACAGTTCAATATCCACAAATAGCGTGCGCTCGAAAGAGGCTTCAAGTAGCGCTAAGAACTCTCGAGACATGGCTAACCCAATGGCGCATCATGATCAATGTTGACAAGTGCCAAGCCGTGCTGTTCACTAGGAAGAACAGACGCACAAGCAGACCAGCCAGCATAAAACCACTAAAGCTTTTCAACCAAGATATAGTATGGCATGACAGAGCCAAATACCTAGGAGTAGTCCTAGACAGAAAGCTCACCATGCTACACCACATCAAAGATATACAAAGAAAAGCACACATACGACTTAGCCAGCTATATCCTATACTGAACAAATGTCCGGCTCCATGGCTGAATGGTTAGCGTGCTGGCCTTTGGTCACAGGGGTCCCGGGTTCGATCCCCGGCAGGGTCGGGAATTTTAACCATCACTGGTTAATTTCTCTGGCACGGGGCCTGGGTGTGTGTGTCGTCTTCATCATCATTTCATCCTCATCATGACAAGAAGGTCGCCTAAGGGCGTCAAATCGAAAGACCTGCACCTGGCGAGCCGAACATGTCCTCGGACACTCCCGGCACTAAAAGCCATACGCCATTTCATTTCACTGAACAAATGTCCAGTATAAACACTGAAGTAGCCATAAACATGTATAAAGCCCTAATCAGACCAATAATCATGTACGCAGCCCCAGCGTGGGGGTTCACTGCAATGACGAACCTAGATAAGCTGGAATTAATACAAAATAAATGCATACGAGCAGCGGCCAGACTCCCTTACTACACGCCAATACGCCAACTATGCGGTATTGCGAAAGTCAGCTCAATAAGGCACCACATACGCAAACAGACACTAAAAATTTACAGAAAGTCATGGAATAATAAGATCAACCCGTTAGTAAGCGGGACCGGACGCTACGACGTCGATCTTTACACAATGAATCCCACACCGAAGCACATTCTGTTCAGCCACAGGGTTGGGTGAGCGAGGGGCCGATAGCTGACCCCCTCCCCCAAGCTGACACCTATATACCACATAAACCCACACACTGCAGACACCTATGTAAATATGTTTCAGCTGTCCTAGACCCAGGGCCCAGGCGAGGAAGATTGATAAGAAGTACAACTTAAGATGACGACGGCTACGCAGCCAGACGGCCAAGGACATATCAATCCACCTCCGCCCCCGACAGAGACATGGGAGCGGAACACCAGCCCTCGCCCTACAAACAGCACTAATATCTATCCGTTTAATGAGTTATTTCACTCATATTTAGGTAGAACGCTGGACATGAGAGCAGGCAAACAACTGGCCCTCCAATAAGAACCTGTATATACATATGTTATTAATAACCTTAGTTTTAGATCTGCAGTGACAAGTGTGTTCCAACAACACCATATGGAGGGACATCGACAGGCGGAAGAAGATATTCCCTTGCATGTAAGGCTTGGCTATAATTCCCCCTCTCCAAAAGGAGACTTAGCACCAGGGACTGCTGGCTGCTGGAGAATGGGACGAACCTGTGGCCCAAAGCCAAGACGCTAGCAGACCCGAGCCGACCCGGCAGTGACAAGAAGAACTGATCCCCATAATAAGAGAAAATGGCAAGGAAATGGTTATGATTGCATGACACATATTCCTAATTAACACAACCTCTGATCTTTTCAAGCCCACATCCTTGCATGTGCTATCAAAAGATGTCAGATTTTACATGTAGGCTCTTTCTTCTTTCTGCCTAAGTGGTTTTCCCTGATCCTTCAATACCATACCTCAACACCACCTAACTAATACAAACTCTTGCCGTGGTAGCTAGTCTAACTCGGAAACCGCCAGATACTCCTTGTATCACTTCCCACTTCCCACTCTCCCTACTATCTCTTTTCTACTCAGAAACTAATAGCGTGTCAGAGGCAATGTAGATTGTGTCGATTGCCACGCCGAGGGAGCGGGCTACGAGGGCCCCCCCGTAAAAAAAAAAAGAATACGTGTGGCGAAGAGGACGAGCGTGACTGTCGTAGCGTGAAGACGTACGTGCTTCCCACTGACTCACCTCTCCTCGCCAGGCGAACTGTACTTTCCCAGTACTAGTCAGGCAACTGTACTTGTTGGTACACTTCCGAAAGAGAATTTGTCAGAGCTGAGCAGTTTTCAGTGCTCGCTTTCTCTTTCAGGAATTTATTTCAGGAGGACTAGGATGACTACGGCGGACAACGAGATGGACTGGGACGCCTACAGGGACAGGTGCGACCCCTCTGACGGCTTCGTGTTCTGAGAGAGCTCCGCAACCCCCGTGGGCCAGGCTCTCCTCGTGTACCACAGGCCGGGAAAGGACGCCGCCACTGAGCGGGACATGGTCCTGCAGATGATGCGCCACCCCGTGTCCAGGGGGCCAAGATCTCCCCTACGCAGCATGTCGAGAGCTTCCTCCCTGGAGGTTTAATCATCAGGAACCACAGGCAGGAGTTTTTTTTTTTTTTGCTAGGGGCTTTACGTCGCACCGACACAGATAGGTCTTATGGCGACGATGGGATAGGAAAGGCCTAGGAGTTGGAAGGAAGCGGCCGTGGCCTTAATTAAGGTACAACCCCAGCATTTGCCTGGTGTGAAAATGGGAAACCACGGAAAACCATTTTCAGGGCTGCCGATAGTGGGATTCGAACCTACTATCTCCCGGATGCAAGCTCACAGCCGCGCGCCTCTACGCGCACGGCCAACTCGCCCGGTCACAGGCAGGAGTGCCTGGACAATATCGCGAGGTATCTCTCTCAGATATACCTGGTCATTTTGGCTACCAGGGAGAGACGACACACCAGGGGTGTTCGACGCCTATCGATGAAGGTTCCTTACCAGCACGGCCGCCACCCAGACGGACAGGAAGGACCGATGGACTAGGAATAAGGCGGTTAATACCGACTTAGTCCTCCCGCCCACGCCGGAGACCAGCGACGCCACCACGGAGGTGGAGCATGCTGCACCCTGGCACCGCGATTGTGCGACCCGTCTGAGCGGCTCGGCACTGAGAAGTGGACGCAAACCGCTCCTCCAAGGAGCACCTCTGCAAGATGAACGCAGACCCGGGCCTACCAGGAAGGGCCTATCACCAGGGCGCAATCCAGAAAGACGCTCCAGACGGCAGACAGCAACAAGGCAGTAGAGGACGACGCCCCCTGGCGTTCGGATTAGCTATCCAAGCCCAGCCCGCCAGCGTGTCTGTCGAGCTGCAGACATCGACATGCGCCCCACAGGACAGGAAATGCAGTCGGGTGTAGCACCGACCGACGCCACCGCCGGCAGCCAGGAGGAGTGAGAAGACGGTGACGCAGCGGGACCGCCAGCTACCCCGGGGTCACCAGGCCAGGGGAAGGGCCACCAGGACGAGGCCTCTTCCCCTGCCGAGAAGAAACCCCCGAGAAGAAGACAACGCCATCCCCGGACCAGGAGGCAGAAGACGACGCCGGGCACGAGGAGAGGGCCGCCCAGCCGCAACCTAGGACTGCTCCCAGGACAGCAGTAGACGGAGGAGCCAACCAGGAGAGGACCTCAGTGAGTAGCGGCAATCAGGTGAGACTGAGACGTCCCCCTCAGCAGCACTTGCAGTGTTTCCGCTGTTTGAGGTGGGGCTACCGGCAGGGGAGTTCTGGGCTCCTAGTGAGGTGCAACAATTGTGGGAGTGATCACTACTACACTGTCTCCGCTGCACTTACGGAGGCGCCAGTGTGCGCCAACTGCGTGGGAGGCCACCCGACCTCCCATCGCAGTTGCCCTGTTTACCGGACTATGGCTCAGGCAGAGAAGAAGGAGGCCCGGCGTCATGACCCACCCCCTTCCAGGAGCCCCCCACATCGAGGCGGGCTTGGCCTCATTCTCCGGTATCGGAGATTGGGTACGAGGGACCCCAAGGAGGTGGCGCCGTGAGGCAAGCCCTAGTGGTACTAGACGCATGGCGCCGCAACCGGCAAGGCCCGCGCTAGTCACGGCAGTGCCCTTGACGGACTGATCCCCTAGCAGACCGAATGGCGAGACGATGGATCATGACTGGTGCATGATAACTCTTCTCAACTAACACAACCACTGGACCTTTCCAGCCCACATCCTTGCGTTTGCTATCACAAGATGTCAGGTTTAACATCTTTTCTGCATATGTGGTTTTCCCCTGACCCGTCAATATCACACATTAACACCACCTTGCCAACACAAACTCTGGCCGTGGTAACGAGTCTGACTCGGAAACCGGCAGATACTCCTTGTATCACTTCCCACTCTTCCCATTTATCTGTTTCTTCTTAGAAATAGTAGCATGTTGGAGGCCATGTAAATTGAGTCGATGGTCTCGCAAGGGGAGCGGGCTTCGGCCACCCCCAACTCCCCCCCACCCCGTAAAAGCACGTGTGACGAGTCCAGGAGAGACGGACGAGAGTCTGGGCTGCAATATCAGTCTCCGATGCCTTGCTAACTGCTTTCAAGTTTTGCTATTTGCATTACGCCGCACCAACACAGATAGGTCTTATGGCGACGATGGGACAGGAAAGGCCTAGGAATGTGAAGGAAGCGGCTATGGCCTTAATTAAGGTAGAGCCCCAGCATTTGCCTCGTGTGAAAATGGAAAATGGGAAACTACGCGAAACCATCTTTGGAGCTGCCGACTGTGGGATTCGAACCCGCTATCTCCCGGATGCCAGCTCACAGCTGCGCGCCCCTAACCGCACGGACAACTCGTCCGGTTTTCAAGTTTCGTAAATAGAACAATGTGTCAGATGTTTACATTATAATGTGCTTTAGACTTCCATCATTCTCCATTGAGTTTTGGGCTTCACTGATAGCCTTGGTAGCCCTTTTGCCACTGTTGGTTCATTAATTTCAGCGTGACCGAGCTCGATAGCTGCAGTCGCTTAAGTGAGGGCAATATCCAGTATTCGGGAGATAGTGGGTTCGAACCCCACTGTCGGCAGCCCTGAAGAATGTTTTCTGTGGTTTCCAATTTTCAAAGCAGGCAAACGCCGGGGCTGTACCTTAATTAAGGCCACGGCCGCTTCGTACCCAGTTCTAGCCTCTCCTTGTCCCATCGTCGCCATAAGACTTATCTGTCTCTGTGGGACGTAAAGCCAATAGCACAAAAATAAATCAGCGCGGAGAATTCTAGAATATCTTCTGTCCTGTAATTAAGTCGTGCGCATGTAACTCGCCCTGTGGTATTCTCTTTACAGGGAATTGATTGTTGTACTCATGTTGTTGTTGTTGTTGGATAATTACCTATAATTTTAACTTTACTTTATTATCACTTGTAATGTTAAGTTAGTAGGAGCTCAACCTATAGTTTTGTAAGCCGTAGTGTTAAGTGTGTGAAATGTTATTTGATGACTAGCTGATGTACCCGCGCTCGCTACGGGATTCTCAGAAAGACTGGCTCGGTGGTTTTCCTAACTGAATTCAACATAGGTCAATACAAAAACGTCAGTAGGAATGTATCGATTGAAAGCAATGTTATCATATAAAATACTCGATCAAATGAAAAACCACACACTTTCTCACTTTCAGCGAACAGTACTACGTTGCCGATCTAACAGTCCAAAGTTCCAGAGCTGGAATAACCAGGTCGCAGACTGCCGTGAACATTCCTCTGTCATTACTCCATTAAATATGCACACTACTCATTCCAATCAGTGTCTCAGAGTAGGGATTGAATAGCTCGAATGTTATGGTGAACCAGTGTGTTACGTACCAGTAGTATCAGAAAATTTATGAAACAGAGGAATGGCATGCTAAAGAAGAAAGTTATCTAACTCCCCAGCTACTTCCCGCCAATATACAGGCAGGCTGTAACACTCGGTACGACCAGACGAGTTGGCCGTGTGGTTAGGGGCGCGCAGCTGTGAGCTTGCAACCGGGAGATAGTGGATTCGAACCCCACTGCCGGCATCCCTCAAGATGGTATTCCGTGGCTTCCCATTTTCACACCAGTCACACCAGTCTGTACCTTAATTAAAGCCAAGGCCGCTTCCTTCACACCCATATTCCTATCCTATCCCATCGTCGCCATAAGACCTACCTCTGTCGGTGCGACGTAAAGCAAATTAAAAACCTCGGTACGTTTCAGTAATCCTATCTATCGGGGATGAGTGGAAACATAAGACAAAAAGCACATCACAACAAACTATGACCAATGTAATGTTATTGTTAACAAAGTTTATGAGCTTTCTATAGGCTACTGCAGGCATTCACATTAGTTTTCTTTCGACTGTGTGATATATGAGCTTCTTACAAAATTATTTATATCGTAGTCTGTAGTTCCTTATTCTCACACCTTACATACCGATTTTCACTAAATCCTGTTTATCACTTTCTCGTGACTCGGCGCTGACGTGGACTTAGTAACAAAAATCCAAATTCATGAATATTTCTGTGATTATATGAGGTACGGTAACAATGTATAAGACATGACTGATCGGAAATTTAATAACTTCTTACATAACTACTACTAACATATGACATAACTAAAGTTATGCTAGTTATGTGGTATTTATCGATACGACCATTGATGATATATATAACATTTTTGAGAATTAAATCTCAGGCCTTCCCATAAACTACCATTTCACTCAGTGTGAACAAAATGATTAATGACCTAAATTATAGCGACTTATTCCCCGACTATGTATACCAATTTTCGTGAAGGTACGACCACTAATATAATAAATATTTGAGAATTAAACTTTAGGCCTTCCCCTAAACTACCATTTTTCTCAGCTTGAAAACAATTATGTATAGCCTATAATTTAGCGACTTATTTCTCGTCTTTGTCTACCGATTTTCATTAAGATACGACCACTAATAACATAAATATTCGAAAATTAAATACTAGGCATTCCCCTAAACTGCCATTTCACTCAGCGTGAATACAATTATTTATGGCCTAGATTATATAGCCTTATTACGCCGACTTTGCATACCGATTTTCATTAAGACACGACCACTAATAACATACATATTTGAGAATTATATTTCAGGCCTTCCCCTAAACTACCATTTCATTCAGCGTGAATAAAATTATGTATAGCCTAGATTGTAGTGGTTCATCACTCGAGTTTACATACCGATTTTCATTAAATTCTCTTCAGCCGTTTTCTTGGGATGCGTGTACATACATACTTACATACATACAGACAGACAGACAGACAGACAGACAGACAGACAGACAGACAGACAGACAGACAGACAGACAGACAGACAGACAGACAGACAGACAGACAGACAGACAGAAATTACGAAAAAGTAGAAAATGCATTTTCTTGTTACTGTGGACATGATCGATACAGAAATAACATTCTTTTCGAATTCTGAGCAATGTACAGACAAAACTCATTTTCCGCGGAATTGCTTGTTGTACTCCAGCTGTTGTTGTTGTTGGGTAGTTGTGTTTAAAATTTACTTTATTGCTTGCTGTACTCCAGCTGTTGTTGTTGTTGTTGTTGTTGTTGTTGTTGGGTAGTTGTGTTTAAACTTTACTTTATTGCTTGCTGTACTCCAGCTGTTGTTGTTGTTGGGTAGTTGTGTTTAAAATTGTCTTTATTATCATTTGCAGTGTTAAGCTAGTGGTAAACTCAACCAATAGTATTGTAAGCCGTAGTGTTAAATAGTCTACTGGAAATACTTAAGTTGTGTGTGAATTTGTATATCGATGGCCTAGAATGAAAACCTCGTATCTCACAAAGTTCTTCCTATCCATTATTTCCCTTAAGACTGGTTACGCCTCCCAGCCACGCATGAATATGCAGTCCATCAGAACAATGTTCGTTGTGTTCCTTTTTCCTATGCCGACGTGTGAAGAAAAATGAACCTTACCGTACCGTACTATAGGAAAGTATGTCTGCGTGACTTATTTACTAACTCCTAGAGTATAATTTTTATAAGGTTCATTTTCCTTTACGCGTCAGCATAGGAAAATAAACCCAACGAACATTGTTCTGATGGACTGCATACCCAAATGTGGCTGGGAGGCGTCACCAGTCTTAGGGGAAATAATGGTTAGGAAGAACGTTTTGAGCTACGAGGTATTCAGTCTAGGCCATCGATATGGTGATGCTGGATTTAGAAAGTTGAACTGTGTCCTGCAATATTTTCTTTCCTAGTAATTGCTTGTTGTACTCTTGTTTTTGTTGTAGTAGTAGTAGTTGTTGATGTTATTATTTGGTAATCATGGTTTTAACCTTACTTTATTGTAACTTGTAATGTTAAGCTGGTAGTAGGCTCAACCTATCGTATTGTAAGCCATAGTGTTAAGAACTGGATGTACGACAACGACAACGATGATTGTGATAATGATGCTGATGATATTTAAGTACTGGTGTCATATTAGCAATTAATATCGTCCCTATATGAATCCTACGCATTTTTAGGGGATCAATATCACAAAAAAGTATTTACTAACCAAAAAACAAGCACATTTGTTAAAATATATATGTATTGGACTATAATTCATGTCATATAACGTTTTCAATAAAATGTAAAACAAAATACCTGCACCGCATATTCAATTTTTCATCAACAACGCGTTCATATAGTACGGTTAATGCCATCATTCTCAAATGCGGTTATAAATATAGAAACACTGTGCACCATTAAAATTGGTTTTGTACTTCTCAACCAATGCAGAACAAACAGATTTGTGACTAGTAATTCAGAAGGTCTCTAAATGGCACTATTTGTGCACTGGGTGGAAATATAACACGAACATACATTACCAGTTTATATCACTGAATCATAACGCTTCGCTGCTTTTGAAATGTTTCACGAATTCTACATAACATTTTACTCAACACAATGAAGCAAATGGTTACAATTGAAACTGAGATTTCAACGCTGCCATTTTGAAATGCTGTTTTTCTGATAAAGTTATTTCAGAATGATGTGGTAATCATTTCAATATATTTTCCATTTGTTACTGACTAGGTGTATTACCCGACGCTCCCGGGCACATTATTGATTTTTTACTTTTAAATATATTACCTGTTAATTATGCGTATGGCGTCGACTAAAGTAAGAACTATTTGGTATATTAGGAGCTTTTGTTTTGTGTTTAATTTCAAATTATATTCATATAATTTTTATCGTTAATTAAGCTAAACTCGATCAGTTTTTACATTTTATTCATCGCCACTTCTCACCATGCCTATACAGCTGAACTGGTACTCAAATGGTATCCAGAGTGTCACAATACATCTCAGCAGGCGAGAAGTCAGTGAGATGAATAGTGACACTCCCCCTGTCATTTAAGTCCATGTTCAGCACTTATCGGCATAGTGATTCAGAAGAGATGAAAAATAAAATGTTCAAACTGACCAAGATTAGTGTTGATTACACAGTTTTCGGGGTCGCTAGGCAGACTGGTGACAGTTCCAGTAACAGTTAAAAAGTGTAAATTATAGTTATAATGCGTCGCGTATATACATTAGGTTATAACTTATTATTTGTTTGAAAAGATCAGCTACTTCCCAGACAATCTGGGCTGCCATAAAGAAATACTTTAATGCAAAACTAAATATCTCAAACTAAAACATTTTACACGTAACAACATTTCTAAATTTGCAAAAGGGTTCATAAACTATCAATCAACGTCCAAATTAATCATTAAAAATCACTTCAAGAAAGTAATACAATTCCTAAAAGACAAGTTGTGAAAGAGATAATGACCAACATGTCGACGCCTTACTTCTAAAACCTCGTATGTCGCAATGCTCTTTCTACCAATTATTTTCCTTAAGACTGGTCACGCCTCCCAGCCACCTATTGATATGCAGTCCATCAGAACATTTTTCGTTATGTTCATTTTCCTATGCTAATGTGTAAAGTAAATTGAACCTTAAATGCATTATACTGTAGGAATGCGTAAATAAGTGATGCAAACAACATCCCTAATATTCGGTATGCTAAGGTCCATTTTCCTTTACACCTCAGCATAGGAAATTGAGCACAATGAAAATTGTTCTGGTGAACTGTATATCAGTATGTGGCCGGGAGGCGTGGCTAGTCTTAAGGAACATAATGAATAGGAAGAGCATCGGGACATACGAGGTTTTAGAAGTAAGCCGTCGATATCCGAGATTTTAGATGCCGATATGTGCTAAGCTTGTACTTAAATGACATCCGGGATGTCACTCTGTCACTATTCATCTCACTGACCCTGAAAACTACGACCGGAGAGTTAATATTAATCTAAGTATTTTTAGGGGTTAAATCCGAAGGCAGCCCATTCTGTACGACTGATAAGGGATCTTTGGGCTCTCAACTTGGGTGTATAATTCGGCGACCATAGGGCACATAGCTGAGTCTAGCTCTTCACTTTCATATTTTCTCTTCAATCCCTTATGATCTTTCGACTCCGATGGTATTATACTGTATTAGTGAAGCCTAGGGAGTCTTTCATTTTGACTTCCTTCTTAGGTCTTTCCCTTTCATTTGCGGATACCTTCAGTCTTCGAAATGTCCAACCTTTCCATTTCTAAAGATAAGATAGTTGTCCGGTTACATTTCCTCTTAAAAATCACCACCACCCCAAGCTCGTTTTGTTCCACAACCGGGTTAGGATTTGCGTAGCACGCTGAGCTCGTGTGTGCTGGCTGGAACCCGCACTCAACTTCAGTGTTGTTTGTTGTAATGGCAGTGGTGGTGTTGATGACAAATACCGCTGCCTTCAGTCCCGGGTTTCAGTCCCGCACAGCTCTCTACAGCAATATTGTACAATCTTGCCCTTCTTTGCTTTAATAGCAGAAAAGAATCGGGTGGGGGGGAGGGGCATCAACACCCCATGTGGTAACACACGTTCCTCATTTTCACGTGGATACTGCAGGGTTAAACCGTCAGGAGCAGTATCAAGCGAACTGTGATTATTTTAATATTTTTTTCGGTGTGTTTATATCCATTTTGGAAACAATTTGCAGTATCAAAACTGTATATGAACAATCCTATAGGGTCAGAATACCACTACTATGACTATAATCTGCCACAGCTGATTGATTCCTAAAAGCGCATTAAGGAACAACTCTTCTCTGTTCTGTGTTCCATCATCTGTTAAGACTCACATTTAATGAAATGACTTAGAGCATATATGAATATACTGCATGTACACTGACTGACAGAGCAAATGCAACACCAAGAAGGAGTGGTCAGAACTTTATGCCAATTGCAGGGTAGACTGACGTCACTGAGGTATGCTCATGATGTGAAATGCGCCGCTGTGCTGCGCACGTAGCGAACGATAAATGGGACACGGCGTTGGCGAATGGCCCACTTCGTACCGTGATTTCTCAGCCGACAGTCATTGTAGAACGTGTTGTCGTGTGCCACAGGACACGTGTATAGCTAAGAATGCCAGGCCGCCGTCAACGGAGGCATTTCCAGCAGACAGACGACTTTACGAGGGGTATGGTGATCGGGCTGAGAAGGGCAGGTTGGTCGCTTTGTCAAATCGCAGCCGATACCCATAGGGATGTGTCCACGGTGCAGCGCCTGTTGCGAAGATGGTTGGCGCAGGGACATGTGGCACGTGCGAGGGGTCCAGGCACAGCCCGAGTGACATCAGCACGCGAGGATCGGCGCATCCGCCGCCAAGCGGTGGCAGCCCCGCACGCCACGTCAACCGCCATTCTTCAGCATGTGCAAGACACCCTGGCTGTTCCAATATCGACCAGAACAATTTCCCGTCGATTGGTTGAAGGAGGCCTGCACTCCCGGCGTCCGCTCAGAAGACTACCATTGACTCCACAGCATAGACGTGCACGCCTGGCATGGTGCCGGGCTAGAGCGACTTGGATGAGGGAATGGCGGAACGTCGTGTTCTCCGATTAGTCACGCTTCTGTTCTGTCAGTGATAGTCACCGCAGATGAGTGTGGCGTCGGCGTGGAGAAAGGTCAAATCCGGCAGTAACTGTGGAGCGCCCTACCGCTAGACAACGCGGCATCATGGTTTGGGGCGCTATTGCGTATGATTCCACGTCACCTCTAGTGCGTATTCAAGGCACGTTAAATGCCCACCGCTACGTGCAGCATGTGCTGCGGCCGGTGGCACACCCGTACCTTCAGGGGCTGCCCAATGCTCTGTTTCAGCAGGATAATGCCCGCCCACACACTGCTCGCATCTCCCAACTGGCTCTACGAGGTGTACAGATGCTTCCGTGGCCAGCGTACTCTCCGGATCTCTCACCAATCGAACACATGTGGGATCTCATTGGACGCCGTTTGCAAACTCTGCCCCAGCCTCGTACGGACGACCAACTGTGGCAAATGGTTGACAGAGAATGGAGAACCATCCCTCAGGACACCATCCGCACTCTTATTGACTCTGTACCTCGACGTGTTTCTGCGTGCATCGCCGCTCGCGGTGGTCCTACATCCTACTGAGTCGATGCCGTGCGCATTGTGTAACCTGCATATCGGTTTGAAATAAACATCAATTATTCGTCCGTGCCGTCTCTGTTTTTTCCCCAACTTTCATCCCTTTCGAACCACTCCTTCTTGGTGTTGCATTTGCTCTGTCAGTCAGTGTATATCCATTCGTCATTCTGAAGGTTAGTTGAATCACCAATACCTAATTCATCTACTACCGTAGGAAATTCTGGAGACACTTAACTGCCATACGCCAGGAATAAGGGGTGAGTTCGCTCCCAGTCACTTTCAACACAGAGCTACAGTAGCAAGTGTTAATGAGTATCCGTGTGTTAAATCCACTCAAACACAACAAACGTCTCCCTAAATCTTACTTTTACAACATTAATCACAGAGATTGTATAAGGGTAATGTTACTAATCATCACCATACCTCGAGGAGAAAAATTGTGAAAAATTATTTCACAACATAACGTATAATGGAATTGTTATTTACGAATGTAAATCAGTTTTTTTAACCAATACATCTCGTCCTACTAACTAAACAGAATATTTTCTAAAGACATTTATTTGGAGTGTGCTGTTATGAATTCTTGACTATGATAACAAAAAGCACCTACAATACTTAGAAAAGTCGGATCGGGTGCGGATTACAAAAACTACTCGGACAGACAAGAAAACAAACGTGGAAATTCTTAAAGTAAACGTTATCCACTTCAAGTATAACTTCTTTTCTCTAAAGAGTAACTTCTTCCACATGATTTTCTCTTTACACCATATAACAAAGACACCTTCCTGCAACAATTGGGAAAAGAAGAACAAAATTTTGGGGCCATACATAAGACACACCAAATTTCAAGCAAATATATTTGGAGGCAAATTATTTCGAGATAAAACAAAATGAAGACCCTGAAAGAAGATAATGGAAGATGCTATATAGGATACAAGAATTACAAAGAAATGAAAAGGAAAGATCAAAGAGAGCAAGAAGAGTTGTAGCTATAATGCAGTTCCTTTAGACGAGGCTGAGTTTAGAATTTATGAAGTTTAAAATATAATGTTATGCAACCATTTATTAACACGCTTCATTCAGTAGTGGTGTCTCAGTTCACGTACAGAAAGTCACTCTTCAAAGAAATGAAATACTACTTGAAGTGCATAATGTTTATTACTCCACATAACTGTTAGTCTAAATTCAGTCAGACGCACCTGGTAGAGTTCTGTAAATACGAAATATTGTGTTCAAGAGATCTCGTACTCTTTCTCCTTCTCTCCTCGACCTACAGTATATTCCTGTCTCCTTCCTACTGCCTCTTGGAACTCTGTTACAATTCCTGTCTTCATGCCCAGAATGAATAGTGAAAAAACTTATTTTATGCACTTTATTACCAGGTCTAGTAAGGACGCTGATCGTTTGACGTCGGTTCTTCCATGGTTGCAAGCGAACTTGAAACGTCAGCGAAAGATTAATAATTATGTGCTGAACAAATCGGAGATGTGACAGGTTATTTTGTTTCCCTCATCAGTTTCATTCTTTAAGATAGCACAACTATTCTGTTATCGTCCTGGAAGCATGCCATGACCCTCGAATGTTAGTATGTTCCGATACCTTGTTGAGAGTAGGGCTTTCGTGATTTGACCCAGTATCTTATCTGAATCAATTTAAATTACCTATAGCAAATAATATCTCATTATCTGATGTTATCGGATTTGTCCTACAGAATTCAGGTACTTATTTCTCCATAATAAGATACTTGAAGACAACTAGGACATACAGGACACATCATTCAACCTAGTAAATTCAAGGAAATGTTATCGCCGATGTTTAGATCATCACGTTGATGAAATAGTTATAGGTCGCCAAACTCTGGAGAAAGTGGTTACCAATTTCACTGTGTGCCAACCTCTAAATAGTCTAAGCCGCTCTAGGCCACTCAAACAATGACGCGGGGGCCACATACAGCCCACCAAGTTTTGTTCAGTGGCCCATCTGCTCGGAAGTTTTTTTTTTTTTTGTTTTTTTTTTTGCTAGTGGCTTTATGTCGCACCGACACAGATAGGTCTTATGGCGACGATGGGATAGGAATGGCTTAGTAGTTGGAAGGAAGCGGCCGTGGTCTTAATTAAGGTACAGCCCCAGCATTTGCCTGGTGTGAAAATGTTAAACGAGGGAAAGCCATCTTCAGGACTGCCGACAGTGGGATTCAAAGCCACTATCTCCCGGATGAATCTCACAGCTGCGCGCCAAATCGCCCGGTGAAAGTTATTTTACTGCCATGTACCTTTGAGTTTTGTTCGTAGTAGTTATAATAGACAACTTTGGTTTCAACTGGCATGATTTAAGTGGAGTGTAGCATCATTTATAAGTTCATCTTTGCCTTGTAATGCCAGGATGAATTTATTCAACTGTTAGTCATGACAACTAGAAATACTAGGCAGGAAAACAAGTAGGAACTCCGAACTAGTTAAACACGACATTTTCTGCTTTACGGATTTTCTCTTGCAAAGCAAAAATTTCTAGTTTAAGTTTTACTACGATTTAGTCACTTTACTTCACCGTAGTAAATTACGTCAACAGATAAGAGCAACTTCACAAATTCCGAACATCGTCTGCTCACTTCATATTAGATGAGTAATTATGCTTGTGCTTATGCACCTACGTATATCACAAAACTGTACATAACATTTTAACAGACAATATCAGTTGATTTGATCTTTTTAACTAATATTGTTAAACTGTGCATATCCTCGTATCCCACAATGTTCTTCCTAACAAGTATTTTCCTTAAGACTGGTCAGGCCTTCAAGCCGCATATGGATTTGCAGTCCATCAGAAAGAAAATATTCGTTGCGTACATTCTCTTATGCCAGTTTCTAAAGGAATATGAACCTCACCGTACCGTAATTTAGGACTGCAGTGGAACCTTGGATTGCGAACATAATTCGTTCCGGCAACATGCTTGTAATGTCAAAGCAAGTTTTCCCATAAGAAACTATTGAAACGCGCATGATTCGTCCACAACTCAAAAATAAGTATTCGCATACCATTTCTAAAACAAAATAAAACGTAAAACAATTACAGTGCACTTTTCCTGACAATAGAATCATTGTTGGTGTGAGGGAGACGAGCGATGTCATGAGAAGAGTTACTGTGTATTAGCACGACTTTCACTAACGGAATCACTGCTATCTGTTGGCTCAATGGAATTGTTTTCATTTCGTGCAACTTTAACGAGGAACCTGTCCTATGAATGTAGCCTTTGCCTCATTTTGAGGATTTCACGAAAATGTGACATTGCATTGTCACTGAACTGATTCATCGCTCGCATTGCTACAGCCTTATTCGGGTGGTGTTTTTCTACACAATTTTGCACCGTTTCGCACATTTTTCACTTCTCCGAATTTCAGTTGACGTGAGAGATTCTATTGACATTTCCTCCTCATCTTCCCCGGACGAGATCTCCATAACCTCCACCTGTTACTCGCGATGCAAGTACATCAGTTCGTTGGTGGTCAGTTCCTGTCTATGTTCTTCCACCAGCTCTTGAATGTCCACGTCATTCACCTCCAGCCCCATAGTCTTCCCTAAGGACAAAATTTCATCGACAATCGACGGCTCATTGTCACCAACAACCCCCTCAAAGTCACGTCCAAGAACACAGTCAGGCCGCAGCTTTCCCGAAGCGGAAGTGAGAGTTCTCTTGGTGACATCAGCCCAGGCTTTATCGATGTTCTTCAGGCACTTCACGATGGGAAAATGATTTCTTCCAAACTCTCGGAGGTTTCTTAGGTCACTTCGCAGCATCGCTGAAATAGTGCTTTGCTGTATAGCTTCTTGAAGTTCTAAATGACTTGCTGATCCATAGGCTGGAGTAGTGTTGGGAGGAAGGAACTTAACCTTAAAGGAACTTGAATTCCTGCAGTAAGTAAGGCCTGGAGGATGAGCAGGAGCATTGTTCATAACCAGCAAGACTTTTAGCGGCAGATTATTTCCTGAAAGGTATTTCTTCACTACAGGACCAAAGACCTCGTTCATCCATTCAACAAACGAACAGGGGAGGGAAAATCTTAGGCACAAATGACGCTCGTATTGCGGTACCTCACTCGCTTGTCAAGTTACAATTTATTTAAAATGTTTGCTCGTGTTGCAAAACACTCGTAGACCAATTTAATCGCATTCCGAGGTTTCACTGTATATATTTTCATGAAGTATTTACGTACTCCTACAGATATAATGTTTTCAAGCTACATTTTGCTTTAAAAATTAGCACAGGAAAATAAACAAAACAAACGCTGATCTGATTGACTGTATATCCATGCGTGGCTGTGAAGTAGAAGGTATTGCTCGCATAGTGACGATATGATCTATGACTAATTGCACAAATTAACTACTGTCCCTGCATCTAAAAATGGTGAGCGGCAGCGGTCTAAAATGTTTTACATGGGAGGGGTGTAATAGCTGATTGTTGTAATCACTCGTTTACCATCCAGATGATTCGAATCTCGCCCAATGAAACTTTTCGGACCCGTAAAACTTGATGTCCAATTGCTACAATAACGGCATTAAAAGTCGTGTAAAACTTCATGCTTGCTAATGGTTTTGTACTGTTATCAGTTTCAGGGGGAATATGTTATAAACCAAATTACATACGGTTTCTGCTCACAGAGCTGCCAAACAGTTCATGAGTAGGAATAAGAGGGACAAAGAAGTGCACCCATCCCAATGCATAAACAATCCATTTGCGCAAAACACCTGGAGTGGAAGAATGGCTTCATCGAGCAGTGGACCGGGATCATTCTTTCTCCCGTTCACATGCAGTGAATCTTCTATCGCAGGGTATCTCAATTATTCAGTCCTCCGCTGTACATAATTCCTTGTCATATTCGTCTGAAACCTAGAGCCTGGAAGGTCTGACATGGATTCAACATATTTGGGTCAAATGTCTGTTTAGTAATTCCTGTCCTACTTCCGTTGGTCAACAGTTTCTTTCTCGATCAAGGTTAGTGAATCCAGTGGGTTTGTCCTTTCCTTTCCCTTTCCTGAAAATTTTATTCCACATGAGAGTTGGAAACTACATTTGGTCAAATATCATAAATGGCAAAAGCGAATGCATTGATTTTTCTCTTTGAAAAATAAAAATCATCAACAAATACATATAATAATAATAATAATAATAATAATAATAATAATAATAATAATAATAATAATAATAATAATAATAATAATTGTACCGAGCGGTACACCTCCACGCCGCTAATTCAAACGTTGCGCCATTTGAAACTCCTCTACTGGAGGAAGCCCGAACTTTAACAACCACATTAATGCTAAGATTTCTGAACTATATCAGTTTCGATTCGTTTTTGTTTTCTCTGTAGCAAGAAGTGTGAACATTCTCTTCTAGATGGCACCACTTAAGAACTACAATTGTGCACCCTAGTGCGAAGTGAAGGAACTTTTTTTTTTTGAAGAAATATTGTAGTCATAAGTTTGTTCTTTGTTAAATTTCTTTCTGTCATTGTTTGAGTTGGCAGCGTTAATCCGTTCGTTCCGCCAGTTTTGAAATTCGCCAATCCCCAATTTCTTAAATTCATTTTCGACCAATCGGGGCTTTCTTCCCCAACCTGCTCTGTAACTGTGTTCGGTAACCAATAAAATTTTGTAGGCGGGTTGTAATCATTCATGAAACGTCTCGAATCTTCCACGAGGATATATAAACTGCTGATTTTCTGGTCTCCTGGCCACTTCTGTAACATCTATCCTAGTGTGATTATGTAGCAGGGGGCGGGAAGCGCCTCTTTCTTCGGGCAGCAGTTCATCCATAAGGTAATGGCCTTTTAATAACTTCTTTTCTTGCTAGCTCAGCAGTTTAACCCTCGGGGCAGGTTCGAAACTTTTATCATGTAACCTTCCTTTAAAATGTAAAAGACACTTGATATAAATTCTGACTCTTTAACTACAAATTGGGATAGAGAGTGCCTAACCCTCTCGAGCTCCCACTCATATTGTTTTTAGATGACTACATTTTTTATAACAGTTTCCCATCTCTTCGTAATGTAATAATGTTTTATTTCGTGTCACCTCCGTAGTATGGGATTTGTCCTTGCATAAGCGGCCTAGGGCCAAATTAGGTTTTAATAAAGTGTATTAGGAGTGCTGAGTACGCCTCCACTCAAGTTGGTATTTTGGGGCCATGTCATTGTCCTGTTTCTTTACTGAATAGTCCTCAGTAGGTTGGGTATTTTTACCCCTGTTTTTATGTGTCCGGAGGACAGCTTGAAGGTGGAGTTTGGTGTGGCCGTTGATGGGCTTGAACTTTGAGAGCGGGTTGCTCTTTCTTAAATTTGGTTTCTGTGTGCCTCGAGCAGGCTTTACTGGGTAATTGGGAGCAAGTGATCCTGGGCATGATTGGGGTTTTCCGCCCCTTTGTCAAACCTTGTATTTGGGTAAAGTTGGGCTAACTGCTCGAGAATTGTGAGTCTGGGGCTCGAAGCCCAAATCCTGTAGCAAACTGTAATTGTACATTCTTAATTGGTTGATATGCTACTGAATACCTGTTATACTTGTTATTTCTTGATCTTGAAAAGAAAATATAACCTTGTTAAATTTTAAATTAACTTTAATTTCGTAAGTTGAAACCTATTCATCCCAGCACCTTCTTTTACCTCTAAATACCACGGAAATCTCCGTAATAATAATAATAATAATAATAATAATAATTTTTTGTTTGAGTCATCAGTCCATATACTGGTTTGATGCAGCTCTCCGTGCAACCCTATCCTGTTCTAACCTTTTCATTTATACGTAACTACTGCACCTATATCTGCTCTAATCTGCTTGTCATATTCATACCTTTGTCTACCCCTACCGTTCTTACCACATACACGTCCTTCAAAAACCAACTGAACAAGTCCTGGGTGCCTAAGATGTGTCCTATCATTCTAGCTCTACTTCTCAGCAAATTTAGCCAAATCGACCTCCTCTCGCCAATTCGATTCAGTATCACTTCATTTGTGATTCGATCTATCCATTTCACCTTTGGCATTCTTCTGTAACACCACAATTCAAAAGCTTCTATTGTCTTTCTTTCTGGGCTAGTTATCGTCCATGTTTCACTTCCATACAATGCCACGCTCCACACGAAAGTCTTCAAAAATATCTTTCTAATTCCTATATCAATGTTCGAAGTGAGCAAATTTCTTTTCTTAATATAGCTCTTCCTTGCTTGTGCTAATCTACATTTTATGTCCTCCTTACTTCTGATATCGTTTGTTATTTTACTACCCAAGTAACAATATTCATCTACTTCCTTTAAGACTTCATTTCGTAATTTAATATCTCTTGCATCACCTGCCTTCGTTGGACTGCACTCCATTACTTTTGTTTTGAACTTATTTATTATCATCTTGTACCCCTTACTCAATCCTTCGTCCACACCATTCAGCAGCTTCTCGAGATCTTCTGCAGTCTCAGGTAAAATAACAATATCATCGGCAAATCTGAAGGTTATGATTTCCTCTCCTTGGATTGTGATTCCCTTTCCAAATTCCTCTTTGATTTCCTTTACTAACTGTTCTATGTAAACATTGAAAAGAAGGGGGTGGGGGACAAACTGCAGTCTTGCTTCACTCCTTTCTGGATTGCTGCTTCTTTTTCAAAGCCCTCGATTCTTATCACTACAGACTGATTTTTATACAGATTTTTGATAATTCTTCGTTCTCGGTATCTGATCCCTATCATTTTCAGAATCTTAAATAGCTTGGTCCAATCAACATTATCGAATGCCTTTTCTAGATCTACGAATGCCATGTACATGGGCTTGTCCTTCTTGATTCGATCCTCTAAGATCAGACGTAAAGTCAGGATTGCTTCACGTGTTCCTACATTTCTTCTGAAGTCAAATTGATCTTGTCCCAACTCACCTTCAACTTGTTTTTCCATTCTTCTGTAAATAATACGTGTTAAAATTTTGCAGGCATGATATACTAAATTATTGGTGCGGTAGTTTTCACACCTGTCAGCACCGGCTTTCTTGGGAATAGGTATAACAACATTCTGCCGAAAATCGGATGGGACTTCTCCTGTCTCATACATCTTGCACCTAAATAAAATAACCTTGCCATGCTGGTTTCTCCTAAGGCAGTCAGTAATTCAGAGGGAATGTCATCAATTCCAGGTGCCTTGTTCCTATTTAGGTCACTCACAGCTTTGTCAAACTCTGACCTCAAAATTGGGTCTCCCATTTCTTCAGCATCAACAGCCTCTTCTTGCTCCAGAAGCAAATTATCTACATCTCCACCTTGATAAAACTGTTGGATATGTTCCTACCATTTTTCCGCTTTGTCTTCTTTCCCTAGAAGTGGATTTCCATCTGAGCTCTTAATATTCATAAACCTAGATTTCCTTTTTCCAAAGGTTTCCTTGATTTTCCTTTTATGCAGCATCTACCTTTCTCAGGACCATACAACCTTCGACATCCTTGCACTTCTCCTTCAGCCAGTCTTCCTTAGCTACCTTTCACTTTCTACCCACTTCATTCTTTAATCGCCTGTATTCTTTTCTGCCCTCCTCATTTCTAACATTCTTGTATTTTCGTCGTTCATCAATCAGGTCTAGTATCTCCTGAGTTATCCAGTGATTCTTAGCTGATCTTTTCTTCCTTCCCAATATTCCTTTAGCAGCCCTGCTGACTTCATTTTTCATGAATATCCACTCATCCTCTATTGTGTTTCATTCAGCCTTTTCATTTAGTCCATTAGCAACATGTTCCTTGAAACAATCCCTCACATTCTTTTCTTTCAACTTGTCTAGATCCCATCTTTTGGCATTCTTTCCTCTCTTCAATTTCTTCAGCTTCAGATGGCATTTCATGACCAACAAGTAGTGGTCAGAGTCCACGTCTGCTCCTGGGAAAGTTTTGCAATCCAACACCTGGTTTCTGAATCTCCGCCTAATCATAATGGAGTCTATTTGATACCTTCCAGTGTCTCCAGGTCTCGTCCACGTATACAGCCGTCGTTTGTGGTGTTTGAACCAAGTATTGGAAAGGACTAAATTATGATCAGTGCAGAATTCAACCAGCCGACTTCATCTTTCGTTCCGTTGTCCCAATCCAAATTCTCCTACTGTATTACCTTTTCTTCCTTAGCCTACCACTGCATTCCAGTCTCCCATCACAATTAGATTCTCGTCGCCTTTTACATATTGTATTAAATCTTCTATCTCTTCATATGTTCTTTCGATTTCCTCATCATGCCCTGAGCTAGTAGGCATAGAGACCTGTACTATTGTGGTGGGCTTTGGTTTGGTGTCTATCTTGACATCAATAATTCTTCCACTATGCTGGTCATAGTAGCTTACCCGCTGCCTCATTTTCTTATTCATTATTAAACCAAATCCTCCATTTCCTCTGTTTGATTTTGTGTTGATAATTCGGTAGTCGCCTGACCAGAAATCCTGTTCTTCCTGCCAACGCACTTCACTACCAACTACATCTAACTTTAGTCTATCCATCTCCCTTTTCAGATTCTCTAATCTACCACAACGATTCAAACATCTAACATACCACGCTCCGACTCGCAGGATGTTAGTATCCATCTTCCTGATGAACGCCCCCTCTTGTGTAGTCCCCACCTGGAGATCCAAATGGGGGACTAGTTTACCTCCGGATTATTTTACCAGGGAGAAAGCCATCATCAGTACATCATTCATACAGAGAGAGCTGCATGTCCTAGGGAGTTAGTTACGGCTGTAGTTTCCAGTTGCTTTCAGCCGTGTAGCGGTATTAACACAGCTAAGCCATGCTGAGTATTATTACAAGGCCATATCAGTCAATCATCCAGACTGCCGCCCTTGCAACTTCCGAAAGGCTGCTACACCCCTTTCGATGAACCATTCCTTAGTCTGGTCTCTCAACAGATACCCATCCGATATTTTTGCACCTGCGGCTCGGCTATCTGCTTCATTGGGACACGCAAGCCTCTCTACCGCGGAAGGTCACATGGTACGCAGGATAATAATAACAATAATAATAATAATAATAATAATAATAATAATAATAATAATAATAATAATAATAATAATAATAATAATAATAATAATAATAATAATAATAATAATAATAATAATAACAATAATAATAATAATAATAATAATAATAATAATAATAATAATGAATGTTGAGTTATCTACAAAACTATTTGGTTCCTTAACAGCTCCAACATGGGCTCTTGTAGATAACTTGGATGTCACCGATGAGACGTATTAGACAGCTGAGAAGTGAAACAGTTTCGCGTTGCTTTCATCCCTGTGCTTCAAGGTACTATTGGGCTCCTAAGCTCACTGAAATATCCACCCAAACCCATCCTTTGAGCGATACTCTCACACCATTCATAACAGGGATTGGCTGATTACGGAATGGCATTCTAGAAACAGTAACTTTCGTATTGTCAAAGCCAAGGATGAAAATAAGACTTGTTGACGAAAATATCATTTCTTGTCCTAGCCCATGTCAGAAGACATAGTGCTCTGTAATCACTATGCCACACCAAAATGAATCTGTGAGTAATAATAATAATAATAATAATAATAATAATAATAATAATAATAATAATAATAATAATAATAATAATAATAATAATAATAATAATAATAGTAATAATAATAATAAAACTCATGTGTGTAATAGCTTGTTCCTGTCTCTGCCCTATGCCCAGAAGAAAATATCTGGAAGACTAGAAGGCCTAAGTTCGCATGTAGGTAAATCGCTACTTATTAAAGGTTCAGCAATATTAAGTGACCGAAAATTCTTGCGAGAATCCATAGTGGTGGTGGTGATTATTGTTTTAAGACGAAGACATTTCGAAAAATATATCGGACAAAGAAAGACAAAGGCCACGAATGGCGTGAAAAATGAAACACTCCCTAGGTCTCGAGTACTCTAATACCGTCGGGGTCGGAAATGAACAAGAGTTCACCAAGGGAGGTCGGACAGGATAGATCAAAATGAGGAGCCTAGAACAGGTGAGTAGAAGCAATGTCAGGACTCAGCTAAGGGTCCTGTGTTCGCCAAACCACGCTCCCATGTTGAGAGCCCCTGGGGTACCTTTTCGTCTCCTCTTACGGTAGGCAGGGTTACCGTGGATGTATGCTACCGATCCTACCCACAGGGGGCGACTATTCATGAAAGAGGGGGTAACCCAAAATCTAGTCACTTCGGAAGAAGTCATTTTCATTGTCATTCTGACCATCGCCGTCTGCTATGCCTCGTCACTTCGGCTGGAAACCCGTACTAGTGTTAAAATCCTTCGCCACTAAGCTCAGAGTACTGTATATTTTATACTTGAAAGCTTTCATTGCGTACCCTGATCGAGTATGGCGGCCCTCCTAGAGAGTTGCCAGGAGAGATCCTGCGGTGATTTGAGGTGCGGAGAAGGGTGAGTGAGTAGAGGCTGTGACCTATAAAAGGAAGTGTCCCGGCATTCGCCTGAGTGAAGAGAATGGAAAAATGTGGAAACCCATTTTCAGGACAGCTGACGGTGCGAACAGCCCATCGCCTTCCAAATGCACAACTGAAAAGCTGAAGCCACTCTGGTCAGTGTTAGGATGCCCTCCGTACAATGACTATAGGAACAGTGTGCCCAAGCGCAGTCCAGCACCCATGTATTAGCGAAATACTCAATCAGAGTGATGTGATTATTATTTCACTAAAGAATAGGCTATTTCAGAGTTTCATTATTTATTTATTTTTTGCCTATATGGTATAGGCCTATATGTCAGTACTTGTCATATTCAGACTATCTGTGCCTAATATTCAGATATACAGATAGATGCAGTTATTTAATAGGTTTTATACTTACAGCTGATCTGCACTTCGTAGGACTGTCGCCCAGGTGGTGGATTCGCTATCACTTTTTTACTTAATCTTACCGTAAGTTGGAAATTTATCGAGCTCCTTTCATAGTAAATTATTCCAGTATTTAATTCCTCTTCCTATAAACCCACATTTGCCCTAATTAGTCAACTTTATTCCTAACTTTGGCTTTATTATTATGATCTACGCTACTTCCCAAAACTGCACACAATCCTTCTCGTCATTCCACTCCAACTCTCCCGCTGACAGACCTAAACATACCGCTTAGTCGAACAGCTCTGACGTGTAGTACGAGTACGTAGGCCGCCGTTGTCTCTGATTCTATGTTAGCAGAAAGAACTGAACTGCTGGTGGCTAACCTACAGTTTCTTTCCTCTTCCGGCTGCGGACGCACTTCCTGAGTTGATGAACTCAACGGTTTATCCATTTCTTTTAACTGTGTAATAGACCAAGTTCGTGACCAATTTCCATCATCTATTATGAGACGTTTTCGTCTTATGTATGCCTTTGTTCCGGAATTCGTAGATTTACTAAATGGAATCGGAGTGATCATCGAATCATTCAATTACAATGCGGGAGCGATGGGCCGGAGATTTGTCTAGCTGTAGTTACAGGTCATCTGCAGTCTACTGGAGAAGAGCAAAGTAGGTCCCTGTGACATTCGCTGGTGAGGGAGGTTGTCATATTTACTAAAGGTCACCTTTCACCCCACGCTAATAGTCCCCATATAGCAGTGGTATTCAAACCTTGTGGTTGGCAAAGCTCCCAAATTCGAATTGCTTTACCTTAATACCCCAGAAATACTAGTATATTGCGATTATACCAGAAATAACGAATTATTGTCACTCGTTACCAAATAATATTTCTATCATTATCATCATCATCATGATCATCATCATCTTCAGGACGCACTGAAATATGAAAGAGCTGTGGCCGGGCATTTAAAGTAGCATGCCTTTCCTGGCAGCACAGAATTTTGAACTGAAAATGAAACCATTACAGCCGGGATGATAGGCAAGCAGCTAAGTCGCGCTACACGACCCTGTTTCCCAATAACAAGAAAAATCCATTATATATATATCGTCGTTGGACAAAGGAAAACTCGTAACTACTTCAGAGTAAAGTTTACAGGAGAATCCCAAAACTGAACGGTCTGCAATGGCCGGCGAATTGTTCCTTGAATTTTCATTGTTTAACCAAAGTCCAGTTATTCGACCATTGGAGTCTTCCCTTCTCAGGTAACGCGACATACCTTCACAAGACAGGTGCTAAAACGTGGTTTTCTCGTGAGAGAAATTATGAGGATGCCATTGCCTAGCAACGATGTATAGCGCCTATACGAGTATAAGTATTAACACAACAATTACTACATACACTGGTACTGAAAAAATTGAAATGAATGAGTAGATTTAGGAACAAACAATTTAAAAATATCAAGGCAGCGTGAGCAGGCAGTTTACAATGGAAGGTACAAACTGACACATATTTTAAAATGAATTCTTCGGAAAGGGGTCTCTGTGTTGTGGTGAACAAAAGCACTAAGTCGAAACAAGATGTTATTGAAAATGATCAGGCTAAAATCATTCTGAATGCTCACCAAAAAGAGAAGCTGCGATAAATTTTCGTATCCCATGAAATGACCCCACGTACTGTACCCGGATGAGATAGCCCAGAGGTATCATGATTTGATATTGTAAAGTAAATGATTTGTGAGTGTATTGAAATATACACATCATTCTGGTGTAGACCGAGAGATTTAAACATAGTCAGACGTGTTCACGACAATCTGTCACCAAGAGTTAAGCCTATCATAATGGGTAGTATTATTCTCTTGTCAATAGCTAAGAGGATTAAATCTGGAACTCAGAACAACAGTCCTAATTGCAACAAGGAAGTGAGAGAGCATTTATACTTGAACAAGAACCTTTCCATGTGTTCCAAATACGAAGAATATTTCGCAACAGCGTTTCCCACGTCTCGAGTCATTTTGTCGTTAAGTTGTCAGAGGAATATATTTAAACGAACCGCTGCAGTGTTAACCAATGACAAAATTAGTAAAGGACTCGCAGATGCGCCAACATAACCGAAGTCAAAATGTACTCCAGTTATCTCCAGTAATAATAATAATTAAAATATTCCAACCACCGAATTGAACAGATGGGATTTTTGTGATATCATCCCCATGTTGATTAATTGTAATCTTGATGAATTACAATATATAATTCTAGGAAAAGGCCCACGCTGTTTTCCTATTGGTCAGCGATATCTCACCAGCATAGACGCCGACTTAGCACGCGAAAAATGGAGGACAGAAATCAAGTAATATCTCCGTGATCGCCGAACGATATGAGATCAGAATACGACACGTGAATGTGTATCGCCAGTTTATTGGAATAAATTAAGAGATCCAAATCCACCTGCAATTGCCGATTTTGGATAACCAAAACCCCTCCCTCTGGTATGGCCGCAGATGACCCCGGCGGGAAATCATATCGTCCACAAATAACACGGAGATGCACCTTCACATCACCAGTTGTTACCAGTCACCAGTTGTTAACAGTCACCAGTTATTATCAGTCACCAGTCGTGTCAGTCGTATGAAGTAGCTGAGATTCTGACGCGTTGACTCTGTAATTCAGTACCTCGGGACGCATTCGAAGTCAGTTAGAGCTGAAAGTACTTGAGTTGTTATGAGAATGAAGAACAGTGAGATTATCCATAGTACCGAGTGTAAATAATCAGTACAACTTTATGTTGAATTCAATACATTTCATGTGATTGAATCTAAATAACTAACGGAACGCCGATAGTACTTTCGGAAGGTAGTGTGCGGAGCCTGAAGTAAATATTTCAAGATAGACGGTGATACATTTATCCGAGCAGGGAACAGTAGGAGTGAAGCGATCACGAGACGGCATAGAATACATCGATACGCGCCTGGTCGAATAAAACGACACATCGTCGTAAGTGTCACGACTTGTGGTTCGGGCTCAAGGAAGAATGTAATGGTGAAAGTGTGATGGGTCTTTAGGCACCTGTAAGTGTTGTTTTTGTATAGATCATTATAAATGATATAGTGAACCATTCTGTTCATTGGAACAATTGTATTAATTTGAGTATTGGATATTGGAATCACACAAGACCACCCACGAAGCCGATGTCTTACAGTATATGTCATAAAGGGGTCCAGAAGAAGCGTTCTTATGTGAAGTGTGCGCGAGCGTCATTATGAGAAATCTCCAGAACTCATTAAAAGGAGTTATGTCCCAAGCCAAGCCTCTTGATGAAGATTGGGGACGCTTTCCAGTTCCCGGCTAAACTTATTATAGGAGGGAAGAATGAAATAAATTAATATCTTTTGTTACGGAAGAGTTGCATTGGATTTGAGACAAGAATTGCAACCTGTATTATTTCTGCTTTATTTTGATAGGCATTAGGGCTGCATTCATTAATGCATTCGCTAATTTGAGCTCATGATATGATTAATGCGGGAAATTTTCCCGGGCGCGCTAAGATTGCACGCAGTCAAGAGGCTTGATGACGCTATCCGGAATTATAAATTAAGGCCGCCAGGGCATATCAGAGTCATTCTTGGACCGAAAGGCTGCGTGAACGAATCGTCATACTGCGTGTTGGTACTGAGAACAACGCTTTGTCTTCGAGCTACACCGACTACCCGTACTGCTATTTCTGCAAGGAAGTAAGTACTCAACTTGAATATTCAGAGGAATTTAAGATTTTACCTGTGAGAATCTGCTATGGGGAGATGAGGTACTGCTTATAAGAGACTAATGAACTAGTAGCTTCAATTTTCTGTGAGGTCAAGGGATTACGGACGAACTGCTAGAATTAATATTGGCTCAGGTTAGGAACTCTGAAACTATATGTTGTCCGTGTGATAGGGTGATAGAACAGTGACTGAGAGTAGTGATAAAACTATTGTGTACCAGGTTAAAACTCTGAACGAGACTTGGTCAGTGTGACGTGTGAAACACGCTAGTAGTGGAGACAGGCATCGAGTTTGGACAGTCTGTAATATATGAATTTATTTTCAGTTACCCCAGCATCAAGACAGAACGAGTGTTTGACAGCATAATTGCAAAGAAGCCACAACCAGAAGCTGAAACCAACACAACAACGGGCATCGATCCAGGAACGTTGAGAGCACCTGATCAGCACAACATCGAAGGGGACACCTTCCGACTACAGAGGGAGCTGTACGAAGACGCCACACAAGCAAGAATGTCTCCAAGTGGTCAACACTATCTGATGCCAGCTCTGCAGTCTATCAGAATGTGGTAGATCCAGTGGTCCACAGGGATGGCCGCTCCGCTATGTCCCCGATAAATTAAGGTCAGAGCTTTCCAATTCTGTTTCAAGCATGTCATTTAAATTTAGATAGGAATATGGGGGCCGTCAGTCAACAGATTTGTGGTAGTAGGAAAATTTCCCTTGTAATTTCGAGCTAGGCCTCAAACTCGAACCCCGTACTTTAAGGTAGATGTTATTTGTAGAGTCCTTGTTAGCGAAGTTATTGTTCATTTTGATTGCGTTATTTTAACGTACGTGTTTTTGTAAGGGTCTGATCGATCTCATTTAGGCATGGAGGTTAGTCTACAGATAGGTACTTTGATTTGATCGCATTTAGGCATTTGTTTCTGCAGACGTAGAAGTGTATAGTTATGACCAAGTCGTGACCAAGTCGTGACCAGTAATTCACCCAGATTCACTGATAGAGCGAGCGAGTCCAAATATTTAAGAGATTTGAGCCCATGAGAGGCAGAAGTAAAATTTGCAGTTGGCATGAGAGAGCCCAACTATTGAAAGGTTATTGAATATATTTTGGACATGCCTAGTATGGCCATGTGACGATTGCTTAATGATTAGTGTTTTGTAGCACCAGGATTTAGCCCATGAGAGGCATAAGCAAGATGAGCGAGATTGCTGGAGGTATTGAGACGAGAGCAGATAGCCCAGGTATATTTAAATGAGGGCTTTAGCAGCTGACTACATGAAGTGTTCTTTTGAAAGGCAAGACTTTAGCCTGTCACCCCGTTTGAGCTCATAAATTAGGGGACTGCCGCAAGTGGAATGGTGAGGGTGGAGGTCATTGAGCTTGACGTCACAGGCTTGTGTGTTGGTCGTCTGCAGTATGTCAAGTATGCCGAGAGGGGAAGAAACGACCTTCATGTTTTGAGAGCTGAGAGAGAGATTTGTTTTATGTCCTATTTGTTTTACGTAATATTTTAACACTGGCCCGTTTTATCCTGACACCCATGTATGTGTTGATTGGGTCCTTTTATATTGTTTGCATAGGTATCTTGGACGCCTTACTTGTCATGGGACTAGGGTTCGTGACCGAGTCAGGTCATTGTAAATTTTGTGGTGATTTTTGTTTGCACCGGGGTTCGACGGCGCGAGGCATTGTAAATTTGTATGGGAATCATTGTTTTTGTGTAATTAAGCAGATATCCATCTTTCTAAACTTCGTTACTTACACTATTGTAACATGCTTGTTGCAGCTCACGTGTTTTCGTGAAGGCAGTAAACTGGTAGTCATCGGCTCAGCGTCATTTTACCATCTCATATTGAAATGCTCTTTCATTTGTAAATACTCAATTTTATGTAATAAATCCCTATTTGTTAAACTTTGAATGCAGCGGTGTTTTTTGTTAGATATTTAAATTTTAATTTAGCCGAATTCTTACCTGAGTAGGTACATGTCCTAGTGTACTATCTTTATGTTGCCCGTTCTACCCATGTTATCCCTGAGAAGAGCGCTCTCCCGGCTGATTGAAGAGGACTGTATTCAGGTAAGACTATGTGCACCAGCTCACGTCTGTGAGAGTTCGTTCACTACTGTACTCTGGGTTCGAGACCGGCCTTCGCCTGGACGGAACTTTAAAGTGCAGTAGGGCACAATAGTAAGGTGTTAATCATGGGTAATCGCCCAGAAGTGTTCTGTTTTGTTAATTCTAAAGTGCGACATGATGCACGAGTAAACCAATATGGGGCCATGAGGCTTCTCCATCGCCACGACACAATGGAATTCTACACAGGCATGAGTACACAAATTTGATATATTAGGGGATGTTATCGCGATAAAACGGGACTCAGGGAAAATTAATGATGGTTACTTAACATAACACGTGGATCGCTTCCCGAATCCATGATTTATTTAAGATAGACGGACGAACTAATTTACATTAACGTAATTATATGTTGGACTAATTAATTGAATATTTGTTTGTTGTATATAATGTAAATATGGGATATTTCTTTCAATTAATGCATGCTGTTTGTGAATACTTTGATTTAAGTCCATTTCAAGTGTTAGATTTTTCTTTCATGCTAACCCACTTTAGTTTGATTTTTCAAACACCATGGTGATTATTTGTACCTTAGTTAGGCATATTTGTTACCACATAACCATATTATGAAAATGCCAGGATGTGTAAAATTTTCGGTTGCGTACGGAAGGTCATGGATTAATATGATAATAATAATGCTTTGTGAGTGTGCAAGTTAAAGTGAAGGCAATAATAATAATGCTTTATATGTTTGCAAGTTAAAATCTAATACTAATAATGCTGTGAAAGTCCGCGGGTGAAAGTAATAATCAATGTAGAGATAGCATGTGGCGTAAAAGACTAATTCGGGCAGTAAATTTGATTTTTACGTAAATTGTTGATTTCACGTTTTTGGACTCTATAATTACCATACAATTTGTTTAGAAGTGATAGAGGCACGTGTATAGGATGTTGAAAGCCCAGAGTGTTTTGAACCCATTTTTAAGATCGGAAGCTGTGCGGGACGAAAATCCGGCATGAGGTGAGAATTGAGCCGTACTGTTTTTGATGATGAAATGGATACATCTCGATGCCTAAGATGATGTAAGGTCGATTCCGATGTTATGAGTGGCAGAATCCACGCACCGAGGATTAATTATTAAATTACATGTTTGAAGACTTCCAGTGGAATAATAGGGACTTCAAATGAAAAGGAAGGAATAAGTTAGCAATCGCAGGCAATGGATGTAGTTGCCCAGCCGCGATGTGCCATGGGATTTGAAATGTGTGTTGGGAGGACATGGTGTCCCCATAAAATTAACTGCAGTACGAAAATGAAGGTTGCGGTTCCGAACACCGTGGTGTCCCGATCGATGTAAATCGGATCTTGGTGGTTCATATTGGGACTCAACATGTGTGACTAAATTCTAGAGAGTTAAAGTAAAAATATAAAACTTTCCATTTTAATAATAATAATAATAATAATAATAATAATAATAATAATAATAATAATAATCCAATTGAATCATGTCTTAAATCAATTGCCTAGTGCCAAAGTAGACCGAAATAGTAAAAGCTTATGCATTAACCATAAATATCGCTGACGGTAGTGTAACACGTGAAATTAAGTGTCCATAATAATAATATTAATATTAATAATAATAATAATAATAATAATAATAATAATAATAATAATAATAATAATAATAATAATAATAATAATAATAATAATAATTTGAAGAAGCAGAAGAAGCAGAAGAATAAGAAGAACTTTCAATAGTATTTTGAGAATAAGAATTATGATGAAAGGAAACTAAGATATTTAATGGACGATGATTCAGTGTTACGAATGATAATCTATAATAATAACAATAATAATAATAATAATTTATTATGAAACTGATCATTAATTTGTGCGGATTAATTACGAGGAAAAACGACCCTTCGCTTGAAACGTCGGCAAAGGATAGGATAAAATCATCCCGGATGATAAATTATAATAATCAAATATAGGACGATTATTGAATTTAATGATAATAATAAAATAATTGATGGTAATCACAGAATATGATAATGATCAGATAAAGAATGATAATGATGATTATTTAATAATCATAGGAAGATATGATAGGGACAGTCGTCATGTGTCGAATTGGTCGGAACCAGATATTGGTTTTCCACGTGGGAGATTGTTGGCGGTAGGTGCGAAATAACCCACGGACGGCACATGTCTTCATTGTGTGAGCATAGTAATGAACCTTTCCATACGTCTTGTCATATTGACAATTGTAAATATTGAGATAAGCTTTGAGTTAACGAGCTACATCTGGCATGGTTGGGAATCTGGAAATATAGGCTAGAGTTTGTCCGTACAATAAATTCCCGTTTTAGATACGATAACATTTCCACGGTGGGGATCCGGCCCACTAGAATGTACATACCAGAAATGACTCATGTCCAAAGGAACGTGGAGATGACAGTAAATAGTTACTCTCATGTCCATGTCTCCGAAAGAAGATCTCCAGCGATGAAACGTCCACTCATGCGGAGGTGGATTCGATCCCCAGTAACCCATGAGGCAAATTCACCAAATATTTCACAATACCAGAGTAGTGAGGTGAATTCAAATGTACCTTTCTTTTTCAGGATGGAAATGTCTAAGTGTAATAATTGTAATCACTTGCTGTGTGCGATTTAAGTAAATAAATTGCTCCTTATTGCAATTTCAATAGGAAACAGTTTTCATATCTTTTTATTGTAGTTAGTCCAGGATGCCCATGGAATTTAAGTTGTCACTTCCCAGTCCTATTGTGGAGTCTATAATTTGTATCTTTGAATGAGCCGTCCCCCTTTACCTTAATTTGCATGCCCCGTTCATTCCTGTGTTCATTTGGTGCGCCTATTTATAATTTGTTTGTTATTGATTAAAAATTTTAACATCTTTTACGAACTGATCACCCCTGAGATTAAGGCTAGTCTGGGACTCAGGAGGTGAGCGGGTGCAGTACGGCTCTTCGAACCAATACCATAGAGGAAACTACCACCACCAGCCTGAACTCTACCCTGATGGTAAGAGGGATCCATTGTCTTATGTGGTTGTTGGCGGTGGACGTGTACTAATTGGAATCTGATCCCTCCAGGTGACCTTTGCCTATGTCTCGAGCGTCGAATGGTGGTGTTCCTTTGATGATATCAGTCGTTGTGCCTTGTGACGGGTACTGAGCAGAGACAGCTTCTTGGGACGCTTCCTCCTGTATCCCAACGCCGAGGAAATTGTTCTGGATGGTATGTTGTTCAGTACTGAATAGAGGAGTGATCTTCTACACTCATGGCGTTGTAAAGTTTTAAAACCGAATTCCCTGTACTTTCCCACGTGATACAAAGAATTCCACGCAGGGCACAGTACACGGGTGAAAAGAGAGATGTGTTCTTTTACAGTCAAAATTTTTATACAAGAAGTGGAATACAAGTTCATATACTAGGAAGAGAGAGCAGATTTTTAAAATAAATTATGTGTGTAGAAGTAAGTATTATTACTTATTTTTTTTGTTTTTGGTTAGTGATTTCACGTTGCACTAACACATCAAAGGTTTTCGGTGACACAAGCGTGGGAAAAGGCCAGGATTGAGAAGGTACTACCCGTGGTATTAATTAAGCTAGAGCCCCACAATTTGTTTGGTGTGAAAATAGGAAGGCATGGAAAACCATGTTCGCGCCCGCTGGTGGTGTGATTCAAACCCACTATCTCCCGAATGCAAGCTCACTGCTACGCGATCTTTACATCAAAGCCAACTTGTTTGGTTAAAATAGTTAATTAAGTACAGTTTCAATGGAGTTTATCTCCTATAAAGTTTCTCCGAAATAGAACCAACAACACATTGAGGAGTTGTCTGACGGTGAGATAGCGGTCGAGTTTTAGAAAGCTCAGAATGTCGGCCGGAAGTAACTGTGTTGCACTGACCATGTGTAACCTCAAAATCTGCAGGCCTACAGGCTGAGCAGCGATCTTTTGGTATTCCAAGGGTCATGTCTTGGGTATGTTCATATTCAGATCCATGAAAATGTTCCAGTCTTCCACCATCGTCCAACTTATGTTGAAAATCCACAAAATGAGCCCCCATCTAGCGGCGAGGATAGGAATTGTGCCGGTTGCCGAAGCCTGTCGCACTCCTCTTGGGCAATGATTAATGACTAACAGATGAAATGATATTGGAGAGCGTTGCTGGAATGAAATATGACAGGGAAATCCGAAGTATCCGGAGAAAAACCTGCCCCACCTCCGCTTTGTCCAGCACAAATCTTACATGAAGTGAGTGGGATTTGCACCACGGAACTCAGCGGTGAGAGGCCGGCGCGCTTCCACCCGAGCCACGGAGGCTATTCAACATATGTTAATAAGACATATTAAACGCTCATTATATTTTAACTACGATGATTTTTCGCTGGTATTCCGCTGATAATAATAATATAGGTGCTAATTAGTTCAGGTATTAGAGTTTGATGCTGACATTCTGAGCTCAAGAAGTTGCCGGGTTCGATTCCTGCTCGGAACGGTAGTACTGCATCTTACGATGCTCAAATACGACACTATCATGTGATTAGATTCACCGGGACTGAAAAAACATCTGCAGGCAAAATGTCGGCACCTCGGCACCTCTGCAAGCCGTGCAGGTAGTTATTTGGGCGTAAAACAAATATGATTTTAATACAATAAACTATCATAATAACATCAGCAATGGCCCAATACTATTAAGAATAAGAATAAGAATTTATTGCTTGTTTTGTTGGGTGCATGGTTTGGTTCGTGTAACTCTAAACTAGCATTACGGGGATTTTGGACTCCACCTCTACTATTGACAGCCATGGGGATGATTTAATATGGTTTCCTCTTTACACACAAGGAAATGGCTGGGAGTTGTACTTTAATTAAAACCATGACTGCTCTCTCATCAGACCGAGCCATTTCCTATTTCATTGACACCCATCTGAAGACTCCAGCAAAAATCATGCCAATAAATAAATTAAATAAATATAATTTTTGTAATTCATGTATTGTACAAATGCAATTTTCTATAATATCATCTGGACAGAACTAGTCACAGTTGTGCAAAGAAACAAGGCATTACTATCATATGTATTGGAATGATTCCTATTATATATAATAAAATTATTTTGAGACTATAAGCTGAATCTTGGGAGATTTACATATCTTCCTGAGAGTCATTTTTTTGCTAATTATGTAGAGAGTTATTGTCTTCGTACGTTAGGGTAAAACAGAACTCTTTATATAAATGATATATTTTTACTAAACTCAGTACCGTTTGGTACTTTCTGTACTGCTGCTCACATTAATATATGTAGCACATTAGTCGCTTTAGAAATACTCCTGTTAAGCAATAAAATGTCGTGGTTCTAATATCCTCTAGTGTTTACTTTCTGGATTAAAGCCATTCGTGTTACAGAGAACTTCTTAAGTTAAAGTAATATAATACGCAGGCCAAGCCGTTGGAGGCTCTCCAACATGCACTGTGTGCTGTATCTCGCAAAAGGGCTATGTATCAAATTACAGTTGGCCTTAAAGAATTGTCCGTTCGTTCAGCGTCTGGGCGACCTGCCCATAAGATTACAGCTTGTTGACTTTGCACTGCATTGCAGAGATAGCCATCCGCTATTTTATCGGATCAGATAACAATACAGTATAGTGCTACAAACGATGTTTTTAATGATCTAGACCCCGGAGGTAATTTACACCGATATTGAAAGCTAGATCGATTACAGCAAAATATTCAGAGATAAAATATATTTGTACACGCTATAAAACGTTAAGTATTTTTGGTAAATTTGGCAAAATGTTTTTAGATGGAGAAATAGGACGCATGTCAAGCAAATCAGATGACTTCATAGCCAGATATTTTAACATCAAATAGCTGAATGTAACTCTGTCGTGTGCGGGTTTTATGAACTCAGTGCCCAGTATTCTATTTCTCAGGGATCTCAAGAAGTATATATAAATTTGTCCCCACAGCTATCCAGGCAGAAAATATTTACCAAAAATTCACTCCCCCCCTCCGCAAAATAAGTTCAGTCCCATTTGATAAAAGAGAAATGTCTTCCAAATTCTGAACATCTTTTCTGAATTGTTGTTTCCAGTATAGTTAAACGTGTTTATTAGAGGAAAACTTCATAAAAATTATTCCCAAGGAGGAAAAGAAGGCATTTTCATTCGGAGATATGTTTATGACATTCAGCTATTGTGCAATCATATCTTGTTGTGGCACTTGTTTCTTTAACACATCATTTTATGATAAAAGTAGCATTTTACAGGAGTTTATTTCCTATATCTGCTTTAATTTTAGGTTTCAAATGAAGGTGTGTTACACGCTGAATCTGTTTCACAACTTCTTTTGGACCTATGTGAATTATTATTGAAATAAGTAGGGCTGCTGAATAAATATTACGAGAAAAGTCAAGATCTTCCTGAGAGTCGTTTTTCTGCTAATTATGTACAGAGTTATTGTCTTCGTACGTTAGGGTAAAACTGAACTCTTTATATAAATCATATATTATTACTAAACTAGACCACATTCCACATATACTCAAATCACGCCTTGGTCTAACCCTACCGTTCCCACCACCTACACTTCCTCAAAAACTAACTGAACAAATCTATCTCTTCTTCTGGTCAAATTTCAACAAATCGTTTTCCTCTCAGCAGTTAGATTCAGTATCTCTTCAATAGTGGTACGACCTACCTATCTCATCTTCATCATTCTTCTGCAACACCACATTTCAGAAGCTTCAACAATTTTCTCCCTGAATGTCCATGTTTCACTCACATAAATGCCAAGTTCCAGACGAAAGTACACAAAAAAACATCTTCCTAGTTCCCATGTTAATATTCGAAATGAACAAATTACGTTTGTTTAATAAAGGCCTTTATTTCTTGTGTTAGTACGCATTTTATGTCCTACTAATTCTGCCATAAGACTTCATTTCTTAATTTAATATTTCTTGCATCGCCTGATTTAGTTCGATTGCACTCCATTACTTCTATTTGTGATATATTTATTTTCATCTTGTACACCTTCTCGAAGACCATTCAGCAATTTCTCCAGGTCTTCTGCAGACTCGGTAAATCTCATGGTTTTGATTTCCTCTCCATAGACTGTGATTTCGTTTCCAAATATATCTTTCTTTTCATTTACAACCTGTTTTGTATAAATTAAAAAAGGGGAGGGGACAAACTGCAGCCTTGCCTCACTGTTTTCTGTATTGCTGCTTTCTTTTCAAAGTCCCTCATTCATATCACCGCAGACTGATATTTGTACGGACTGCAGATAATTTTCCTTTCTCGATATCTGATCACTATCAGCTTCAGATTCTCAAATAATTCTACATTTCGGACAACCATACAACCTTCAACATCCTTGCACTTCTCTTCCAACCATTCTCACATATTTTCTTCAGCACCTTCATTCTACATCATTTAATCATTTATGTTATTTTCTACCCTCTTCAGTTTTTGCATCATTGTACTTTCGCCGTTTGTCGTCAGGTCTAGTATCTTCTGACTTATCCACATATTCTTACTTTGTCTTAATTTCCTTCAAAGCGTTT
The DNA here is from genome assembly GCF_040414725.1 of Anabrus simplex. Taxonomy (NCBI): domain Eukaryota; kingdom Metazoa; phylum Arthropoda; class Insecta; order Orthoptera; family Tettigoniidae; genus Anabrus; species Anabrus simplex. The sequence continues at coordinate 1,310,477,461 of NC_090265.1, read as the reverse complement.
CTTCAAAATCCCTACTGATTCCATCCTCCACGACTTTCCACTCTTCATTTTTTGTGTTTCCTTCAGGCTTGTCTTTTAGTCCTCGTTAAAAATTTTCTGTGAAAAAACTTTTACTCTCTTTTCCTTCAACTTTTTTGTAGATCCTGTCTCCTTGCATTCCTTCTTTTCTTCAATTTATTTTTCCCTCCTCCCCTTCAAACTTTTATAGATGCCATCTCCTTGCATTCCTTCCTTTATTCAATTTCCTTTATTCATTTTTCCTTCAACGTTTATAGATCCCATCTCCTTGCATTATTTTTTCAATTTCTTCAACTTTATGCAGCATTTCATGGTCAGAGTCCATGTTCGCTCTTGGTTTCTGAATATCTACATAAGCATAGTGTAGTCTACCAAATATATAACTGCGTGATATTGGCTCAAGATCGAATATTTTATTTCAGAATAATACGATTTCCGAGAGTGAAATGTAACAATATAATTTTTCTAGTACTCAGTTAACAGGTAATACATTTCTTAAATAAAATTATTACGTAATCACTGCTTTGTGCACATCTGGTTGGTGTGTCTCTTCTTCGCGCTGTCATGTCAGTCAAACAGCGACACAACATGAACAGATAAACAACACGTACTGTTCTGTGTCACGTGAGTTTGACAAGACTGATGCTAAGATAGCTTCAGACTGATAATGTGAATGGGAAGCTCGCACTCATTTTCCGAATCATTTAACTCGCACACCAAGTACCGACTCGGAGCGGATAAGGGAGCTCCACATATTCACCGAGTTGTAATGTCAAGGAATTTTCGTGAACAGCCTGATTGATAATGGCAAAAAATATATATGACGAAAGGTTCAGCTGTAATAGATGTTTATGGCAGCAATTTTAACTGCCCATTGCAGTAATACACATGTTTAAGATTTTACGTAAAAATTTGCTGAATAATTGATACAACGAGAAACTCAGGTAGTCATGATGCTTTTTCTGCTTGTATTTGTCCTTACATGTACACAGTCATCTCAGTTGTAATCGATCTGACGAAGCGTGAAGTTTTATTGTATTGTGAGTGCTCAGTGAGGAAGATGGGAATTGGTGCTCAACAGTATCGGGTGGCCGTAAGCCGATGGCACGGGCCAGTGAAGTGTGCGAGTGCGGCAAGCGAGAAAATGATGTAATCTGCAACAAACTTGGCTGCAGGTAATACTGATGGTGGCCAGAGTAGAGGCAATACTACTTGCGTTAGGTGGTGTAGAAATGAATCACTGACCAGTGGGAGTATTTCGCCAGGAATACAGTAAATGGAAAAGATCAAAAGATCAAGAAAATAGTTAGAGAGGCTTGTCAGATTTAAGAAAAGGAAAGCTGATATGTGAGCAGTACAACGAAATTCTGGTGACGTGGAATCACAACAGGCTAAAGTGAAGGGATTAAATGAAGAGTTGATACACCTCAAGTGACAGGAAGCATAGAGGAAAAATAACCTTAATCAACGATATAGCGGAGAATGAAGCTAAAGGTTTAAATGATTTTGTGAGTAAAATTTCGGTCGTTATAAATAACCTTAATGAACGTAAACTGCTGTGAAACGGACATTGATGACATACACTGGGGAAAGTAAAGCTGAAGAGACCGATTAAAGTGAAATTGGCCTCGGCTCAAATAAAAACAAAGTCTTACTGAATGCAGAGAATTTAAAAGGGGAAATTATGCTCATCAAGCAGAGAATCCTACCTTGCCATCTATGAAAAGCTAGAATTTCTTGACTTAAGGCCTACATAAGAGGTAAGCGCTTAATAGTAGATGACGGAAATTGGTCGATAAATTCGACCCCAGCTCAGCTGAACGAAATGGAGAAGCAGCTGAGATCACCGAATCCGGAAATGCTTAGTCGCAAGGAGCAAGAAATGTACAAACTAACTACAAGTAATAATCTGCTCGCAAAACGCCAGGTGACACAGGGTACAAACACTCTACAGGGTAGGCGAACGGAACAGGAGCTGTACTTGCAGAAGCGAGAAGTGACCGGTGCCTCTATCCCACGGTGGAGAAGCAGACGACAGAAGAAACGAAATGGCGCCCAGAGGTAAACGTTTGAACTTAAAGGGATTCACCGTAACGCATTGTTTTAGAACTGTAGAAAGCGGCAGTAATAAGAAATAAGAACAGCAACTTGACAGAGGTTAAAGGATAACTAGAATGTACACTAGGATTTGTCAATATACCAATATTTTTGAATAAGGGCACTAACAGGTGAAATTTTAATGGACAAAATGCATATTATTACCTTTATTCATGCTTGGATTGCGCCTCCTAGCTATATATGAGACAAAACCTCCTATGTGAAATGTTTTAGCTAAGAACTTTGGCCGGTAAGGTTCTGTCAGCTAAGGTGCAATATTGAGTGCATATCGTCAAGGCATTCTCGCTCTTCATAATCTATGTGCAGCGGGTCAGTATATCTCCAAAAATATTATCACATAGGAGGTTTTGTCCCTGCAACAACGATATATTGAAGGTTTTAAAACGTAGAGAACGACAGGAAGAAGGAGAGCTCGTGAACGGAGATATCCTGGTAGAGTACTAACCTTAATATGGGAGTGAGTATGGGATAAAATTCAAGTAATAGAATTAAAAATAAATCACTACTTTAGGAAAAATAAAGGAAAACCAGAAGGGGTATATAAACTTATTCTTTGTCTGCAAACCTCCCAATGGGTCGAAGAGCCGTATTATTTACTGAGCAACAGAAGTAGATAGTATAAGAAATTTGTATGAGGATATACGTATTGTGACGATGGGCAACTTCAGTATGAGGGTTGTACACCGAAAGCCAGCGTATTGTAAACTAGAAGAAATGGTAAATCAAAAGTGAAGGGAAAGGACGTAACAATTATGGCTAAAAATTACTGGAGCAATGTGGCACCGTGTATTTTGAATGGATGGTGACCAGAAGATGATGGGAGTAACTGTACGTATAAAACAGAAACAGTATAAATTGTTATAGATCTAGTACTATGCTCAACGGAAGCATTATCACTCATCATGTGGATAAAAGTTGAAGGATAGGAAGAATCTTATCACTTACCCTTAATTATAAATCAGACTAGTGTGGATTATTATCGCAGATTACAGTGGTAAATATAAATCATCAAACACATGAGGGTACTATTAAGTTTTGTGTTTAGTTGGAAATAGGATATAGAAATAATGTGTATTGCGAGGGGACTGGAGCGCATCCTGCCTAATTTATATAATTGAGATTAGTGCCCGAATACAGATGGAGAGAAGGCCTCATCATACACTTCAAGAAAAATTTCTAAGGCAGAAATTTCGAAATTATTAAAATAGGAATAGGACTAGCGTTTGGAAATGACCAATTAGATGAGGAATTAAAACCAGTAAAAAATGCTGTATTGACAGATGCACAGAATACGCATGTACAGAGGATAAAAACGCCATGTAATATTGGGCGGTGCAATGCAGAATGCAGAAAAAAATCGGAACTAAGGAGAGCATTAAAACACATAGGAATGTAGGAGTGATTGAAAGAAGAATTACCATTATGTAGCAAACAAGAGAGTATTGAGAATTATTGGTTCCCACAAAATACTTGTGGCGGAAGATCCAATCTGATAACCTAAATAGAGATTCTGGAAATGAAGGCAATAAGAATGTGTGGTACAGATTAAATAATATCTGCAGAGCAAGAAAAGTAAGCTAATCTAACCTAAATTCATGGCACTACAGCCCTGAAGGGCCTTCGCCTACTAAGCGACCGCTGCTCAGCCAGAAGGCCTGCAGATTACAGTGGTAAATATAAGTCATCAAACACTTCAGGGAACTTATTAAGTTTTGGTTTGGTTGGAAAAAAGGATGTAGTAATAATGAGCATTTTGAGGGGACTGGAGTGCATCCTGCCTAATTTAGATAAGGAAATTTCATTTTATGAAGAAAGCCATGTTTAATATTGGTGAAAACTATGTGGAGGAAGTTTTTGACTTGATTAGTAAACGGGATATCGTCTATAAGTTCAGTCAGATCTGAATATCAGCGAAATCGACACGAGTAAATGTTAAAATTCATATTCTGATTTACATACAGTATGTTATGAAAGTGACAGATGACGTGTTAGTGGGGGAGAATATTTTTAAACTTTGGATCTGATACAGGTTTGCATTTTATCACCAATATTAGTGTTATTGTTTATTAATGTGGTATGTATGTTCAGTCCGTCAGCGATGCCGCTAGTGGGATCCTCAACATCTCTGCCATCGGCAGTCATAGATGGCCTAGGAATCACTGAAGAGGCGCACTAGGGAAATGAGGAGTGAGGTAGTTTCCCGTTGCTTTTCTCACCGAGCCAGAGTTGCTATAACATATCAGTCTGATAAGCCCACTGAAATGCATACACCAACCGACCCTATGAGCAACATTTTCACACCATTCATAACAGGGACTGGCTGCATAAGGATTGGCATTACTAGCATCGCTCATACCTCAGTCACTTTCATATTATCAAAGCAAAGGATAAGACAGAGACAGATGAAAGTAACCAAATTTCTGTAGCCTATTCCAGAAGACATAGTGCACTGTAAACACTAGGTCCTGCCAGCAAGGCATGTTTATTAATGATATCATCCATTCGAAAGACTTTGGAAAAGAGGATTCTTCATGTCTTGATAACCAACGTATTCCAGATCTCAGTTTCGACTACGACATCACTCTACTCGCGTCAGAATGCAATATGGTATCAGAGCGATAAAAAAATATTGTAAAGAAGAAAGGGTGACATGCTTTCAAAGAGTGAAGGGTGTTGAATGGGTAAGACAAAGCTAGAAGTTGTTAAAACAACGATTGTAAGCAGCTAAAGCGGATGGGCAGAACAGACAATGTTTTTGAGATAACATGAATGGATCGAGTGCTTTGGGTATATAAAAATACTGCATATAATGCTGCCAAACATCGCATGTGAAGTTCATAGAAACGTGTTTAATTCACTAGTCAAAGCAAATGTATTTATAAATCAGAAATTTGGGGAGTAGATCCCAAAATAATTATGGGATTGCCATACCGTACTGCAAATAGTGGAGTGAGAACGATGTGCTAACAGATGGGTATACGGGAAGAAGATATTGTGAAACGAATTGTTTAGTATTTGCTCAGACTATAAACGGGGCGAGAATGTGAAATTCTAGGCATAGCTCATCAGCACCAAATGAAATATCAAAATGAGGGCTATTGGGTGGATGGGATGAGGAAGCTACTAGACGACATAGGAATGCGGTACTGCTGGGAAATACATTTATGAACGGATGACAAGGGATTGTGTAAGAAGGTTTTGGTTTTCCCAAAGGTGAAAGGTGGAAGGCATAGAAATATAGACAATAAAGACAAAATATTATAACCAGAGAACATTAGTAGAATTTTGTATAATAAATGAAAATATCATAATAGGTACTCAAAATTGAAAATAAGAGGGATAATTTGGTGTTTTACTGGAGTATATGAGAATAAAGCCGTAAGAGGAAAATGAAATCAATGCATTTAAAAAAATAAACATATGGAACTGGAACATCTGTAATTGACTGTTGCACCGCTCCCGCGTCCAGGTGGGGATACATTAGTTTCCTGACTAGCTCTGAAGTGTAAATGGTGTGGCCTCTGTAACAATTCGGGTTGTGAGTTCCGCTTGAGAAAGTGTGCCGACGGGTTAAAGTTCAAATCAACCTAGGGTGAAGAACATCTCCTACACGCTATCAGTTGAATTCCTAAGTACCTTTGTGTTGCCGAAGTAATCGCAAATGAATATTGCCAATGTAGTACCATGCTTGGTTCTTACAAGTCGCTATCGCATTCGCAAGCAGAATAAAAAGCTTAAAATATTCTTACATCTAGCTCTTATGCTAAATGGACATTTAAAAAAAATGTTAATTTTTTTTATTTATTTATTAAATAATTACTCTGAATAATAAATGAATTAATTCGCTATGATCACATTTGGGATGTTCCACATTGTCTTGTTGGCATTATATAACCATATGGGTCCTTCCCCTCGTCATTGAAATGAAAGTAAAAAAAAAAGTATTCCTCGTAAGAACTTGCCGATGACAAAATCCTGGCCATGAATGTCCATATTAGTGCTTTGGCCTCGTTGGTAATTCAATTAATATCAAGTAAAATTAAAATAATTGGTTGAAATGAGTAGAAATGTTAATAAAGAAAAAATATAAATTCACTAGAGTTAAAGGTATTAGATGCATCTAATCGATTATGAATAAAAGTAGAATTACATTTACTATCATACAGTGTCACATCATATCAGATTGAAAAACGCAAAGTTTCTTCAGATAAATATTTGATTAAGTTTTGGAATCTCTTTCTCTGTAGCTATAATGCTTCCTTAAAATAATTCAAAGTCCAATGCTTTAATTACAAGCTCAAATGTGACTAATAAAATGAACGTCACCTTGTCCTAAATTTTGTATCTGTGTCAGTATACACAGTGAAAATCTGGGAAACGATTTAACTCACTCAGAAAAACAACAGTTATTCAGTAAGATTAAAAAGTGTTCTCACTATCAATTACAATTTCATTTTTACGTTGTCATTCAGATCTTCATGTTTCATCTTACTTGGTCTCAAAATAAGCAACATTAAGTCCGCTGTATGTCGTAATGGTTTATATCATAACATTTGTATGGCTAATACGGTTAATATGAAAAATTAGCATCTCAATATTAGGTTAAAGATTCAATTTAAGTGTGCTTCTGGCTGAATATTACGTTACCATATGTATTTCATCCAATTTTTAACAAATTTATCCCTAGGCAGAAAAATCTCTATGTTAGAAGACTCTACCCTCACTTAGAAACTCAAATATGAATGACTAATTCACCAGTGGTATACCAATTTGTTCTTATAAATTCGGCAATTAACTTATTATGTGCGAGAATTCTCTAATGTGGTTAAATATATTTCATTGATGGCCTATTTATTAGCATAACTAGCTTCATGGCACTTTAGATGACCTTAAGTACTCCAAAACCAGGTTATACTGATGGCTTCGAGATCGTATCCTATGCTACTCTACATATCAATGGGATAAAACAATCATTTGAAAACGGTACGCTTCATATATACCGCATAATGCATACCCAACACATAATAACATCGCACAGAAGACTATTATGACCGATCTCCCAAATAAAATGATCATCATCATCTACTAACACGTGCCTGCCATTACTACTATTCAACCATTAACCTACTATATTTCGCGTAGCAACTGTATCAAAACTCATTAGGCACTCCATTTCCATAAATACCTAACATATCTACCATAACCTTCTCATCTTTGCCGTCTTTCCTTCTGTCATAGTATTAAATCATAATATATCGCAATCCTAAGCTGTGCTATTTCATATCTTGTCATATACATTCCCTACATACGATCTCTTTATCTGATATTATGAATAAAGCCATCACACATAATATAAACATTACCACTCGCACCTTAGCACTTCACTGATAACAAAATAAACATGCTTATTGCCTTTTAAACACCGCATTGGATAATATTGCGAACGAGTTTCACTGGTGAGTTGCGCCTACATATGGAATTAACATTGATTACAGATGAATACCTGTATCCACATAACCATATTTCATTACGCTAACACGCGCGCACACATTATCACAGCACAAAATACTAATATCTTTCCGAAGATTAAAATACATTACGGTACTTACGTATATACGACTTAAAGAGAACTTAACTTGCTTATTTGGACTCTTCCTGTTGCTCTCCCCCGTCATCGGAACTAGTAGGCCTGGCTCCTCGGTTTTGTTTAGGTCAACGGGTCCATGTGTTCCTCTCTCAGCTGACTTTCATCTGTATTGGGTCGTCACAGCATAGCTCCGCCAAGCCTAAGTAGTCGTGCCTCTCAGCTGCTCACACCATCATGGTAACGTGTTGAACTCTCGGAAAAGAAAATGGTAATACAGGGTTTAGTGTCGTCATCTTATGGTTAGGGTTTTATCTCTATAATACTTGCAATATTAAAAATGATTCTGTTTGGAATAATCAGTTCTAGTATGGTTTCAAAACTGCTAACTGTTGAGGATAATAAATTTGGTAATCGGGTAGATATGTTTTTCTGGTTCCCTTATCGAAGAATACGTAGTAACTAGTTGGTCAGTGCTTCTCGGAACCCGCAGTATCGTGCAAAATATCCGTCCACTGAGTCGAGTCGTGATGTAATTGCTATTACACTCTTCTGGGGTTTCCTTATTGCTTCAATTAGTAAAGCGACGTATATTACTTGGTATTTCGAACTCTATAGCCAACAAATATGTTGCTTTCGAAATAAAAAGCTGCTTCTTTCTTCTCTTGCTCGTGCTAGTTAAGCTTAGTAATGTAGATTGACGAAATTTTCTAATGGAGGTTCCTTTTTTCATTAATAATAGATCTGAATAATCTGCGTTTGTCATTCTTTTCTTACCGCCTTCTAAACGTGGTTCTTTCGGTAATTGCCTGTTGAAAAGATATATCATTTCGGTATATCGGCGTTATTCCTTTCTAGATCGACGTTTTACTAGCTTGAACTCCATTTTTGTTCCTATTTATGCAGATACAGAAAGTGAAATGTCACATTTTCTTCCCCTACGTTGATTTAAATATATAGCTTGCTATATATTTATTTCACTTATACGTATTTCCAATATCATAATGGGACTTTTCACTATTCTTAGTCAACCTTCCGTACCCGTCATTGAGAATCTCTGATAATATAATTAATTAATTCTCTGTTGCTGTAGGCATGAGTATTGAAACTGTCTTCATTTAACTGGTATGCTCGATTATATTTAACTTTCCTGCTCCTTAAAGTATAACTTAATATTTGAGGCATTGTGAATTCCTTTGCTTTTTCCTTCAAAATCGTGAATCTCATAAGCATTATTTCTAAAAGATCGATGAATCACAAATGGTCCGTCGAATAAGTGTACGAATTTTGCGAATATTTTAGTTGATTCCTTCGAGATCGCAGGTTTCTTTATCAATACTAGATCGCCTTCTTTCAATTCAGGATGAAATTTCTTGTGCTGTATCCTCCTCAATCTTCTCTGAGATTGTCTATGCATTCTCTCCCGAACAAGTTGATTAAGTTCGTCCTGATCTAGGCTCTGTTCAGTAGGTAATCGGATTATTGTGTCCCAAGGCCTTTCTGGTTGAATATTATGGTGTACTAGTTTTGGAATTTGGCCGCTGGATTCGTGTATGGTGTTATTGATGCTTTCCTCTATGATCTCAATTACATCTATCCATTTCCAGTGTTGCTTAGAACAGTATATTCGGCAGAACTTAGCGATTTCCTTCATGCATCTTTCCACTGGATTGGATGCTGGATGTCTTATCGAACAAAGAATATGCCTGATTCCCATTTCTTGCATTGCCTCTCTGAATTGTAACGAAGTAAACTGGGTTCCCCTGTCTGACAGTAGTCTCTCGGGTTTTCCCATGCTAGGCAATACGTGTTTGGTTAGACGTCGTAATACCTGTTTAGAATTTGCACGCTGTATCGGTTGTAGTGATACGTATTTCGAGAAAACGTCCATAACGACTACAATGTATTTGTGACCCTTCTTAGCGGTTGGCAGTTTACCGAAAATATCGATAGCATACAGTTCTCTGGCTCTTTGTGGCAATATGGCTCTTGGTTCATGCCTTATTAAGCAACTACCATGTTTGACTTTCTGGCAGATATCACAAGTCCTTACTGTATTCCTGACAGTTTTCCTGATTCCCTTCCAAGTGAATTTTTCTAGGATGACTTGTGTTACTTTCTCTATTCCGCCATGCCCAGTAATCCTATGCACGTGCCATATTACTTCCTTATACAGTACTGAAGGTAATACAATGCGTACTTTTTCTTGGTCTTTGCCTTTCTTGGCCATTAGCATTCCCTGTTCGATACTGTACACCCCTGTTATCTTTGACCTTGTCTCTGATCCACAACCTTCGTTCTCCAGCTTGTCTAAGACGTGTTTTAACTTCTCATCCTGACGTTGTAACTGTATTATATTCTTCAGCTTTTCTAATACTTCTTCATCTTCTGGAATCAGCTCTATTCTGTGGATTTCTTCTGTTTTATTGGTGGGGTTACGGCTAAGAGCATCTGCTAGGACATTCTCCTTTCCACTACAATATTCGATTTTTATTTGAAATTGTTGAGTGAATAACATCCACCTAGTTATCCTCTCATTAGTCATTGCTGCTTTTAATCCAAATGTCAAAGCCTTATGGTCTGTTCTGACCGTTATCGGATAGCCAAAAATTGTCTTTTTCCATTGCTGTAGTGCGTAGACTATTGCTAGCAGTTCTTGTTCCGTGGTGGTATAATTAACTTCATGACTCCTTAATTTTCGACTGGTAAAGGCTAAGTATGTTCTTTTTGGAGGTGACCCTTCTTCTTCTTGATAAAGACACGCTCCTATACCAATATTAGAGGCATCTGACTGAATGATAAATCCCCTTTCGTAATTAGGATAGCCTAATTTGATACTCCTAGTCAGTAAAGTCTTTAATTCTTGGAACGCCCTTTCTGCCTTTTCATCCCATTTCCATCTGTTATTCGCCTTCAGCAAATCTTGTAGAGGCGCTGCGGTTTGTGTATAGCCTTGACAATGATTGGAGAAGAATTGGGCCATCCCAAGGAATTGTCTGACGTGCTTAATGCGTTTCGGTCGCGGAAAATCGCATATCGCCTGAATTTTTACTGGGTTTGGTCGAACTCCTGTGCCGTCTATCATGTGGCCAACAAACAAAACTTCTTCTTGACAGAATTTAGACTTTGTGATATTAATCTTAAATCCAGTTGCTCTCAAATTATGAAATAACTTCTCCAACTTGTCACAATGATCAGCAAATGTTTTAGTGGCTAGAATCAAATCGTCTACGTAACAGGTTATGAACTCCTTCACCTCTGGCGTCAGATTTCTGTCCAGTGCTCTCACCAAAACAGCGCAACTGTTCTTCAAACCGAACGGGAGCCGACAGTAGACATAAGTCTGATTGTCAAACATGAATCCAGTCAGCAATCGGGACTTTTCCTCTAAAACGATGTGGTGATAGGAAGACGTAAAATCCATCGTCGAAAAATACCTCATGTCTCGAAATTTTTGTACGATATCCTTAATCTTTGGGACCTGATTATACTCGGGAATTAACCGGGTATTTAATTGTCGTGCATCGAGGCAAATGCGGAGTTTCCCGTTGCTTTTCACCACGATGACTAACGGGTTTAAGTAGGGACTGGATGTTTTCATTATAATGCCATCATCCTCCATTCCTTTTATAATTTCTTTAACTTCTGTGAAGTGTTTTTCGGGTATTCCATACAATTTCCCTTTAAAAGGTGTCCAATCATTCACTATCAATTTGTATCTGAAATCCGGTATCTGTCCTGGCTTGTTTTTAAACAGATTGGAATACTCCTGTAAAATCCCATGAAGTTTAGACCTTTCTGCCGGTGAAATTTTGGCATTTGCGACTGCCTCCGCGATGTTTGGTGTATCTTCTTCCTCTACCATGGTCATAACTTTTTCGATACTTTCTAATACATCTTCACACGACATAACTATCTTGTTTTCTTCCGTCTGGAGTCTGGGATTTCTCTCTGAGTGTAGATCTTCTCCTTTCTCCTCCATCTTGAGATTATTGACTACACTAACGTCCTCGTTGATCTTAACTATCTGTTGCCTTTCTCCAGCGTTTTCTTCGCATATGGGAAATCTTACTTCTTGTCTCTTCATGTCGATGGTCATGCCTGTTATCGTCATGAAATCAATTCCTAATATAATATTATATTTAATTCGGTTCATGACTATAAATGGATGTTCGAAATTTCTGTTACCTATATTGATTTCAAGATACGTCTGTATGTTGCACTCAACCGTCTTGTCAGGTATTATGCCCCGTATTTTAATCTTCGACACCGGTATTGTTAATAATTTCATCCTTTTACTCATGTCTTGAAAAAGTTCCTTAGATAGCACGCTAATGCTGGCACCAGAGTCCACAAGGCAATGTACTTTAAGTTCGCCTACTCTCGCTATAATGATGGGTAAATTATATCTTCTTTTCATGTGATGTTCCGTTAGGTCTTTTACTAATTCATCAGAATCAACTTCCCACGAGTCCACTTGTGTAATGAAATAACTGCTAATTTTAAAATTCTTTGCGTTCTTCACATCTTTAACTTCGCCTTCTATTCTGAAATCGGCGTTTTTTTTTTGCTTCCTGACCTTTCGGTCTCTCTTCTGCACTCAAATTCCTTTGTGTTAGGATTAAGTGCTTGTTCCTCCTGCCTTCTTCTCTTGTATCGTTGAAGTTCAAGACTCTCCGCTCCTTCTACGTCGGTATTTACATCTTGATCTCTTATGGCCTTCTCCCATTTAACCTTATTGTTTCGAGCTTCATTCAATTCCTGGATGTATCTCCTATTGTAATTTTCCCTTTCACGATTGTCTCTAACATTTCTTCCGTCATATCGGGGTCTTTCTCTGTAGTTGCCCCTTCCTCTACCTTCTCTATACCGATTCCTAAGTCGCATATCGGGTCTGAATCTTCTATTTCCCATGTATGTCCCTTGACCATAGGATTCCTTTCTGCAGTGGCATCTCTCTTCCTCCTTTCTGCCATTCTCCTGATTTCCCCACTGTCTTTTCTTGTTCATGTTCCTTCGTTCCTCTGGGGTATTCTTGTTCGTGTCATTCTGTGTTAAAATGTTAATGGTTTCTTCACCATAGTTATTCCTGACTACCCTGTGAGGATGTGGTATTGTGGTCATGTCTATCTGCCTTAGCGTCGTTTCCATCTGGACTGCAGTTAATGGATTAGCGGTAGCTAATAGTCGTTGAACGTCTAATGGCAATTGTCGTTGTATGATCTTTATGGCTTCTAGTTCACTGGGTGGTGAATCCAGATCTTGAAAACGGTGAAATTGCCGGGCGAAATAATCGCTGTACCCTGTTTGACCGTTAGAAGCGTACCTCCGGGAGTAAAGTTCTAAACGTAGGTTTTGTTGAACGTCCGGACTCCAAAAGCGTTGTAAAAATGCTGTTTTGAAATCGTTGTACTCATGAAAAGTGTACTTGAATGCCTGAAACCATAAACTAGGGTTTGCATCCAAATGTTTTTGTACTACTTTCAACCGTTTCTCTTCAGGGATACCATGTTCTTTGAAATAATCCTCCATTTCTCTGAGAAAATGTTTAGGTGAAATACTATTGGTGTTATCAAAATGCTTTGGCCTATCGTCAAATGTTTTTATTACGTTAATTATAGTAGGACTTCCGTTACTTCCACTCTCCGTGTTTATTTCTCCAATACTATGGTTTGAACGTGTAACCGGTATAGATGTGGTTTCTCTTTCATTCAGGTGGAATTCAACATTTTTGTGTCTTTCGCCGCCGGATATTATAACAGCTCTTCCTTGTCCTTCCTCTCGGATTTCTCGTATTTGAGCCTGTATCTGCCTAAGTCCTTCCTCAGATTTATTCATCCTCTGAGTCAGCTCTTCTTTGTTCTGCTCAATCTCGTCCCTCATTTCAGCTATCTTGTTCCCGATCTGATCTGCAGCTTGTTCATATTTCCTTTCCAAATCAGTACTTGTTATCTGCATCTCCTCTCCTAATTTTCCAATCGTCTCTTCGCACTGTCTCCATTTTTCCTGGGAATCTATATTTAGTTTTTCCATATTGTCCGTCAAATTCTTTATCTCATTTTCCTTCAAGGATTGGAGATAATTGTTATTCCCTGTCATTTCTTTCTTGATATCATTTATTTCTTCTTGTATCTTCTGGTTTTTCTCCTCTATATTTCCTCTAATTTCGTCTTTCCACTCATCCATGTTGTTCTTGATCTTATCCATATCTGATCCTATTTTCTGGATCTCTTCCTTCATCTCCTCCATCATCTGTCTCTGTTTCTCTTCCTGTTTACTAGCGATCTCCTCTACCATTGTCTTAGTTGACTGATGCCATTCTTCTTTCTGCTCCTTACGGAATTTCTTAAATAACTCCTGCTCTTCTTCCTTTCTCCTTTCCATTTTCTTTTCTAATTCCTTGATCATCTCCTGCTGATCTTCTTTCCTTTCCCTTCTCATTTCTTCCACGAGCCTTTGGTATTTCTCTTCCCATTCCTGTTTCTCCTTCTTTCTCTCCTCTTCCTGCTTCTTTTCCTTCTCTTCTCGTTCCTGTTTTTCTTTCTTTCTCTCCTCTTCCTGCCTTCTTGCTTCTTCCTGCCTTTCTTTCTTAGATTCTTCATCGCGCTTTCTGGCTTCTTCCATCATTAATCGTATCATTCCTTCAATTCCCTCTTGCTTCTTCTTTTGTTCTTCCTGATACTTTTCTTGTCTGTCTTCCTGCTCTCTCTGGTAATCTTCAAATTGTGTTCTTAAGTGGCTTAACGTCGTCATCTTGTCTTTCACGTATTACTTTAGAATTCTCTATTAATCCTGGTAGTGCTCTACTTGTACCCTAACTTCTCTATACTTCAATTCTTACAGTACTCTTATATTTATCTCACACAACTATACTTGTATTATACTTAAATGGATAGGCTTAACTACCTAGACTAGGCTTTGCTTATGCTGCTGACCCAATTACATTATGAAACATGAGATCTGTGACCTAAAAATTGAGATTCCAACTCTTAATTATGGAGAGAATAATTAAAAATTCAAATAACGTATTTCTTATAATCTATTTCCTATATCTAAGTTATTCCTTAACAAATTATGATTAATGTATTAACAATATTTCTTAAATACATCTCCAACCATCCATATTTACAATTTCACAATCTTTATATCCTATATCGGCTTCCTATAATCTGACATTCGACTGCATCAGTCGTCCTCTGACATTTCCTTAGCTCATTCGTCCATTTCCGTTTCTTTCTCTTCTCTTTCTGATAATTATTTATGGGCATCCTTTCGTCTTCACAGTTTAATGTCCTCCTGTATTCCCTTCGATCCATAAAAAAAAATAATTATCTGGTCACATGACATCACCTTCACCAGACATACCTAATTTTTATACGATACCTCCATCTTGCTTCAAAGATGACTTATTATATTTGAAAATCTCTTGTCAGTCCGCTCCTGAAATTTCTTTTCTTTCTATTATGTTCTCCTCATGCATTACCATACATTGAAGTACCGATCCGTTCCTATCTAGTGATCATATCTGGTAAATTTTCTCCAATTATAACCAAGTTCAGGTCTACCTAGTTTGGCGACTAACCATTCATACAGTGTCCTCCTCCTGACTGCTGATACAGTTGTGCGTCAAAAACAAAAATGTTTTTGGCAACTCTTTGCTCCCACGGCGTCTTTCTCTATTTGCCACACAGTTGGGCACCAAAAACTAAAATGCACCGCTCCCGCGTCCAGGTGGGGATACATTAGTTTCCTGACTAGCTCTGAAGTGTAAATGGTGTGGCCTCTGTAACAATTCGGGTTGTGAGTTCCGCTTGAGAAAGTGTGCCGACGGGTTAAAGTTCAAATCAACCTAGGGTGAAGAACATCTCCTACACGCTATCAGTTGAATTCCTAAGTACCTTTGTGTTGCCGAAGTAATCGCAAATGAATATTGCCAATGTAGTACCATGCTTGGTTCTTACAAGTCGCTATCGCATTCGCAAGCAGAATAAAAAGCTTAAAATATTCTTACATCTAGCTCTTATGCTAAATGGACATTTAAAAAAAAATGTTAATTTTTTTTATTTATTTATTAAATAATTACTCTGAATAATAAATGAATTAATTCGCTATGATCACATTTGGGATGTTCCACATTGTCTTGTTGGCATTATATAACCATATGGGTCCTTCCCCTCGTCATTGAAATGAAAGTAAAAAAAAAAGTATTCCTCGTAAGAACTTGCCGATGACAAAATCCTGGCCATGAATGTCCATATTAGTGCTTTGGCCTCGTTGGTAATTCAATTAATATCAAGTAAAATTAAAATAATTGGTTGAAATGAGTAGAAATGTTAATAAAGAAAAAATATAAATTCACTAGAGTTAAAGGTATTAGATGCATCTAATCGATTATGAATAAAAGTAGAATTACATTTACTATCATACAGTGTCACATCATATCAGATTGAAAAACGCAAAGTTTCTTCAGATAAATATTTGATTAAGTTTTGGAATCTCTTTCTCTGTAGCTATAATGCTTCCTTAAAATAATTCAAAGTCCAATGCTTTAATTACAAGCTCAAATGTGACTAATAAAATGAACGTCACCTTGTCCTAAATTTTGTATCTGTGTCAGTATACACAGTGAAAATCTGGGAAACGATTTAACTCACTCAGAAAAACAACAGTTATTCAGTAAGATTAAAAAGTGTTCTCACTATCAATTACAATTTCATTTTTACGTTGTCATTCAGATCTTCATGTTTCATCTTACTTGGTCTCAAAATAAGCAACATTAAGTCCGCTGTATGTCGTAATGGTTTATATCATAACATTTGTATGGCTAATACGGTTAATATGAAAAATTAGCATCTCAATATTAGGTTAAAGATTCAATTTAAGTGTGCTTCTGGCTGAATATTACGTTACCATATGTATTTCATCCAATTTTTAACAAATTTATCCCTAGGCAGAAAAATCTCTATGTTAGAAGACTCTACCCTCACTTAGAAACTCAAATATGAATGACTAATTCACCAGTGGTATACCAATTTGTTCTTATAAATTCGGCAATTAACTTATTATGTGCGAGAATTCTCTAATGTGGTTAAATATATTTCATTGATGGCCTATTTATTAGCATAACTAGCTTCATGGCACTTTAGATGACCTTAAGTACTCCAAAACCAGGTTATACTGATGGCTTCGAGATCGTATCCTATGCTACTCTACATATCAATGGGATAAAACAATCATTTGAAAACGGTACGCTTCATATATACCGCATAATGCATACCCAACACATAATAACATCGCACAGAAGACTATTATGACCGATCTCCCAAATAAAATGATCATCATCATCTACTAACACGTGCCTGCCATTACTACTATTCAACCATTAACCTACTATATTTCGCGTAGCAACTGTATCAAAACTCATTAGGCACTCCATTTCCATAAATACCTAACATATCTACCATAACCTTCTCATCTTTGCCGTCTTTCCTTCTGTCATAGTATTAAATCATAATATATCGCAATCCTAAGCTGTGCTATTTCATATCTTGTCATATACATTCCCTACATACGATCTCTTTATCTGATATTATGAATAAAGCCATCACACATAATATAAACATTACCACTCGCACCTTAGCACTTCACTGATAACAAAATAAACATGCTTATTGCCTTTTAAACACCGCATTGGATAATATTGCGAACGAGTTTCACTGGTGAGTTGCGCCTACATATGGAATTAACATTGATTACAGATGAATACCTGTATCCACATAACCATATTTCATTACGCTAACACGCGCGCACACATTATCACAGCACAAAATACTAATATCTTTCCGAAGATTAAAATACATTACGGTACTTACGTATATACGACTTAAAGAGAACTTAACTTGCTTATTTGGACTCTTCCTGTTGCTCTCCCCCGTCATCGGAACTAGTAGGCCTGGCTCCTCGGTTTTGTTTAGGTCAACGGGTCCATGTGTTCCTCTCTCAGCTGACTTTCATCTGTATTGGGTCGTCACAGCATAGCTCCGCCAAGCCTAAGTAGTCGTGCCTCTCAGCTGCTCACACCATCATGGTAACGTGTTGAACTCTCGGAAAAGAAAATGGTAATACAGGGTTTAGTGTCGTCATCTTATGGTTAGGGTTTTATCTCTATAATACTTGCAATATTAAAAATGATTCTGTTTGGAATAATCAGTTCTAGTATGGTTTCAAAACTGCTAACTGTTGAGGATAATAAATTTGGTAATCGGGTAGATATGTTTTTCTGGTTCCCTTATCGAAGAATACGTAGTAACTAGTTGGTCAGTGCTTCTCGGAACCCGCAGTATCGTGCAAAATATCCGTCCACTGAGTCGAGTCGTGATGTAATTGCTATTACACTCTTCTGGGGTTTCCTTATTGCTTCAATTAGTAAAGCGACGTATATTACTTGGTATTTCGAACTCTATAGCCAACAAATATGTTGCTTTCGAAATAAAAAGCTGCTTCTTTCTTCTCTTGCTCGTGCTAGTTAAGCTTAGTAATGTAGATTGACGAAATTTTCTAATGGAGGTTCCTTTTTTCATTAATAATAGATCTGAATAATCTGCGTTTGTCATTCTTTTCTTACCGCCTTCTAAACGTGGTTCTTTCGGTAATTGCCTGTTGAAAAGATATATCATTTCGGTATATCGGCGTTATTCCTTTCTAGATCGACGTTTTACTAGCTTGAACTCCATTTTTGTTCCTATTTATGCAGATACAGAAAGTGAAATGTCACACTGTTAAAAATGAGAAGTCAGAGAGAAATATATGAATGAGTATGAAACAGGCGACTCTGAAGTTTACACGCTCTCTAAGGTATTAAAAATGAAGAATAAAGAATTCAGAATGAACAAAAAATTGTATAATGTTATGAGGGAAATGGAGAAAGAAAAAGAGTGAGAATACGAATACATCTACTTAATATGTAGTAACGATAGACATGAGGAGGTGTCCTACTTATGTAACTTAGTTAAAACCCAGGAAATACCTCAGAAAGGTAAAATGATCAAACTTGTAAAGCGATTTCCGTGTTATATCATAGAATATGTACCGTACCAGTGATTATTTCTTTTTTAGCTGGAAAATCTCTGGTATTTTAGAATAATAGTAATAAAAATAACTGCATATAATGATTACTATCACAATAAAAGAATACTCTCTCCATTTGGAGGTCATACGTGATTCGGAGAGATGATTCTTCTATTCGTTCCTCTAACGTGTCTGTGGGTCCTCATGAAAAATCTGTTAACGCAATGTAATAAGCACATTGGATGAATGTAATTCATTTGTGCAGTTAAGAGTTGTTCAACTGGAATCGTCAGTGCCCCAAGTAACATTTAAGAGCATCAAGCTCCCTTCCAGTCATGCTTAATCATTTTATTGAATAATGAGGCACTGTACGATGATACGTCCCTGGAGGTCAATATCAGTGTTGTCTAGTAAAACTGGTTCACAAAGATATTTGGCAAAAATCTTCCTATCTTCCCAACGGTCACACTCGCCTTAATCGATAAAAATCATTCACCTGTGGAAATAAATCAGTATACATAAGAAAGAAATGTACACATCCAAAAGCTGAAGAAGGAATTTGCACTAGGTGGTATATGTATATTCAGTATTACTAACATATTGTGCTGATGGAGCGGAAACGAATGATTAATTATGGGCAGTTAAAACTTACGTTACTGGCATATAGCGGATTATTCATGCATGAATAATATGAGACAGATACCTCACAGGCACTTCACGAACTTCCCTAGCGAGACAGCCTGAACACGAAAGTGCGGATGATGCGCTAACCTCACCTCGCCTTGACATCTGTCCGCACGTCCACACTCTCGGCCTTGAAGTGTAGTTTTTTAACTCAACCGTGGTAAAACATTTCGTGTTGGGTAAATAGTTAGGCTGTTTACTTTTAATTCCGTAGTGAATGAGCGGTAGATTAACCTTCTTTAAGGCCTTTTCCCAATTCCTGCGGTCAGTACGGGAAATAGATTCGGCGAAGCATTTCTTGACGCCAATTCGACAACATGGATGAGTAGTCGAACAATACAGTTATTCTTTCAAATTTTACCAAAGCCGTACTTATTTTAATATAATTATATGGGGTCTAAAATGCAATGAACATAAGAACAGAATTCCCAAATATCTAATAGCAGATATTTTCATGGTGGATTCCATGAACATAAATGGATGCACTGTTAACTGTTATTGCAAACTTAAGTGATCTCACGACGACCAAAATACTTGAAAGTTTCGTCTAAGGTGATCAGACGACTGTGTGGAGGTAGTAAAGGAAACTCGATAGCTTGAAAAGAGAATAGAATATTGCAGCAATGAAATATTGAAACCAGACCCGTGGTGTAGGGGTTGCGGGCCTGCCTCTTACCCGCAGGACCCCGGTTCGAATTCCGCCTATGTCAGGGATTTCTACCTGAATCTTAGGGCTGGTTCGTGGTCCACTCAGCCTACATGATTACAATTGAGAGGCTATCTGAGAGTGAGATAGCGGCCCCGGTATAGAATGCAGTGAATAACGGTCGGGAGGATTCGGCGTGCTGACCACACGACACCTCGTAATCTGCAGGCCTTCGGGCTGAGCAGTGGTCGCTTGGTAGGCCAAAGCCCTTCAGGGCTGTAATGTCGTGGATTTGGGGGGGGGGGGTATTTAGGCACCAGAAATAGATTTGGCGAAGCTTTATATCTGGATGTAATTCTTGACTCCAATTCTACAAGAAGGATGAGTAACCGAACAATGCTGTTATTCTTTCGAATTTTACTAAGCCGTACCTATTTTAATATAATTATTGTTGTTTGAGTCATCAGTCCATTGACTGGTTTGATGCAGCCTTCCATGCCAGTCTATTCTGTGCTAACCTTTACATTTCTGCCTAACTACTGCATCCTACATCTGCTCTAATCCGCTTGTCATATTGATTCCTTGGTCTACGCCTACCGTTCTTAATGCCAATACTTCCTTTAAAAACTAACTGAAAAAGTCCTGGGTGGTTTGTGTTTTATAATTCTATCACTTCTTCGTGTCAAATTTAGCCAAATTGACCTATTCTCACCAATTCGATACAGTATATCTTCATTCGTGATTCGATCTATCCATCTCATCTTCAGCGTTCTTCTGTAATACCACATTTCACAATCTTCTATTCTATATCTTTCTGAGTTAGTTGTAGTCCATGTTTCAGTCTCATACAATGCCACACTCCAGACGGAAGTCTTCAGAAACATCTTTCTAATTCCTATATCAAGGTTCGAAGTGAGCAAATTTCTTTTCTTAAGAATGGCCTTCCTTGCTCGTGCTAGTCTGCATTTTATGTCCTCCTTACTTCTGCCATCCTTACTTATTTTACTAACAAGTAGCAATATTCATCTACTTCCTGTAAGACTTCAATTTACTACTCTAATATTACCTGCATTACCTGCATTACCTGCCTTACCTGCATTTCTTCGACTGCACTTCATTACTTTTGTTTTGGAATTACATATTTTTACTTTGTGCTCCTTATACAAGACTCCGCCCATACCATTCACCAGCCTCTCTAGATATTCTGCAGTCTCAGATAAAATAACGAGGCAATAGGCAAATCTCAGCGTTTTGATTTTCTCTCCTTGGATTTTGATTCCCATTTCAAATTCCTTTTTGGTATCCTTTCCTGCCTGTTCTACGTATACACTGAACAGGAGAGAGTTAAACTGCATCCTTGCCTCAGACCTTTGCGGATTTCTGCTTCTTTTTCAAAGCCCTCCATTCTCATTACTGCAGACTAATTTTTATACAGATTGTAGATGATTCTTCGTTCTCGGTATCTGATCCCTATCACCTTTAGAATCTCAAATAGATTGGTCCAATCAACACTATCGAATACCCTTTCTAAATCTACGAACGCCATGTAGATGGGGTTTTCCGCTCTTAATTCGATCCTCTAAGATCAGATATAAAGTCAGGGTTGCTTCACGTGTTCCTACATTTCGTCTGAAGCCAAACTGATTTTCTCCCAACTCACTTTAAGCTTTTATTTCCTCTCTTCTGTAAATAATACAGGTTAAAATTTTGCAGGCATCAGATACTAAACTAATAGTACGGTAGTTTTCTCACTTATTCACACCTGCTTTCTTCGGGAATAGGTATAATAACATTCTGCCAAAAATCGGATGGCACTTCTCCTGTCACAGACATCTTACACACTAGATTGAATAAACTTGCCATGCTGATTTCTCGTAAGACAGTCAGTAGTATCGAGGGAATGTTACCAATTCCAGTTGCCTTGTTCCTATTTACGTCTTTCACAGCTCTGTCGAATTCTGACCTCATAATTGGATCTCCCATTTCATTAGCACCAACAGCCTCTTCTTGTTTCTGAACAAAATCATCTACGTGTTTAACTTGATA
The DNA here is from genome assembly GCF_040414725.1 of Anabrus simplex. NCBI lineage: Eukaryota > Metazoa > Arthropoda > Insecta > Orthoptera > Tettigoniidae > Anabrus > Anabrus simplex. The sequence goes on along the minus strand of NC_090265.1, from coordinate 1,310,455,298 downwards.
CAACTGCTGGGTATGTTCTTGACATGCCTTTGCTTTGTCCTATTTCCTTAGAAGTGGTTTTCCATCCGAGCTCTTAATGTTCATTGACCTTGATTTCATTTCTCCAATGGTTTGCTTGATTTTTCTCTATGCAGCATCTACCTTTCCTAGTTCCATACAACGTTCAATATCCTTGCACTTCTCCTTCGGCCAGCCTTCCTTACCTGTCTTGCACTTTCTATCCACTTCATTCTTTAATCACCTGTAGTTTTTCTGCCCTCTTCCATTCTTGCATTCTTGCATTTTCATCGTTCATCAATAGGTCTAGTATGTCCTGAGTTATACATTGATTTTTAGTTGACCTTTCCTTCTTTCCAACTATTTCTTCAGCGGCCCTACTGACCTGATTTTTCACGACAGTCCATTCTGCCTCTATTGTTTTCCCTCATCCTTTTCATTTAGACCTTGTGCAACATGTTTCTTGAAACAAACCCTGGCACTCTTTTCCTTCAAGTTGTCTAGATCCCATCTCCTTGCATTCCTTCCTTTCTTCAATTTCTTCAACTTCAGATGGCATTCCATAGCTAACAAGTTGTGGTCACAGTCCACGTATGCTCCTGGAAATATCTTGTAATCAAACATCTCGTTTCTGAATCTCTGCCTAATCATAATGAAGTCTATTTGATACATTCCAGTGTCTCCAGGTCTTATCCACGTATACAGCCGTCGTTTCTGGTGTTTGAACCAAGTATTAGCAAGGAGTAAATTATGATCAGTGCAGAATTCAACCAGCCAACTTCCTCTTTCATTCCTTTGTCCCAATTCGAATTCTCCTAATGTATTACCTTCCCTTCCTTGGCCTACAACTGCATTCCAGTCTTCCATCACAGATTCTCATCACCTTTTACATATTGTATTAAATCATTTATATCGTCATATATTCGTTCTATTTCTTCATCATCCGCTGAACTAGTAGGCATATAGAACTACACTATCTTAGTGGGCATTTATTTCGTGTCTATCTCGATAATAATAATCCTTTTACTATGCTGGTCGTAGTAGCTTACCCACTGCCATATTTTCTTATTCATTATTAAACTAACTCCTGCAATTTGCCCTGTTTGATTTTGTGTTGATAATTCTGTAGTCTCCAGACCAAAATTCCTGTTCTTTCTGCCAACTTACTTCACTTATATCAACTACACCTAACTTCAGTATATCCACCTCTCTTTCAATATTCTGGAATCTACCACAACGATTCTAACTTCTAACATCCCACACTCCGACTCGCAGAATGTCAGTATCCATCTACCTGATGATCGGCCCCTCTCGTTTAGTCCCCACCCGGAGATTGGAATGGGGGACTATTTTACCTCCGGAATATTTTACCCGGGAGGAAGACATTATCAGTACATCATTTATCCATGGAGACCTGCATGTCCTCGAGAGTAATTAACGGCTATATTTTCCCGTTACTTACAGCCGTGTAGCAGTATCAACACATCTAAGCCATGCTGATATTATTACCAGGGCGTATCAGTCAATAACCTAGACTGCCACCTTTGCAACATCCGAAAAGCTGCTACCCCCCTTTCGATGTACCATTCGTTCGTCTGGTCTCTCAACAAATACCCATCTGATATCGTTGCAACTGCGGCTCGGCTATCTGCTTTATTGGGATACGCAAGCATTCTCACTCCGGCAAGGTCACATGGTTAGCAGGGGAGGAATATAATTATATGTGGTCCAATATTTAAAGAAAACAAGGACAGGAAGAATTGTGCATGGAATTTAATTTTAAAATATGTAACTTTTAGCCACTTTCTGTCATTGTATTCCAAGGAGAACTTCCGGTATTGTCAAGTATCGCCGTAATGCCTCCCCTTGCCCAGTATTATTCTGTCGTTTCTCCTTCCTTTCAAAAATTCCTTCTCTCTTATTTTTCGATTGATAGATCCTTCAGTTTTTATTCTCGTCTGACTGGCTATGTTCGTTACCTTATTTATCTCTATGGTAACTCCAAAGAGCCATTTGAACATGACTTAGTTTGGTGTATTTCTCTGTCGTGCACTGACCGTAGTAGTGAAACAAGTTGACATACTCATCCGGTGAGCAGGTGATTCAAGTTCGAACTTGGAGGATATAAAATTTTATGTCTACATCTAGAGAGTATCTTATTAGTGGCTTAAGGAGATTGCAGATGCTATTTTAGGAGTAAGAAGTTTTGAATACCAGTTCATAAAATTTAACCAGTTCAATGAGATTTTCTTTTCTTTAGACTTGTTTCTTTCCTTGTACGTACAGCCACAATATAAACGCCTCATTAGTCACGATAGCAAAAGACTCTACTTATTCCACAAATAACTTTTCTAAATTTTGTAATTTCCATTGTACTTTCTGTGAATGGCGTTATGTTCGTATTAGTTTGCATTACGTTAAAGAAAATAGAACTCAAAGCTAAGTCCTTAAGGACTGCGATAGTTTATGTAATTGACAGGAAGGTAAGGCATATAAATAAACAACACAATACAATGTGATGTATTTTTGAACCTGAGCTATATGTTAAATGAGTATTCACATTACATAAAATGAATAATCATTAAATGGCATATGTGTGTATACAGGTTTTATTCTATGTTAAATTTACGACACTTATTCCAGCACATGCACCATCTTAGTTCCTTTCAAGTCTCACTATCCACTGACGATATATTCGGCGTTGTTCTTGTCAACGTTTTCTTAATTATCTACAGCAGCCAGGACAACAAACTTAAGTTGTGCAGTCCTCCGACGGTGTGCGTCTTCTGCTGTTCATGTGAAAGAGCGAGTTGTTGAGGTGATGTGTAGGGATGTGTATCGTGTATGAGTTGCAGGGATGTTGGAGACATCATAAAAATCCATCCCCGAGACAATCTCAGAACTAGCCGGGGGCTTTCTGAACCGAAGGTCACTACGCTGATCACTAAGCCAAGGAGCTGGAATAGTTTAACTCAGTACTCCTTGTTGGTGATAAGAACACAACTGGACTCTACTCATGTCAACGTTTGGCCGGTGTGACTACTAAAGCCTTTTCACAACTACGCTGCAAATAAAACCAAGAAGGAAATTTTGTTTGGTTCTAATGCAGTCGTTGAGAGGAAGTTGGATGAAAACCAGTGTGGTTTCAGACCACAGAGGGGCTGTCAGGATCAGATTTTCAGTATGCGCCAGGTAATTGAAAAATGCTACGAGAGGAATAGGCAGTTGTGTTTATGTTTCGTAGATCTAGAGAAAGCATATGACAGGGTACCGAGGGAAAAGATGTTCGCCATACTGGGGGACTATGGAATTAAAGGTAGATTATTAAAATCAATCAAAGGCATTTATGTTGACAAATGGGCTTCAGTGAGAATTGATGGTAGAATGAGTTCTTGGTTCAGGGTACTTACAGGAGTTAGACAAGGCTGTAATCTTTCACCTTTGCTGTTCATAGGTTACATGGATCATCTGCTGAAAGGTATAAAATGGCAGGGAGGGATTCAGTTAGGTGGAAATGTAGTAAGCAGTTTGGCCTATGCTGACGACTTGGTATTAATGGCAGACTGTGCCGAAAGCCTGCAGTCTAATATCTTGGAACTTGAAAATAGGTGCAATGAGTATGGTACGAAAATTAGCCTCTCGAAGACTAAATTGATGTCAGTAGGTAAGAAATTCAACAGAATTGAATGTCAGATTGGTGATACAAAGCTAGAACAGGTCGATAATTTCAAGTATTTAGGTTGTGTGTTCTCCCAGGATGGTAATATAGTAAGTGAGATTGAATTAAGGTGTAGTAAAGCTAATGCAGTGAGCTCGCAGTTGCGATCAGCAGTATTCTGTAAGAAGGAAGTCAGCTCCCAGACGAAACTATCTTTACATCGGTCTGTTTTCATACCAACTTTGCTTTACGGGAGCGAAAGCTGGGTGGACTCAGGATATCTTATTCATAAGTTAGAAGTAACAGACATGAAAGTAGCAAGAATGATTGCTGGTACAAACAGGTGGGAACAATGGCAGGAGGGTACTCGGAATGAGGAGATAAAGGCTAATTTAGGAATGAACTCGATGGATGAAGCTGTACGCATAAACCGGCTTCGGTGGTGGGGTCATGTGAGACGAATGGAAGAGGATAGGTTACCTAGGAGAATAATGGACTCTGTTATGGAGGGTAAGAGAAGTAGAGGGAGACCAAGACGACGATGGTTAGACTCGGTTTCTAACGATTTAAAGATAAGAGGTATAGAACTAAATGAGGCCACAACACTAGTTGCAAATCGAGGATTGTGGCGACGTTTAGTAAATTCTCAGAGGCTTTCAGACTGAACGCTGAAAGGCATAACAGTCTATAATGATAATGTATGTATGTATGTCTAATGCAGAGGGTCTCCCGCGGACCAGCGTGTGTGAGGTGTACTTTCACAAAGATATAATTATTTGTTATTTTTTCCATTCTCACTCATTTAGGCCGAGCGTGTTGGCTACGAGTTTGGGCCACGTAACGTTGATCTTGCTTTCGAGAGATGATGTATTCAAACCACGTCGTCGACAGCCGTGAGGATAGTTGTGCGTGAATTACTGGATCTCATTTTCACTCTAGGCAAAGGCTGGGACCGTGCCTTAATTAGGGATATGGTCGCTTACTTCCAATCTCATCGTCCCCGAAATACCTAACTGAGTCGGTGGGACGCTGAAAACACTTCAAAAGATACATATTTTAATTACATCTGGTAGTTTCGAGTTCTGGACTATGGCACTTTTCTTGCAAAATACTTCTTCGGAATATTGTAGTTCTTGCAAAAATCAATTAGCCTGAGTAACAAGGTCTGAACTAATGCCGCTGTATAAGAACGTGGTGGCTGATGAATCCTGGAGCCAAAACGCCTGAATGTTAAGGACAGTTCATGGAGATAATGAGGGAGAGAAAGTCAAGAAAGCCCGAAAGGAATCGATTCCATCACTGCTTGTTCAGTACAGATTTCACACGGAGCCAATGGGTTTTAAACAAAGTTTCATAGATGTACAGCATACGTATAGCAGTGTGTACCATCGAAGGAGCCAATACTTGAGACATTTGAGTTGATTTGAATTTATTTCACCTTAATTTCTATCTCAAATTCCATTCCTAAAGCTGAAGTACGCTTAGAATTTCTTTCACTTCTTTGTAGAAGATGTCCCTCAAATTCCTAGAGTGATTATTGTTTACTGTTGAATCATGGGGTAGGGGTAATGAAACTAGATTATTGTGTCTTCTGAATGATCCTTTGCGATCTTCCTTAGATGGCACTTTGCCCTTCCGACCGGACAGTATTGACTTTATGAATTCTAGGGAAATTGTTTACATTCACTGGCGGGCATTCATCTTCTATAGTCGTTACTTCCAATCTCTCCTCACCACTTCCAGAAATGCACTACCGGTACTCCTAAGTGTGGTAAATAATCGAGTGTGATTATCCTATAACCAACAAAGATGATCACCAACACAGATTACTTCTAGGTTCGCTTAGGAAGATTTTAACCCAATCCTCTTCCAATTTACATGGCCACAGGCATAGCATACAGAGAGACAATATAAAGAACAACTGATAGTCTAGCGTGAGTGAAAGCTACTATGCTAACAAGACGACGGATTCTGACACACTTCACTCAAAATAGAGATTTCAAAAAGTTATCGTGGTACCATGTGGTCAACTTAACAATTCATTTAGCCGTATTACTTGTATTACACAACTAACTTCGGTTTATCGTATCAGGAACGTTTTACATGAATAGACCTTCAATTGGATGACTGAAACCAATTCGAAAATGTATAACAGAAATTCCTTACTTAAGTCACACATTGTAATAAAGACTTATGGCTAAGAATCAGTTACGCTACTACTATGTTATAGGATTGGTATATCAAACGACCTCTTCTGAGAAATAACATTTCTCAAAATTAGGTACATTTGTGCGACTTATGCTGGATCTCAGTTACTGCAGGTCTCTCCTTTGGCGAGAACCCATGTAACGAGCTTAAAGCGGCGATTAAACTGCCGCCAACTCCTAAGAGAACTACATAGATGTTAATCTCGTCATGGGCTTAGCAAGGACCGGGAGCATCAATTTTAGTTACCTGGCTTTTAAATGCACTTAAAGTAATCTGAAACATCCATGTTACATCATCATGTTACCACTTCGTTACATAATTTTCTTTATATTAACCTACTCATTGGATATATGCATAATATTCTTGGCCTTGACCTTATAACACTGTTTTTACGGTGACTTCAGCAGCAGTTCATTAACCTCTGCAATGATTTCAGCACTACTGGAAGTGGGAGACATGCAGATCGAGGTTCCAAAAACTGATCCACTTTCCCTTCACTGATGAATCTGTGAATCCTTCGCGCATCACTTTCAAACAACAGGGAAGAATTGTTACTTTTACAGGGTGTATAGCCAATCACATTCGCGTACCAGATCTTGGTACGAATTTCTCACTTAGACTTCCATTCTGAACTTACGAGCAGATTATATAATGGAATAGTTTCGAAGGGATGGATGGACCTGCGTGTTTCGAAATACTAGTGTCACTACCTGTGCAGTTCCTCCAACATAAATAAATAAATAAATAAATAAATAAATAAATAAATAAATAAATAAATAAATAAATAAATAAATAAATAAATAAATAAATAAATAAATAAATAAATTAAATAAATAAATAAATAAATAAATAAATAAATAAATAAATAAATAAATAAATAAATAAATTAAATAAATAAATAAATAAATAAATAAATAAATAAATAAATAAATAAATAAATAAATAAATAAATAAATAAATACAGTAGCTTAGGGCTGTCCTGAAGCCATAGGTATAACATGTTTGGACGTATAATAGACGTAGATGACGTTGGTGTTGGTTGGGAGTTTGGGATAAGTGAATGCGTGATATTTATTTCATTGGCTGGATCCTCTTCTTGAAAATGTTGGGAGATCACAATATTTCTCATTTTCAAAGACTTGATTAAATCCTTTTGTGTGTTCTCTGACTTAGGAATCTCCTAATCCTAAATAGGAGAAGTAGATGTACTCAGTTGTAGCTCATGGAGCTTTGCAGGGTAATTTGTTTGGAACACGCTCTGACTACTAGTAGTGCAACGAGCAGGATTTTCTACAGAAACAAGGGGACAGGGGTGACCATGTTAACCAATATGATCATAATTCAGCGTACCCTATATGATTGTCCAAAATGTTTCTTCTTAAATCAACTCTAGACTTATAGTAAATGATTACTTTTTACTGAAGGTAACTCTGCACTTATAGCCTCAGACATCCTTACCTTGAACACAGGTTCTCTCAATCCCAGCCTCGGACGTCTTGTTTTCGATTCTCGTTGAACATTGTGTGCACTTGTTTTCATCCATTTTTGGCTTCGACTTCCATTAAAATAAGGTATTGAGACATTTCGGAAATTTTCACAAAAACAAATATTTCACAATTTTTCGTGTACCTAATCAAGTTCTCCTTCAAATGCTATTCTCGATATCGATAAATCTCACGTAGAAATAAAATGAGTCCGCCTGGTGAGTGCTATCACGTCGCGGTGTCGAGTTACACTAATTTTACAGAACGAGCTGATTTCCGACTTCGAAACAAAATTGCGCATTCGTCCACCGCTCACTATTGCAACCGTGAAGAATATTTGGATAGACTCGTTGAAAATTATTATTACAGTTATTACATTTTTGTCAGCCGTTATGGTTTTGAAATTAATCAAGGTAATCTTGTATAATGTACACTTCATTGGGCACACGGATTTTTCCGAGCGGCCTTGCAACTAGAATAGAAGGAAACTACAGACGAAAATAATATTTATGCCTGATAGCACATAGGTGGCACCTGGTAGCCATTAAATCGACATTTTTGTAACAGTCATTATAAGAAAAGAGATCGACCATTAGGACATCAATCCATCAGTGAAGCCCAGTCAGCCAAGAGGTAATATTCGATGCTCATGAAATTGTGTATGATAGTGAATTAGACAATTTTTCGGGTTTTTAATTTACGTTTTTAATTATATTCGACTATCGTTAGATAGGCTTATCCCATAAATGTTTACAAAGGATTTTGATGTTATTCTAGTGTGAAATACATAGTCAGTGTCCTTGTATGCAGTAAAACAGGAAGCTGCGGAGCAAATGTCAGCTTCCTTAGCCACTTTTGTTTTCAAGGGTACAAACGCTAATTAAAACTTGACGTTTTATTTCGAGTATCATAAGAAAAGATTATTTGAACATATCTCTCCTGCGGAAATGTGGTCAGATTTCCATGGTTAGCAATTGGAAAGGTAGACCGCGTGTCGGTTCAAGGAACTCCCGTTCACGATACATGTATCTCCAGTAGGAGGTACTACGTCACAGACGTCCACAATTGGCTAAGACGCACAAATTCATATTGAAGACCATGAACAAGTAGCGAAGAATTGTCACCCATACATTCAAACTTTCGGGGCATTACAGATGACTGATATCATCAATGACGTTTTGCTAAGACAGGAATCACTTGAATCCCAGCCAATGCATGTGGAATTTAAAAAGAATTTAAAGATAAATTCATGTGTTTCAGATTCCACGTAAAACTTGAGGTCCCATGGCTGTTTTCACGATACCAACAGTTAAGCCTATATTAAACTACAAACTTGCTTTCACGCCCTCGCAAATTCGAATAGGAAAACTAGTGTAATTTTTTTGGAACACACTCTGACTACTAGTAGTGCAACGAGCAGGATTTTCTACAGAAACAAGGGGACAGGGGTGACCATGTTAACCAATATGATCATAATTCAGTGTACCCTATATATTTTTCCAAAATGTTCGTTCTTAAATCAACTCTAGAATTATAGTAAATAATTACTTTGTACTGAATAGCCTCAGGGTAGTTGGAATTTAATGTTCATCGCCCTATAGTTTGAATTTCGGTTGAAACAATAGGTACAGTCACTACCAAATGCTTGTTTGTTTGCTTCCCCTCTCGATTGTTCTCCTACATTCAGTGACTGAGTTTTATACTATTCCTGGTAAAAACACAAACTAGATTGGCTTCATGACTCAGGTTGCGTAGCTGTTAGCTTGTATTCGGAAGATCGTGAGTTCTAATCCCGTCATCGGCAGCCCTGAAGATAGTTTCTCGTGGTTTCTACATTTTCATACCAGGTAAATGCTGTGATTGCACTTTAATTACGCCACGGCTATAATAAGAAAAATGTATGTCCTCGACTGCCGGCATGCAGACTTTTGAACTGGTGCCATATAGACAGCCTTTATATCAATTTCGAGAGCCCGGATTGTGTTGCCAAACAGTGGTTCCAATGTCCGAGTTAATGTTGACGTGTGACGTTGAGTGCGCCACTGGATACCATTAAACATGATAGAAAATATGTCGTTAGTGCTACCCTTCCAAAATCGACTACCTCAACTAGGATGGAACCTGAAAACCTGGGGAAAGTAATCACTCACACAGCCACTAATCTGCTAATTTCTCCTGTTGTATTCACCTCAAATGACACCTATCACCAAAGACTTGGCCAATAGTGTTCATACGGATTAAGTGGCTGCGCAATTAGGTTCGCGTAGCTATAGCTTGCATTCGGGAGATAGTGTGTTCGAACCCCAGTCGGCAACCGTGAAAATGGTTTTCCGTGGTTTCCCATTTTCGTATAGGGAAAAGGCTGCAGCTCTACTCTAATTAAGGCCACGGCCGCTTCGTTCTCACTCCTAGCCCTTTTCTATTCCATCGTCGCCATAAAAACTATCTGTGTAGGTGCGACGTAAAGAAACAAAATATTCATTATTAACTTAGCTTTAAGTTTTATTTATGAAATCCCCCTGATCATTATTCCCATCCTGTCGCACCAATAGAGTTCCTAGCACTTCATCTCTGTGAATGATGTATATCAGTTTCTTCCGAATCCCATCGCTGACAAGGAATCCTATCCTAAAATGTATTATGACAAAGTCCGTAAGAATTAACAATCTTCTTTTTTTTCTACTTATTCTTCTTTATCTGCCGCATTTTCCACAAGAGTGGGGTCGCGGGTGCGAACTGTGTCGCACATGTCGATTTGGTACTGTTTTACCGCCAGATGCCCTTCATGATGCCAACTCTATATGAAGGGATGTAATCACTATGGCGTGTTTCTGTGGTGGTTGGTAGTGTGGTGTGTTGTGTTGTGTGAATATGAAGAGAAAAGTGTTGAGAAAAGAACACAAACACCCAGTCTCCAAGCCAGAAGAATTAATCAAAGGCGATTAAAATCCCCGACCCGGCCGGGAATCAAACCCGGGACCCTCTGCCCTCTGAACCGAAGGCCTCAACGTTGACCATTCAGCCAATGAGTCGGACTATTTAAGAATTCACAATGTTCCACAATGTATAGGATGGTACATGTCCAAGGCACTAATAATTCCCGTTCAGCTGCACAAGTGTTTACTTTGTAATAATTTCTCAACATGTGTATTTTTTAAATTGCAGATAGGTTCAGGTTATCACGTGGTAAGACAGCCGTTGCCGTATATTTAAAAATCGATGTGTGTTCGTCGCTTCGCTTGAAAGACCCGCAGGCCATATCGTTATCTCAGACACACCTCGCAGTGTTATATCATGATTCTATTTGCGTAAAAATGTGATTCCTTTCAAGGAGAATTCTTTTACATATTCTTGTGATCTTTGCTGTCCTCCATTGAAGCATTCAAAACTCAATTTCATTCCAACGCATTGTGCACCGCTAAAATGAAGCTGGGAGATGGGGAGTGGAGTAGGATATGAGTCGAAAATATTTATCCCACCTTTCAGTAACGTCAGTAAATCGCACGGTTAGTCAGCGAAGAAATACGGAAAAGGAAAAGAAATCTCTAAATAAAATCCTATACATGGAGAGAACAAGCCAAACAAAAAAAGGACGTAGAACGACGGAAACTTTGAAGAACAAAGATTGTGGTGGTGAAAAGAAGGCAACAAACAAAATATGTTTCCACATAGGCCCAAGGGTTAACAATCTGTAAAATTTACATGTATTTCGTTTTCGTTTACAAAAGAGATAGGAGCGCTTGGCTCACCACTATGTACAGAGACAGTCCGTAGTTCAAAGCGGATAAAACAAATCCTATCTGTTTTCTTTGTCTGCTCCCTCTCCTTGCCATCAACCTTTATTTGTGTTGCCAGTCTTCCCTCTCTCACACCCTTTCTCTCTACCTTACGTCGTGTTTTATCACCTAAAGGACACAGAATCGCAGCCAAACGACCCATTACTACTCCCGCTACCAGTCTGATAAGAGAATGCAAGTTTAGGTATAGCTGCCTTCCTTCTTTCTCCAGCCCACTTCAGTGTTAAGGTTGCAAGAAGATCAATTGCCTCATCCCAAGAGCCAGAAATTCATTCTAACGCGTTTTACTTACTAACGAAGAACTGCATTTACAGCAATGCACAAAATTCATCTCAAGAGTCCCACTATTAAATTTAAGTGGGTAATGGGTAATACGTGAATGGGTCAGCATCATGAACGTGAGTTGGATTCTCAGGATGGATTCTCAGGACACACCAAAGTACAACACGTGATCACAGAAAAAACAAAAAATAAAATAGTTCTCTGCAGGCTCTTATCAATCAATCAATAAATCAATCAATCAATACTGATTCATTTAATAGCGATCCCAATTGGATAATGGGGAAAATAAAGTGCAATTTTAAGTCAAAGGTGGCGACGAGTTACAATTGCTTCGAACACGGTCGCACTGTCGATGATGCAGAGTGTTACAGCACATAACATTGTTTTGAATTTGAGAAGTGTAAAGTGCAACGTTTTTAATATACCCTTATTTTGAACTCCTTTCTAAAACTCATTTGACCACCTTTACACCCACAGCCATCGGGAAGCGCTATACAAAAGGCACATAAAGGTCCTATTTAGTATCTATGCTACTGTCGTGATATTAGTCCATCAGACTCAAACTGTCATAAGTAATTCAATGAGTTGCAAAATTAAAATTCTAACACGTAGTTGTCATTAGTTACTTGAGGGTTGTCTACCTGTACAAATCCTTCAGTAGGGAATCCTCTCACAGCAACCTGATTGCTTGAAGACTTTATATTCACAGAGTGATGACACTGATAAGTGATCGCAAATGGGACAACACCCTGACTATATCCCGCGGTGTAGAATTAGCATGGCTGTCTCGTGCCAGAATTCAAACCCGGCTAATCTAAGGATCTACGTTATCGACTGAAGGCTATAATGGGTTCACTTAGCCTCGCGAGACAACTGCGGAAAGCAGAGGGTGTTGTTACGCTTTGTGGCATTCCAGGCCGTCTGATTTGGTAGCAGTGGTCTTGGCAAGCCAAGACTTTTTGTGAGCTAATCGTTCACGGGTTAAGTCTGTTTGTCGTACCACAGTCTTTAGCCGCCAGAAAAAATTAACTGATATTTAGAAACCACCCAGAAGAGTAGTGTTTCGTTGTTAAGTGTTAGTGAAATGATTGGAGTTAGATATTAGTATGCATGTTGCCTGATTGTAAAATACATCAAAAGGCCTGAAACACTGCAGCAACGGTAATACGAGTATTATTATTGTTGTTGTTGTTGTAGAAGTAGCAGCAGTATTTGGCTACTATTCATGTTCTACCAAAGAGCTGCATTCATGGAGTAGGATCAGTGTTAGAATACACATAGTAGAAACATAAGATTAATAGAGCATTACTTCAGATGTGTAATGTGGATGTGATTCTCTTTTTGAGTGTACTATATTGCATGAATAGGTTTCAATCATTTCGTGAGGTCGTCATCTGGATTAATGCTTAATTAGCATGATACTAACTATAAGCAGAGTCATTAATTATAGTCTTAAGATTGTTGATGTTCAGTCTCTAAATCTTTAAGTATTCAATGAAAATTATAAAATTTTGGTTTAGGCTAACAACTTGGGATTATAGAAACATTTGAAAAATTACCACTCATTAAGAGCACCTTATAACATTTTGGGAACTCTTCTATAACTAATACGTATTTGATCGACGAATATATTGTTTCATCCATATAGCAGGAGGCCCAGGTTCGATTCCCGGCTCTGCCACGAAATTTGAAAAGTGGTATGAGGGCTGGAACGGGGTCCACTCAGCGTCGGGAGGTCAACTGAGTAGAGGTGGGTTCGATTCCCACCTCAGCCATCCTGGAAGTGGTTTTCCGTGGTTTCCCACTTCTCCTCCAGGCGAATGCCGGGATGGTACCTAACATAAGGCCACGGCCGCTTCCTTCCCTCTTCCTTCCCATCCCTCCACCAGGCCCCTGTTGAGCATAGCAGGTGAGGCCGCCTGGGTGAGGTACTGGTCATTCTCCCCGGTTGTATCCCCGACCACGAGTCTGAAGCTCCAGGACGCTGCCCTTGAGGCGGTAGCGGTGGGATCCCTCGCTGTGTCCGAGGGAAAAGCCGACCCTGGAGGGTAAACAGATGATAATGATGATGATGATGAAGTAATTGAAGATTCGGACTCACTTATCTTCTGGATGGAGTACAAATGCTAACCTTTGATAATTCCCCCTCGAATTTCTACATTCAATGGAATTATATCTGCGTAGTACTGGTTTTTGTTTGTGTACAAAACATAACTCTAGCCTAAATCTCAGTGTCGCTTGATGAGTACGCAGCCCCCGTGAAGCTATTACTACGATGAATACGGTATGTGGTTTTCTTAGACCAGCCAATGTTATTCTTCTCGCATGCCCACGGCAAGGTTGAGTACGATGAGAACCGAGGAATAAATAACCAGAAAACACAACGCATACATAGACAGAAAGATATCGAAAAATAAAACAAAAAACAAAAAACTAGAGGTAACGGGGTGATAATTAAATACTTACCTATCATAGTTTGGGCGGACCGGGTCGAAAATGACCAGAGAAAAAGTCATGAACTGAACTCGAGCCTAGTAAATCAAAAGGGTAACATTTAAAAGGCTACCCCTCTAACTCCTCCAATAATAACGCCGAGTAGGAAACCAAGAGTTTATTAAATAAACATTACATTACAATAATATCAATGGCCACACGAAAATCAGAAAAAAAATAATTATAGAAAACCGGCCCTGATGGAATCAATATATAGGCCTAATTACCTATTCACTACACTACCATCATAGCGTTGCACCTAGCCATAATAAGATCCAGCCTACATGTTGAAGATTCATAAATAAAAATAGACCGAATAGAGAGAAAGAAATTGTCACCTTGGGAACAAAATAGCTTTGTTGCATAACGCACACCTCGGCCCAAAGCAATATATCGTCCCTAGTCTACGTATGTGTATGCAGTCCATCAGAACAATTTTCGTTGACATCATTTTCCTATGCGCTTGTGCAAAGAAAAATGAGCTTTAAATGCATCATACTCTAGGAGTTAGTTATGTCATGCAAACAAACATTCCTATATTATGGCACGATAAGGTTCAATTTTCCTATATACACGCGCGTAGGAAAATGAACTGACCGAAAATTGTTTTGAATGGCTGTATACCCATATGTGGCTGAGAGGCGGCACCTGTCCTAAGCCACATAATGTATAGGAAGAGCATTGTCAGGAACGCGGTGTTTTTTCTTAAGGAATGATATCATTTGATATCCATATCAACAGGACGAGTATTTGTGTATCGCTACACACGGTCATTAAATGAAAAACAACTCACAACAATGGTTTCCAACGAACTTCAACAAAAGACAGAATGATAAAGTAAGGCCGGAGCAAAGATCAAAAGAAAGGGAGGCTCACGCGCAAGCATGGCGCCCGGGATCAGGGATAAGCAAGGCATTGCTAAGGGAACACACACACACACGCAATGCAAGTGGCCAAGGAAATGCAAAGATAAGAACAAATAAATGAGACAGCTGGGCAATATGATACGCGTCACTTCGAAATCTCACGCAATAGGATAAACGGGTCCAAGGAACAGGGAACGTGTAACAGACAACAATGGTCAGAAAAAAACACAAGATGTAAAAGTACGGTCCATGAATAACGTCTCACGCGAATATGCGAAGCCAAACCCGCACAAGATCGGAGGTCCAAATCACATCATCAATTCGTCTCCCATATAAAACTCAAATTCCAAAGCAGCACAAACTTCCCATGTACTGGCTTTTCCTATACACAACCACATAGCGGGGACTTCGGAGAGAAAATTGATAAATGAGTAATAACATGAACCGCAGAATAAAGTCGAAGTTAACACACATCCAAGGTGCAACAGAGCTCATTCACAGACACTCAGTGATAATAGGACGCAGATTAATGTACCGACTTGTGACACATAGGAAAAAATATCTGATATAAATAATGTTACATGGGAAACAACAGAACGGACAGGCCACAAAATAAATAAATGCCTATGGAGAATAAAGAAATAGTGGCCAATCACAATTCCACGTGGAGATATAAAACAAATGTGATCCACGAGGCTCACCCCAAATAGCAGGGAGAAAGAGATAGAAAAATGTAGTTAAATTACCTTAATCAGGACATTCATATATGTGCAATGAAGCGCGTTGGAAACCTACTGGACCAATAGCATGCTCTTCTTTAAAAGTTTGAAATAACGCTTGTAAAAACAAGCGTCGAGTCTAGAAACATTGTGTCGCTCGCCATAACACTTCACCAAGGTAAAAGCTTAGAAGAAGAACCATGGAAAACCAGATAGACAATACCAGGAACAAAACGTCGTAAAATCACATGACGACAAAGTCGACATCTGTGGTCCCCTTGGGCTAAGTTTGCGTGTAACATTTGAAGTCGAAGTCAGCCATAATAGCCATGTCAATTAGTACACATATTTAACTGCAGGCAAGGATTTTGTAACAGAAGCGAACCAAGTAATGATAGAGAAGGCCACGGCATGGCGCAGTACACTCACTAATACAAATAATTTTTAATACAGTAGGTCGACTAAGAAACTGTTCCAATATTTTGGAATATAAAATGTATTTTGTAAATAGAAAAGTAGGATAGTTTTATGACAACGAATTTTCTTTCTATTTAATAGGTGTATGTAAATTGAAAAGGGTCTGCCTGGCCGAGGCGGTAAAAGCGTGCTTGGTTTGCCCGGAAGGACGTGGGTTCAGATCCCCGTCAGGAAGTCGTAAAATTTAAGAAACGAGATTTCCACATACGGAGGTGCATATGGCCCTGAGGTTCACTCAGCCTACACCAAAAATGAGTACCAGGTTAATTCCTGTGGGCAAAGGCGGCCGGGCGTAGAGCTAACCACTTTACCCCATCACGTGCCGATGTTAACAATGGTAGAAGCCTTTACCTTCCACTCCTCCAAGGGCCTTCATGGCCTGTACGGAGGTGACTTTGCTTTGCTTTGCTTTTATGTAAATTGAAAGGGGCAAGTCATGAATATCAGTATTTCAATTAGAGTAATGTAGTAAGTGGGCAGACGTTAATTGAAATCTCGTCAAATTTGATGTTATTGATGATAGAAATAATACTTATTTAGTATCCCTATTGGAATTACGTAAACAGGTTAATTGGCCGATATAAACGTAACTATATTTCCACGAATAGTATCAAAGTATTTCTAACAATGAAGTGAAGTATTCACAAAATGTAAGGCATTGAGAGAATTAATTTTTGTAGTTCTTTCGCATGTACAGTATTAATTAAATTTACCATGATATTACTAAAACTACAAATATAAGATTATTGCTGTCCATAGCACGGCAAGACTTGAAAACTGTTATTTCTGGAACGAATCAAGAAAGAGGATTTTGTGTTTCACAGAAAATGACGTAAAAGCTCTAGCTGCACAATTGAGGAGGGAAGAAGCTTCATCTGGCTGACGTTAATAATGACAGGCTTACAGAAGACATCTGTCTTGCTGAAATGCTGTGTCAACAAAACTTTTGCTAAGAACACGAAAAGTAAATGTATTTACCATTTCACTTCCCTTTTAATTTCCATTTAACAAACACGCTTGCGTCTAGAAGCAGTAAAAGTATTTCACGAGTAAATAAATGAGTTCTTGGAATGAAGAATACGTTATTCTTCAACTAAGCTAGAAATAACAAATTCCAAACGAAGAGAAATCTTTCAATCAGGAAATTGAATGTTTGCTGTCTGCAAAATTAAAATATGCTACCTAATACAGAATTTCAATTGCGCATTGAATACTATGTAAAGCACATTCATTTTGTTGCGAACTGGCTGCCCGCTGAAAGCATATATTGTTCAAATTCTTGTTATCAAATAGAATAATTTTAATAATCAATATATCTATTACCCTGAACTAAAATGCTTATTGTTTTAGTTATGTTACTGCACTTATGATCAATACTTCAATACTTTAAAACGGTGTAAACCTAAACAACCCAAATATCCTCCCAGCGAGCTCTTAAATTATCAAGCTCTATCACCATCTCACAGGCTCAAAACTTTAGATTTAAAAGTGTTATAAGAAGAAACGTACATCCGAAGCCCCTTAGAAAATCGTCCACACTACGAAAGTTATGAGGTATCTATTACATATCGTCGGCTTACTTCTAAAACCTCGTATATCCCGATGCACTTTCTACGCATTATTTTCCTTAAGGCTGGCCACGCCTCCCAGCTATATACGGTGTTGCAATCCACCAGAACAATTTTCATTGTGAACACTTTCCTATGCTGATGTGTAAAGGAAAATGGACCTTACCATACTGTATAGTAAGGATGTTGTTTTCATCACGTATTTACTCACTCCTACTGCATAATGCATTTAAGGTTCAATTTCCTTCACACATTAGCACAGGAAAATGAACACAACGAAAATCGTTCTGATGGGCTGCATATCAATATGTGGCTGGGAGGCGTGACCAGTCTTAAGGAAAATAATGGGTAGAAAAAGCATTGCGAGATACGAGGTTTTAGAAGTAAGCCGTCGACATCTTGTTAAATCGACTCTAACAGGGGCTAAAATTATTTCCATGAAACTACATCACTGATCGACGAATACTTTGTTTCATTCCGTTCAGTAGGTTAAATTTTGTAGTTCTTACCATATAGACCAACATTGAGAACTGGATAATATAGTGTCCAATAGCTATTAATAACTCTGGATGCGCTCTGCAGATTATGATTAAGTCATCGTAGCTAACTGTAGATTCCGGTAAGCTCATATTCAGGATGGAGTACAATTTTTCCCAACCATGAATAATTTCCCGTTCATCGCAAAACATCGGAATATTGCGTAAATCAAATTAATTTCGTTAGAGGACTGAAGTTAGGAACTGTTGTTTCTTGTAACGTAATTAGAAGAAAACAGGTATGTAGCTTAAGGAAGGAAATTTGCTCAATTTGAACATTGATATAGGAATTAGCTGTATGTGAAGACTTTCGTCTGGAGTGTTGCTTTGTATGGAAGTGAAAAAAGAACAGTAACTAGCTCAGAAAGAAAGAGCTTATAAGCTTTTGAAATGTAGTGTTACAGAAGAAAACTGAAGGTGAGATGGGTACATCGACACACGAATCAAGTGATACTGAATCGTACCGGTGAGAGGAGAACGGTTTGGCGAAATTTGACCAGAAGACATGCAGGATAATAATGTTCAGTTGGTTTGTTACGGGAGTGTAGGCGGTGAGATCGGTGGGGAAGATCGAGGTATGAATACGACAAGGAGATTAGAGTAGATGTAGCGTGTTGTACTGTACTTACGTAAAATTAAAATATTAGCACAGGATAGGGTGGCATGGACAGCTGCATCAAACCAACCCTTGAACTGATGATCCAAACAACATTATTCTGAAGAATCTTTTTCAGTATTTGGCAACAGTTTCAAGATTTTCTTTACTTGTGCCAGCTGCTGTCTAGGGCAATTTGGATTCGATCCCCGTTAGGTTTCCACCTTATAGGCTATCTCCACCTAAAATGAAGGCTCTGAAGGAGATCATCGATCAAATGCTAAAAGATGGTAAAATTCGACCCTCCAAGTCGGTGTACTCATCGCCTATTTTCCTAGCTCCGAAACCCCAAGGTGGCTTCAGGCCTGTGATTGACTATAGAGCTTTAAATCGGAAGGTGGTGTTAAAATCGGTGCCTCTTCCCGACCTTCACTCTTGTTTTCTTGGTTTCGGAAAGCTAAGTTCTTCACCATCTTAGACCTTAATCAGGCGTATAATCCAATCCCTCTAGTCCAAGAATCCAAGTATCTTACAGCCTTTGCCAAGGATTGGAACTTGTATGAGTACAACCGCGCGCCTTTCGGGCTCCCCACGGGAGCAGCTGTGCTCACGAGACTGCTAGATAGGGTCATCAAGAAATTTGGACATTCTCTCAGAGAGGTCACTACAAAAAACTATGATCATGCATCCTGTTGTGAAGTGAAGGAACTTTTTTGAAGACATTTTGTATTCGTAAGTTTTCTCCTTACTAAATTTCGTTCATTCATTTTTTGGGTTGGCAATATTTATCCTTTCATTCCGCCTGTATTGAATTTAATCAATCAAGAATTTCTGAAATTTCTTGCCAGCTAGCTCAGCAGTTTAACCCGCGGGAAAGGTCCGAAACTTTTACCATGTAACCTATTTTTCTAAAAATGTAATTTTCCGCCCGCTTATGCAAAAACTTCATAAAATCTGTAACCGTAATTCGGGGGTTAAGAGTGATGCACCCTCTCGAGTTCCCCTTCACTTTGGTTTGAGGTGACTACGGTTTGGTAACTGATTTTCTTCTCTTTCTTAATGTTTTAAAATTTCTTTCTTATACGGGTCACCTGCATAGTTTGGGAATAGCCCCTGTTTCATCGGCCTAGTGCCTTTTAGGTTTAAGAATGCATGTTTACGAGTGCAAATACACGCCTCCAATTCTATTTGGTGTTTCGGGCCATTTACTTAACCGTTATTCGTGTTCCATGAAGGCCCAGTAGGTTGGGTACGATATACCCCTGTTTCAATTGTAAGTTTGGCCATGGAAGGCCGAAAGGTATAAGATACTGTTGGAGTTGCCTTGAGTAGGCTTGTGAACTGAGAGCACGTTAGCTCTTCTTCATGTGTTGTAATAGTGCCTCTGGAGGCCTGAAATTGTCATTGTTGGACAACTAGTGCTCCATGTATTGGGGATTTTCTGCCCTTGCTTTAAAATTTGTGCTTTGGTAAAATTGACCTAGGAGCTCAAAATTGTAAAACTAGGGGCTTGTATCCCAGGAGTGTAAAAATCACTAAAATTGGGATCTTTCTTGGATTGTTTCTAGTTCGTCATTGTACCTGATATATTATTGTGTTCACTTAGTAAAATATTGTTAAGTTTGAAATTCTAAAAAAAGAAAAGAAAATATAACCTTTGTTAAAGTTATAAATTCCATTCTTGACTTTGTAGTTAGACCCGTTCACCCCGGCACCTTCTTTCGCTTCTGCGTCCACGGGTAACCCCGTAACACTTACAAACATAGTCAACTCTAATACAGTATGTGGAATTACTTCAAATAATACTATGCAACTGGTATAAGGTTAAAATTTATATTGCGTTTATTTACTTATTTTTTATACCCATTTGGGAACCTAAGTAGCATAACGACCTGTTGCGTCTTAACCAGAGCCCCTTTTGCCAACACTTTTCAGAGTTCCTGAAGGACCTTCACAGCTACCGTAGCGGTCCCAGGGCCCTCGAAGTCCCCACTGTACCTCACCCCTACATGCAGTCCCCTACTTTGGCTGTTCAAACTCCATGGACCAGGGGATGGAATTATTTTTTTCACACACATTTTTTACTTACAATAGCCTGCACTGGTCGAATGCCCTCTAATATTTCATTTATTTTCCCTGTTGCTGTTTATTCTCTTCTTGAATACAGATTTTGGAAAAGGATCAAACACTACCCATGGTAAACTGTTCCACTCCTTCACACCCTACCCAATGAATGAAAAATTACCCCAATCGCTTCTGCTAAAATTCCTTCTAATTTTATACTTGTGGTCAGCTCTGCCGATATAATTCTTTTCCAACTGAAGCCTCTCACGGATTTCTCCCCATGCTTCTTCTCCTGTATAGGCTCTATATAATCCTACCTATGAGTCTAGTTGTCTCCCTTCTCTTACTTAAAGTTTCCCACCCAAGTTCCTCTAACATTTCTGATACACTACTGTTTCTCCTGAAATCCCTTGTTACAAATCTTGCTGCTTTCCTCTGTACACTATCTATTTCTTTTATTAGGTATTCTTGGTGAGGATCCCAAACACTGTTTGCATATTCCATTAATGGACGAACCATACTTAAGTAACTTTTTTTATTTTTTTTCTTTGTTTCATCCTTTAAGTAGCCTCATTATGACATGAATCGATCTGTATCCTTTCCCAAAAATGTCATCAACATGACCCTTCCAGTGCAAATTACTTTCAAATCTCACACCTAAGTATTTGCACTTACCATCTTTTGGGATAATTACCTCATCCAAAGTATATTCAAATTCAGGTTTAAAGCTCCTGTTTGTAAATGTTGTAACAGTTGATTTGCATCCATTAACCTTCATATTATTTACTTCAACCCATCTTGGATGCCCTCAAGGTCCCTTTGTAATTATGAACAAGCCTCAATGTTATTTATTTCCCCATAAACAATTATGTCATCTGCATACAATCTTATTTTTGACGTTACATTCTTCCCTAAATCATTTGTGTATATTAAGAAAAGAAACGGACCGATTATACTACCCTGTGCAATTCTCTTCAAAACTTTCTCTACCTATGATATATTATTTCCTACTTTGACTTTCTGAATCCTTGAATTTAGAAATGTTCTTATCCAACGTATAACCCTTACGTCCAATCCTATTCCCTCCAATTTCTTTAATAATATTCCATGTTCCACTCTATCAAAGGCTTTACAATTTGCCTTGTTGAAGACTCTAATGCATCCATTGTGAAGTGTTTTGAACAATCTACGATTGTTTTATACTGTTTTAAGTTCTTTCTATTTAAACTTCTAAGGACTTAAATTAATTGGGTGAAGTTCCGCGATTACGAAACTGATGAATTAGAACTGCAACACAACACCTAAGGACCTCGCAACTATCATCGATTTATTAAAGACCTGGAGTAATGTCGTAGCGCGCACGCTGCTGGTTGATGCTGGCCTAGTGAAGGCTAGAAGTCACGTCATTACATTCGACAGCCGATTATATCCTAAATGCGTGATCGGATTCTTGTGCGGAAAAGACGATTGCGTTTCTTTATTCGAGCCCTCTGTTTTCAGCTTTGTATCATTTTACAGCGGATTGCTTCTTGGAAAATATTGGAGTATTCTCTGAAGATACGATCAGTTGATAATGGCATCGAAAGTCTACGAGTGATGACAGCAACAGAAGTAGTATATCTAAGATTAGCTGATAATGGCATCGAAAGTCTATCAGTGATGACAGCAACAGAAGTAGTATATAACTCGAAAGGGTGGTTAATCAATCAATCAATCAATCAATCAATCAATCAATCAATCAATCAATCAATCAATCAATCAATCAATCAATCAATCAATCAATCAATCAATCAATCAATCAATCAATCAACCAACCAATCAATCAATCAATCAATCAATCAACCAACCAACCAATCAATCAATCAATCAATCAATCAATCAATCAATCAATCAATCAATCAATCAATCAATCAATCAATCGATCAATCTACCTATCTACCTATCTACCTATCTATCTATCTATCTATCCATCTATCTATCTATCTATTTATCTTTATTCGAGCCCTCTGTTTTCAGCTTTGTATCATTTTACAGCGGATTGCTTCTTGGAAAATATTGGAGTATTCTCTGAAGATACGATCAGTTGATAATGGCATCGAAAGTCTACGAGTGATGACAGCAACAGAAGTAGTATATCTAAGATTAGCTGATAATGGCATCGAAAGTCTATCAGTGATGACAGCAACAGAAGTAGTATATAACTCGAAAGGGTGGTTAATCAATCAATCAATCAATCAATCAATCAATCAATCAATCAATCAATCAATCAATCAATCAATCAATCAATCAATCAATCAATCAATCAATCAATCAATCAATCAATCAACCAATCAATCAATCAATCAATCAATCAACCAACCAACCAATCAATCAATCAATCAATCAATCAACCAACCAACCAACCAATCAATCAATCAATCAATCGATCAATCTACCTATCTACCTATCTACCTATCTATCTATCTATCCATCTATCTATCTATCTATCTATTTATCTTTATTCGAGCCCTCTGTTTTCAGCTTTGTATCATTTTACAGCGGATTGCTTCTTGGAAAATATTGGAGTATTCTCTGAAGATACGATCAGTTGATAATGGCATCGAAAGTCTACGAGCGATGACAGCAACAGAAGTAGTATATCTAAGATTAGCTGATAATGGCATCGAAAGTCTATCAGTGATGACAGCAACAGCAATATGCCATTCACCACTGATCTTCATTTAGAGCTGTCACGCAGGTGTGAAAATCCATATCAGCTGTTTACATAGACATTTCAATGATTTCAAAGAAGTTCGGAATTTATGGAACATTTCAGTTGGTAAATTATTATAATCCCGAATTCCTTTTCTTATAAACGAATTATCTTGCTTTCCACTATTTTTCCTCCATCGGTGAGATAACGGGCGTGAACTTTGTCGCACATGTCGATTTAGGTCGGTTTTACGGCCGGATGTCCCTGTGGTATGTTGTGTGATTATGGAGAGGAATGTGTTGGGACAAACACTGTCACCCACACCCCGAGCCGTACGAATTATTCATACGAAAATAAACTTTTCTCAAAATCGAATATTTGTCCCAATTTATCCTCTTGAATTTCAATTTTATTTTCATGTCATGATCGTTTCTACTTTTAAAATTTTTATTCAAACTTATTCATCTATTAATATCATTCCACACCTTCTCTCCACTTAAAGCTCAGAATATGCCACATTGTAGAGCAGTTCATCACTTTACTCACAAGATTTTCATGCACATAATTTTCAACAATTTTGTAACACTACTCTTTTGTGGTAAATTACACGGAAGTTAATCGTGCTGCGTTCCGTTGGATGTTTTACAGTTCTCCAATAAAATAATCGTGGTGAGGGTCCCTTGCACTGGAACAATACTCTAATTGATGTCTTACCAGAGACTTATATGCATGACGCCCTCTCCTTTATACAACTCCGAACTACCCTCATAACCATATAAAGACATGTTTAGCTTATACAACATCGTTATTAACCCTTAATTAGTCGCTTACGGAGATCTCCTCCAGGCCGATTACACTTTGCATGGTACTGAACTTCCCAGTTGAACTGTGGGTCTTCCCATCCTTATACCTTTCTCCGAGTTCACTTGGACTCGTCCTGTCAGCATTTCGGCGCGATCGTGCATGCTGTGTGCGAGTGTGGGATCATTGTTTTGGCGAGTGACATCGCCTGGACATTTCCTCCCTGTGCGATTAAGTAAATTACCTTATATTTTAGTGCATACATTTTGATTTTGGAGGTCGATGACCTTGTTGTTTTCTTTTAATTTTAAAGAATATTATTACATATGTCATATAATGTGATCGTCGTAGGTAATGGCGAGTCTCACGAATTTAATGTCATAATATCATTCGACATAGTTAAGGTCTACAGTATTCTGCTTTTAGATCAAACAACCTGTGTCAAAATAACCTACTAGTATTTAAAAGCGTTTCTCCTAATTATTCCTAAGAATACTGCAAACGAACATGCCAAAACAACATCTCAATGGACGAAAATGACGCGCATTTTTAACCTCGGAGGTTACCTCCGTGCGCGACTAATAACGTAATCATTTTCGCGCGACTAGACAAGGGTTAATGTATATTCTAATATTATTACCTGCGCGCTCACAGTGATTACCCCATCAACATAGTAACTGAAAGTGAGGAGATTATTCTTCTTGGCGAGACTTACAACCTGACTTTTCACTCCATTTAACATCATAGAATTGTCCGCTGTTTTTAGCTATTTTCGCAGTCGCTCGCAATACTCCCCTTTTTTTTCGCTAGTTGCTTTACGTCGCACCGACACAGATATGTCTTATGGCGACGATGGGACAGGAAAGGGCTAGGAGTGGGAAGGAAGCGGCCGTGGCCTTAATTAAGGTACAGACCCAGCATTTTCCTGGTGTGAAAATGGGAAACCACGGAAAACCATCTTCAGGGCTGCCGAAAGTGAGGTTCGAACCTACTATCTCTCGAATACTGGATACTGGCCGCACTTAAGCGACTGCAGCTATCGAGCTCGGTCACTCACAATACTGTACCTTATCTGTCAACCTATAGAGTACAGCATCATCATCAGCAAAATCGTATCTGTGATTTCAAATCTGCACAGAAGTCTATTGCTCAGTACGTTATTTAGTACGGTACTACGAATACACTTGCGCCATGTATACAACAAAATAACTTAACTATAACACATGGCATGACAGAAAAGAAAATAAGTTTAATTCGATGAATCGGCGGATTCTGCGACTACAATTATAACGTTGACTGACCTCATAAACCTGTAACACGTTCTACACAAAAATTAAGAAACTATGATATGATAGAGCTATTTCAAACACTGAACTATTCCACGTATCCTAATCCGGCATGCAGGAAGTAACATAGAAAACAGAAAGCTAAAGACACACAACGTTACTACACACCGGATAGCTTAGAGAGCCATTTAGGGGATTCATTTACTAAAATTTACTCCACTTAAAGCTCAGAATATACCACACTGTAGAGCAGTTCGTCACTTTATTCACAAGATTTCCATGCGCATAATTTGCAACGTTTTTGTAACACTAAACTTCTGTTGGAAATTACAAGGAAGTACGGATGTGATTGATTGATTGATTGATTGATTGATTGATTGATTGATTGATTGATTGATTGATTGATTGATTGATTGATTGATTGATTGATTGATTGATTGATTGATTGATTGATTGATTGATTGATTGATTGATTGATTGATTGATTGATTGATTGATTGATTGATTGATTGATTGATTTGGAAAATCTTTATTTGCCCTGTATCTTTACTTAAAGGCGTCGATATGATATTCAGAAGTAATTCTGCCAGAGTACGTTACACCTACTGATAAGCAAACGGTAAGGAATAACAGTTTGATGGCTTAATATGTGCTTAATAGGCCAATGGATATGCAAAAGATAGTGGAATATTCTGAAATAAATTATTCACATCTTGTTTAAACGTAGAGTTTGAAAGAGCTGTAGGCTATCGAAGGTGAAGAAACAATACCATGTAACGGGCAATGCTCTTCCTATGCATTATTTTCCTTAATACTCGCCACACCTTCCAACCACACATAGATATCGTCGCTGCCGGGACAAAACCTCCTATGTGAAACATTTTTGCTTAGAACTTTGGCCGGAAAGGTTCTGTAACCTAAGGTGCATATTGTGCGAATATAGTCAAGGCATTCTCGCTCTTCATACTGCATGTTCTGCGGGTCAGTATATCTCCAGAAATATTATCACATAGGAGGTTTTGCCCCGGCAACGACGATATGCTGTCCACTAGATGAATTAACACATTTTTTATGTACGGATGTGTAAAGAAAGATGAACCTTCGGGTACAGTACTGAAGTAATATGTATTTGCATTACGTATTTACGCACTGCTACTGCATGATGTGTTTAATGCTTATTTTCCTTTACATATAAGAACACGAAAGTTAACACAACGAAATTTATTCTGATGGACAGCACATCCATATGTGGTTAGGAGACGTGACCAGTCTTATAGAAAATAATGGACAGGAAGGGCATTGACGGATATGAGGTATTGTCTCTTAATCTACGATACGATCATTTATTGAAACGAAGGCGTTGTGGAATCTTATTGCTGTCTTTAAGTTTAAACCAGCATGGGATTACGCTGGTCTTTAAGTTATGCCTAAACAAAGAGGGGATTCTATTGCAGGCCTGGGTACCTTCTTAGTGGAAACTATGAAGGTAAATCCAGATGACAGGGAATTTAGAAACGAGTCCTAATTTCCTGAAGAGAGCATAACTCTGTAATTCACTAATCATACAAATAAATTATATTATTTCCTGACAGGAAATCAAGCTCACATTTCATTGCATGTAAATTAAAGCAAGACTGAATAGCAGTTGTTAATTGTATATGTCTCCTTGAGACAACACTATTCTATGAAGTCATAAATGAAATTCCCTGTTCTTGAAATATCCCTCGAAATTGATTTCCTCCACATACCCCTGCAGACTATGCGGCAAGGGAAGACGAGACGCCCCACCCTATCCAAAGGGAGAGTAAAACTTCAGAAACCTGCAAATATGTCAAAAGAACTGCAGTAATTGGAGTGTAACCAGGCACTGATGGGAAATAATAACAAACTACGTTTATAAACATATTCATGGGTGAGAGAAACGACAAAAGAGTGATTGCACCATTGGCTTCTCAACAATGCGGTGGTGGTTCGAGTCCTACGCAATGTATATGAGGGGTTTGCAATTATCACTAATGCTTCTGTCGTTCATAATCCGCGTATGAGTGGACGATTCGTGGCTCTGATCATTATATTATTAGCAGTCACATAAAAGTGCAAGCTGGATTGGCTGGATATTTATGTGCAATATTAAAAGAGCGCCAACGGCCGTAGCCGTGTTGAAACACCGAATCCCGTGAGATCGCCGAAGGTAAACAACATTGGGCGTGGTCAAGATTTGGATGGGTTGCCACGTGCTGTTGATGATGGTAGGGAATGGAGGAGCGGAAAGGAACTGGCCACTCTACCGTACGTAAACTGCGGCCCAGGAACACCTCTGTGGAGGTTCGGACCTTCCTTCGGGCAGAATGCACTCTTACCATACATTTACAGATCTGCTTTAGTTAAAGATATTAAAAAAATCGTGGATAATTCATTCTTCTTAAATGTAATAAACCTGTAATAAAGTTATTTATGGAAATATATAAATACAAAACGTAGGGTCTACTTTATTAGCACATTGATAGAACCTGTTTAAATACGCTGTTATGCTATTTGTACTACATCGCAACGTCTCGCGACATGTCTTACGAAGGCTATGTAAGACTGGGAAGGAAACGACTGTGGCCTTAATTGCGGTACAGCTCCAACATTTGCTTGAAAATGTAAATTAAAGTTGTCAATTTTATTCTTTCATGATGTATGTTGAATGTGGTGACATTCCTAGCAGTGTAAAAAAGTGTCATATTGCACGAATTTACTCCATAAATGTTAGCATAATAGGTACTCTGGCTGTATTTTACTTTTCCCTATTTTTCCTGTATGGTATAAAGGAAGAACTATCAAATATTAATAGATTCCTTTTCAGTATTGTGTGTTCTAATTAATCATATTAGAACTAGATATTTGAAAGTTATTTGAAGGTGAGCTGAGGAATATTTTGCCATCATTACCGTTTAGTTTGTCGTTACATCAATTAGTGAATGGAATGAGTATGCCGGGCGGAAACAGTGCAATTAAATGAGTTTATTTACAGGATGATTATCATTGTGGATTTAATAAAATATTTACGAACATGAAATTCAGAAATTGAATGGAAATTCAGAGAGTGATCACTAATTAAATGTGGAGGTAATAATAATAATAAGTTACGTGATACTCGGAAAGATACAAACCGATGATACATTTCATACTTGAACACAAATGTCTACTATGATTCTACAGTGTTCTATTTGCTTCATAAGC
This sequence comes from Anabrus simplex, assembly GCF_040414725.1. Lineage (NCBI taxonomy): Eukaryota > Metazoa > Arthropoda > Insecta > Orthoptera > Tettigoniidae > Anabrus > Anabrus simplex. The sequence continues at coordinate 1,310,426,550 of NC_090265.1, read as the reverse complement.
TGACTTTGATGACGTATTTCAAAAAGTCGGGGTGAGACAGGAGAGCAAGTGATTCTCTGCGAGAATGTTGCAGCGACAGTCTACGTATTTGACGAGAAATCTCTCCTATTCAACCTTGCCATCACTCGACTTCTGGAAAAACTTTCCTTCTTTCTCCCGACTTAAGTTTAACAAAAGAAATGGGAAATTAAGTCTGACAATTTACTGGGGAATTACAACTTATTGGGCTGCAGCGCCGAGTTTTTTTCCTCCCTTACTCTCTTGCTGAAGAAAGTTTTTAATGATTTAAAGTTTCCAGTACCAATGGTGCAAATTCGTTCCTCGCATAACAACAGAAAGACTAGGAAGCAAGCTCATGTGAACTTTCACTTATCTGTTACGTAACGTACGTATTTTTTCTGTAGCCACTGCTTTACAATTGATTTATCATAATCAACGCTAAATAATTTACTATGGGAAAAATTATTTTTATGAGAAAAATCTATGACCGGTCATGATAGCTCTAGCGTGTTATCGTGGTGGTAACAACCAGAAATATCCCATTGAATTGTGATGTTTTGAACCTGAAACCACTACCATATGCCTCAGAATGACTTTCTTGGATTTTTATTTCAACACCAGAAAATATCTGTCATTCATAAATTCACGAAGCATAGCTCCGATACATCACAAAATTTTCTGATAAAATTGTAACCTCTGTTAAGTATATCGAAAGCTTGCTGAGCAGAAAAAATAATTGTAATATAAGTTTTTCATGTTTAAAAGATTAGATGAGAAATTTGTTGTTGATACATGATACATAATATACATTACTAACCAAAAATTATGACCTTTCGTATGTATCATTTATCCCGTAGGCCTAAACGTATGGAGTTAAGCGAGCGGTTTGTAGGAAATAAGAAAGTTCAATATTTCACCGACTTCTTAGATATTCAAGATTGCATAAAATAAATTTGCTGCCCATATGAATACAATTCTTTGTTTTATGTATTCCTATAGCAAGAATTTTGGCAGGAAATATAGATTTTAACCATCAGATATGCATTTTTCGCTGCCATTCGACAGCATGCTTGGAGATTCGCGAAAACAACCTACAATATACAGACCGTGAAAATGGTGCTGACTTGCAAACATCTGTCATTTTCTTTTTGTTTCCTGAATAGATTGAAAACGACATATCGTTGGTAAAGAAACAGTACCTCGTATTTCACAATGCTTTCCCTATCCATTATTTCTCTTAAGACTGGTCACGCCTCACAGCCACATATGGATATTCAATCTATCCGCACAATGTTCGTTTTGTTCATTATTTTATGCGAAGGCGTAAAGGAAAATCAACTTCAAATACAGTATACTAGGAGAGCGTGAATACGTCACACAAACATACATTACTACAGTGCAGAACGGTAAGGTTAGTTTCACTTGTATACATGCGTAGGAAAAAGAACAGAACGAAAACTATTCTGATCGGCTACATGCTACATGTCTATATGTGGCTGGGAGTCGTGACCAGTCATAAGGAATGTAACGGATAGGAAGAGCATTAGGGCATACGAGGTTTTAGTTCTTCAACGACGATGTGACAGTAAATCATAGGCCCATTCCTTTCAGTGCCACACTATGCTAAGTGTGGATCATTGTTACATTAAATATAGAAAATAAATGTGTATCAGCTCCAAATAGGTCGGGAATATCATTAAGAAAGTATGCAGCAAGTATTTGAAACTGAGGACTGAACGGTTGAATATGAACAAGGTTTCTGTGACAAACACAATGAAAAATTTAAAGCGTCAGTTGCTTTAAGTGACGCGTTTTCTTCAGTATTTCCCTTAAGAAATGTAACTATGCATTTCGTATACATATTTTGATACCATTTTATTTACCCCGGATTCTTAAAACTAAATCAGATGCTTATAACACAGAGATAATACTGCTTCGTTTTTTGCCACAGAGTTGTACTGTATTCCAGTAAATTAAAATTACTCCATTTTAAATATGGTAGTAACATTTGCTTATAAGCAAACTTCAAATTGTGCGATATTCTTAAGTCAATTAGAATTTTAAAAAATATTCAGAAATGTATAGTTTTTATAGCTGTTAAACATACGTTCTCACAGCACTCATACACTTGTCAAACTCAGTAACTTTGTAATCGCATAACTTAAAAGTCCCGTGGAATAATATGGCTAACAATATCGGAAAAAGCCTCCCGTGTGTCAGGGTAGGAAGAAAATTTGAGATCTTAGAAATACTAAGTGCTTCTTCGTGATTACTTGCGACAAAGGTTTTAATATTATACATTAAGGTTTCGTGACGTTAACCGGCCCATGTTCTGTTAATTCGGTGAGTATAAGTCGTTGTACATGAAGCAAACATCTCTTCCGAGGACGTGACGGTGTACCTTGAGGAACGATGACCCCTCATGGTTTTATTGCAGATTTTGACGCCATACTACTAATATTCATTAAGGTGCGAGATTTCATTGGCCATAACGTGATACAAATTGTAACTAAACATGTGAATGAAACAAGAAATGGGAGGCTGTCTCCGTTTTCATTGAAGGCATATTTCGCCTGGTGCAAGATATATCTGTCTGCTTGGCCTCCGAAGAAACCAGCGAAGGTCTATGGAGTTTATGCCGTACAAGCGACCTGCGCGTCTGTGCGGATGGAGCCTACCTATGATGAATTCTACTTCTGAAGACTACACACATGCATCCCCCGAGCAATGGTAATTGAGCAGTGAAGGTTAATATCTCAAACTCGGCCAAGAATCGAACTTGAGACCTCCTGAGTGAAAGGCCAACGCGCTAAACATTTCGCTATGGAAACAGGCAGAAACGTCGTTGAAAAATTCTGAGTAAACTCTCAAGGTCAGAAAAGCCTCCAATTTGACACAGACTGTAGTGTTAATCTTTTAGGCCACATGATATTAGTTTCTTCCACAAAGAAGTGGAAACTACTGTAGGTGTATTCAAAATATCCTATTCATAATTTGGAAGGAAGAAACATGAATATTCTAAGAAATATTTCACTATAAGATGTCATAGGGAGCTTAATTGCCCATATTCCCACTCCATCATTGTTAAATGTAGAAGAAATGCCCGAAAATGATCAAACTGGTAGGCAAGGTAGGATTGGAGCTTGAGGGATGAATTGTCTGTCACAGCGCACACAACGTCTCGCTCAAATGAGCCTCTACAATATGGAGTGATTTTATATTTTGTTAACGACAAACTTTCATTTCTGTAGATGAGTCTGTGCAGTGCACTTCCACTGCTTCGAATACAATGTGCAAACAAATATTATGGCTGAAATTTGTGGAGCAGGAATGTAACAAACGCATGTCGTTTAGCATAATAGCTGGCAGTAAAGGTTTTATTGCAGCTTAAGTTCACAGCATGCACTAAAAAATACCTCTCTTGAATTTTTTAGGAAATGAAACATGTGTTTGGCGTAGTCCTCACAATGGGTGTCGGGTTTTACGCGGACTCCCCATGTTTAATTGACTTAGAAATAATAACCAAGGGTTAAACAGCGTGTAACGATCAATTATGTGGATTCCGACCGCTCCAAATGCACACCATTAGCTACATGGAGTGTGTACGCGGCCAGCTTCATCAAGCGTTTTTAATTATTCCGCGGTGACCGTGAAACCAAAGTATGTGTCCGACAGCAATAACAACAAACATTATTGCTCCTTGTGTTCACTCGTAGGCCGGTGTGGTCTATTGTGTTCACAAGTACACAGGTGGTTAGTGTTTACCTCAGCGAATTAACCACTGAAGTGACCAACAGTATTTAGGAACATCAAGTACAACTTATGTAGACAGGATTGTATATCAGATGTTCTGTGCCTGAAAGGTTCCCCAGATTGTATTATTATGATGTGAGGTATGAATGTAAAATAATTAATCGTATAACCCACTGTCTAATTAAAAATGTTTTATAAATTCGTTCTTTCTTTGAAACTACTTTCTGTAAAGGACTACTCTCTTATGTTCATTATTCAATTATTTAGATGGTGAGAACGCTAGAAGGTAAAAGTAGTGCTATTTTTATTTTATAATACCCTCTTCGAATTCAAGATATTTGCTAGTTAAATAGATGAATTACTTGATAATTTATTGTACTATTCGCTTCAGTTCACCCCAAAGAGCGGTTTGGCGACAATGTGATAGAAGAGTTTTATGACAGGGAGGGAGTTGACTGTGACATTAATTAAGGTACAGTCCGAGCATGTGATAAGAGAAAACCACGAAAAACCATATTCAGGGCTGGTGACAGCGTGTGTCGGCGCTCATACCCTTCATACCATTTTGCGCTACATATGCCTCGACATTGCGAATTTTCTCCCTTCACTCAAATGCATTCGCAGTTATGTCCAAATCCCCTTGTCGGTTGCTGATGATTGCTCATTAATATTGTATCTTGGTCCGATACGAATGTTTTCAAACTATTATCGCTTCGCATTCTCCAGTTAAACTGCCTCTGCTGCTGCGTGACCTGCCAATTCGTGCCTCACATTCCCTCTTCCTGCGTATCACTAGATGACGTCACTCAGTCCAATGCACTGACACATTAGATGCAATGATCCTTCGCCCGTCGCTCACCGAGTATTTAATTGAAATGTGTAGTACAGAAACAAAAATCGACTCTCCAGGATGGCACCCAAGTGTTTGACCGCAGTTATAGTCGTAGACCTATTCACGTTTACAGTTACACCAGGAGTATTTCATTCTTCTGAGAAAACGTCACACTAGGCTTGTATAATCTGTTATTCATATTATATGAAGTTTTACCGTACAAATAATTGTTCTACAGATGTAAGAATGAGCTTCATGTCGAAAGAGAAATTATTCGCATAAGTCCAAACGATGGTCCGGATCACCTTCCTGTAGCACTTCCAAATATTGTGTCGATGCGGTCCCGGTTACAAAAAGTGAAAAAAGGTTTATTGAAGAGAAACGATTAATTCGCAGTTCGACAGAACTCTTCTTGTAGAACTAATGCCACAACTCTTAACCACGAAGCGGGATATGAGCATCCCCTTCCGTTCTGATCGTAGTAATCTTTACTTAAAATGTATAATACAAGAATCCCCTGCAGCAAACAGAAAATACGACTGCCAATATTCATAGTACGTAAAGACTAAGAACAGAAGAATTATTTCAAACGGGTAATAAATTAAAACATAATTTTCCACCTGTTATGGAACATGTGTGCAGGTTGTAGCACATTAATCAATACATGATTACTACAATACTGTTACATGATAATTTCACATAAGAAAAATTCAAACGATTATTATAACCACAATACAAACGAACAACATGACGCTACATCCCTGATGGGCTTTGGCCTCCCAAGCGACTATTGCTTAGCCCCAAAGTCTGCAGGTTGCGACGTGGCGCGTGGTAATAATGTCACCTCCTTTAGGCCATCTTCTTGGATTTTTAGACCAATGTCGTCCAGTCGGATAACTCCTAAATTGTCCTCACGAAGGCTGAGTTGACGTCGAACCAGCATGGACAATAATTAACACCAAATAAGTCCTGTCTCACATACCTTCGTAATAGTTTATGTGAGGAATATAGGATATCACCGTCTCATGTGAAGTACTTTTCATATGTTACATTCAGAGAGCAGAGTCTTTGAATTCGCGCACTCACCTAAATGGAAAGGGTCCTACTTTAAAATACACGGAATTAAAATGCGCACGGGAGACATTCAGTAGCCATCCTGAAAGCACAGCTTGTTAATTCGCTGCAGACAGACAAATTTCCGAGGTGTTCACTGTTCACGCTAACCAGGCCTCATTTCCGTATAAAAATCTCTCACATCGACAGAATCGTACCCTGGCCTCCCGGTGAGGGGCTGGTTGACTGCAACTAGACTGTGTGCCGGTGGAATATAAGGCCGAAGTATATTGAGAATATTTCCAAGTAATACGAAAACCTGTTATTTCACAAGACGAAATTTCTCCCATTTTCCATTACTCTCTTCTTCAGTCACCCCTGTGAGTGTCACAGCTGCTTTCTGTATTATTTATTCCTCTCTTGTATCAACGACTGGAAAGTGCGGGACATAATCTGATAACATTTTGCTACGATGACAGAATTTGTGGCACCATTTACTTGGAGATATTCGAATCAGTTATGAGTGAAATGCTACATTATGAATTCAGAGACTGTGCATAACAATGAAACTCTACTTTCCACTAATATTAATATTTCTCCTACCACTATCACCACCATGGTTTTGCGAGAAATATCTTACAGTGAATGTATATTCTACTGTACTTTAATCTACCACTATTAAACTTTTTCTGTTATTGTCCCTATCCTGTACCTGTTACTTCACTAATTTAATGTAATATTAACGAATGTAACAATTAACTACGTTCGTGGATGTTCATCTTCACTTTTTTCAATAATTCTCATTCACTGTGCTGATAAAAAGTAACTATGTGACGTGTTCTGACAAACATTCATGACCTTTATTCACAGATCCATGTGCTGCGGCCATGAGACGTTGAAACCTATCATATCGACAGCGTAGAATGAATACCTCGTATCTCACAAAGTTCTTCCTATCCAATTTTTCCCTTAAGACTCGCCACGCCTCCCAGCCACACATGGATATGCAGTCCATCAGAACAATGTACGTTGTGTTCTTTTTTCCTATGCGGGTGTGTGAAGGAAAATGAACCTTACGTTACCGTACTATAGGAAAGCATGTTTGCGTGACATATTTACTAACTCCTAGAGTATAAGTTTTATAAGGTTCATTTTTCTTTACTAATAAGCATAGGAAAATAAACCCAACGAACATTGTTCTGATGGACTGCATACCCAGATGTGGCTGGAAGGCGTGACCAGTCTTAAGTGAAATAATAGATAGGAAGAACTTTGTGAGATACGAGGTTTTCATTCTAGGCCATCGATATGTTCTATAGAGAAATGAATTAACGCTTGTGGGTAAGAAACCCTAAATTATTCGTTGTGTTCTCCCAGAATTAAAGCACTTTCGTTTAATACAGGCAATGGGCCCTCTGATAAATACGTTTCCATATTTTCAAAACATTTAAGTGGGTTATTTACACTTGTAAAATATATATTTGTCATTCTACAACCCGTACACTACTTCTCCATATAGTCACCATTTCGATCCAAGAACTTTCGGTACATTGGCAGCATTTTTTTGATACCTCCGTCATACAAGGTTGGATCCTGTCTTCGTAGCCAGCGGTTCCCCTCCGCTTCCACCTCTTCATCAGTCGCAAACCGTTTGCCTCAAGGTGCAACTTGAATTGTGGAAAGAGATGGAAATGTATGTTTGCATCTGGTCACACTATTCATTGGAATATACGGAAATATAACCAATGATTCAAATTTACCAGTTCATATGGATTACTGTGCATCAGTACTTTTATCACGATAAAAAACTAGAATTACTAGGTCATTAAATTATACACACGTGCATTCATACTAAACCACACACCACCTTTAAAGAGTTTTATGTATTTCCCGGCGTTGTAACGTCTCTGAAACAGTGTTTCTTCTTCCGGTACGAACTATCAAAAATTGTGCAAAGTACACCCGATTTACGGTATTATTAGTATTATGATTACCTTCATTTATAATATAGTGTTAAAATATAGTAGATTGGCATTGCACATATATTCATAAGAAAATGTGTTCTCCACTTGGAGATTGGATTTATCCATTTATTTACAGTTTTATAATTTGGAATTTTTAATTGAATCCATTATTGTATAATGTACCTAGCAGGGCTTAATAGCTCACACGGTTAAGCACTGGCCTTCTGAGTCCTAATCGGTAAGCTCAATCCTGGCTCAGTCCGACGGTATTTGGAGCTGCTCAAACATGCCAACCTCATGTCAGTAGATTTACAAACAAGTGAAAGAACCCCTCCGGGATAAAATTCCGACACCTCGGCGTCTTCGAGAAAAGTTTTACGAACGTAAAATATTAATGATAATAATAATTATTTGCTTAAAATATACAAAATACTTACAACCATGGGATAATCCAATCTGAACCAATACCATAATATCAGCCCAACAATTCTACGGAAGCTCCAATACGACTTTACACTGTTCATAATGCTGGACTCATGTGAAGTTGTGAATTTATACTCTACCCCCCGCTGTGCGCGCTTCTCACCCCGCTGTGCTCTAATCACTGCAATAAGTAAGCACAGGCACCTTCTAGTTTAAGTGCATCTGTACCTCGATGGGTAATAATCTACTTCCCCAGTCACTAAAGCCAAGCAATACGGCCGAAAATGCCGTCTCCTTAATCACGTGTCGTCTTGCTGAACAGCAGTCTTCTTGGCAGGCAGAATTAAACACGGGTTTGTTTGCTTCTTTGTTTGTTTGTTTGTTTGTTTGTTTGTTTGTTTGCTTGTTTGTTTGTTTGTTTATTTTTTGTATTTAACTCTGGCCGGCAATTCTAGGATTGCTGGATTTTCAAAGCGTACCTCTCATATCGTGTTAGCCAGCAAATTTCTTTTATGGGACTCATGATATCGTGATCATAGTCAGGGGACCTCTAGCTTTACTTGGAATCGGGACCACAGGCACGTGATTTTCCATTTCAAAAATCCCCCATGCATTTTTCGGTATTCCAAATATAGCCACCTTGATTAAATCCATCGTCATGTTAGTTGATATAACATACATACATACATACATACATAGGCCTACTGAAGATACATACCTTTTAGTCTTTTCCTTCTTTCGTTATGGCCTCTGTAGGACCACCGGCAGCTTTGTCATTGTTTGGAGTTACTTTCTCTCCTCCCGGAACTTCTTCCTCTCTCCTTCTCTTCTGTTCTTCAGCTGATAGTTTCAGTATCCTCTTCTCTTGTCTCCCCGACTGGTTTTTTTCTATTCCTATTCCTGTACCTTTCTCTGTAATTGAGCTCTGGCATATTGGTTAATGCATATTTATTTACAGTTCTCTCTCCTTTCCACTTTGATCTCCATATCAGTCCAGTCCTTCTGGAGTTCGAAAACCCACTTAGTTACCGTATCTCCTCTCGCCCTACCCGTTGTCTCCCATACTGATCTAGTCATTCTCTTCATGTCCATCCTGATCACATGTCCAGCAAATCTTCTCTTTTGAGTCATATTTCTTCAGAAATCGTCCTCATGTTTAGGTACAGTCCTTCCTTTGATCTCTTTTCCATCTTTCACCTCCTCTTTTAGTCTAAGTATCATTCCCAGATGTTTTCTTTCTTATTCCTCCAGTTGCTCCGCCCCATGCCTTCGTAGGGCATCGTCCCGCCTCCGTATAGTACCGCGTTCCTCACTGTTGCCTTTGCGACTGTTGATATGTTTCTTTCATTATAGGCTACAATTCTATGAGCGCAAGGTAGGTAGTCCTCATCTAACCATCGCCACCTCGCTGTCCCTCTACTTCCTTTGTTGGATTTGCCTCCCATTGTTCTTTTACACCCCGAACGGATTACTCGTACATTCTTACTATACCTTCAGAATTCAAAATTGATTATGACACAGTCTATTATGGTCTGTTGCCCTTACCCTCATAAGTAACGTGGTTAATATCCTTATGCCTGATGAAGGAATTCACAACTGCTAATCCCATACTAGCACAGAAGTCCAGTAAAGACTTCCCTTTTCTATTTGCTTCTTTATATTCCCCTAATTTACTCATCACATTCGCATATCCTGCAGCTCTGTTTCCAATTCTCACATTCTCTTAAGTACTATATTCTCCTCCATTTGCGCTCAGTCTGCTACTCTCAGCCCAAACATCGTCACCTTTCTCTCCCCCTACTTCTATACACATGACGTCGCTAACGAAGCCGATTGTGCAGACAATTTAATTCGTGGGGTTTATTCCCAAATAAGCCTTTTTCATCCTTATTTCCAGCACCTTAAAGCCTTTTTGTCACCTGATTGTACAAGTAATCATCCTCACTAACATCATGCTACTTACTTCCAAATTAGAATAAGATATCTTGAGTCCAAGCAGTGTTTACTCCCGTACAGAAAAGTTGGTTTGAAAACCGACCATCATAAATACTGCTTTGTCCGTGAGATGACATCTTTCTTACGGAATACAGAATACTCTTGATAGCAACTGCTCTACCTTGACTCAGTTTTACTTAGTAAGCTACCATCCTGGGAGAATACGCATCCTGAATACTGCTGTTGCTTGCTGTTTAAACGGGCCTAACATCTAAGGTCATCGGCCCCATCCTGAATATTTGGAATCATATTCCCTACATGCCATTAATTCTTCACGAATGCTAATTTTCTTATTTTCATATTATACTCACAACACCTGTTTGCAAGCTCGAAGCTGTCTTTCAGAACAGTCCGCCATTAAGACCAAGTCATCAGAATAGGAGGGAATTTAAGCCTTGAGCAGAACCCTTGGTGTTATTCCAGTGATGTAGGTTATGTGCTGACACAGAGTTACACACTATCTCTGCATCATCATCCAACATCTTGATTCGTATGACGCCGTGAAATAGAAACACCTGTACCTGGCAAGCCGAATATGTCCTCGGACCTTCCCGGCGTTAAATGCCATACGATAAAAAACATAAATAGGCATAGGCTAAACTGCTTACTACTTTTACAACTAACTGAATCCCTCCTTACTCCTTTATACCTTTCAGTCAATCATCCATGTAGACAATGAAAAACTAAGGTGAATTATTACAGCCTTGTCGAGCCATTAAAGCTACGGTACATTGAACCAAGAACTCACTCAGTACGGCTAACACCTTCAGTCATACGCGTTCTCTGGATCTTTCCTTGATCACATAGTATTTTTCAAGTACTTGACGCGTACTAAATTCTGGTTCTGACACCCTCTCCGTAGTCTGAAACCATCCAACTTACTCTCCACCACCGACCTCACCTGCCTTCCAAAATGGGTTGCTTAACACCTTGTCTGGTTTACTGAACAATGAAATACCCCAGTGGTTGTTGCTGTTCTGTCTGTTCCCTTCCTTATATTGTAACTGTCCAACCCAGTTACAAGAATTCTTTATCATCATTCGTTATTAATTAAATATAATTCTCCTACCGAGCTCGACGGATGCAGTCGCTTAAGTGACACCAGCATCCAGTAATCGGGTGATAGTGGGTTCGAGCCCCACTGTCGGCAGCCCTGAAGATGATTTTTCCGTGGTTTCCCATTTTCACACTAGGTAAATGCCTGGGCAGCAACTTAATTAAGGCCACGGCCGCTTCCTTCCACTTCCTATGCCTTTCCTATCCAATCGTCGCCATAAGACATATCTGTGTCCGTGCGACGTAAACCAAAATAGCAAAAAAAAAAAAATTTACTTCGTCATCAATTTTCGCTATTAATTATCTATGTTCCACATTATTTCATTAATTATGCATTATATAACATTAGGATTGAACCATATAAGTGTATTGCAACAATACGTGTAAAAAATGCGTATACGGTTAGATTTGTTCAAGAACATAAGGTACCTATTAAACTATAACTAATTCAGAAACAGGAATAGTTGCACAAGGCAGGTATTAACGGAAATGAGTGTGGGCACACATCGGTATATCCACTGCCCGAGGGTAATGTCGCACACGACACCACGGGGCTAACAGTTACGCTAGCGTGATGACGCCGAGAAGAAGCGAGAAGATTTTAAACAAAGACTCATCATATGGATTGTAGTACTGATACACTATTAGCTGGTCGACTGATGAATTTCAACAGGGGAGATCCATAATAGAAAAAGTCATGAGACCGTGCAAGGGCTTTCTACCCTTGGAGTAGAGCAGTCTGAAATCTATTCTGCTCTGATCTTAAACTCTTAGTTCGATGTCCGATACAGTGTTAGATCGCTGTCAGACGAATTGTTCTTAGAGGCTTACTGGTCTCACATAGCATTGTCGTCAAGGCGAAGAAGCTGGTAGAGACAGCTAAGACTATGCGCGGTACCGCTAGCCCAGTCAATAACAAGTACGTATAATAAGTAGGGAGTGTGATACAATTATAGTAAGCAACACGCCTAATTGTAACAGGCATTTTATCTGGAAAGTCCTTGATTGACAAAACCAAGGCCTGTTCGTGCGGAGACACTAGGTCATTAATACGGAACAGGTCGTCTGGATTGGTTCGACGTGATTCGCTTAGATAAGTGGAAAAACTGTATGTGCCGCACATCTGAGGTCATTGATGTCTACTAGAAGGGAGTTCCAGCTGTGTCCTGAAGCATTCTGTATAAGATGACACGAGTCAGTGGAACTAGACCACATTTCAAGATGACTGAACCTGTTACGGCGGGAGTTTAATTCAAGTAAATGCCAGTGGCTTCTTTTCATTCGTATTTCAGGATAATTATGTTACAGAAGGAAATCTCACAATTTCTGATATAAATTCAAATAATATCATTTTATTATAAAATGTTGTATATTAATTATTTCAAGTGGAAAAAACTAAAGTAATCCTAAACTCACGGTGGTAATCTAAACACATTATCCTCCTCCGAAATTCGTATCATGGTATGTTGTCAAGTATACTATTACACAACGCCTTCGAGAAATCAATAGAGTGAAGTTCTATTCAATTGTGAATTTTATTTGTGGCTGGTGCCCACTTTTTTCTTTCCTTCTTTCTTCTTCTCTAGCCTGTTTCAGTTCACTGCTGGATATAGGCCTCTTCCGTATACTTCCATCGTCTTCGGTCTTGAGCCACTTGGAACCAGCGTGTTCCAGCGAACAACTTTATGTCATCAGGGCATCTATTCTGGGGGACTCCAATGGCTCCCTTGTGTTCCCGTAGTCCCCAGTGAACAATCCTAGAGGTCCACCTGTTGTAGTCTTCTCGAGATAAGTGTCCTACCCATTGCCATTTTAGTGTTGCTAATATCTCTAGGATGTCTGTTACATCTGTTCTTCTCCTGATGGCTTCTGAACGGATATTACCTCTAAGGCTGATCTCTAGCATCTTCGCTCCATGGCTCGTTGTGTTCTCTGAAGCTCGCGAGCGCTTCCCTTCGCCAGAGTCATCGTTTCCAGACCGTATGTAGAAACTGGCAGCACGCACGTATTATAAACCTTGGTCTTCAGGTAAATTGGAACAACCATGTTGGTAAGGATGAATCTTAGTTTTCGGAATGCTATCAAACTCATACCTACTCTGCGAAGAATTTCTGAGCGTCGGTTGTCTTTTCCAAGTGGTTTTGCACCTTTCCAGGGTTTCAGTGCATAATAACTTTAATTGGCTTATGAAGTGGCTGAAAGGATTTCTTTGATGAGACCCTCGAACAGATCCTGGAGTCGAAGTCCATCTCCCCTACTTGAGTCTTTACTCGGTTGGCTCAAGTGCTTGATAGGTATGTGGTATGTCCGGAGAGGGGCTTAAACTCATTAATTCTAAATAGGGGGAGGAGTCTCAAATATCAGAGGAATACGACTGACTTAAAAATTCTATCACCATATTCACTTTCCTCCAGCTTTACATACTATTTTTTCCAAGTGTTCTCTCGCTGGTTTTTCTGAATCATACCTTAAAAGTCCGATTTTATTTCCATATTTCGAACCTGCTGACACTTCTTTGGAACTTTTGACTATATAGACCTATATCATTGTAATATTATGTCCAACTTCCTCGTCCTGGGAATGTTCCACACATCTCTATCGGCAGATAGACTTCATTATCACTACCATATACCTAGTGATACTCCACTGCAAATAAGATAGTTATCTCTAGAGCCCGGAAGTTAATCAAAATGCCCTTTTCTTTGCTAGGGGCTTTACGTCGCGCCGACACAGATAGGTCTTATGGCGACGATGGGATAGGAAAGGCCTAGGAGTTGGAAGGAAGCGGCCGTGGCCTTAATTAAGGTACAGCCCCAGCATTTGCCTGGTGTGAAAATGGGAAACCACGGAAAACCATTTTCAGGGCTGTCGATAGTGGGATTCGAACCTACTATCTCCCGGATGCAAGCTCACAGGCGCGCGCCTCTACGCGCACGGCCAACTCGCCCGGTAAAATGCCTTTTTATCTGACTGGATATATTGAAGAATCAGATAGAGATAAATATGTTTTCATGTATTTAGGAAGTGTAGAGATAATTTTTATTTAGGCTTTTTTGCCTATTTTGGCTTCCGTTGCCTATTTAAGATTTAAAGCCTTTTCTTTTACATATTTTGATCGCTATTCAATTCTTTTTCTGCGATTTATACATTTTAAAAAGCATTAATGAATTTCCGTACATCGAAGACCAAAACGTTTGCACAAATTCAATTACATATTGCCGCCACAAATATCTACTTTATTGTTCCCTATAAATCGTTTATTTGTTTTCAGGCATTCGAAAGCTTATTTTCCAAACCCATTCATTTAACCTCTGTAAATAGCAGAACCTTTATTAGTGAAAGGAATGCACAAGCATAATGAATACCAGGAAGTAGAGAGGAAGAGCGAAGTAGGTCTCTTCTCCTTCCTCACTCCACTTTTGCTGTGACGATGCGTAATTGCTTGGTATTCCCGATTTCTAAATGATAAGATAATGCAGAGGAAGGGAGGAAACCACTTCTGTATAACAGGTCAAACATAAAATAAGCTGTTAGTCTACTGTTAACCTTGTTAAAGGCAACTCGGGTGTTCGCGCTGACTTATTTAGCATGCCGAAATTTTCATCCTTGCATGGTAAACTAAGGTAAATCCGGGACAGATGCCGCCCCGGTGGAGATGCCGCATACACTGTAGCTAAAGGTTCCCATCGTTACAGCTAGATGGCAATATGTGTGGTTTTTCAGTTTCTAAGGAAGAACTACTGTCTGCAAGTGTGACGAAATTTGCTCGTATATTACGCCAATTATAGCCGATATCCTGAGGCGAGTACATGTTTCCTCCTGACAAAGTTTTTGCGTGTGTTAATTTATTGTATATTAAGTTGGCTTCAAATGCTTAAATCAGACGTTTTTAGTACAGTAGACGTCAGAAACATAACTATAGTTGAGAGTAAGCTAATTTTTGGCCATGATAGCCTTGAAGTATGAAAACAGGAGGGTGCGGCGTCTCTCCCTGATAGTTGGGAGAGTTGCCGCACAACAATCCGGCTGAGATGCCTCGTTGCTATCAGATTCTACAAGCGATCTGGAAACATTCAATACTATTCAGAGTGTACCGGCATTTTATTCGAAAATTTTATCGCCTCACGATTCTTGATATACATAATCTATTTTTATTAATTTCATTGGTAACATTACTTTATTACATAAAATTATATTATTTTCAGCAATAAAAATTTGCGACATGCCTGCTCAGTATAAAAGTAAGGGCACTGTTAAAAGACCTCAATGGACACAGGAAAATTAAAGAGAGGCTGTTAAAAGACTGAAGGCCAACGAAATACTGATCAGGGAGGCAGAATGATACTACAGAATTCCGGAACGAACACTGAAACTTAGAATGCTGTCACGAAATCTGGAAAAGGGTTCTCTGGGTCCAGCATGTATAGCTACTTCATTAATCACCGAAGTCAAAATGATATTCAAAAAAGGATGACTGTATCCAGTGTTTGAGTTGCAAACAGTGACTGCATGAATCTTGCTCTACACATAACGACTGTTGCAGCAAAACTGCTAGAGAACAAAGTTTTAAGAAACAATCTGTAAAAAACTTGTAAGAGGATAAACATCAGTTTTTGATTCAAGAATCCTGCTTTAGACATGTTTCCAAATTACTGTGTTAGGACAGAATTATATTCATTATGATTTTTATGTTTCCTTTATATAACACGAGGGTCCCGTGGTTGAGGGATAGCGTGCCTGCCTCTCGCCCGGAGGCTCCGGGTTCGATTCCCGGCCAGGTCAGGGTTTTTTCTCTCGACCTGAGGGCTGGTTCGAGGTCCACTCAGCCTACTTGATTGGAATTGAGAATCTATCTGACGGTGACATGGCGGCCCCGGTCTCGGAAGCCCAGAATAACGGCCGGGAGGATGCGTTGTGCTGACCACACGGCTCCTCGTAATCTGCAGGCCTTCGGGCTGAGCAGCGGTCGCTGTGCAGGCCAGAGCCCTTTCAAGGGTGTTAAGTGCCGTGGGGTTTTATATAACACAGTGAAGAATCCATTGCACATGCACATTTATAGTAAATCGAAATTAAAATATGATTAATTTAATGTTGTAAATTATCAGATAGATTTTTTTCGATTGAATGATTATATTATGTGGATATAATTGTCTTGTAGTACGTTCTAGTGTTCGGTTATATTAAAGTTGAAGAAATTGGCTTAAATTTGATTTTGTCATTAATTATTTTACTTGCGGCATCTCTCCCGAGCAAAGTCGGCATCTATACCGGGATCCAGGGAGAGACGCCGCAGATGCAACAATTCCTTTGTTCCCTCCTTTCTCCCATTTACTTTCAATTGCCAATATTTTGTTCATCCCTGATCAAATGTACATGTTTTAAAATTATGCTCGATGAATTTGCAACAATTTTTAAAGTAAATATACCGAGATATAACAAAAGATATAAAAAGTGCGGCAACTCTCCTGGAATTACCCTACATGGCGAATTCGGTACGGATATACTTTCTACTGATGGAGCTATTCTCTTTTGCAAAATCTGTGAAAAATATATTAATCACGAGTAAAAGTACTTTATAACTCGACGTTTTGCAACAACGAAACTTAAGTCTAGGTTAAATATTGTTGGCCCTAAGATCAATGTAATACCAACAGCAGTTACAACATTCAGCAGGGAATCTCAGTTTTCCATGGATCTACAGTATGTAAAACTTTCTTGGACTCCGGAATTCCGTTCTGGAAACTGGAAAATCAAGGATTCGAAGCAGAGTTGCAGAAAAGAAGATCTGGATCTCCATTGATGAAACTACGGATGCAATGGGACGTTACATGTCCAACGTTATCATTGGAACTATGGAAGCAAAGCAAACTGACCTATCATCAGTATTTCTTCTGAAGACAGAAGAGATGGAGAGAGCAAATGGTTCCACAGTGGCACAGTTGTTCACAAATTCATTAATGTTACTCTGGCCAGATGGATTACGGCATGATGATGTCCTACTTTTTGTCACAGATGCGGCACGTTACATGAATTTTTTTTTAAAGCAGCTACAGCTTTGAAAGTTCTCTTTCCTAAAATTCTCCACCTCACATGTCTAGCCCATGGACTGCACAGAATTGCTGAAGAGATAATAAGTTTGTATCCTCACGTGGATAAGATAGTTTCGAATACCAATGAAAATCTTCCTAAAATCACCCTCCCGAATGTGGTTTTTCAAGGACGTGACACCAGAGCTCCCTTTACCTCCACAGCCGGTTCTCACCAGATGGGGAACGTGGATCTCAGTATTCACATATTACAGCAACAATTTGGACAAGATACGTGAGGTTCTTCATGCCGTATCAGTAGACGAGGTTGCTTCAGTTCGCGAGGTAAAATAAGTTGTTGGACCATGAAAAGCTCAGCAATGATCTCGCATTTATAACAGCACATTATATTGTGATACCGGAAGCAATATTGAAGTTGGAGAAAAGAGATGATTCGCTGGTATCATCCTTGGCGATCTTCGAAGATGCAGTAAATCAACTGCTGCAAGCACCAGGAGCAAAACGAAGCAGTGTTAGTGTAAAGTGTAAACGTGTTCTGAGTGCTAATGTGGATATTGAGAAAATGAAGAACTTTCGTGATGTTCTGAAAGGTGAAGATTCTGTTTTAACTGGTATGTATCCTTCCGAAATAGCTTGTTTCAAATTTGGGCCAAACAGTTAAGTGGAAGTAGAACGTTCCTTTCCCATGATGAAAAACATTCTTTCTGACAAGCGTCTGTCTATGACAATTGATACTTTGAAAAAGCACCATGTTGTTGCTTGTAACCAAGGAAAGTAATAGTAAGTAGGCTAATTATGTGAAAAATTGACAATAAAGAAATGAATGAGTATTTAAAATACATATTTTTATTTATAATGTGTGAGATTCCTCTTTGCTTTCACTCCTAATAAATGCCTATTTTAATTACAGTACTGCCTATTTTCAGTACTTTAGTATCTTTTGGCCTGCCTATTTTAACCAAAAATAAATGCCTAACTTCTGGGCTCTATTCTCTCTATCATCCAAAAATCCGCGGAATACACGTTCATTCCAACAAACTTTCAGAATTCAAATTTGATTATAACAAAGGTGTGGTTTTCGTCATAAATGCCTATTTTCATCGCAACCCAGATCTGAAGGCTCGTAAGTCTAAATTATGTTCCTTCGATTTGTGAAGGAAATACATCGACAAATGCCCGGAATACACTTTCATTCCTTGACTTTCAGAATTCATAATTGGTTATAACTAAAGTGAGGTTTTCGTAATAAATGCCATATTTTTATCTCATTCCACCATATTCAATTTTCTCCAGCTTTAAAATTTATTCTTCACAGTAAAGGCCTATTTAGTGCATTTTAAGTGTCTAAAGCGACAAATATTAAATTTTTAAACAGTAGTTTTCCAACCGTCAGCACTTTGTTCGTTTTCTTTACCAGAAAACCGCTGAAATCAGGCATTCTCTGCAGGTAGCCAACGGGCACTTAAATGTGATTAATAGACAACAGCGTTCTTTCTGTCCTCTGATTCTGCTTGGAACCAACTGGACTTAAAATCTTCACCCTGCTGTGTTTGCTAGTTTTGCGCAAGTTGCAAGTTATTTTGGAGTTTCAGGACTCGTAAATTATTGATTGAAGCCAAACTGTTACTGGACTTCGTACATATTATATTACGTTTGGTTTTCAGTGCCTATTTTGCAGTCTATAAGTGCATATTTTCCTGCCAATTTTTGGGTATTTTAATGCCTGTAAATCCTCGCCCTAGTTATGAAATAGTCTATTATTGGCCTGTTGCCCTTACCCGCACACGTGAAGCGGATCGTAGCCATTGGTTTGAAGATGGAAATCGCAACATCTAATCCTATACCAGCACATAAGTCAATTAAAATTTCCTTTTTTACTTTCTTCCTTATCTTCCCTAAATTTACCAATCCTCTTGTAATATTCTGCATCTCTATCTTCAATTCTGGTATTGAACAATGCTTCATGAATTTTTCTACTCCACACTCATGTACTCCCTCACGTGGTGAATACACTGAGACAATTCTTGTCGTAAACCCTACAAATGCTAAATAGAGGAAGGTTACGAAGCTGACATAAACTGTGTTACGGGCAATTTTGGCCCATGTGCGTGGAAGTACCCCACGCTGAATTCCATTTTGACACCGGTTAATGAATCTTTATAATCTTTTCCTATTTACCTCCCTGAACACCATTAACCCCTAACACACCCCATCACAACCTATCTAGTTCTTTATTTCTTTCTTTCTATCTTCCATAAGCCCCGTTGACATTGAAAACTTTCCTTCTCATTCCATTTAATTCATAGAGTTGTTTCCAAAGAGTACCTCAGCTGTTAAATGAAATAGATTCCGTTACTGTCATAGGTCCGAGGCTTGCTTAAATATTCTGCGCTTGGTAAATTTTGTGAAGGAGGATGTTACTGCACTTAAATACAGTCCTAGCGATAATTTCTCTTCTAATGGTTTAGGGAACCCCGGTGAATCCTGTAGTTCCAGCCCCCCTGAGCACAAGGAGAGCCACGAATCAGAATATTTCCGGAATGCCCATGCTTTCCCACAGCAGTTGGTATTCGGCACTCAGCACCACTTATTAGGCCACCCATCCATTCCCCCGTATTTAGATTATTATTATTATTATCATTATTATTATCCGGAGGGTAACACACTATCATTAATTCACAAAGTTAGCCAATATGTGGTCGGTGAAACAACAGTACCTCGTACATCACGATGCTCTTATTATCCATTGTTTTTCTTAAGAATTGTCTACCTTACCAGCCTCATATGGATACAAAGTCCATGAGAACAATGTTCGTTGTGTTCATTTTCCAATACGAAGGTTGAAATGAAAATGAACCCTAAATACATTATACTTATTCTTTTATTTAATCGTATGGTGATTATAACAACACATTCATATGTCCAGGTCCAAGGTTTCAGCCACTCTACAGCACTTCCTGAATGATGAAACAGGACGCAGGGGCCTTCCGTAAGCATGGAAAGGGCAGGGCAGGATGATATGGTCCATGGCCTGCTCCTCTTCAATGCACTCACACACTGGAGAATCCATCCAACCCTACTTATGGAGCAAGGAATTGCAGCGTACGTGATCAGTTTTCGTTCTGTTGAGGCGACACCATAGTTTCCTTGAGAGATCGAATCCTTTACTTTTCAGAATTGGATTTAGCTCCTGAGCATTAGTTACAGATGCTGAATTTGACCACTCATCCAGCCAGCTCTGGTTTGGATTAAAATTATCCCTCTAGAGTCGGCCGGCCAGTACACTTGCTGGTCTCCTAGATGGAAGTCGTTGTGGCAATGGGTAACAAAATTCCTGGTGAACCGGTAATGAGAGATTTGACCAGATCTTCTTTGCTTCTCTCAGTAGAGCTTCCTTTTTCCTCGGGTGGGGTGGTTGGGTATGACTAAATACGGGTAACAAATGCCGAGGTGTTGATCTTACAGTAGCAGTCATGCGGCGCAGTATGATATGGTATCAATTTTATGCGCATGTGCACATTCCAGACGTACCGGGACACAGTACTCCGCTGCAGAGTAGACGAGCCTGATAACCGTTAATCGTAAGCAGTCAGTCGAGGCTTCACAATAAATGCCACAAAGCTTGTACAGAATGTTTTTTCCTTGTAGCGATTTTGTGAGAGAGCTTGGTGAGATGTTTTTTGTAGCTCAATGTCATGTCCAGGGTGACTCCTAGACATTTACTTTCGTGTTTCATCTGTGATATGCGTCTCCTCAATGTTGACGTTACCATTGTCGAGGTTGTTCAGCTCTTTTCTATGATATTCATACTAGGCACGACGTAAGCATTCAATATTTATGTGGAAAATACGGATTAAATGTCCAATGTCTTTTGTTGAGTAGTTCTGGAAAGAACCGTTATTTCAAAATGTTTGAGACATTACATCGTTCACCTTATCACCTTATGTCGCAGTTGCTCGCTTAGCACCATCCGGGGTTCACGTGCAGGGCAATTTGTAGGTAAAATCCTGCGGAAATGAGCAACGGTCATCCCCCTACATTATACTGTAGGAGTGTTTAAATACGTCACGCAAACATACATTCCTACAGTATGGTAAGATTAGGTTCACTTTCCTTTACATCCATGCATAGGAAAATGAAATCCCTCCAAACCCCATGGCACTACAGCTCTAGAAGGGCCTTGGCCTACCAATCGACCGATGCTCAGCCCGAAGCCCTGCAGATTGCGAGGTGTCGTGTGGTCAGCACGACGAATCCTCTCGGCCATTATTCTTGGCTTTCGAGACCGGGGCAGCCATCTCACCGTCAGTTAGCTCCTCAATTCTAATCACGTAGGCTGAGTGGACCTCGAACCAGCCCTCAGGTTCAGGTAAAAATCCCTGACCTGGCCGGGAATCGAACCCGGGGCCTCCGTGTAAGAGGCAGGCACGCTACTCCTACACCACGGGGCCGGCTTATAGGAAAATGAACATAACGAACACTTTTCTGATGGACTGCATAACTATACGTGGCTAGGAGGCATGACTAGTCTGAAGGAAATAGTGATTAGGAAAGCCAATTTGTGATCCGAGGTTTTGTTTCTTCAACGACGCTATGTGATATAACAATAAAATAAGAATATAGGTCAATCTAATAACATTACTTTAACTTTCAGGGGACTGTCACTAGCTTGGAATTTAATTAATGATATTATTGTTTCCAAACCGTTCATTCACAGGAGATACCGTCAGTGAGAATATTATCTTCTCACTTAATAATGTTTTGCGCCATTATGACAAAGCAGAAGTGTCTTTTGAAGTAGCGGACAGGAACTAATACACCGTTAACAAAATAAGACAGGTTACCGAACGTCCTTCAAGGAAGCTTGGTATTTTCATCGTCAGTGCAGTCTTTCTATTCTTTCTATTTGTTACTTCGTCAGGCCGGAGCCGGTTGAATCCATTTTGGATGGGATTTTATCTGCGGGAGTGAAAGCTATATGAATTCCGGATATCTTATTCGTATGCTTTGACGTTTGAAAGGTAGTCAGAACGAAATCCCCCATGTTCTTTTTTCGTTAACATTGCGAACATGTAATCATATTCCATAATTTTCAGTCAACATAGCATTTTCATTCTCTCCTACGGAGTATCATTACCAGTTTTAAATTTTATTGTTAAAATCTTCTTTTTTGTACGTTCTGTGACACGACAAGAAAAGTCAAGACATGCGGTACTAACTGATCAACAATATTTTCAATTTTCTTAGAAACAATGGACCGTTAAAATGGACGCGGTACTCTCATTTTATGTCGCGCAAGATTCATTGCTGTCATAAAAGCTGCACTTTAACATAGATAAAGCCTAGTTTAAAAGAAGTAAAATTAATGTACAGTATACAGTACGTTACTTGTTTATTTATTTATTTATTTATTTATTTATTTATTTATTTATTTATTTATTTATTTATTTATTTATTTATTTATTTATAAAGCGTCTGTCTGCATGGGTGAATTATTATCGTGGCTGAATTGTTATCGTGGCAGCCTTTGATTCAGAGGGTCCCGGATTCTATTCTTGCTCGTGTTTATACACATTTTGATTTACATAAAACGCATCACACTACGAACCACCATAGAAGCACGCAATAGCGAATAAATTCCTTTACGTAGAATTGGTGTCATGAGGGACACCCGGCTGTAAAACTTCGGCTTAATCCACATATAGTTCCGACTCCAAGTAGTTGCACAAAAGGCTAGGAAAAAGAAGCGGAATTTTTATTCTTTTAGAATATTTGAATAATTCTCAAACAAAATTATCTGCAAAGGGATAATGACGAATTACCTGTGTGTGAGAAAGGTGTCAAAAATTCAGACGCCCTGCCCTGACGCTCAGAATTCGCGAGGCTTTCGTGTTACACAGTAAACAACTGATCCTGCCAGACTCTTCTTCTTTAGAATACATGCCCGGCTTCCCTTCATCAATATTTGTATTTGCAGACCCCGGTGGTATTATATTTACATTGCCTGGAAAATCGAATTCGCCTCATAGCATTATTTTCGCTTTCTCTACCCGATATTCTCAGTCTCCGGGTAATCAATCCACACATTTTCAACAACATGGATGGTTATCTCGATGTTTATCTACACTAAAATGCATAGTTTAGTTGTGGAAATCACGTATGAGGCAAACTACTGTATACATTCTGTCACTGGACGCACGCGCGTACGTTAGTCACAGCCGGCGTCCAGCGAACTGTGTTTCTACTCTCCTAACATGTAGATGTTAAAATGTACAGCGCAGTTTCATTTCGTCCAATTTACTGTGTATTGGTTTTGGAATGGTGTTATTTTAAAACCCAACAATGCCTTGTTCCAGGTTTTTTGTTACAAGAATTTTGGGGTGAACGGTCACTATAAACTCGTACTTTCTAAAGTAAAAATTTTGCAATAACTATTGTACAGCGGCAACACGTACATTCTGCTTTTAGAGAGAACAGGATATGAATATTTTACATTTCTCTTCACAGCTTAAATCCATTTTGCATAATTCACTTTGAAAATGTCAGTGAAGCAATAGAACTACTATTAAAAAATAAGATCACTATATAATCTGAATAAATCATTTAGAGCCGTATTGACATCTTGTAGTGGCTGCCTGGCCGAGGCGGTAACGGCATGCTCGGTTCGCCCGGAAGGACGTGGGTTCGAATACCCGTCAGGAAGTCGTAAAATTTTAGAAACGAGATTTCCACTTTCGGAGGTGCATATGGCCCTGAGGTTCACTCAGCCTAATGAGTACCAGGTTAATTCCTGGGGGCAAAGGCGGTCGGGCGTAGAGCTAACCACTCTACCCCATCACGTGCCGAGGTTAACAGTGGTGGAAGCCTTTACCTTCCACTCCCCCAAGGGCCTTCATTGCCTGTACGGAGGCGACTTTGCATTGCTTTGCTTTTTTATGGACATCTTAAAGTGAGGCATATAATTAAACTATTAAAATGAATAAAATGAATTACCGATGAGGTGTTGTTGTAAGGGACTTTAAATTTTTCACGTAAACCTAGCATAATTATGTGACTTATTGAGGGTTCTGCTGTCGTGCCTACCTGGGCCTAGTAATAGTATAGGCTTCGGGAAACTTGGAAGTAAGTGGTTCGGATTTCATTTTAAAATGAAGGTCCCATGGCACTGACCACGCTATCAATCATCACGAAAAGCGCTTATATTAAAGTGTTTCGAAAGCAGAGTTCAAATCAAGAGACATTTAACAGTTTGCTGGTTAGATATTACCATATTTGGACCACATCCTAGTCAAAAATCAATCCAATGTTTTTATAATTGGATCAGTAGATAGGTACAAAGTGAAAAGTAGTATTTTGCAGATCGAGGTTTCGCTATATAGATGAGCAGGGCCAAGGACCATATATAAATAAATCTATTGTACATAATTCAAGGTAAACAATTTTTGAGTGTTCCGAGTTCCATGGGACTATCTCCAAGAGGAGACACTTTCCAAATAAAGTAATGTGCCCTAGTAGGTGATTGGTGAAATGACTTAGCTTGTGGTTCTCTGATCAGATTTCTGAGTTTCAAATCACTACTGATTACGCGTTGAAAGTCTTACCTAAAATCAAACACGCCGTAACGAAGGGCATTGGATTTTAAATCCTTTACCAAACCAAGAGACTCGAAAAATATCCAGTATAAATGAAGAACTATTTTCATTCCGTATTTGCCACACAGTTTTCACACTTCTGGCAGAAACCAAATGCTTCTTTTAAGTAATGAAAAAGTGAAATGAAATGTCGTATGCTTTTTTAGTGCCGGGATATCCCAGAACGGGTTTGGCTCGCCAGGTGCAGGTCTTTCCATTTGACACCCGTAGGCGACCTGCGCGTCGTGATGAGGATGAAATAATGATGAAGACAACACATACACCCAGCCCCCGTGCCACTAGAATTAACCAATTAAGGCTAAATTCCCCGACCTGGCCGGGAATCGAACCCGGGACCCTCTGAACCGAAGGCCAGTACGCTGACCGTTCAGCCAACGAGTTTTTAAGTAATTATATTAATGTACTTGATTAACAATCGTACGTATGAAACCTTACTTAACAGCATAGCAAAACAAAGCAAAGTCATCTCTGTTCACACCATGGTGGGATGGGGAGGGGGTTAAGGGTGGAATGTAAAGGCTTCCACTATCTGTAAACTCGGCACTTGTTGGGGTTGAGCATTTCGCTCCTGTCCAGACGCCTATGCCGTCAAGCAAACGTGATACTGATCTTTGGTTTAGGCTGAGTGATACGTATTTGGTTTCTGTATGCAATGGGAAAACTGTTCGATCTCAGGACCATATGCCTCCGGATATGAATATCTCGTTTCTTACATTTTTGACTCCTTGATGGGGAATCGAACCTACTTCCTTCCAGGTGAACCGAGCACGCCTTTACCACCTCGGGCAGGCAGCACCTAACTCAAAAATGTAGTATGAAATATATTGTGGCCAAAAATGAAAATTTCGATAAATCAATGCTTATTTGCAATATTTCATAAAAAGTATATATGAACATGAGACCACTATGAGAACATGCATTAAATTTGAAAATGTCGGCAGCACTAAAGATGGTCTTACATGGTTTACCATTTTCAACACCAGGCGAATGCTGAGGATGTACGTTCATTAGGACCACGGCCGATTCTCCTGTCCCATCGTCTTCATAATACCTATCTGTATCGGTGAGACCTAAAGCAAATTGTAAAAACAAATCTAAGAATGTATAGTTCCCCACTGAAATATACCGAAACCTGCAGTTCTTCCAGTAGCATGTGCGTGTGCCTTTGTATATAATTATGGTTTCAGAGTTCTATTCAGTTATAACTGAAACATATTGAAAAAGTCTCCAAGCTCAAAATGAAAGTCATCAACGTCTCTTCTATAACATGCATTACCTCTTGATTCTGGAAACTACGAGTTATCAAGGCATTAGTAAAACACCGATTTGTGTTGCTGTTTGATTTCACTTTATTCCGAACATTAGCGTGCAAACTGCGCCGTGAGGAGGCAAATGGTTTAGATAGGGCGGAAAATAATGAAGGGAACTTTTAAATTAACAATAAGAAGAACAGAAAAATTATTATTGATGCATAAAGTGTCAACAGGCACGCATACTCTAATGGACTTGCAAACAATGAAGTAAATAACATTTCATTATAAATTACTGACGAGTAAACAGGGATCAATGTGACTGTGAGTAAATAAAAAATATGGTAGTATGTAACATTTAATGGCGTATTATATCAAAACATGGATGGACCATGGTGGAAAACAATTTTCCTTTAGATCAACACTTGAACACAGAATTTCTGGTTTCCTTGAGAGTAGTTTACATAATAATCCACTTGAGACAACGATCATGTTCATCGGTAATTGTGCCGCCTTGGGCAGGGTCCACTATTTACCTCCAATGTCAATATATCAGTCAGTCGAGGGTCATGTCTGGTTGTAGACTTACTCTCCGTAAGTCGTAATACAGTGTAAGAGCTCATCGTTGTTTAGGCGTAAAATCTCTTTCGTATCACCTCTGGCGTACTGTCCATCTTTGATCATATTCGCTTCTGCTTGCCGTTGTAACACACGTCCAAAAAATATGTAAAATTGATAGATGGCTGTCTGTCGGAACACTTAAGTACTTTCGTACAGCCAACGCAACAATTTGAAGGCGTTCTGAAAGTTTTTTCTTTACGAGTTGCTTAACGTCGCACCTACACACGTAGGTCTTATGGCGACAATGGGATAGGAAATTTCTTGGGGTGGGAAGGAATCCGCCGTGGCCTTAATTAAGGTACAGCCCCAGAATTTGCCTGGTGCGAAAGTGAAAAAACGCGGAAAGCAATCTTCAGGGCAGCCGACAGTTGGGTTCGAATCCGCTACCTCCCGGATGCAAGGTCAGAGTTGCACGCCCCTAACTGCACGGCTAACTCGCCAGGTCTGCTAGTTAAATTAGTCCATGTAATCCGGTATCATTTTTACCAACGTAATTAATCATGAAGACCACTCATTTCTTACTGGCTTGGAAATAACTCAGAACAAACTGTTTATACAACGAATACCACAGGAAGAAGCAGTGAAAATATGTTGGAACCTTAGCCAGTGCCGCGTCGCAGGTGGACTGGGCAAAAACTTGCTGTGTTTCCGAGTAGCGGGGATAGAGTACATATTGAGGCAGTGCAGCGATCATGGATAGCGGTAAGTGTACGAAATGAGTGATTAATTTACGCTTAGAGTTCTTGAGTGCACGTTATAGGCGTTATGTGTGTAGCATTCCTACAGTACACATTTTGTTGAAGGTTATTTGTGCTAACAATCAGTATGGTGGCGTATGTAATTGGTCAATTGTTCCATGAGTGAATAATTAGTGGTAGACTGGCTTTTTGCGCAAGTTAACGCTACTTATTCTCTAATTGATTTTCCTCTTTCTTTTAAGTCATGCCAAACTCATCAGCAACTTCCATGCCTCTTTTTATCGTTGACCTTTCACTCTTTCTAGTTGACTCCTTGTTTTCAATCCACCCGTAAGTTTTTGCTTCGAGTAATATTACAACCTATGAATTTAGCGTATTGTAATCTACTCTTGAATCGCATCCATTTTTTCTTTGTATCAAATGCGTAAAACCGTTCGCTATTTAATATTATTTCTTGTGTATCGTGCAGAAATTTCAACTCTGCAACGTTATTTCCTCCGTCATTCATTCTGATATTCGTCCTACGTATTCCTCAGAAGCCGTTTTAATCGATATTGCGGGCCCTAGTGTTAGATCCTCCAAAGGCAACGTTTATATTTTCACATTGTTCGGTTGCTTTTTCTACATTTTTTACCTTTCTACCCTTCCGTAATATTTTGTCTAAAATTACTATTAATTTATTAGTGCTGATGATGATGATGCTTGTTGTTTTAAGGGCCTAACAAATTTATTACTTGACCAAATATTTCCCCTTGCCGGACTATATACCAATACTGTTTTGGACAACGCCCTCTTCTTTCCTCCTTAATCATTATTTTGTATGTGCTATCTTTTGGGCATCAAACGCATTTCTCTCTCCTTACCACCCAAAAAGTAATATGTAGAAGGATATCACCGTAATTTAAAAATAACTCCATCGATTTTACACGGCACCCATCATAATACTTGGGACCATAACCTTCCTTCGTTCCCGTTAGTCTTTAAATGCTAGATCAACAATTCTGCATTTCTAATCCCAGCAAAGTTGTTTCTAGGCAGAGAATTTCAATTGTAATGAAATGTCGTATGGCTTTTAGCGCCGGGATATCCCAGGACGGGATCGGCTCGCCAGGTGCAGGTCTTTCTATTTGACTCCCGTAGGCGACCTGCGCGTCGTAATGAGGACGAAATGACGATGAAGACAACACATACACCCGGCCCCCGTGCCATTGGAATTAACCAATTAAGGTTAAAATCCCCGACCCGGCCGGGAATCGAATCCGGGACCCTCTGAACCGAAGGCCAGTACGCTGACCGTTCAGCCAACGAGTCGGATATTTCAATTGTAATTTTCAATATCTTGTCCAATCGCCTCCGACTGAGGATACATAATTAAACCATTATTTGTAATAAGTATTTTTAACAAAAGGAAGCCCAAGAACTTCACGCCAAGATCAACAACCGCCGTCATAAACATTCCACGTTAATGCTTTGCACTCAGGCGTGCTCATCCGCCCTGAAGACCCGGCCCATATGGAGTTCTACACAACGAACTTCATACTCGTTCAGTTTGTTCGTACATCAGGAAATAACAAGGCTCTCTGTTAGACGAAAAACGTTGCCATGTAGACTGACGAACCAGCAGGCACGGGAGACGAACAAGGGATGCCAGCAGCCACCACGCCTGAGATTACGACGACAACCGCCACGCAGACAGCCAGTAGGCTGAGTTATTAGTGAGTGGGCACGCACTCATTTGCCCTTATGTGCTCAAGACCAAGGCTACTAGGACCGGGCTGGACATAGACGGAATAGGGTTTCGAGATGGCCCGACCCAGGTCGTACTGCTCTGCTTTTCTAAGTGAACGTAGATGACTAAGGTCGTCAATCAGTATCGTCCACACATTGCAACGTCCACCCAGGAAGGGCATACCTCTAAGTGCGATCCAATACGGCGCCCGGGACAGCGGATGGCAGCACGGAAGTGCAGGCGGACGCCCCATGTGGTTCGGAGGCTGCTACCCAGATGTCGCGGCTTGATAGCCCCAGCCTTACGTTGCAGACACCCGAATGTGTCTTACACGACAGAGAAAACATCAAGGTGCCAGCTCCTACCGACGTCACCGCCTGCCAAGGGTAAGAAGATGGAGCTACAGCGGGACTCTCCTTGTTGGCATGGCCTCCAGGCCTCAAGACGTAGCCCAGGTGTAGGCCTTATCACGAGCCGAACAGAGGCCGTCGTCAAGATGCCGTCCCCGGACCAGGAATTACTCAACGTCTCCCCAGGAGAGCCACCAGCTGCAACCTATGACTGCACTCAGGGAGGCAATCATTCCAGAGATCAGTGAAGAGAGGATCGCACTGGAATGCAGCAATCAAGTGTGATAAGAACGTCCTCCTCAGCAGTTAATTGAATGTTTCCACCGATTGAGGTGTGGCCACCGTCAGGTAACCTGTGGGTTCCAGGTACGATGCACCACTGTGCTGATGGTCACAGCCATGCAGCTTGCTCAGAAACTAAAAAGCTATGGAGATGCCGGTGTGTTCAAATTACATGGGAGGCCATCTGGCCTCTCACCGCAGATTTTCCTTCTCTCCGTAATCGGAGACTGGGCACAAGGGATTTCATGGAGAGCAAGTTGTGTCGCAGGTCGTAAGATCCTTCGCAGCATGGCTTGGTACCCAATAAAGCCCACACATGTCACACCACTGCCTAGAAGGACTGATCCCCAGAATAAATGAACTGTCTTCGAATTAGGTAATGACTAATGTATGATACATATTTCTAATGCTACTTCTCGATTTTTCCAGCTCACATTCTTGCATGTGCCATGTAGATCTTGCCAGTTTATACCTGTAGGCATATTTCTATTTCTGCCAAAGGGGTTTTCTTTTGGCCATTATTTCCAACCTCTACTCCAGTATCCTAAGTTTGTATCTTATATTTTGGAGTCTACTTGGATACAAAATACAACGGTCAGTTACCTTTTTTGATTGGCATTTATTCTGCCATTTATTTTAGCCATTTCCTTGTTGGAATTTCTACTTTATTCCGATTGATAATATCTTATTTGGTAATATTGCTTAATAATTTTCGGATGGCGTGACGACTGGATTCAAGAAAGCCCACCTCTCCCAGTTCGTTGAGCAACTGATCCGTGTAACTTTGGTTCTCTAAATCCGGTTTCATTGTAGCTCATGTGCATAGTAAACACGTGTATTTTTCTGTTCCTGTTCACCTGTCGGAAGTAGATTGGTTATTACGTTGGTTCGGATCTTGTATCCTGATTCCCCTAAATACCATTCTTGATGTATAATATCAACAGCTTACACATAAATATGTCGTCGCTGCCGGGGAAAAACCTCCTATGTGAAATATTTTAGCTTAGAACTTTGGCCGGTGAGGTTCTGTCATCTACGGTGCAATATTGTGTGAATATTGTCAAGGCATTCTCGCTCTTCATAATGTATGTACTGCGGTCAGTATATCTCCAAAAATATTATCACATAGGAGGTTTCGAACCGCTCTCGCTCTAAACTTAAAATCAACATTAAAGTTCAACTTCATTCGTTATTAAGTCTTAACTAATTATGTAGTGCTAGCGTAATGAAACTGAACGCCCATCCGTACTGGTACAGCTTACTGATGTGTTTAGGAATGGATTGAAGGCAATCTGTTCCAGCGTTGTCCACTGCATAGTGAGGTAACTTGTCGTTCTTTCCCCTTATATAATGTTACAATGTTACATAATATTACCTGAGGGAAGCTGAAAGACTATAAAAACACCTCGTCAGTTTCCTTGTGGCAAATTTATCCCAACGTACACAGCTGATATGGAGGTTGCATGCAAAGTGTTCACAAAACAAAATTGAACGCTTAGCGAGAAACAAACCATAACTTGGACTCAAAGTAATAATTTGGAGTTGAAATAAAGCCATATTTCGTGCAGACAACAACGTATTATTCTGTTCGGAACAACACACCTCATCGAAAAATTATTAGGGCAAAAATATTCGGCAATTCTTAGGCCCATAGTCAAGAACTTAAAATTCACGGGAAATGTACCGTCTTCTTCGTCTTCTTTACCTACCGTGTTCCCACACCTGTGACATCGTGGGTGCGAACTGTATCTCACATGTGGATTTGGCCCTTTTTACAGCCGGATATCCTTCCTGACACCAACCCTATATGGAAGAATGTAATCACTGCGTGTTTCTGTGGTGGTTGGCAGTGTGGTATGTTATCTGAATATGATAAGGAGAGTGTTGGAACGGACACATACACCCAGTCCCCGATCTGAACCGAAGGCCAGTACGCTGACCATTCAGCCAACGAGTCGGACTCACGCGAACTGTACAGTACCGAAGTAAAATAAACTCGTGTCTTCATCCTGAGATGCTGCAGCTATATTTAGGCACTTCCCCCTCCAAAGGAGGTGACCTGCATGTACCATTTCACTCACATACTAGCCTTTCTGCAATTCTTAAATTTCTGGCAGTACCGGCAATCGAACTCGGACCCCGAGGGCGGCAGCTAATATTGCGAACCGTTAGGCTAAGGAGGAGTATCGAAGTAAAACAGCCAGATACCAATCTCTACGGTAAGCGATTACTGCAGGGATAAACTGGAAATGCGACTATTCTACGTTTTTGCTATAGAAAACCCGTGCTGCGCGGTCGGATTTTAATAGTTTAATATATACATATATATGTTCATACACATATTATAATAAAAGCAATAAAAATGCCATGCTAATTGCCATATGTCCCATACGTCTCCCATATTTTGCAGAATTGTTCTACAACAAGTTTCCTGTTTGGCTCAAGGGCAGTTTTTGCACCCTTACAGGGATATAGGCTTTCAAACTCGCTGGCTTGTTTGTTTGTTGCTCTTGTTGTCGTCGTCGCTTTTTTTCGATTTTTCTTGTACCAATTACTGCGCAGGGTTCTTATTTTATCAACCAACAGTACTCAAAGCATCTGAAATCTGTGCATGAACTAGTTACCTATCACAACTGTTGTAAGATCTAAATTTGTAGTTCATTAAAACCAGCACACTTAAGGTAGCGGCTGTGCTCTGAATATTGCAAGTGAGTCTCTGAAATACACGTAAAGAATACCTGCTAGTGATTAGAGAATTACAGTACAATTTCTCTTCTAATTTTTCTGACCCACAGTTCTGCCCGAAACAATCACTCAAGTTGTATTAAATTGTGTCAGAAACGGGAATCAAACTAATTGGATGGGAAACAATAATCTTAACACAATAGAAAAGGGTGACAAGCAATTAAGATTCACCATAATTTGAATGTATATGAGTGAGCTGAACCCTTTCGCTTATAAAAGCAACCACCAATGGACCTTGAGTTTATGCATCGAAGAACAGCTATCAAGTGGACATAATGACCTTGTAACTTCCCACTCGATTAACATGAATACATGAATGAAATTGATTCTGGTCTGGTGATGTAGACAGGGATACATTTAGCCTCGTAAATACAAAGAACCAGGAAATATGCCTACTGAAATCCCGTTATATTCCTTCCTAGAAGTAATTTGCCCATGTTATTCGACAAGTACTCTAAGCGAATATCAGAAGACAAAGACAAAGACACCTCCGTACAGGCCATGAAGGCCCTTGGAGGAGTGGAAGGTAAAGGCTTCCACCATTGTTAACCGCGGCACGTGATGGGGTAGAGTGGTTAACTCTACGCCCGTTAGCCTTTGCCCCCAGGTATTAACCTGGTGTGGGCTGAGTGAACCTCAGGGCCATATGCACCTCCGGAAGTGGAAATCTCGTTTCTTAAATGTTACGACTTCCTGACGGCGATTCGAATCCACGTCCTTCCGGGCGAACCATTCACGCCTTTACCGCCTCGGCCAGGCAGCCCCTAAGTGATGTCAGCTTTGATTTAATGTGCTAATTTGTTAATGTAACATTAAAGCTTTTCAGTCTGTTGAAAACACATATAACTCTCTAACATACCTGTTAAAAAGTACACCCTGTTAAGCAAAGAAATACATGTTTCATTTAATACGAACATCTTCATATTCTATCAAATCATTGCCTATCATGCGTATGACTTAGTTGACTTGACTTATATTCTATGTCCCCATTCGGAGCAAAGGGCTGCACAAAAGTCCTCCATTGGTCTCCTGGCAATAAGCTGTATGTCTGACCAGGATTTACCGTCCTCCCTCATCCCTTCCTCCACACTTCTACTCCAGGTCATCCTTGGTCTTCCTCTTTTTATTGCTCCTTGCGGGTTCTATCTAAGTGCTTCTTTCTCGATGGCATCCTCCTTTCTTAGATAATGACCTACCCATCCCCATTTTCTCCTTTTATCTGCTGTTTGATGTGCGTTTCTCCTGTCCTCTTCAAGAGTTTCTCATTTCTGATGTCTCTTGTCAAGGTATCCGCAGAATTCTTCTAAGGCAATGATTGATGAAAACCTGTAGAACCCTGGTGATCTGAGTTGTTATTTTCCAGATCTCATATCCATGAAGGAAGACCGCTTATGTTGCGTCAAAATGTCAATGATTGAGGGATGGTGATTTTATGAAGAAGTATTAACAAACAAGGATTGCAGTAGTATTCACCCGTCAATTTCTTAACTTCTGGAAATGTTTCTGTACGTATCCAAGTTTAGAACTTTGGCCGGTAAGGTTCTGTCATCTAAGGTGCAATATCGTGTGTTTATTTTCAAGGCATTCTCGCTCTCCATGATGTATGTGTTGCGGGTCAGTATATCTCCAAAATATTATCACATAGGAGGTTTTGTCCCGGCAACGACGATATACAAGTATGTAGTACATATAATAAACCTTAGTAATAAGTGACATTAATAGGATGAAGTAAAAATACCATGATTAAAAGAATATAAACAAGTTATGTGTTTGTTGGTCAAAGTATAAAACGAAATTGAAGATATTAACAAATGTTAAACACTTGATCACTTTGGAATGGTTAAAAGGTCTTAAGCTGATGATGGTGTCCAAAGACACCGAAACTGGTACTGAATAAAATATGCTGTGATTATATTAACAACATGTTATATATTGAAGAAAGGTGGACAATTGCTAGTAAGAATTGCTAATAGTTTTGTAATATATTACTCTGATAGTTACCTGAAATATCTGGTGAAGTACGTCCTTCTTCAGTAAAGTCCCTTTCAGTGTATGTATTATTATTCTATTCTCAATCCTTTCTTTACTATTATTGCATTTCCGTAATATAACCAATAAATCGTTAAGTTATGTTGCTGCTCAATTAAATTCGGTACAAAGTGACAAATCTACCTCGATTCACTGAAAACCATGAGATAATCAGTTTTGTAGATGATTTACTCATTTAGAATTTCATTTCATTACGGTTGTCGACCACAAATCACATTAGTATTAGCAGTATCTGTTACTCTGTTAGCAACAGAAATGACAGCCATTTCCATTTCACAGTACATGGCTTTTATGAACTTCGGATACATAGAGTACAAAACAAATACTCTGTGTTTGTGGGTTTCGAAGTGTTCATTTTTAAAATTGAAATATTAAATTAATCATTTTGAAAGGTTCCTTTGTTCACTGTGTAGAGGGAAGAAATTACTATTCCACTGAATAAAGTGAAAGAATTGTCGCAGGGTGAGAACATTTATAAATTGACTGTGGGTAGGTAAAGCCTGCCCCGTGGTGTAAGGGTAGCGTGCTTGCCTCGTACCCGGAGGCCTCAGATTCGATTCCGGGCCATGCCAGGGATTTGCATGGATCTGAGTGCTGGTTCGAAGTCCATTCAGGCTACGTGAATACAACTGAGGAACTATCTGACGGTGAGGTAGCAGCCCTGGTATAGAAAGCCAAGAATAACGGTCTAGAGAATTCGTCGTGCTGACCACACGACACATCGTAATCTGAAGGCCTTCGGACTGAGCAGCGGTATCTTAGTAGGCCAAGGCGCTCAGGAGGCTGCTGCGCCATGGGGTTGGGTATGGTTTGTGGGTAGGTACACGTTTTCTGAGTTTTTTTTAAGATTCGATGAGGCTATATTCAGTGGTTTTGATAATGACAGAGCGCAACATTGCCTTAACATAGCTTTGTAAGAACAAATTATTCAAATCTCTTCAATTATATTTCAAACGTACAGGCATTCTACGCAAACAAGAGTATATTTAATACGTTTTGAGTTATTCAAATAATTTCCAGAAAAAATGCATCCTTCTTCTGCAGATACTTGAAATTTTAGAATAATTTATTTTGTACCTTCCAGCCAAAAACGCTTTCCTTAGTGATGAATAGTACACTGGTGAGAAAATGTAATTCAATACTGAAACTCTAATAAAAACAGAACGCAATTTCAGTATTATCTGCAGTGAATTTTATGGTTTAGTTCTGGTAAACAGAATATTATTACCTACTATTGTCCGGCTCCATAGCTAAATGGTTGGCGTGCTGGCCTTTGGTCCAGAGGGTGCTGGGTCAGACTCCCGACCGGGTCGGGGATTTTAACCTTCATTGGTTAAATCTTCAGCATTAAAATTCATCACAGTTAGGGCCCCATTCTCATAGACACACAGATCGCCTATGCGGCGTCAACTCGAAAGACCTGCACTCAGCCTCTTCGGATGGCACACGCCATTAAATTATTTACCTACTATTCTCGCAAAACCAAATTAAGGTAAAGTGCGGGAATTAACGATCATGGAGGTAACTCCGATCACGAACTTTATTCAGAAATGAGAATGAGAGCAGTGTTTTGTGTAGTGCTGCCATCCAAAGGGAAGCGTTTGAAGCCTTTTGTAGAGCAGTCATAATAGTACAACAGCTTGTTTGCGGTGTGGCGGACGTTCTCTGTTTTGTGATATTTTCTTACTAGGAAGCTGAATCGATAATTGTCAGGTAAGCTACATATATTTGTAAATTATTGTAATAAATGTACAGAATTTGCTAAAAGGGAAATCAATCATGTGAGCTTATTTGTAACAGTTTTAATATCTAACTTAATTAAGTGGTGGCGGTGAGTAATTTCTAATATGGCGAGTTGGGGCAAATCCGATCATCAGTGATAGTTCGTCAGAAGAAGATGCATCTCTTGATCTCTGACGATCACGAGCGCGATGACACTGAGCCCAAAATTTACAACGAGAAAGACATTTGCATCTTATGTGGTCATGAAGGGCAGAACAAGAAACTCGTGCAGTGGCTATGACAAACACAAAAGTCTAAATAATGAAACTGATTTATATTAATCTTGTTCTTTTTGTTACATTTCTATGGTTATAAGTTGGTGATCGTAATTACCCACGCTTCCAGGGAAGGCACGAAATGAACAATGTGACACAATGTGTTTTATTGTTTGCTTAACTTCTCCACTGTCACAGAAAGGGGAAGTCTATTATCCCCAAATGTACAGAGTATCAGCAGTATTCCCCACTCCACAATTAAAACGGTTTAACCTATACCAATTGCGGCGGGACAGATTGAATCCTACACATTTTAAGGAGGGGTTGTTAATTTCCACTAAGCCACGAGGTAGAGATGATGTCCAATCTCTTAACCAGTTGATAATAATGTGTGAAATTTTCATAATAATTTTTGCTAAAACGGAATTTTTTAATGCATTTAACATTTCAGTTTTGAACCATTCTGTTCATTACTTATTAGGTGATATCTAACGCAATTGTAATATTGCGCAACTTGACGATAAGTATAAGTGCGTGATGTAGTATAGAACGCGGGAGTTTGGAGGTGATTCACTAGGAAGGGTGTGACCATGCATGAGTGGAACAGAAGATATGTTGGAAAAGGAAAGAGAGATAAGAATTTTGTTTTGGGAAGTACCATGCGACCTTTACAACATTTAAAGAGGGAATAGTAAGGTTCACGACGTCAGGAGAATCAAGTGATATCTCCTATACCTGAGGGTTTTCCAGGATAATAAAATGATGAAAATTATCTCCAGGATTTTAGGAACCAAATGATATGTTTAATGCCATTATTAAGTAACGAGATTGATAACTTCGCATTAATCCAACCACCATGGGAAGCTGTTTAGTGGCTGCATACCAAACTCAAGAATGTTTGGAGGGAGTTCACGTGGCGTGGCTTCGCTTTTTGCTCCCTATAAGAGATGAGAGATTGGCAGGGATGCATCTCATTCGACGGTAAGATTGCTGCTGGTGCGTGTCGCGGGTCTGTCTGTGTTATTGCGCCATAAACCATTGTCTAAAACAAAGACTAAGATTACTTATGGAGTTTTCGCGATAATTTCATTTGAACTGTAGATATGTGAATAATAGTTTCTAGTGAGATTAGATTAGATTCGCCATAGTGTGGTCATGAGCGTGTAATTATTTGCTTTGAAACTTTGCCGATGGCATAGACTTCGCCATAGATGTGGTACGGGTCAGCTCGTAGTAGGATTTAGAACGCACGTGTGTAGTTGAGTAAGAATAATCAGTTTAACTCAACGAATAGGCTATGAACTCATGTATAAATAAGCCTAGACACACCCCAGTGCGGGTTTCATTTTTAACATTATAATTAATAAGGTCTTAATTCAGTACTTTTCAAACTTGCTAAATGTATGCAGGAAGGGGCGTCTGTATAACGACTGTGCTGCGCGGGTTATTAACTAAATATCTCATTCCAGTAAGTGTCGTTACGAGTTCGAGACTGAGTGCAAGAAATCTTCAACGTGGTCTTCGGGAAGACACCTTCAGAATGGAGCCACCTACGCTGACTGGAACAAGAGCATCGACCCAGGATGACATCGTCACCATGCTTGGCTGAAATGGCAGAGCCGAGCCCTGAAGGAGAGAGGAGTAGGTCACCAAATATGAGATAAGTGAACCAGACTTGTAAGCATGTGGTAGGATTTGCGACAGGTACGCATAAATTTAGTAATTAAGTATGTAAATGATAGTAGTTGAGCCCTCTTAGCAATTCGAATACGACTTGACCATAGCCCATCAACCTATTTATCAAGATGGCTTTTAAATCATTAATGTTTTTAATGTACAGAAATTATTATTTAGGGAACAGTAGGGTGCGTTATAATATTTTATGAGTAAGAAGAGAGCTAGGAGTTACTTAAGGTTGTTTATTTTAGCATTAGATTAGAATATTCCCTACTGTTTCGTCTTCAGGTTAAATTTGGTTTTAAGTAAGGATCATTTTGTCGAGCTTATCAGGAAGGATAAAAAGATCAGCGTAACGTAGTATGTGCATGTTGCCTTGGCATAATTTATTTGCATGTTTTCATTTGATTACATTCTGCTGAGAAATTAAAACCACGTTGTAAGCAATGTCATCAAAATTTCTTACTAAGTTTCACACTGCCAAAGATATATATTCGAACCATGGATCTGGAGGGTGTCAGGTTACGCCATATGTATAGATTGTCGAGATTTTGTGAGAATAGTACGGTATAGTTCTGTGAATGAAAAGAATTAGGCCGGGCTGAGTGGCTCAGTAGGTTAAGGCGCTGGCCTTCTAACCCCAACTTGGCGTCTCCGAAGACCTTAAAAAGTAGTTAGTGGGACGTAAAACAAATAACATTATTATTATTATTATTAACCCCAACTTGGCAGGTTCGATCCTGGCTCAGTCCGGTGGTATTTCAAGGTGCTCAAATACGACAGCCTCGTGTCGATAGATTTACTGGCACGTAAAAGAACTCCTGCGGGACTAAATTCCGGCACCTCGGCGTCCCCGAAGAGCGTAAAAGTAGTTAGTGAGACGTAAGGCAAATAACAATATTTTTATTATTATTATTGAAATGAATTAGACCCCGACGTGGTCTGCTAAAAGAGCCAGATATGTAGAATGAGAATTGGTTCCTTACTTGTCGTAAAAAGTTGTGTAGAGGCTCACATGCATGTCAAGATAATACGGAAGCGTAACGCCCCTGTGTGGTTTCGACACCAAGAATGCAGCCGGGGCATGGTTGATGTTAGCCACGGTTAACGATTTTTTTTTTTGTGTATGTGTGTGCGTCTGGGAGTTCCTCACCAGTCCTGACGACTTCAGGTTATTGGCACAATCGCCCCTAAGTGTGACAGCCATCTTTAAAAAGCATGCAGTAGCTCGTTTCTTCTCCTTTCAGAAGAGATTTCTTTGTTTGTCAGATATTTTTCTTTCTTCTTGATTGTTCACATTTATGTGTATACTAGCAAATGTACCCGTGCTTCGCTACGGTATTCTACATTGTATACGGATTTCTCCGTACATTACTGTAAATGCAGTGAGTAAGACTATATTATATTGCACCTACAAACGGACTTCACCATCCGACGACTCGTTCAGTGTTCTAAATGGTTGGTCCTGTGACATTTTCCCGTATCTCCCATATTTATGTGTTAGATTCAGTTATTCATTGAATGGGGTGAAATTTGGTACAGTTTTCACATACTATATTTTTTTTGATACTCATGTGACCCTGGATTCATAAAATTTTGCGAACATGTAGCCACTGGTCATGTCAATGTGCCTGCCCAATGTCATGATTGCATCTTTCCTATAAGTGTACCAAACAATAGTATACACGTGTAAAAGTACAACATTAAATTGAACTCAACAAATGCAGTACTATTTAACGAATAAGGGATAGAGTTACGACAAAATGTCGTAGGCCCAAATTTGTAGATATCTCAAAATTGAAGCGCGATCTTTTGTGATACGACTTATGGTTTAGCCACCAATTATTCCGAAACGAAGGTCTGCGCCGTCGTTAAAATTGCATCCATATTTCGATATTTTCCGGGGCCAAAAGTTATATATTTGCATGGCCTGGAACATGTATTTCCTATAAGAAAAGATTGTCCAGGTTCCGGGATTAGCACTCGCATATATACGGAGTAATTAAGGAAGAAAGTAATACAGTTGAGAAAGATGAAATTAACAGAAAATAGGATTATAACATAGGACAGCGGGATGAGTACAAATATGTAAATTCTAAGTGAATGTATTGGAAAATCAAATGCCCCTCAATAAATTATGCTGGTATGAGTTATGGATATAAGAAAGCGGTAACAGAGGAGAAATTTAGGCTCAGGCATTCTTAGGTAAACAGATAAGAAGATGAATATCGGTGTTATTACTTGAGCTATTAGAGGACGGTTATAACCTCGAACGATATTCCGCCAATATCCCGCAGAATGACCGATTGACCCCTATCTTTCTTTCTACTCAAGGAACAACCACGAATTTACAGGAATTATGACGAAAATGGCAATACGTTACTTTCCTGGTGGCATGCTTCAGAAACTTTGCCATGGTAACCTGTAGGTTCGTTGTCGGTCTGTCAGTCACACAATGCAGAGCATGATACCCGCAGAAAATAGTAAATTTCTCCGTCATTTGAAGAGTAAGGTAAATTTTGAACATGACAAAAGTTGTTTATAATGAAGGGGCGTTTCATATAAAGTTCACGGAGTTTACAGAAAATCACTCGCATAAGAGAATATGGAGTAAAACCGTTCAGGTTTTCCTATAATCCCCCCGTCTATTCAAAGATTTTAAAACAATATGCATATCAAAAAGGTCGCCGAGATGAGTATACAATAAATATAACGTTTGGTCGAGATCTATCCAGCCGTTTCGCTGTGATGGTGGAACAAACAGACAAACAGACAGACGGACAAACAGACACAAAAATAAAATCCACCGATTCGGTCTTGAGTTGACCTAAAACGAATAAATATCTGAAAAATTGCCAAAATAAACGAAATTACAGACAGCGGAACCCCCACAAATTTATTTATATAGATGAGCATGGACACGTCTAGCAGTGCAGACCTTTATTTCGAGAGTTACTGCTTTGAAACTGTACGACATATCTACAAACGGAATTCACCATCGGACGCCTCGTTCAGAGTTTTTCATGGCTGGTCCCATGACGTCTTCTCGTATCTCCTATATTTATAATTTGATTGAGTTAGAGTGATTGAATGGGGTGATATTTTGTACAGTTTTCACATTCTACTTTATATTTTTGATATTCATGTGACAGATAGAATCATAAAATTCGGCTATCACATAGCCACTGATCATGTTAATGTGCGAGCCGAATATCATGATTCTATCTTTCCTATAAGTGTGCCAAATGATAACATATACGTGTAACATTAACTTGAAATCGAGAAATATAGCTCTATTTAACGTATAAAGGGTAGAAATACGACAAAAAGTCATAGGACCAAAGTTATAGATCTCTCCAAAATGAAAAGCGATTGTGCTCTCTGATTTGTGATACGACTTACTGATTACCCACCAATTATTCCGAAACGAAGGTCTGCGCCTTCGTTAAAATTGCAGCCATACTTCTATATTTTCCGGGGCCAAAAGTTATACATTTGCATAGCATAGAATATTTCCTCAAAGAATAGAGTGTCCAGCTTTCGGGATTAGCACTCGCATACACACGGAGTAATTAAGGAAGCAAAATAATACATCTAAGGAAGCTGACATTAATAGAAAATGGATTATAACTGAGGATAGCCGGATGACGACACATATGTAAATACCAAGTGAATGTATTGGAAAATCAAATGCCCCTCAATAAATTATGCTGGTGTGAGTTATGGATATAAGAAAGCGGTAACAGAGGAGAAATTTAGGCGCAGGGATTCTTAGGTTGTTTTTTTTTGCTATTTGTTTTACGTCGCACCGACACAGAAAGGTCTTATGGCGACGATGGAATAGGAAAGACCTAGGGATGGGAAGGAAGCGGCCGTGGCCTTAATTAAGGTACAGCCCCAGCATTTGCCTGGTATGAAAATGGGAAACCACGGAAAACCATCTTCAGGGCTGCCGACAGTGGGGTTCGAACCCACTATCTCCCTTATTCTTAGGTAAACAGATAAGAAGATGAGTAATGGTGTTATTACCTGAGCTATTGGAGAACGGTTATAACTTCCAACGATATTCCGCGAATATCCCGCAGATAGGCCGATGGATGCCTCTCTTGCCTTCTACCCAAGGAACAACCACGAACTTAAAGGCATGATGAGGAGAATGGAAATACGTTACTCCCCTGCTGGCATGCAGAGACGTTGCCATGGTAACCTGTAGGTTCGTTGTCGGTCTGTCGTTCACCCAATGCAGAGCATGATACCCGCAGAAAATAGTAAATTTCTCCGTCATTTGAAGAGTAAGGTAAATTATGAACATAACGAAAGTTGTTTATAATGAAGATGCGTTTCACATACGGTCCACTGAGTTTACAGAAAATCATAAGTATAAGAGAAAATTGAGGAAAACCGCTCTGGTTTTCCTATAAACCCCCGTCTATTCAAAATTTTAATGTGATATGCATATTGAAACCTTCCTCGGGGTGAGCATAATCTAAATGTGAAGTATGCTTGGGATATCTATCCAGCCGTTTCGCCGTGATGGTGGAACAAACAGACAAACAGACACAGAGACACGAGAAATAAAAACCACCGATTCGGTCTTGAGTTGACCAAAAACGGATAACTATCTGAAAAATTGGCAAAACAAACGAAATTACATACAGCGGACAACTTTATTTATATAAATATGTTATCATTGTGTACTAGTAGATTTGATCTTAATTATTAGATGGCCTGGTAATTATGAAGTTTACCTGGAGAATATGAGTTCACTTTCCTATGTACAATCTGGCAACAAGTAGCTTCAATGTTCGGTTTTATTTTAGTTGTCTGTTATAGTGTTCAGTGTTTCTGTTCATATGTACATATCTCCCAAATTTAAGGGAACCTTAATAGTAAATTTATATCTGGGAAACGTCCCTAATCCTAGCACCATGTTTTGTAGGTCCAATGGTGATGTTCATCGAAGGACTTTCTAATTGTTTCATTCATCCATCCGTCAGCACAGCGACATCGTTTTTATTTTTATCATTGTAAATTATAAATGTAAGCCGTTTATGGCATTTTATCTTTGCTCCACGTGTGTGGCATATTGTAAAGAGGTATTGTTACAACAAAAATATATGAATTGACTATGTTTTGTCAATTAAATAGCTAAATACTACTAAGTTCCACATTTATAAAATCAGATTATTAGAGTAGTAT
Organism: Anabrus simplex; assembly: GCF_040414725.1. Taxonomy (NCBI): domain Eukaryota; kingdom Metazoa; phylum Arthropoda; class Insecta; order Orthoptera; family Tettigoniidae; genus Anabrus; species Anabrus simplex. The sequence goes on along the minus strand of NC_090265.1, from coordinate 1,310,383,178 downwards.
TCCTGTCCAATTATACTCTCGTCACAAAAACCCGAAATGCCCATTCGCCGGTTACAGCTATGGTGGTGTAATTTACTTTATGGGCAAGTAAGCAGGTAAGTTGTTTCATGTGTTTGATCCGTTTATTTCGCCCTGTAGGGTACAGTATTAAATTTAAATTGTTGTTTTTGTTGTCAATGTGGTTTGGAAATGTGTTATATTCCTACATTTGGCCTAATTACTTTTAAAAACTGTGCCATTCTTTGTGTCTTTTCTTCGAATAAGTCCAGGCTCGAGTTGAGTGCAATATTGCCCACTCGTGTGCCCAGCGTATTGCTTATAAGAAGCTCTGCGGCTCTAAATTAAAGCCGTATATTTTGCCCCACAATGAGTAATGTGACACATAAAAATACAATATATTAAATGAAACTGTTCTCTTTTGACCTATAATAATAATAATAATAATAATAATAATAATAATAATAATAATAATAATAATAATAATAATAATAATAATAATAATAATAATAACCCCGTGGCCTCTGCTACCGACTTACAAACCTGCTGAAATGGTGCCTTCTAGACAACCTACCAAACAAAAGTCTTTCCGAAAACGCTGCTATCTATCAACAAAAGCGGAATTCCACTGCAAGGCTACCATGGCTAATGGAATCCGCAATATTGCAATCATAAGCCGGACACATTACCAATGATCCGCGGAGACAGATAAAAATATTTACAAATGTCAACTCCAAATTTTTCGAAAAATATATCACAAACTACATTAAGTTATGCAATCACAATTTTTGATAAGTATTTCATCAAAGTTGGACTGCAGTACCCTAAGATAGAGTAAATTTTACACTTCTCCATAACACAATGATAGTTATGTATGTACATGAATCATCGAGTTAGGTGATAAATAAGAACTCCTACATATACATTGTTTGCCATACCATTCCAATCTGCAACAAAATTAGACCATTTTTTGTATTTTCTTTTTACGTCTCATCACCTCAGAAAAGTTACACGGCGACGCTCAGATAGGGCTGAGGTAAAGAATTTTCATCACAACTACCTCTCAGTTTGTTACAAATTTAAACTGCACCTCATACGGATGGGACAGGTAAGGGACTCCCCTGCTGAGTTTTCTGACAACACCGTGAAATGAAAGACACATTCGACAGTCAATTCAGTACAATTTTATTTGCAAGTGGCCGGTCTTAACTAGAGTGAGAAACCAATGGTATCGTAAAAAAATAAGCCTAATGGATTCTTTCAATGCTTTACTAAATCCTAAAAAATACAGGATATAGTGAAATAGTAAAAACGAAGCAAATCTACGGGTACATCAGATATTCTACCAAATGCAAGAGGGTCATGTATATTCATAACTGACAAACTGCATCTTGCTATATGGTATCGAAGTAATCAATGATAGCGGTAAAACTCCTGCCAGTTGATAACTCGAACCCCAATGCATTAGTGGGGTCATCTAACAGTACAAACAAAAAACTTTAAGAAATGAAAGATGCGCTTGCTGCTGGACCTAAACATTTCAGCTATTACAATGATCTCCCTTACGAAGGAGTCCCATCTGTGCGGGCGCGGCAAGAGACAGTCAAACGTGCGACCAGGTGGCTAATCACCCTGAATAATGCAAGACGGCAGATTACTAGCGAGAACTCAAACACTAAAGTCGGAAGGCACGAAGAGAACAATAGGGGCTATAATACCGTACGCCAACTACATGCTGATTGCGAAAGAGCAAATTCAGCACTAATGCTCTTGTTCTATAAAACGTCTTAAATCTTAAACTTACGCTAATTATATAGACCGAGCATGGCTGAACCTTATTTTTATGACCCAACAGTCCATTTGCATTGTGTAAGTCATATGATACCGTGAGATTATAATTTTTGAAGTTGAAGTGTGAGAAGACTTATGATGGTAAAATTTAACCCCTTCAGCCCCTTCGAAATCACTCGTCCATGAAAACGCAGATCAAGTGCAATAAAGTTTCAATAAACAACAGTACGTAATTTTTGAAATTGCCTACACCATGTAACTTCTGTCCTAATTGTCCTAGGTCTCCCACAATGGTACCGTTATGTCGAATGAATAATTCTCCATTCAATGATACACACGCCATGGGTCTGTATTTACAGTCAGAAGTTTAAGTGCTGAAAAACTTCTTCGATCACCCCTCCCCCCAACATAACTTTGTTGTTAATAATCGTAGGGAAACCATTATGATACCACCGACACGGGCTCTAGGAGAGATTCTTAACGAAAATAAGTCGACCTATCGATGGCCTAGACTGAATACCTCGTATCTCAAAAAGTTCTTCCTATCCATTATTTCACTTAAGATTGGTCACGCCCCCCAGCCACATTTGGATATGCAGTCTATCAGAACAATGTTCGTTGGGTTTATTTTCCTATGCTGCCGCGTAAAGGAAAATGAACCTTATAAAAATTATCTCTGGGAGTTAGTAAATACGTCACGCAAACATACTTTCCTATAGTACGGTACGGTAGGGTTCATTTTCCTTCACACGTCGGCATAGAATAAAGAACACAACGAACATTGTTCTGATGGACTGCATATTTATGTGTGGCTGGGAGGCGTGACCAGTCTTAAGGGAAATAATGGATAGGAAGAACTTTGTGAGATAGGCCTACGAGGTTTTCATTCTAGGCCATCGCTATGCTGGATAAGGAACATTGCTGTGGTCAATTTTACTCTTAAAATATTATTAGGTGTAACTTCAAATGTGGAAAATAAACATATTAGCACAGTATTTTAAATGATTCTTTGTAACTGTGCATTTTGAACACTTTTATTGTATATGTCAATACCCGAACTAATAGAATAAAATTGTGATAGTGGCAGTAAATACGATCTCATTGCAAATTATTACATAATAATAATAACACATAGGGTCCGAGCTTATTCCCTAGCTAGTCGATGCTTGAGATACCGGTAAGTGAAAGTTCTCTAAGAATGAGTGAGTAAATTCGTATAATGACTCTAATGTTAGATTATTAAAAATATTTAATTTGCGTAGGTATTTAGTATTATGTTAGTCATTACAAAGTTTTGTTTAAATTTATTTCCTAATTCAGACGTCTTATGTAACGAATTAACAAATAATATTTCTCACTGAAGAAAATATTTGAATATTTAATGTCATTTGCAAGTTTGTGTCATTGTTATAAAAACGTATCCTAAGCATGACGTCATGAAAATTATTTATTTGTTTATTTCTTTATTTATAGGTGATTTAGTGGTTCGTAGGAAGAATATCCAAAACATGACAGTAAGGTCGCTAGTTTATTCCAGAGATGTACAAACCCCGCATTTAACTTGCCCAATCTTGCCTGGAGAGCAGGCAAGCAGGCTAGCCGTACATAAACAACAGTACAGGCAGGCTGCTGCACTCCTGGCCAGGTCAAGCTCAAGCTCATCCCAACTTGGGCAGGCTACAGGTAGGTTTGCTTGCTTGCTTGCTTTCTCCTTCCTGCTGCGTTAATCGATGTTGTGCTGATATCAGACTCGCGTGAATGCAGACAGGAAAGGGGTTCTTACATGCCACAATTTATATAGAATTCGTCAGGACAATTATTTGTTAAATATTTTGCTGTAGCTTTACGTTGCACCGACACAGATAGGTCTTATGGCGACGATGGGAGAGGAAAGGTCTGGGAGTTGGAAAGAAGCGGCCGTGGCCTTAATTAAGGTAAGCCCCAGCATTTGCCTGGTGTAAAAGTGGGAACCACGGAAAACCATCTTCAGGGCTGCCCACATTGGGATTCGAACCCACTATCTCCCGAATGCAAGGTCACAGCCGCGTGCCCCTGATCGCACGGCCAACTCGCCCGGTCGTCAGCACAATTATATTATATGGTTATTTAGTGTTATGTTAGTCATTACAAAGTTATGTTTACATTTATTTCGTAATGTAACTAATTATGTAACTTATGTATGCCTTATGTAACTAATTAACAAATAATATTTCTCTCTGAACAAAATATTTGAATATTAATAAAAATAATGACATTTGATGTAAATATGACCATAAATATTATGTATTATAGATTATTCGAGAAAATTAGAACCAAAGATATACATTGTGTGGGTACAGGTCATGAATATCATTAAAAATTAATTTTATTGGTAACTTTTCGAAATATATATTTCGGAACACCTTCTCCATAAATCCAAAATAAATAATTATATACCTAATCAGTTTAGAAGTGTAGTTTTGCCACTTGCTCTCTTAGTTTGTGGTCGCATCACACGGTATATACCGCATACCAATATTTAATGCATAGGCATATCATCGTTTTTGTTTATTACTATGAGGTCATTAAGTCCTTGCGCTTCAAGATGGGAACGTTTTTCACTGATTAAATTTCCCTAGAAGCTGAAGACCCTCTCGCTGGAGATACTCGTAGCGGGTATGTTAAGCACATTTTTCGCTACACAAGCAAGTCGGGGAGGCATGGGCGAATTATTTTTCCACCACTGCAGTATATCATCATGTAGCATTGGCGAATTTTCTGCCCAATCATCAAATTTCACTTTCTTACGTTGCACTGAATTTTCTTCAGTTGATGAACATGGGACTTCTTGTCTATTTTGATTGCGTAGTTGCTCTGAAAATATAGAGGGTTATTCACCTAACATGTTACAAGAAAATAACTTCTAAACCGTTAGAGATATCGGCATTCTGTTTTCATATTCGTAAATGGTAACCAGGGGCCTGTAAAATAGCGTGCTACGTATTTTTATGGGATTATTTATAACGGAGATATTGATACTAACGCCATATCTTTTAATGGGACATCACAAATTTGTACAGCTGGCCTAGAAGTTCAACTGCGTACACGTTCAAATATGTAAGTATTTTAAAAATCGGACAAGTACTTTTTGAGATATAAATAAGAACATCATGCGAAGTTTCGCATGCCGCATCAGATGGCGTGCAGTCGGGCAAGGACATACTGACTCGCAAGCAGTTTCCTGGGAGTAAGTTCAGCCTCGGAACGGATACCAGGCATGTGTTGTAAACATAATGTGATGTTCCGAGGCTAGGAAAACAACAGATAGGGAATCTGCCACCTCGGTGACTGCCCTAAAAGCATATCAGTATTGATTGATTGATTGATTGATTGATTGATTGATTGATTGATTGATTGATTGATTGATTGATTGATTGATTGATTGATTGATTGATTGATTGATTGATTGATTGATTGATTGATTGATTGATTGATTGATTGATTGATTGATTGATTGATTGATTGATTGATTGATTGATTGATTGATTGATTGATTGATTGATTGATTGATTGATTGATTGATTGATTGATTGATTGATACCATAACATACCCTGGGTGTGCAAAGTTATTGTATGACTGGCAAACATACAACGGGGAAGGGAGATTAAAGTTGTTCTTTTTAATTTCGTTTCGTTTCGTTTCGTTTTGACATCCATGTGAAATAGGCTGCGCTCAGTTTAGCGTCTTTTTCCACGGATGGGAATAGGAAGGATTTGGAAAGGCCGTCGACCGTGGTTTATCCCAAAGTTACCTATGCGGAATTTGTCTAGTGTTGAACATGGGACTCCATGCAAATCTCTTTCATGTTGGGCGAGGCAGGACTCGAACCTGCGCTCTCCCGAATGCAGAGCACGTGTAGCGGCTAGCATTTGTAGCTGTCGCCGCGGTGGTCCGGGTTCAATTCCTGGCTCTGATAAGCCATTTAATTCTGGTTGGAGGGCTGGAAGGGGTACACTCAGCCTCGTGAGGCAAAACGGAGAAGAGGTGGGTTCGATACACATTTCAGCTATCCTGGAAGTGTTTCCGTGGTTTCCCACCGCTACTCCAGGCAAATGTCGGGATGGTTCCTTACTTACTACAACGGCCGCCTCCGTCCCAATCCCTCATCTGAATTACAAATAGACTACACTACTACAGACACCACAATGACAGAGGTTATCAGACACATTATAACACACATACAGTACACACACACAAGCAGAAGAGGCTACACGACCACAATGTCCAAGCCCCGGAAATGAAATAACAACAGCTATTCTCTGTACCCCTTCGAGTGTCTTAATCACGTACGTCTGGAGAGGAACCCGAACAATAAGATGCATTACTGAAAGAACGACCGTATAAGCATTACTGTTCTGGAGTAGACTTAGTGTTGAAAAATGTGGACTTTGTCATCCAATCGCAGCGTGAATGACACACGTCCTGCATACACATGGAAATAGTAAGATAAGGTAGTGTAGCTGCTATTAGAGAGCGTAGGAGGGGAAGGTCTTGTCCGCCCTGTGTCTCACGGGCCTCATGTTACGTACACTACAGTTTTGGAGTACGTCTAGAGTACGTCTGGAGAAACTGGACATGCTTCTCCTGTATCGAGAGTGTGGAAGGAGTTCTAGGAGAGCTTCGCAACTGTATGCTGAGCGGTGTACCGTCCGGGATCATCTGTCACGTATGGCAATACGACGCCTTTGTCGCAAGTTGTTGCAGAACGGACACTGGAATTATAATGTGAAGAGAAACAGGAGCACGCCAGCGACAGGGGAAGGGAAGGCAATAGATGTTCTGGCAGCCGTCGCCCATAATCCACATACGCGTGATGCCGGGATAAGCCAGGCAAGTGTCATTCGCATTTTACAGCAACACAAGTTTCATCCCTTTCACGTATCTTTGCATCAACAACTTGATGAGCGAGATTATGGACAACGTCTGGATTTCTGCCGAGTTGTTCTTTCGCGAGCACGGGACGAGAGGAACTTCCTGCAGAGACTTCTCTTCACTGATGAAGCGACCTTCAGCAACCATGGACATACCAATCTACGAAATATGCACGATTGGTCTTGTGTGGACTCACTCTGGGTCAGGCAGGTGGATCATCAGCGGAAATGGAGTGTCAATGTATGGTGGGGATAATCGGCGTCCATGTAGTAGGGACATATTTTTTGAAAGTACTTTAACGGGGAACAGTTATGCCGAATTTCTATCAGAAGTGTTACCGGTTCTCCTGGAAAAGGTACTCCTTAACATACGACAGGATATGTGGTCCAGCACGACGGGTCTTCTGCCCATTATTCGCTTGTGGCCAGGCAAGTCTTAAACGATATATTCCCCGGTCGATGGATCGGACGTGGAGGCGTCATCAGGTGGCCAGCACGGTCACCTGATTTTACACTGCTAGACTTTTCCTCAGGAGTACGTGCACGGAAATGGTCTACGCATATGCTCCAAAAACACCACAGGATCTCAAACGACATATTATGGCAACATGTGCTGCAATATCGAGGGAAACTCTTCGGTCTGTGACATCATCCCTCGTGACACGACTGCAAATGTGCATTGCCGTTGATGGTCAACATTTCGAGCACATTATTAAATAGATACATTGTGTATGCGGATCACTGAGACGCAGTCCGGATCTATGGCTAAATGGTTAGCGTGCTGGCCTTTGGTCACAAGGGCCCCGGGTTCGATTCCCGGCAGGGTTGGGAATTTTAACCACAATTGATTAATTTCGCTGGCACGGGGTCCGGGTTTAGGTTTCATCTCCATAATCATTTCATCCTCATCACGACGCGCAGGGCGCAGTCATATCAAATCAAAAGATCTGCAACTGGCGAGCCGAACTTGTCCTCGGACACTCCCGGCACTGAAAGCCATACGCTATTTCATTTTTTACTGAGATGCACGTATTCAAACATCACCCACCTCGTATCTTTATTATTGTGATAATTCAGCCTCCAGCCGGTCAACGATTGGCCACAAATGGCTTTGCCACATAAAGTACTGAACTCGTTGCCAACACGGTCTCTACATACAAAATGCCAAAATTCTCGCCTCATAACAATTACACTGACGAGACGTTGTTATGTTCCTATTCCTACGCCCTTAGGATCATTTCCAATGAAGTCTACCTCGTATATTATTCATTTGCTTTTCTAGAAGGAGCTCTTCGGTGTTTTGTGTTATGCCTACTTCTCAACTCATACAGTAGTATGTACTGTACACTAAAACCAGTGACAATTATAGCTGTCGTTATGTTCCTTTCAAGGCAAAGTACTTATTTTATTCATTTTAAACACATCAACCCTCCGTGTCCTGTCATGAGTTCGCTTGTCATACAAATTTCGCAAACCCATCACATGTGTACGAGGTGCTTACATGTCTGGTAACCATTCTGTGGCTGAACTCACTCCCAGGAAACCGCTTGCGCCTCAATATGACCTTGCCCGAATTCACGCCGCCTGATGCGGCATGCAAAACCGCGCATGCTGTTCTTATTTATATCCCAAAAAGTACTTGTCCGATTTTTTAAATACTTACATATTTGAACTTGTACGCAGGTGAACTTTTAGTCAAGCTGTATGAACTTGTGCCGTTATTTAAAAACATGAAGTTAGTATCAATATCTCAGTTATTAATCACCCCATGAGACTAAGTGGCACGTTATTTTACAAGACCTGGGTACCATTTACGAATACGAAAACAGAATGCCGATATCTTCAATCATTTAGAAGTTATTTGCGTGTAACATGTTAGGTGAATAACACTGTTTATGCCCACATTATTGATATTTATGCTAATGTTAAAATATTGCATAGGTATAATAATTAATTATAATAATGAATAAATAACCACAGAATCTTATCTTCAGCACACATTTTTTCCAACTGCCTCAAGAACAGTCACTTGTTCTCCTGCATTTAGTTTCTTTAATGTGCGATATTTATGCACCAAAAAAAGTTGCAGTTTTGTGTAACACAGTGACTTCCATTTCCTGCTCCTCGAAGACACCACTAGTTTGCTATTATGAACATTTTTTTACATTTAAATATGAGGAGAATCACATTAAAAGTTACAAGAAATGAAATATTACTTGTTCATCGTCAACCTGTAGAATGCAATGAGCTTTTAAGGCATAAAACCACGGAAGGACCATATGTAAAGTCGGCCCCTCATCACCCTCAAGATCAATCGTGGCTTGCTTAAATGGCCTAAAGAATATTATAAGTAGACCAGTGATGTCATCATAACCGAGCATTTTATCAGAGGCAACCTCGTTCTCCAAAATAGTTCTCACAGCATCTATCTAGGAGTGAAGTGATTGCAGCATGTCAAACTAACTGTTCCACCGAATGGAAATATATGGTTTCAAAAATGATTGGCCTCTTCTATTAAAGTAAGAAACCGGAGATTTCACTGAATGTATAACAGCTAACTCATTAGAAACACTTTTTTACAAAACGGGTTCGCTCTTTACATACTTCAAGACCGTATTAATAACTGAGCCATGCATGGAAAACGCTTTTATATTCTGAGGGCTTTAAGAATATTGCTTCCCTTTATGTTACACTGTAATTTTGCAAATATCTTTAGAAGAAATGCCAATTTGTTTCAAACGATCTTCCAATTCACTACGAATATTTTCACCAGTTTTTGGACAGTCCCGAAAGTACGAACACATTAATTTTTATTGTGAGACCAATCTGCATTTATATAGTGCATTTTAAAAACGTATAGTGCACACCCTTGTAATTATCTGTCCATAGGTCAGTGGTACTCACACAGATACCAGACTGAATAGCAAGCATTATATCGGGAAGCATTTTTCTGCGCACTCCGTCCGCGAAAGTTTATACTTTCCAAACAATTGTGACTCAAGAGGGTATAACATTTTTAATATACACCGAACCATACATTTTGCCCAATCACACGATATCCATATATTGTTGTTAAGGTACTCTTTGTCTTTGGGCAACCTGCAGCTGTTGCAGGAAAATTGTGCAAAGAAAAAAATAAACCAAAGCTCAAATACGCGAAGGGAACGAAAATATAACAGTCACATTTGAAATTTGAAATTATCAAGAAATTATCTTAATATGTTCAGAAGGAACAAACTTAATCTAAAGAAATATTTCAATAATAAGACGTTCCCAGCATACGCCAAACAAAAATGTTAAGAAAAATGTTACACACTTGAAAAACTTAATCAATCAACTATCAGGTTTTGTGAAATTAATATCAATGACATTTAAGTACAAGCACGCGGATTACGAATAAGCAAATAAAATATGTGAATCTCTTTCTCTCTTAAATTGTACAACTACAGGTCTGCCTAACTAAGTTTGTTTCCTTAATCTACTATTATTCTTCTTCTCCTCCTTAATCTGTTTACCCTCCTGGGTTGGTTTTCCCTCGGACTCAGCGAGGGATTTCCCCTCTACCGCCTCAAGGGCAGTGTCCTGAGGGGTGAGACATTGGGTAAGGGGATACAACTTGGAAGAATGGCCAGTACCTCGCCCAGGTGACCTCACCTGTTATGCTGAACAGGGGCGTTATGGGGGGATGGAAAGATTGGAAGGAACCGACAAGGGAGAGGGAAGGAAGCGACTGTGGCCTTAAGTTAGGTACCATCCAGGCATCTGTCTGGAGGAGAAGTGGAAAACCATGGAAAACCACTTCCAGGATGGCTGAGGTGGGAACTGAACTCACTTCTACACATTTGACATCCCGAGGCTGAGTGAACCCCGTTCCAGACCTCGTACCTCGTCCCCGTTATCAGGGATTTTATGTGATTTGACCTTTACATTTATGGTGGCTAGTGTGACACTACTATGTAGGCATTTCGTAGTTAGTATGTAATAAGTCAAGTCGAAACATGAACAAATACTCAGTCCCACTAACTCAGATTTCTCGAACTCATCCAGCACTTCAAACACTAACACTATCCATTAATGTCGATACCAAAATGAACTCAAATCCAAATATTCACAACACCTCGGACCTATCGCAAATCTGACAAGAAAGCTGATCATAAACCCAAACTTAACATTAAATACAAATGAAAATTATTTACAACACTGACAGTTCAGTGTGACTGTAATTATTTTATGTACACCCGGGTCGTTAATGTTACTAAGTTAACTAGTGACCTCAAAAACCGTTCGAATAAACGAGAAACGTTATCATTCTCTACTCCAACTTCATTTGTCCTAAGCCAGAAAAATTGAGGGTCTGAAGCACCTCCTATGTCACAATGAACAAGTGACAACTCAACTAGGCAATAACTTTTATTCATGCCAAATCTCAAAAGTATCAGACAACATAACTAGTGGTTCTCTCAACTCACTCGAGCTTACAAATGTAGGGTGGGGTATATTCTACAGTAAAATTCTAACACCAGCACAAAGTTAAAATGAAACGAAATATTGCTAAATGCAACCAATCACTTTACCATTGCGACAAATACATTATTCAGTTACGTGAGCTCAGTTAACAAGCTACTTCTCAAGCACTTTACAAAAAGGTATTATATCGACGTAATATTGCATAGACCCAGTATCACTTGGAGTCCATATTTCTTAGCCACTGACATCACTTGCAGTTAAGATGGCACATCGCACATTCAATGAAAACGGACTTTTATGCGTTTATAAATTATCCCAGAACTTCAATAATATCTCGCGTTACAGATGCATCGTTCGCACAGCTTGTCCCAAAATTTCGTGCGTCACATTTATTGCTACGGAGTCCTCTGCAACACAATATGTCCCCAAACTTCCTCATCATATTTACAAGGGCGTATTTCCTGGGACATCCCGCATTACAACTTCCTCACCAACATAATCATAATTTAGGGGATATTCTAATTTCCTCATGCCATCTCATAGTTTTTACATCTTATCCTACAAGTGATCTCATAATACCAAAATTGTTACACTGTACAGTGACTCAAGACCTCAAGAAAATTATATAAAATTATTCTGTAACACACGCTATTCCATAACAAAACTGACTATAAAATCCTACAATTTATTTTATTATTATTCAAAATTAATATACCTTTTCATCGTGAAATACTTTTCAAACATTAATACTAGAAATATTATTACTATCGTGATGGTTGTTTTCATTAGTAATGTGTAAATGACTGCCAATTTCAAAATTTAAAAATGCACTTATTTAGCACATTTAGCACATGATAAATACTCATAAAATTTCCACACGTGGTTTGAAATTGACTCTGAAATTCTCTTACAGACCGGTACACGCAAAATGATGCCGATTGTTGCCATTCACTCCTTAATGAGACAACAATTTTCAATTTTTATTAATAATTACTTACTCGGGATTTACACAAATATCTTATTCAGAAAGAAGACACAATCTCTTATTTTAATATAGGCATTGCACATAACATAAATTTCGCGACCGACAAATGCTGATACAACACGACCGGTATGAGACTAGCAGATCTACTCACATCTGACCGTATGTTCCACGACGCGCGGCTGTGGGATTAGTCGTATGAACAAAGTGGATTTCTCATTTCCAAAAGCCCATGTGTATCATCAGAGATTTCAAACATTTTGCTGAGTACAAACAAAAATTGATGACAGAATGGTACTGTGTGCGCTTGAGAATGAGCCTTCATTGTTATTTTAGAGTGCGATAAAAATCAGTATTTTAGATCCTTGCATGTTGAGGGCTTCAGAACGTATTCGGATGCCAAATACTGTATAATAGTAAGTCTTTGGTAAATGATATTATTTAGATATTTTGCCCTGTACTAAAAAAGGAAATTAATAGAATAAATTTATAGGGAAGTTATTACAAATTTTATCTCAATGGCAGACATATCTATTAACATATTCATAAAGGAACTTCATCGACTGAGCGCCAGAAGATGATCATCGTGTGCCGTAACTGAATCATCAAGTCGTGGGAAAAATAGGAAGTGACGCATTAGCAATCATGTCCCTATGAACGGTGAAAAACATGGAGACAAATCACCTAGTAGCCTAGTTGAGTTTTCACTTGTTCGTTGCGATATGGGAGGTGTTTCCGATCCTCAAATTTTCTGGCTTATGTCAAACGAAGTTGGAGTATTGAATGATTACGTTTTTCGTTTATAAGAGTCGATTATGCTTTATTGGACATTGCTGTAGTGACAGACAAAACAGTCGTTCTCCAGGAGTGCTGTTGGATGGTACTTGTAATAAGGGATACGCTCCTGAGTTAATTGGCTTTCCTGAGCAAGTGTCTGGTGTATAATTCCCGATATATTTTTGTGCCATCTCGTGTAATCTACGGAGGCAAGTACTGAGAAACCTGCAGTGATATTTTCGATGACCTCGAGATGAACGGAGCATCGTTTGCATTTCTCGGAGGGTACGCTTGTGTCTTCGATGATGTACTTTCTGTAAATTTTTGTAGCTATTACTTGGTCTTGTGTAGCAACTGAAAATCCCCCTGTCATCCTAAATAAGCCCCGAAGTTTTAACCACATGCATGACGCATTCTTGTCTATGCGCTGTTGGTTTAGATTTCTATATTATTTTCCGTGGAGTGTCTTCTCTCCCCAGGTCCTTTCTTTATACTTCAGGGATACTTGGTGAGTTGTATGCTGGTGATTTGTATGAGGGTCATAGGCATTATATGGATACAGTACAGTGTACATTTCAGAAAGTACTACAACTTTAAGGAGAAGGCTGCTTTATTGCTTTTTATGGAAGTGTCTTACGAGGTTCTTTATTTGATTCAGGAGCATGACTTGAAGGTCCAATACTCCTCGGCCTCCCGATTTTCGTGGAAGAGTAACCCTTTCCATGTATGAATTTGAATGATGTAATCCATAGGTGGTGAGCAAAGTTCTCGGTTTTCTATGCACGCTGTCTATTTCTGTAGCAGACCATTTCAGAATTCCGAACAATAAACAATAGTGGGAATAGCGTGCATGTTTATTGCTTTATTTTTGTTCTTGGCATTTAGGTAGCTACGCAAAATCTGATGCAACCTCAATGTATATATGTCAATGAGTTCCTGTTTGATTTTCTTGTGCTCCAGAGTTGTATTCTGAGCAAGTCCAAGGTAATTGTAGGTCTCTGTTTGTGTCATTCCCTCATTTAAAGATCCGGTATGAAGCTCATATGGTTGGGAGTCTGGGTACCGACCACGATCAATTGTTAGCAGCTTACACTTCTTTACTCCCAACGTCATTCCCATATCAGATGATTAGGAGTCTATTATATTTGTGTTTCGTTGTGGGCATACACATCCAGATCAACCATATAAAACAAATGAGATATTCTTTGTTTCGTATTGTTATATTTAATATCAAATCCATAACCAATAGCTTTCATAAGATTGGATAGGAAATTCATTGCAAGGCAAAATCACTGAGGACTTAACGATTCTGATTGAAATATACCACGTTCAATTTTAATTTTGTCGGATATGATACATTTATTTTCTGTCTTACTGCAGAGGACTGTCTTCCTATCGTTCATAGTAACCACAAGAAAATTAATTATGGCAGGATTGAACTTGTACAAATAAAGTCCTTCTATTAACCATGAGAGTGGAATGAGTCAAATGCTTTCTGATTATCTACATACGCTGTCTACAGGTTCCTACGTGAGTTTATTGCCTGCTTTTTTTCTTTGCTAGTTGCTTTACGTCTCACAGACACAGATGGGTTGAGTGTATAGCCTGTTGTGTTACAACGCAGTCGATTATTATCTGTTCTTTGCACCCCAGTGATGACTTTTTGCACCCTTTCTGCTCTTCAGTCAGATTGTTATGGTTGCTGATATGTTTATACATTTCTGTTAGTATGGATGTAAATAGTTTGTAGATCGTTTGTAGACAAGTGATTGGCCTGCAGGTTGACGGATCTTTAGCATTTCCACTTTCCTTATGTAGGAGGTATGTAATTCCTGACGTAAGAAATTCAGGACACTCTTGAGAATGATGCACGAGGTAAGTGAATGGTTGGGCCTATTTTCGTGTGCATGCAAGTGAAATGTTAGTACCAAAAATGTTGTATTTTGTCCGTATCTGGCGTTTTCCAACGTTGAGTTCTCCCGGCAGCATTACTCAAATGGCTTTCTTCTCTGGTATCAAAACTCATTCCTGCATACGCATTGCTGTTTTGCTCTTCCATAATTCATGTGTTTTGATATTGTGGACTGTTTTGGTACACCAAATACGTTTCCAAAAGACTTCCATGTCCCCATACTTAGAGGTTCTTCTGCCATAGTTTGCCGGTTTTGATTGAGCGTTCTGTAGAATTGGCCGTCATTCTTAGAGAATAGGTTGTTTTGCAATTTCCTAGCTACAGACCCTTTTTGTACCTCCTGAGCCTTGCTGCCTTTGCACACAGCTATTGTTTTGGGATGTCAATGTATTCCTTGATATTTTCTCTTTGCTCAGGTTCCTTTGTGTGGGTGTTAATTTTCCTGAACACATTCCTCAAGTTTATGTTCGTTTTCGTTTTAGGTTTGTTACATAGGTACGCGGAAAGTAGACCTATGGATTTTCTTAGCTCTTCGATGTAACTTTGTAATCGACGTTCCCATGATGGAATGTATTCTGAATCTGCGTTCTTACAAGAGCTTCTAGAGAGTTACCACACCTTCTGCTGCACGATAAACGAGGGCATTTGTTTACTCTATGTTAATGGATGTTCCTATACACAGTACTGATTTAGGATGTCACTTTCATTACTTAAAAGGATATTGCCCTTTATTATTATTATTATTATTATTATTATTATTATTATTATTATTATTATTATTATTATTATTATTATCACCGTCATTTTTAACAGGTCAGATTGCCACGAAAACATCCAATAGTACTATAATATTTTATAACATGGGAAGAAATAAAGTGGATACAAAAATATAGTAATTTTCTCTTCGGAAGAGTTGATGGTTGGAAAGAAAGTAAATTATACTGCATACCGCTTAAGGAATACGAAATTTGAATAGGTGGACCATTTCAGATACTATGTGTTATTCCGGGAGGTAGTATAATGACAGAAGAAGAGCGCGAGTTTAGATACGATATTATACTTTAGTATACGGATTTATGGCGTGATAGATCCACGACATCATGTAGATATCTTCGTTTGGTCTCAAAATACCGTTATGTAACAATGCTGAGGAGAGAAATACTGACCAGCAGCACACATGTCACATAATTTAACAACAACAACAACAACAACAATAATAATAATAATAATAATAATAATAATAATAATAATAATAATAATAACTACTTTTACGTTTTTTGGAGACGCCGAGGTGCCGGAGTTTAGTCCCGCAGGAGATCTTTACGTGCCAGTAAATCTACCGACACGAGGCTGACGTATAACAGCACATTCAAATACCACCGGATTGTGCCAGAATCGATCCTGACAAGTTGGGCTCAGAAGCCCAGCGCTCTACTGTCCGAGCTACTCAGCCCGGCGAATGAAAATTTGCTAATATAGTTCATGCAATAATAAACCTTAGGTAACAGAACATTTCTGGTCAGAGTTCTAAGCTGAAATATTATCACATAGCGGTCTGTCTAGGCTTAACGACTATATGTCGTATATGACAAGTACCATCACCCTTCGTAGCGATCATATAAACAGGAATTTAGCCTATAAATACACATTCCATAGGCGTATCTATCACCAATTTGCGACATCAAACCCGTACAGTCCTTAATTTTTAACCAACGATATGAATCCTTCTTCCTTCCTTTCTTTCCTTCCTTCTTTCTTTCTTTCTTTCTGTCTTTCTTTATTTATTTCTTAATCCGCTTACCCTCCAGGGTTGGTTTTCCCTCGGACTCAGTGAGGGATTCCACCTCTACCTCCTCAAGGGCAGTGTCCAGTAATGTGAGACCTTGGGTCGGGGATACAACTGGGAAGGAGGACCATAACATTGCCCGGGTGGCGTTTTGGAGGATGGGATGATTGGAGGGGATAGACAAGGAAGGGTACAGGAAGCGGCCGGGGCCTTAAGTTAGGTACCATCCCGGTATTTGAATGGAGGAGAAAGGGGAAACCACAAAAAACCACTTCGAGGATGGCTGAGTTGGAAATCGAATCCTCCTTCACTCAGTTGACCTCCCGAGGCTGAGTAGAACCCGTTCCATCCCTCGCACCACTTTTCAGATTTCCTGACACACCCGTGAATCAAACCCGGATCTCCAGCGATGGTGGACAATCACGCTAACCATTGCACCACAGAGGTGGACCAATATGAATCAAGAAGCAGATTTGTAATCTGAAACATCTATAAATACAGCCCTGAGGTACAATAGCTACCAAGGAGAAAAAATCACTAACGCAGCATTCAATTAGTTTCGCTCATCAGCTCAGTAGTTAGCGTAATAAATTTTGGTTCAAAAGAACCCACGTTCGAATCCGAGTCGGGCCATAATTTTCCCCGCATCTACTTAATTCCTCTAGCTTGGGAGCTGAGTGTTTATGTTCGTCCTAACACACATCTTCATTTATATACAACACATTACATCATGAACCACCACAGAAACACGTAATAGTTAATACATCCCTCCACTTAGGTCTGGTGTAATGAAAGGCACTCAGCCATAAAACTGGACAAAATTCATATAAATTGTCTAATTCAGGTAACTGTGAAAAGTCCAAGAAGAGGAAAATAAGTTCACGGTCTATCGTACCATAACATTATCCATTTTTCATTATTTTCCCTTATTTTTTATATCTTGAAGGTTGAATATTCAAAAGACACTACTTACCTCCAACGTGTAACTTAAGGGAAAATGCTGTACCAAATTTCACTACTACTGCTACTACTAAAATATTTCCATTCCTCCCCTGAACGGGGAGGCGGGCCTCTTAGACGGTCACGCCGTTTCTCAGGCCGGGAGATTTGTTACGGTGAAGGAGACGCTCGGAAAAGATGAGTGGGTTGGCGGCTATGGCCTATACTAGGAACTGTACCGGGATTCGCCTTGGTGCAGGTGAATGGTAAACCACGGAAAACCATTCTCAGGACAGCCGACGGTTGGGGCCAGCCGTGAGGTCCAGCACTGTCCCGTCTCCCAATTGCAGAGGCGTAGAGCCGTGGCCAACCGTTTTCTGCTCGGTTGGCCAGCCAGAGTGCAGAGCTGTTGGACCACTGACCAGCATGTGGGCCGAGACCCACTCTGCATCTGCCAACCCTAAATTTCAGTCTCACCAGTTAGGTGGTTCTTCAAGTAATGTGATGAATGAGTGAGTGTTAATTAATATTACTTCGTTTACACATAATAATATGTAAACTGTTATATCGAGCGGAGTGACTACGCGTTTTAACGCGCCACGGCTATGGAGACAACCTCCGCGTTCGGGAGACGACTGGGTTCGAAACCTACCGTCGGATGTCTTCCAAGAAAATGCCGGGACAGTTCCTATTCATAAGGCACAGCTGATTTCTTCCATATCCTTACGCAGTTTCATTCACCATCATTCATTCCTTCATTAGCTCCTCGACTGAGGTTGGCGTCAGGAAACATAACATATATTATCATCTCACTTCATTCCCGACTCTGTATCATGAAACATGGCTAAGAGGCATACATACATACATACATATAAAAATACATAATAGAACGTTGTATTTTAGCAAGACGTCCATGTTACAATATAGCTCAGGTGCGATATAGCCAATTCAAAATTGTATATGAAGTGACGAAAGCACATAATTTATATTACAAAGGCTCCTATTGTAATTTTAGCTGAATGCTGCATTAACAATGATATAACGAATAATGCTAATGAATGTAGCAATGAGGTCAACCACAGTATCAATTATACCATTGAACTTATTAATACTGATGAAAATTAATTATATGAACAGATTTTTATAAATTAGTAAACATGAATAATAGGCATGCATTAATAATTCATGAAACTCCACTCTAACAGGGCTACAATTTTAGCAATTTATACCCATAAAATTACCTTTAAACAAGAGTTAAAATTCAGTAACTTTCACGCAGGAGAGTCGAGAAGCCATGGCAGGTATCTACTGTAAGTCTAGTATTCTGTGGTTACTACACTTCCGAATGCAACCTCGCAGCTGTGCGACCCCAACCACATGGACAGCTCGCTCGATATAATAACTTAAAGCGACAGGGACATAAATTCCTTAGAGCACCTATGTAAACTCACGCAAAGGAAAATAAGTGTCGATTCAACTTGGCACCGAAGTAGAGGTAATTTATATCACAGTAATTATATCGTCGCTTCACCGATAAAAGGTTGTAATCCACAAAGCTCTTCCTATCGATTATTCTCCTTAAGACTGATCACGCCTCCCAGCCACATATGGATATGCAGCCCATCAGAACAATGTCCGTTGTGTTCATTTTCCTATGCGGACGCGTAACCGAAAATGAACCTAGCATGCATTATACAATAGGAGTGCGTAAATACGTAATGCAAGCATACATTCGTGTAGTACGGTACAGTAAGGTTAATTTTCCTTTACACATGGGCATTGGAAAATGAACACAACAAAATTTGTTCTGATGGACTGCGTAATCATATGTGGCTGGGAGGCGTGACTAGTCTTAAGGAGAATAATCGATAGGAAGAGCTTTGTGGAATACAACGTTTTACCGATGAAGCGACGATATAGAATATTTAGACAGATTAATTTGGGGACGTTGTTACAGTAATTGGTCACAGTCAATCAATCAATCAATCAATCAATCAATCAATCAATCAATCAATCAATCAATCAATCAATCAATCAATCAATCAATCAATCAATCAATCAATCAATCAATCAATCAATCAATCAATCAATCAATCAATCAATCAATCGCAACTAATCTGCATTTAAGGTTGTCGTCCAGTTGGCAGACTCGCTATTGGTCATTAAACTAGTCTTCACTTAACATTTCTAAAAAGTTGAAATTTTATCAATCTCCTATGACAAATTCTTTCCAATCCCTATTCCCTAGTCTTCTAAACGCGTATTTTTCAAAATTTGTCTTCTTAATTGCAACAATATCTTGATTTATGATCACACCTACTTTTAAAAACTCCACTGAAGCTTATTCGTATACAAATGTCATTCCATGCCATCTCTCCACTGACGGCTGGAAACATTCTGTTTAGCCCAAAATTTGTAACGTTTTCTTAACACTACTCTTTCTGTGGGAATCACTCAGAACAAATCGTGCTGCTCTCCTTTGAATCTTTTGAAGTACTCGTATCAAGTAATCCTAGCGAAGGTCTCATATACCAGAACCATACGGTAAGTCGTGTCTTATCAGTGACACATGCTCTCCCCTTTACATTGTTACTTCAACCCCGAAATACTCTCATAATCTCATTTATGAAAACATCTGTAATCTTTATTTTCAATTCCATTTGTGTCATTAGCCCAGTGAGATGTTTCCTCATGTAACACCTATATACTTACTGTTAAATCCATGAGTTATTGTCACCCCATCAATACAGTAATTAACACCGAGTGGACTTCTCCACCTTGTGCAACTTACATCCTGAATTTTCAACCCGTTTGCCATCACACCATTGTCCGCTGTCCACCTCAGAACTTCGATCTTTAATCAGACGCTTCCAATCCTGCAACCTATTTATTGCTCCATAGAGTATAACACCATCCCCAAAAGCCCTTATATCTGATTCCACGTCTTCATTCATATCCTTTATGTATACAAAAATTCCATGATATAACAATACTACCTTGCGGGAACCCACTCTTTATATTATAGCCCATTTGGAATTATATGTAGTAGAAGAAAGTGAAATGGCTAATCTCTTACAGAATGTCTCAGTTTTCCTTATAAAGACCATATTTTGGTCAAAAATATATGATGAGGTGTAATTTAAACCATACATCATTAATATTCCTAGATTCCTAAGGACATAATCATGGAACTAAGGACTAGAATTGCCAGCATCTCTAATATCTATACTACTAACTTCAAGAAAAGTATGACAAAGAGGAATATTCGAATATAATAATAGTAATAATAATAATAATAATAATAATAATAATAATAATAATAATAATAATAATAATAATAATAAGTGGACGTAAAAGAACTTCGTTATCAAGGAAATTAAAGCATGGTTGAAGATTTGCATGACTCTTACCATTGTGGCTTAAGCCAGTGACCTACAGATTTCTGTGGATTCCCAGGCACTGGAGCATGAATTTCCATTTCGATGATTTCATTTTAATTGGCAGAGATTATAGCCATTCTCATCTTGGTGAATAGTCACGACAAATTTAGTTGACATGACCGCTAGAAGTAAGATTCAAGAGTGAAGTAAGAACTGGAGTCACCCAAGCAAAGTCTGTTAGAAAAACAATATTACTGATATCACACATTCCAAACGTTACACTAAATAGGGCCACATAACGTCACGTCGTTGCGCCTCGAAATACCGTTATATGACAATGTCAAGGGGAGAAATACTGACCCGCAGTACATGCATCACAGAATGCAATAGACGACAGAACTTTCTGGTCAGAATTCTAAGCAGAAATGTTATCACATAGTGTTTTTCTAGACGCAAAAATGATAAACCATTTCATATGCAGGGTCAGTAATTAACTTTAACGATTGGGAGCCCGTATCATGTACAGTTTAACAAAATGCACTTACATAGTGTAACCAGATTCGGTGCTTTAGGTGTGCAATATTACACACCTAATGAGAAGTAAGGATCTGGTGTTTTGAATTTAAGGAGTTACTGATGTCTGGTGATGTAATACATCAAGCAGAAATATGATAACTAATTCGTGGTCAAACCTTAGCAAGATATATTTTTCCTACGGGAGAAAATTCTACTCGCCATACAGCCTCTTCCACCACCCTGTTAAACCAAATCGTAACCAAAAACACAGAGAGAATATAGATCCGCGGACAGTTACCTACATAACAGTTGTTGTCTACATGATTCATTTATGCTGCCTAATCCATTAAGTGCCCATAATATGAGCCCAAATTCATTATATACCGGGACATTGAAAACATAAGCGAAGAGCTTACATTAGGCGCATTAAACACACCGTGGCATGATAACCAATACTTACACAACTTAGACTATAAGGTTACCCTCTTCAATAATTTACTTACGACTCACTGCGACAAACATGCCCCAGTTTGGACAGCTAGAATAAAACGTAAACCAGCACCATGGCTGACACAAGACATCATACAACAAATGTATAACCGAGACGCAGCGCATAAACACACCATTACATATCCCAGAGACAAAAATGTTAGCAAATACAAAAACTACGTAATGCAACAATGGAAGCGATCAGAAACGAAAAAATATAACACACGCGTGAAATCTTGAAAAGCAAAAAATTCAACAAAGGCGTCAAATCTCTCTGCAGCATCGTTTTTTTGGTGGGGAGGGGGGGTGAGGAAACAATATAAGTATAGACATGCCATTGGATGACCTCAACCGATATCTCCATCATCAGCACAGACAGACGAACAAATCAAGAAAGAGACACGATAAAAAAGCAAAGCAATGTCATCTCCGTACAGGCCCTGAAGATCTTTGAAGGGGTGGAAGGTAAAGGCTTCCACTTTCCGTAATCTCGGCACGTAATGGGGTAGAGCGGTTAGTTCTATGCTCGGCTGCCTTTGCCCCCAGGAATTAACTTGTTACTCATTTTGGTGCATGCTGAGTGAACCTCGGGGCCATGTGCACCTCCGGAATTGGAGATCTCGTTTCTTAAATTTTACGACTTCCTGGCGGGGATTCGAACCCACGTCCTTCCGGGCGTACCGAGCACGCTTTACCGCCTAGGCCAGACAGCCCCTAAGAAAGAGACGATAGAAAGAAGTATTTCTAAACAAGTACATTTGACCGTTCCATTTCAATTTTCCTAGGTTACACCACATGACGTTAAGACGGTAATATCTGAAATGAAATCGGACACAACTGATTATGATGAAATAAACCTGCCACAGATAAAAGAAACGGAAGTTGTTCTTCCCACAATGACACACATTACAAACACGTCTATGATGACTGGATGTTCTTTTCTGAATGGAAGTGTGATATTATACGACCATTAGAAAAACATGAAAACCCAACCAACCCAGAAGACTTTCGACCAATTTGTATATTACCCTGCCTAGGTAAAGTACTCGAAAAAGTCGTACACAAGTAATTTTCTATTTATTTTAAAAGTCACAGCCAACGCCCGTAGCCGTGTTGAAACACCGGATCCCGTGAGATCTCCGAAGTTAAGCAACATTGGGCGTGGTCAGGAGTTGAATGGGTTTCCACGCGCTGTTGGTGGGGGGTAAGGGAATGGAGGAGCGGAAAGGAACTGGCCACCCTACCGCACGCAAACTCCGGCTCAGGAACACCTCTGCGGAGGTTCGGACCTGCCTTCGGGCAGAATAACCCTTACCTGACCTTAAAAATCACAACCTACTGTACAGATATCAATCAGTATTCCAACCTAACCACAGCACAACCACAGCATTACTGAACATTACGTATTACATTCAGTTACAAATTGACAAAGGACGAATGACAGTTTTCATACTATTAGACTTACGTAAATCATTTAACTGGGTACAGACTGGCAAAATTCAAAGCCGTCAGTTTTCCCCTACACCTTTATCTTGGCTGCACTCATATCTCACAGGACGTCAACAATATGTATCAACAGGCACTAATACCTAAAACAAGCGGGCGTAATTCAAGGCAATATCCTGGCACAACTCTTCTACTCCATATACCTAAATGACTTAGCAGAAAATCTAAGAAGCTGTAAATACCACGTATATTACGATGACAAATGCAGTTATACGTACACACACACACCCAAGCGACATTCACCTGGCCATAAATAACAAGAACGGAAACCTGAACAGAATTCGGGACAGGACTATTAATATTTCCTCTAAAATTCTTCTTCTTCTTTATCTGTTTACCCTACAGGGTCGGATATTCCCTCGGACTCAGTGAGGGATCCCACCTCTACTGACTCAAGGGCAGTGTCCTGGAGCTTCAGATTTGTCGGGTGATAGAAATGGAGAGGATGACCAGTACCTCGCCCAGGCGGCCTCACCTGCTATGCTGAACAGCGCCTTGCGGGGGGATAGGAAGATTGGAAGGGATAGACAAGGAATAGGGAATGAAGCGGCCGTGACCTTAATTTAGGTACCATCCCGGCATTTGCCTGGAGGAGAAGTGGGAAACAACGGAAAACCACTTTCAGGATGGCTCAGGTGAGAATCGTACACACCTCTACTCAGTCGACCTACCGAGGCTGAGTGGACCCTTCCAGCCCTCGAACCACTTTTGAAATTTCGTGGCAGAGCCAGGAATCGAACCCGGGCCTCCGGAGGTGGCAGCTAATCAAACTAACTACTACACCACAGAGGCGTGCCCCTTATAGTTAACCCAAAAATGTCACAATCCATCATAGCAGGATCTAAAAATTACAACAATAAATTGGTGATAAAAAACATTCCTCCGATTAAGTTAAAGGAAATAGAAATCGGCCTAATAGACTCCGTGAAAAATCTGGGCCTAATCATTGTCAAAAATCTAAATTGGTCTGAATATGAAGCACAAATCTGCCAGCGAACTTTCTGCACATTACACTCATTTGAAAGACTAAGAGCTTCTCACGCTTAAAACAAAGAAATCACTTATACAATGTCTAATTGTACCCATTGGCTATATTTAGAGGAGAGACGAAATCTGCACTCTGTGTCGGTTATTCATAGAATACTATGGAGCGAAACACCGGTTTACTTGAGATATGACCTTTACTACCTATCATCCAAAATTAAGCACCTAACATGGCAAATATAATTAACAAGGTCCGAGCTAAGTTTCCGTACACATCACACTATTAGTTACAGTGATTCATTCGTCCCCTCTACGATCCGCGTATGGTATTCCCTGCCGGCTGAAATTAGAGACATTCCTAGTACTCAGCTGTTCAAAAGAAGGTGATGCAAGTATTACATACATATCGTCGCTCCACCGGTAAAAGTTTGTATCCCACAAAGCTCTTCCTATCAATTATTCACCTTAAGACTGGTCACGCCTCCCAGCCACGTATGGATATGCAGTCCATCAGAACAAATTTTGTTGTGTTCATTTTCCTATGCCCATGTGGAAAGGAAAATGAACCTTACAGTACCGTACTGTAGGAATGTACGTTTGCATTACGTATTTACGCACTCCTAGTGTATAATGCATGTAAGGTTAATTTTCATTTACTCGTCGGCATAGGAAAACGAGCAGAACGGGCATTGCTCTGATGGACTGCGTATCCATATGAGTCTGGGAGGCGTGACCAGTCTTAAGGAGAATAATTGATAGGAAGAGCTTTGTGGAATACAACGTTTTACCGGTGAAGCGACGATATCATAACATAATATAAATCACATATCTAAGATAATTTACTTCATTTATGTAAATTTTACAGTAGGAGCTGGTCGTTAAACATTTCCAGTCAGTTTATAAGTAACAAAATGTTAGTACCGGTACGTTGTAGAATTGAACGCAAATTAAACATTGTATTATGGCAACAAGATGGTAATAAATAAAAATAAATAAAGTACGCACGAACTTCTAGTGGAGAAAACTTACTCGTGTAAATTGTTAGGAGAATCCGACTGCTTGTCTTGACTAGCATTTCTAGTTAATATGCCAAACACTTGAATGGCTTGAACTTGATTTTGCACGACAGAGTGAACCTTAATAATGATGTGCACAGGGTAATTATATCATTTCAGTTAATACTGAAGTTGATTATTACCCGAAATAAAACTCCAAAACGCATGATAGTAAAATAACTTCCGTTCAGGTGGGCCAGAGGAAAAACATTGGAGAGACAGGCTCAAGATACACAGAGCTTTGAGAATAAGGAAAGAATGGGCGCTACGGAATCTTTAAGTGTAACATTGATCTATTGCCTTACGTCGGATTTCTCAGTTCTCTCTTTTGTAGCCTTCGCTATGCTTTGATCATCACATGTTTTTTCCTAGTTCAACGGTATTCGTGTTATCATAACATCACAATATCACTGAATATATTTAAAGTATTAATCACCACCACATCGGCCTCAGCTGAGACAAATGGTATTTGAGAATGAACAAATTTATAACATGTTTACTTCCAGCATAATGAAGTAATTCTGCGGGACAAAATTCTGACCCTTAGAACACTTAAAATTTATAACAAACAGGTAAACGTAAACAATAAACATTATTTATTCTTCTTCTTTTCTTTTCCTACCGCTTTTCATACACCGGTGGGTTCGCCGGTGCGAACTGCGGCGCACATGTGGATGTGACCCTGTTTTACGGCCGGATGCCCTTCCTGACCCGAATCCTATATGGGGGAATGTAATCACTATTGCGTTTTTTTGTGGTGGTTGGTAGTGTAGTGTGTTGTGTGAATATGAAGAGAAGAGTGTTGTGACGGACACAAACACCCATTCCCTGAGCCGGAAGAATTAATCATAAGCGATTAAAGTCCCCAATCTGGCCGGGAATCGAACCCGGGACCCTCCGAACCAAAGTCGAGTACGCTGACAATTCAGCCAAAGAGTCGGACAATCAATAAATATTATTTACAAATTATAATAATTTTACGATATAAATATTGATATATTAATAATAATAATAATAATAATAATAACAATAATAATATTATTACGGTCTCAGTCACTGAGTATGAGACCTTCAGAGAGGGTGCCATAGGCGGCTTCTGTACTACTTACGACATGGAATACCGATTGTGCTGTTGTGTACCTATGGGAACGATATTCTGCTGGACGATTACTATGGCTAAGTTAATTCAGTTTTCTCCAGTGACGTCCGGCTCCATGGCTAAATGGTTAGCGTACTGGCCTTTGGTCACAGGAGTCCTGGGTTTGATTCCCGGCAGGGTCGGGAATTTTAAACTTAATTGGTTAATTTCACTGGCACGGGGGCTGGGTGTATGTGTCGTCTTCATCATCATTTCACCCTCATCACGACGCGCAGGTCGCCTACGGGAGTCAAATCGAATGACCTGCATCTGGCAAGCCGAACATGTCCTCGGACACTCCCGGCACTAAAAGCCATACGCCATTTCATTTCATTGTCCAGTGACACTCAGTAAACTACCAGCCAACAGCAATGGCACGGAGTACCAACGATCCTTTACCGCATTATAAAATTAATTACCTCACTCGAAATCGAACCTGCGAGGTTCGGTTCATAAATCAAATACTCCGCCACTGTTATAGTAAGGGTGATATTGGACAGTTAGGACGTAATTAATTAACCAGCAATAGCGAGTGAACATCTTCCTACACTTCCGAAGTGATCTCTAATATTTGAATACAGAGAAACTGGGAATTCGTTCTGTACTATTGGTGAGAGAGCCAGTTTTAATCATTTCATAGCAGGACAGAGAAAAGAAAAGGCATGGTTTTAGCTAATATGGCATTTGAAATATGACAAAACTCTGAGCAGAGTGGGGAAGTTAAAAAAGAAACGAATTGAATAAAGGAGGAAGCGAGACGGATAACAAAGAAGAAGGTGAGCAGTAAATTTCCATAGCCAATATTTCCCTCCTGACTTACTCCGGAGACTGCGTGTGTTCGAGCTCAACAAAGAAAATTAAACAAAATATACTAAAATGAACTCCAATGTTTAAATTTGAGAGGTATGAAAGCTATTTGAGAAAACTAATCCCACTACTTCGAGAAAATTATCAGCTTATACCCCATATTTATGGGGATTCAACTCTGGATCGAGATAAGATATGTTCAGTATTACTGCCATTGTTGAATCCGCCTCAGACTGCTTAGTTCCCATTCACAATACTATCTGTTAAAGGAATACGTTGTCTACAGGAGAGAGAATTTAAAAATTTAAGAATGATAAGAGATTAAATGAAATATCGTATGGCTTTTAGTGCCGGGATATCCCAGGACGGGTTCGGCTCGCCAGGTGCAGGTCTTTCTATTTGATACTCGTAGGCGACCTGCGCGTCGTATGATAATAGATAATTAGCTTGTTCAAATAAAAGTGTGTTTTTCCGTTCAACGTAGACATGGAGTATATCGAAACTACAGCGATCGATTTGTTTGTGATTATTCACAAAATTCCTTATCAACGCAAGCAAGTTCATACACAAGGGCAATATATCGTTGCCTTTTCTTTAAAACCTTGTATGTCCCAATGCTCTTCCTACCCATTATATTCCTTAAGACTGGTCACGCCTCCTAGCCACATATTTATGTGCAGTCCATCAGAATAATTTTCGTTGTGTTCATTTTCATGTGCCGATGTACAAAAAAAAATGAACCTTAAAACAATACATTATACTGCAGGAGTGCGTACATTCGCCATGAGAACAACATCCTTACAATATGGTATTGTTAGGTCCATTTTCCTTCACACGTCGGCGTAGGAAAATTAACAAAACGAAAATTATTCTGATAGACGCATATAACAGTGTGGCTGGGAGGCGTGACCAGTCGTAAGGAATATTGATAGGAAGTGCACTGGGATAAGCGAGGTTTTACAAGAAAGCCACCGATATGCCATAATAATAATAATAATAATAATAATAATAATAATAATAATAATAATAATAATAATAATAATAATAATCGGGCTTAGCGAATAAGACACCAATCTAGCGATAGATTTACTGTCAAATAACAAAAGATCCTTCTAGGTCGACGCCCCGAACAAATAGCTTTACTGTCAAGTAAAACAACTCCTTCGGGACAAATTTTTATATGACTCCCTTGATTTAACTTAGGCTATTTCGACTTCAGTTTTGACGTCTGATTCACTCTACCAGATGGAGTATGTACCGTTAGACTTTATTTATTTACAAGTTGTTTTATGTCGCACCGACGCAGATAGGTCTTATGGCGACAATGGGATAGGAAAGGGTTAGGAGAGGGAAAAAAGTGGCCGTGGCCCTAATTAAGATACAGCACCGGCATCTGCCTGGTTTTAAAATGGAAAATCACGGTAAATCATCTTCAGGGCAGCCTACAGTGGAGTTCGAACCCACGATCTCCCGAATACTGGATACTGGCCGCACTTAAACGACTGCAGCTATCGAGCTCGGTTGGGGAATCTCTTGGGCGGCATCTTGTCAGGTAAACACCAATTGCGTCACTAGAGATGTTTCATAACGATGGCTTTCTTTTAAAACCTCGTATGTCCCAATGCTCTTCCTAACCAATATAGCCCTTCAGACTGGTCACGCCTCCCAGCCACATATTTATACGCAGTCCATCAGAATAATTTTTGCTGTGTTTGTTTTCCTATGCTATTGCGTAAAGGAAAATTTACCTCATCGTACCGTATTGTAGGAATGTTGTTTGCATGGCGAATTTATGCACTTCTATAGTACGGTATTATATATTTAAGGTTCATATTCGTTTACACAACAGCATAGAAAAAGAACACAACGAAAATTATTCTGATGGAATGCATATAATATGTGGCTGAGAGGCGTGACCAGCCTTAAGGAATGCAATGCGTAGGAGATGCATTCGGATACATGAGATTTTAAAAGAAAGCCACCGTTTTATGCGGACATCGTACGACATGGAGTGTCGAATTCACTCCTTTCGAGCCTAACCATACTTAACAGAACAGAGAGTTTATTAATATTGACTAAATGAGCCTATAACATTATTAGTGTAAGCATGGCTGCAACAGACTACCGAACTCAAAACCACCGTTAACTAATTTCTGTTTCAATTCCATATCAAGAGTTTTGTATACTGCATATAAGCTACTTCATGGATAAACATTTGTTTCATAAGCAATATGTTACCATGTACAATAGGCCTATATTGTACATAAAAAGATTCCTTTGTCCTTTCTTTCCAAATATGTATTATAAAATATATTGTACACTTCGTGCGTGTTCACTCACTGGCAGAAATATAGATGAAACAGTAATTCAACTTACTTTCTTGGTGTAATTTTTTCTCAGCGTTTTCTCACTTTGGGACCACTGAGTCATTACGACCAAATAAAGTGAATTAATCACTTATGGTTACATATGTAACAATTGTTTTCTTTCTTGAAACAAAAATCAATTCACATTTCGTGCAAGAAATAAATGTGAAGATACTGTAACCAGGAAACTTGCATTGGATTTCTTTGGTATTATAATGTGACAGGAGATCAGTTGAGTTTTCAGTATTTAAAAAATACTTTTATTGAAGCCAGCGGCTTCAAAACTTTAGCTTGATGCAGTATTATGCAACTTCTTGTCAATCATTAGTAGATACCACTCTAAAATCCACAGTGCAGCCAACCAACGAACAACCAATGTCAAAGACAGTTCATTATGATCATGGAGAATATCGTCGTTGCCGGGACAACATCTCCTATATGATAATATTTTTGGAGATATACTGACCCGCAGCACATACATTATGAAGAGCGAGAATTCCTTCACAATATTCACACATTATTGTACCTTAAATTACAGAAATTTACCGGCCAAAGTTCTAAGCTAAAATATTTCACATAGGAGGTTTTGCCCCGGCAGTGACGATATGGGAAGCAGGCACTACAGTAGTTCAGAAAATTTCCTCCAGATGTGCCCAAATCTAGTTTAAAAACGATGTTTCAGATATGTTACAGCGCGTTTCTAAGCGTTAAGTAGTTTTCTATTTTAACACCAGACCAATTTGCATATTAACTCCCCATTGTAGACCAGGGCCACTCCCCTTCGGATTCTCTTCTTATATCTTATCCTTTGCCTACAAAGCTTCTGTTTTATTACTGAAATGACTTATGGCTTTTAGTGCCGGGATATCGCAGGAAGGGTTCGGCTCGCGAGGTGCAGGTCTTTCTATTTGACGCCCGTAGGCGAACTGCGTGTCGTGATGAGGATGAAATGATGATGAAGACATCACATACACCCAGCCCCCGTGCCATTGGAATTAACCAATTAAGGCTAAAATCCCCGACCCGGCCGGGAATCGAACGCGAGGCCCTATGAACTGAAGGCCAGTACGCTGACCGTTCAGACAACGAGTCGGACAGTTTTATTACTGCTAATGACATAGTCATTGTGACAGAATTTTCATCCTTTTTGTCGTATGTTGGATGCTGAATGTTAGCTTCAAAAATTCGTTCCGGTGAAGGTGAGAAAATCACCGCATGATTCCAAAATTAGTTCTCGAATGTTAGTTATCGAAAGTACTTGGAATGAATAACAATAATAATTTTTACGGCGTTTCCATGGTTCAGAGAGAGATGAAAGAAGCTGTGGGCTTCAATGGATCTAACTACAATACCGAAAATCAATTTAAAACTTTAAATAAAGGTTATATTTCTTGTCAGATCTCAAAACTTAACAAAATTCCTCACTTAGAGAAGAAAAACCAATGTATCAGATTTAGTATTCAATCCCCAAATTTACAAGTTCTGAGCTGCAAGCTTCAAATTACAAGTTAACAACGACCACAAAGTCGCGTTTAGTTAAATAGGCAAGGAGAGAAATCTCCCCAAAATCCGAATTATCCAGAGCGCTTGCTCCCACTGTTACAATTTAATGCCTTCTAAAGGCGCCACTCATTATTACACAAATACCACGAAAATATGTTCTCCCAAATTTTACCAAGGAGATTGAGCTCCCAAATCCATACAGCCTACACAAGGTAACATTACAAAAACCTTACAATCCTTGGCCTCTCTAGGCACAATTTATCACTTACAATTTAGATAATGCAGGGATATCAAGTACACATACAATTGGGCCTTCGTGAAAAAGAAGAACAGGTTAAAGTTACTGGCCCAAATTCAAAATGTATGGAGGCGTACACTTGCGCTCATTGAAAACCAAGACTTTTAAAACCCTACTTGGGCTCGTGACTCGATGATACAGAGCCTAATCCCAAGCTACTGAGGTGACCAGAAAGAAGGTTTATTAATGCTTTACAGAAGGCGAAACAGTTACAAAATCGTAGTCAGCTCAAGATAAATTGAATTGGAACTCGAGAGGGTAACGCACTCTATATCCCCGATTTACAGTTAAAGACTTCATAAAATTTTACGTTAACAGGAAGTAGTATACATTTTTAAGAAATGGATGGTTGCAGAGTTAGAAATTAGAACCTTCCCCTCGGGTAAGACTGCGTAGATAGCTACAGAGATATAAAACTGGTGGCTATTACCTGGGCTGCTGCTCTGCCTGCCGACGAATGAGGCGCCTCGCCTCCTCTCTTAACACACACACTCAGTAAGTCGACGATCAACAAGACTAGGTAGTTTGAAAATCCGCAGCTTATATACCCGACGGGATGTTTCGAGAAGGCTCTGGACTAAATCCGGACACACCCTCTCATTTTTATTGGATAATCCAAAAGGTACAAAAAGCTTATTATTGGCTAAAAATAATTACAGAAAATTTCTGATTGGCCAGATTCAATAGCTGGCGGAATGAGAAGGAAGAGTTGCAAACCTTGAAATAGTGAAAGAAATGGAAGTTAGTTTAGTTGTGAAAACCTATGAATACAAGACTGCTTTAAATCACTAATTCTTCTACCTTGCACCAGAGTGCATTACCTCAGTTTTTAAGGACATCTATGGAGAAAGGTTCAGGCTACTTGCTGTGCACCAAAACAAAACAAATAAATACCGTGATTTTTGCAAACTTTTAAATAACACAATACTCTGTAATTAATGTGTGACATCTTCTGATTAATGTCCCAACTTCATGCAGTAGCTGTTTCACGTTTTGTTTGATAGATAAGAGTTCCTTAAGGCGCTTCTTTTAAATGTGCGGAGTTGAGGTGCACCTCCCGGAACTATAATAGTAATAATAAACACATGCAAATAGATCAGAGAAATAAAGATAATATTCCAATACTTGGACTACTTCAATTTAATTGAATTGGAGATGATTCTCACGTCAGGTAAAGGTGTCATAGGCCATAAGTAGCTTCTGCAAGCAAAGATTTGTCATATGATGATGATGATGATTTGGTGAGGTCATTTCAGCTGAATCAGGCCAACTTGACATGACCAGACCAGCTATTGTTTGATTCAGTTGAGATCAGACAATTACTAATGCCACACCTAAGTGCCCTTTATGGTTGACTAGGTTATTAGCACCGTTTATCTCCTCATATGACACAACTGTTCAGTAATGGCGTTTGGATTTGCTCTACAATGCTTTTTCTCGTATGAACGTACAAGTAGAACTGGAACTGGCCTCCAACTGCCTCTCAGTTATATGCATATATTCTTGGTATACCAATGCTCCTAACGAATACTCGGCTGGACTGAGTGGTTAAGATGATAGCGCACTGGCTTTTTAAAAGCAAGATCACGAGTTCGATTCTTGCTTGGTTCGATGATATATAAATGAGTTGAAGTACGCTCGCCTCGAATCAGGAGATTTATTTGCACGCATAAGAACTGCTGCGTAACTAAGTTTGCAATAACTCCATGTCTCCGAAAATTGTCAAAATAGTAAGTAGGACGTAAAATCTACAACATTATTATTACTATAATATTATTAACTTCCTTATCAAATTCTACCTTCGATTGATGATGACAAAACCGTAATGAACATAACGCAAACTCTTGCTTCATGAAAGAATAGAAAAAATAAAATGTGCTTCAGGAGGGAAAGAAAATAATTAGGGATATTATTATGAACTACTAAAAGTACATCATGCCATTTAAATATGCGACCAGCGTACAGTGTGTTTGTATCCACAGCCGTTCGTATGGTACCAAAAATAACAATTTTTACAAAATCTTTTAGACACACAGATGTGCAACAGATCAACACAAATGACTTATCAATGCATTTCATGATGCGCAACCTTATGCTATTTGGAACAGTATATGTTTAACATTCGCCCCACCGACTTCAATGGACTTTAAGCTCTCTTGGCTATACTCTGTAAAGCAAAGGTCAGTCAGCTTGCGTGCTTGTCATCTGTTTCTGACTTGTTTGCGAAATTCAAACTGCTGTAAGTTCCCATCCTTTCATTATTGTTTCAAACCAGACACGTCAGAGAATTATTAACTGCATGCATAATTTTGAGTTTTATAATGTT
The DNA here is from genome assembly GCF_040414725.1 of Anabrus simplex. Lineage (NCBI taxonomy): Eukaryota > Metazoa > Arthropoda > Insecta > Orthoptera > Tettigoniidae > Anabrus > Anabrus simplex. The sequence goes on along the minus strand of NC_090265.1, from coordinate 1,310,349,248 downwards.
TTTAGTACGCTTGTTGCTATGTGTACTTTAATTCCATACGTATTACAAATATGACACGTGTTTATATAACCTCTATTCGCTGGAACTAATCGATAATACTTTGCATTCTACAACCTCCACCCAGAGGGATATCACATCATATTAATAAGTAATAGTAAGAATTAAGTGGATGATAAAGGTAAAATATGAGAAATATGTTTAAAATTTGAATAATATTCATTCTTCTCATACGTAATAATCATCTGTGCATATATAATCGGCATAAATTATGCTATTTGGCTTCTTGCCTCTCCTACCTTTCACTATTTGTACAATATATCACAATTGAAATGGATTATTAATTATATCAAATAAAATATCCGTTTGAAATATAAATTGCTCTTGACATAGAAAATTATTGGTTGTATCCGTCTAAAGGATCATTCTGTACATTAACATTACCTAAATTGCAATATGTTTCCTTATTTTACTTTAGTTTTCATTATTTTCGCTTAGGAAAAGTTTTGTTAACACAGGATTGATATTTTATTTCGTAGCATTTCAATATAAGCTTCTGGAAAAGGTATGTTTCTCACTAGAAAGCATAAAACTGCTACTAATCAAGTTAAAATTACTATGTTAACAGTCATCATACTTTATATCAATTCATTTTAACGTAAATAATCAACGGGTGTGTCTAACAGGATGATAAGGTTCTCAAATGTGTTAATAAATTACCTAATGTGCGAATTATTCTAATTACTGTGCCTAGGTAAAATCATTTTTGAAGACACTATACAGTATCTACTTTCAATTATACTTATCACACAATATGATAGTAATTATCCATGTTAATCTCCGTTATGCCATCATTATTTGGGATAAATTGGATTTTAAAATAGCAATATTAAGTCAAAATATTCGAGTAGATGGCCAATTATTCTTATAAGAATTCCTTTTTGATGAAATCGACCTACAGTGACATTCTATAAGTATACGTACGTATAACCACGTTCCCATTAACCGAGGATATGGATTCTCAGTCAATATTCTGCTCCTGTATAATAAACATATATGATCCTGCTGTGCGTCAATATTCATTCCCTTACTCTACAAATAAAATAATAATTGATATCTCATATCTCGTCGTAGTATTACATATCCATTCAACAAATTCTTCATTCATAACATATAATATGGTTAAGTTTTCATCATAACTCATTTTACCTTATATCGCTTCATATTCCTTCATATATTTTAACTATATATACTGATGCTCAAATAACTTTATTTCCATTTACTCGCAGTATCAGACCAATATCCTATCAAATAACGTTAACATATTTTCAGTCTGCCATTATATCCATATTTAATGCATATCCTAATTTATTACTGTAACATTTAACTTTTGCACATCGTAATGTCACTTGGCATTGCGTATCGAAGATCCTAAAATTATCCCTCTTATTATCATTTCACATACGGTACAGTATAATATGGCTAATTGTGATTCTTTGCGTTCATTAGAACACTATTAACACTTTATTACACTTCCTAACTTGGACTTGTCTTATACTTGGTGAAGAATACCTCTTCCCTTATATCATTGGCATAATCACTCGCGAGAATATAATGTAATTTTAATCATTCAGAAGACTCTATCAATATAGGCTTTAACTACAAACATACACATGATTTTGGAAAACTTATCTTTTTCCGTCTCTTTCCGGAATGAAAAGGTTACCCTCTACAACTCGGGATTATGGTAATTCCGCTTGGTCGGCATCGTTGGTGTCATCGTGGGCCAGAGGTCATCTCAGCCATATCGGTTCAGTTCGGAATTATCCAGATAGTCGACACCAAATCTCCCTGGTAAGTCATGGTTTACTTCAAAAACTTGAGTCATAATACAGAATACAATGATCAGATCAGCTATGATATTATAACAGTTTCAAAGCTTTCTAACATGAATTATATACTTGGGTTCCGCTTAATATAACTTCGTATAATAGCAATGTTTCTATTAGATCTCCAGTATGTCAGCAGATATTCCAATGGCTTTAATAGTTGTTTATCTCTAGTGTGGAATACTGAATATTATTTCTTGACATAACAGCCTTGCAATTGATTTTCTTGTTTTCCACTGCGGATCTGTTTATGTGGCATATTTTATTACTTTATGCGTATTTGTTAAAACTTAATATACCTTCTTGTGCTGTAGGCTTATTTATGTCCTATAAACGGCTTTTCTTTCATTTATTGTACTGTTTCTTAGACCTTGATGCACTTTCACTACTTCTTCTTCAGAATACGTCCCTGTACTTGAGTTAGGCTTTCATTTTTATTTTTAAACAGTGCCGTCTTTAACAATTGGAATATCTATTTTGTCTTGTCCACTGCCACCGCGATTTTTTTCATTCCGACTTTGGCTTCCTTTAATGCTATTTATTTGGGGCGTCGACCTTAGAAAATATTTTGCCCCTACTTTGCACCATATGTTGTGAACCTGCGTGTATTTGGAAATGGAGGAAGTGTAAAGTTGAATGTTGAATGTGAGGAAAGGAACATTAAGGACGACACAACATCCAGTCGCCAGGCCAGGGATATTAATAATTTTACAATTAAAAACCCCTGACCCGGCCGGGTATCGAACCCGGGGCCGCCGGGTGACACGTGGACGTGTTGTCCCCTACACCGTGGGGCTGGACCCGACTTTGCGTTACTCTCAATTCCTTGATATAGTAGGTATTTTTTTAATTTTAACTAACTTCATTACTATTAATCGCGTCCGTCATAATTCGATTGAGCTCGGTTGCTGGAATAGTGGAATGGCACAGTATTAATGTCGTTGTCTTGAACATAAGTTGAAGATATGTTCCCCATCACTTGTAGCCATGCTGTAAATTAATTTGGTTGTAGTTTTTGCCGCGGACTGAGCACTCCTTGGGATCCGACGAGTAGCTTGGAGCATTAACGATGTGGTGCATAGAAGCGGGACAATTAAGTATTTGTATAATTATGGTAAGAGCGTAGATTACAATTTATATAATAAATAATTTTAAAATGCACTTAGATCTAATTGAATTACACGTAATTATGGTTGCGTGGTCTATAGTTGTATATCGTCATTGGCCTCTAAGTAACGTTATGTGACTATGTTGAGGGGAGTAATACTGACCCGCTGCACATGTATCGCTTAACACTCCAGTGATCGCGCGAAGAAAAGTCACGTCAGTGGTCGCGCGGATCACAATTGTGATCCGTACTTTCTTTGTAAGATAAGGCTATTCTATGCTATGTATTCAATGCATTGTGAAAATAACTTTATTTTCTGTACAATGCAATATAATTATTCATGCATTTATAAACAATCCCTGAAAAATTACCGGACATTGTGATTTGTCTCACTTACTGCCACCATAAGGTACCTCACTGTCTGGTGCATTCAGTCATCGATTTACATTCTCATAGTCAACCATTTGTACTTATATATCAAAAAGTAATATAAACTGATAAAACGGAGTAGATATATGCACATGAACTGAGATTAAACACCGTAATAAGGAAACAAAGTCAAAAGAAGTCACGCTAGTGGTCGCACATCACAGTTGTGATCCACAAGAATAAATTGTTCTATAACGCAATAACTATCAGTCAAGGTAAGCAGACCAGTGCGTAATCAGAGAGTGGATGGGGCACGAGGAAGGTACACAGATGCTCAAGGTCATCAGTCATACCAGAAAACATAAGCGAAAAAATAAACGGCTGGATCACTATTGTGATCCGCGTGACCACTGGAGTGTTAAAACGAAAATTCGCCAATATATTTCATGCAATAATAAAACTTACATGACAGAACATTTATAGTCAGAGTTCTAATCTGAAATATTATCATATAACGGTTATTTTAGGCGCAACTACAATATAGCCTATAATTGACTAGTTTATGTTTAGCATTTAATTTGCAGAAAATAACAAATGTATATTTTTGTACTTTCCATGTCTGATCCTAAAACTGAAGACAGTAACCGTGTCAGTGGTTTTGGTCTAGCTGTAGGCCTAAAATGAATATCACTTTTCATGCCTAATCTAATAAAATATTATAGCCCCAGATTAAATATTTAGTCCTTGAAAAAGTGTTCCATAATTACTTTGACATTTAAAAAACTAAACGTCTTTGTATAAAAATGGCATTCTGAGATTTATAGTTCATGTATTACGCCATAGGAGCCAATAGTATCAGATGAGAGCCTGAGTAGTTATAACTAGAGCCGCTAGATAGTATACTTGTCAGAAAGCTACGAAATTCCGAGAGTCTTCCTGATAACCTATAACCTATTTGGTTGTAACATCGATTCTTTACATAGAATACTGTCACAGATAAAATAATGGACACCAGATCACAAAGAATGTTTCATTGTATTGCAGAGATGATGGATAATACGTCCCTAAGACAAGAAATCAGGAAACGAACTGTACATATTTGAACAAGTCAAACAGTTAGCAAGTATGGTGCGAATTACATTTTCCTTTATAATTTGCAATGTTCTCTATTTTAAAGCAGGTCTGAAAACCCATCATGTCTTCTTGGGGGATTTAATGCGTCATATATATATATTCACAATTTGTTTTACGTTGCATCGACAAGCCTCGGTTTTATGGCGACGATGAGGGACTAAAGGGCAAGGAGCGGTAAGGAAGCGACCGTGGTCTTAATTCAGGTACATACCCTGCATTTACCTGGTGTGAAAGTGTGAAACCATGGAAAACCATCTTCAGGGCTGCCGATAGTGGTGTATCAACTCCCTATTTCCCGAATGAAAGTTTGACAGCCACTTCTGGTCTTTGGTCCAAAAGGTCCAGTGTTCGATTCTCAGTATATTTAATGTACATTTGTTAATTCAGATTGCACTGGAGCTACGTGTGTGTGCAGTCTACAGCATTGCAATTCAATATCGTCGCTGCCGGAACAAAACCTCCTATGTGAAATATTTTAACTTAGAACTTTGGCCGGTAAGGTTCTGTCATCTAAGGTGCAATATTATGTGCATATTGTCAAGGCATTCTCTCTCTTCATAATGTATGGGCTGAGAGTCAGTATATTCCCAAAATATTATCACATAGGAGGTTTTGTCCCGGCAAAGACGATATCGGTGGCCTAGAATGAAAACCTCGTATCTCACAAAGTTCTTCCTATCCATTATTTCCCTTAAGACTGGTCACGCCTCCCAGCCACACATAAATATACAGTCCATCAGAACAATGTTCGTTGTGTTCTTTATTCCTATGCCGAAGTGTGAAGTAAAATGAACCTTACCGTATCGTACTATAGGAAAGTACGTCTGCGCGACGTATTTACTAACTCCTAGAGATAATATTTATAACGTTCATTTTCCTTTACGCGTCAGCATAGGAAAATAAACCCAACGAACATTGTTCTGATAGACTGCATATCCGAATGTGGCTGGGAGGCGTGACCAGTCTTAAGGTAAATAATGGATAGGAAGAACTTTTTTGAGATACGAGGTATTCAATCTAGGCCATCGATATACAGAGCCTAATCTTCAGAGACGCGCAGGTCGCCTAAATAGCGTCACCTGGGAAGAACTGCACCCGGCCTCTCCGGAGACGACACACCTTTGTTATTCTAAAATAATAAATAATTCACCGAATTCTAGTTTCAATCACAATAAAATGACTTAAGGAATTGAAAGGAAATATTTCAAAGAAATTACTGTATAAATGTCCAAGTTAGCAAATAATAGTCACAGAAAATGATGAATCGAATCCTTAGTGTACGAGACAATGGGATCGAAACGCCCGAGCCACTGCAATAACTCATTGTAACGTCTTTATATCTAAGATGATACGGCTAAATGTAGCATACGCTGTTTTATGCGCAGTTAACATGAATCATAGCAATGGCCCCGAACGCTACTCTGTCAAGTAGGTTACGAGCAATGCCATTAAAGCGGCTAAATCCTGTCTCTCTTTCCATATTATCTTTAACCAACCAATTCTTCAACGAGATGGAATCTTTTCCTTAGATCAGTATAATTTATATATAATTTCTTAGGCTTGGTGAAGGGTTTAGGAACAACAAAAGTCAAGCCTTGGGCGTAATGAGTGTTGAAATGTATGTCCCGAGAAGACCGATATAAAAAAATTCATCCAAAATCCTTTCCATTTTGAATGTGTTGGATATCGTTTCACTAGTGCGGACATCATGTGAGACCATCACATTTTCAGCTTATACTGCATTAGTTATTTGTTAATCGGACGGGAAAAATTATTACTTATTTCTCAGGCATGTCAGTGATCTAAAATCTATTACAATTATGCCATAAGCAGTAGATTAAGAACACCTCGAAATGGGTCGTGAGTTTTATTTCTAAATATGTATGACTGAAATTCAGCGCTATCTATCCTTCGCATACTCCATTGTAGTTTGGATAACAATTTGGTAGACACATTATGATTATGATTCTACTAAACAACAAATATTATGGATGTTGAAGAATTGATTTCTAACATGACGATTATGGGTGTATAAAATGGCGTCATTATTACTGATCATTAATGATAAGAACCTGAATTTACATTTTGATGTGTGATTGTATTTCAATATCTACTCCCATTTATACCACACCACATAATATGAATGCAGTGTATGTCGATTCATGAAATTTGGAAATTTTTATTATACCTATGGGTAAAACACGAAACTGATTTACTAACATTTATATACATCTCAGGGCCCTATTCCACAGGGAGATGTGCTGTGCGCAATTAGTTGTCAGCCACATGACGGCGCTCGTGCAACTAGTTCCTGAAATCTTTCAATTACAGCACTGATCCCTACACTCCTGTTGGAATGTTCCTCTATTTTGCTGTCCCACAATACCGTATATTTCTCTTGTTCACATCTCAACTCTTCCGTATTCATTTCCGTTCGTTAGGTTTTTAAATATTTCATCCTTGTTGTTCATTTTATCTTCATTTTCCTCTTCCTTGCTTTGCCGCTTCTATCTCACAATTGAAAGTACACATACAGAAACAATGCACAGAGTTCGACTTCTCAACTGGCTGAGGTTTTGTTTCGATTAAACTTGAGCCATCTAGATTGCACGCGCATTGCAACTGTTTGAACAGTGCAATGGGTTACTGTTTAAACAATGCCCCATTTCAAGTGCATGCAACTAAAAATTTCAGCGTGCAGTTTCGTGGCCTCGAATCTAGTTGCACGCGGTAAGTTTCCCGGTGTAATAGAGCTCCTAGGGCATAAGAATAAGTTACTCAGGCGGCAGAGTCCTTGTGATCCCAAGATGGTGAATTCGATTCCAGCTCCTCCTGTGATACTGGTAGGTGATCACATACGTCTGACTAATGACAGCAGATTTATAAGCACAAACTATTTTAAATCAAAATTCCGGCTCCTGGGCATCAAAAATGCCGTAATAATAGTTAGTGCAACGCTAAATTATTATTATTATTAGTAGTAGTATCGCTATGACCTTTATTTAAATAGCGTATCGAACTTTTCCTATTTACAAGGATATGGGAGGAGACAATAAGTGAATATTCATTTTTTTAAACTTTAACATGAATTGAACAGTCTTGATAAGAATCTAGAGAACAATGTCGAAGTGACTGCAAAGAGTCGTTTGTTAAACATGAACTATTCATCCAAAATCAGCCTAATTTTATACTAACAAATCAACATTTCACGGCAAACCACATCTTATTTTTCTTTTACATTTGTACAAAAATTTCTCAACACCGAATTCTCTTCTTTTAATTATATTCTGTGGTTGAGGCTAATTACGAAGGCAGAAAGTGAAATTCTAACGATATCATACCAGCACCTAACGAAACATCAAAATGAGGATTACTGAGTGGATAGGGTGAATAAACTACTAGATGATATAGGAATGGAGTACGACTGAGAAGAAAATGTACCAGAGAGTGATATGGCATTGTGTAAATAGGTGGTCCAAAGAGTGAAAGGCACTGAAATACAAACGTTATGGACAGAGAGTAATAGCAAGGGAACGCTTGTAGAATTTTGTAAAATAAATATAAATAATACAATGAGGGCTCAAATACTGACAAACAGGGAAATGAGAGGGAAAATTTGCTAACTGACTGGAGTATACGTTGTGAATCGCCTAAGGCTTTCGCTCCAAATAAATCTGAAATGGAACGTACTATCTAAATTAATACACATTATAATAATAATTAAAATGTTTGTGTGTGACCTACAATTAAAGGCCTTTATTTACGCTTCATTTCCGTGTAAAAAGTACGTAAATATCACCTTCCATTTCAGAAATATTTTAGGTGTAATCTTCAGTTGATTCATCCTACATAGGTATAAAGCCATAAATTAAAAAAGAGGATTATCGTTGCATTTTGTGCACTGAAGTTACAGACATGGCTCACATACTAAAATACTAATATAGCGAGAAAAATGGGAGTGACATATGTAGATGAGAAGGTGACAGATAACATCGAAAATGAACTTATCTCCACACTCTTATTAAGCAGATAATGGAAGACACCTGAAAGAACAGAAAAATTATGTAAAATTATGAAAGGAATTTTGGAAAATAAATCTAAATAAGATGAAAACATAGAATATCGGTGGCCTAGAATGAAAACCTCGTATCTCACAAAGTTCTTCCTATCCATTATTTCCCTTAAGATTGGTCACGCCTCGCAGCCACACATAAATATACAGTCCATCAGAACAATGTTCGTTTTGTGTTCTTTATTCCTATGCCGACGTGTGAAGGAAAATGAACCTTACTGTATCGTACTGTAGGAAAGTATGTCTGCGTGACGTATTTACTAACTCCTAGAGATAATTTTTATAAGGTTCATTTTCCTTTACGCGTCAGCATAGGAAAATAAACCCAACGAACATTGTTCTGATAGACTGCATATCCGAATGTGGCTGGGAGGCGTGACCAGTCTTAAGGGAAATAATGGACAGGAAGAACTTTTTTGAGATACGAGGTATTCAGTCTAGGCCATCGATATGCATGCAGCTAATAGCAAGCATATGCATGTGGAGATATCCTAGACTCCGTGATTTAGTTAGTCTACGAAGTATCTCAAATGATGAGTTTATCTAATCATTAATTAAAGAAGTATTTGATTGTCCGCCATCTTGAAGCTCCTCGTAAATTTCCTACAGCCAATGACTTTAATAATAATAATAATAATAATAATAATAATAATAATAATAATAATAATAATAATAATAATAATAATTGTACCGGGCGGTACACCTCCACACCGCTAATTTAAAATGTGCGCCAGTTGAAACTCCTCTGCTGGAGGAAGTCTGAACTTTATTGACGGTATTAATTTTCTACTTTCACAGAAGATGTCACTACCTGTAAATTTCGGAGTTTTAGAACTGTGTCATTTTTGATGTGTTTTTGTTTTGCTTGAAGTAAGAAGTGTAAACTTTCTCTTCTAGAGGACACCACTGAAAAAACTACAATAGTGCACCCTAGTGGGAAGAAAAATGACTGTTCCTTGGAGAAAATTTTATTTCAAAAGTTTGTTCTTTGTTAAATTTCTTTCTGTTATTTTTTAAGTTGGCAGTATACCCCTCTCTTTCCCCTTGTTTTGCATTTGACCAATCCCGAATTTCTGTTATTAATTTCTGACCAATCATGGGTATCTTCCCCCAACTTGAATATGTTTCGGTACCCTAGCCAATAAAAAGTTTGTGGGAGGGTGTTTTCTTTCCCCTAACACCTGGAACCTTCCGCGAGAGGTTATAAACTGCTGATTTTTGGGTCTCCGGGCCACTTCTGTTCCATCTTTCAGTGTATAAAGTACATAGCAGGAGGCGGGAAGCGCCTCTTTCCTCGGCAGCGGTCAACAACAAGGTAATGGCCGATTAATAAATTCTTTCTTTGCTAGCTCAGCAGTTTAACTTTCGGGGCGGGTTCGAAGCGTTCCACTATGTAACCTTTTCCTAAAATGTAACTACTCTTTTCATCTATTCTCTTGTAAAGCTACATTCTGGGATAGAGAATGCTAACCCTCTCGAGCTCCCACTCATATTGTTTTGAGGTGAACTTATTTTTCTCAACCTATTCTTCGTTATGTAAAACAAATTGTTCTCTTCTTAAGTCACCTCTTTAGTATGGGATTAGCCCTTGTATTAACGGCCTAGTGCCAAGTAGGTCTTAATCAAGAGTATTAGGAGTGCAAGTTCACCTCCTCTCAAATTGTTATTTTAGAGGTCATTTAATTAACATTTTTTTCGTTTAATAGACCTCAGTAGATTGGGTATTTTACCCCTGTGTTTATGTCCGTGGAGGACAGCTTGAAGGTGGAGTTTGGGGTGGCCTGGGAGAGGCTTAAATTGGAGAGCGAGTGGCTCTCTTAAAAATTGTATGTTGTATGCCTCGAGGAGGCTTTTCAGTGTAATTTGGAGCAAGGGCTCCTAGGTATGAATGGGGTTTTCTGCCCCTCTGTTAAAACTTGTGTTTGGGGTAAAACTGAGCTGATTGCCCAAGCATTGTGAATTCGGGGCGCGAAGCCCAAATTCTGTAAATATTGTAACTACCTTATTTGACTTGCTATTCTGTACCTGCCATGCTTGTTACTTATTTATTTTGAAAAGAAAATATAACCGTATTAAATTTTAAATTTAGTTTACATGCACTATAATTTTGTAGCTTGAGATCCATTCACACCCGCACCTTCTTTCACCTCTACCTACCGCTAAAACACGGTAACAAGTGGTAGCAGAGCGTGGTTGAATGGGTCTCAATTTAGCCCCTTTTGACGGCTACACATTGTTTTGATCCGAACTCTAACCATTTTCCCAGTTGCTGGAATTTTTTGACTTTTTCAAAATTGTTCTGTCATCATGCCCGGCCCTCGCGATGTTCTCCATCTTAATTATTTGCGCAAAGAGGAGTTGATCTATGAATTAACTATCAGAAATGTGCAATCTGGAGGCACGGTTGCAGTAGACACTAACAAGCTTAGAGAGTCCCTTGATTTGCCCATTTCCATCCCCAATTTGGGAGAGAAAGAAATTGATGACTCTCTTTCCACGATCGTCGAGAATATTACTGGGCTAGCTTCGGTAGTTAGTTTTTTTGATGAAAATGATCCGTCTCCTAATCAAATTAAGCGTGTGCAAGGGAGGCTATATCATTTTTCGAATAGGGTTAACGATCTGTTGTCTCTAAAACTGAATGACGTTCAGAGGAAGGAAGCTAGTACGCTCCTGGAAAATATTTCCGAATTATCTAGTAAGGTCACTCAATTGTTAACAGGGGAAGTTCCTCCCAAATCCGATCAACCCACCATAGTGAATGCAGGTAGTGAGGAAGCGCCTCCCAAGGGAGAAGTTAATAGGATAACCGTTGCTGCTCAAACTATCCCTGCCCCATTGGACAATGAATCTGAACGTCGTGCATCATTGAGTAACATCCGTTCTGAATTAACTTCCTTGCCATTGAAACCTTTACCTACTATGTCACCCGGGTTTAGCAGCTTGCCTCGTCCATTGGCAATGTTGCTCAGAGGTATTTCTAAGTTTTCCGTTAATACCACCAGTGATGTAATTTCATTTTTAAGATTTCTAGTTGAATTTCAGGATCATGCCCTTGTGTTTTCTCTTTCACCATGTCAAATTTTGCAAATTATCTATCCGTATGCTATTGGTATCCTCTCAGATAAAATCGTAAGAGCCATTGCCGAGCAATCATCTATTGAGGATTTCCATGCCCATTTGCTAGCTAACTTCATCCCGGCTAGGGCCAGGTCCTCCCTTATTCAGAAGTACTATTATCGTGTACAGCGCTTGGATGAAAACTTGGCTGATTTCATACAGGACATTAAGTTTTATACTAGGGTGTTTGCCCTTCATTTTCCTGAAGATCAGATTGTACAGGCTATTGTAGAGGGAATTTCACCTCCCTATAGGTCATATTTGTGTTTCGCGGCGTGCCCGCAATCTTTCTCTGAACTTGAAGCATTGGCCGTCTCAGCGGAAGGAGTTAGATACGCCGATTCTTTGCGTGTCGCGAAAGAACCCCCGCCTTCCTTTAGTAACACTCGGCCTCCACCTCGCCGACCAGTCAATCCCCGTGAATGTTATGCTTGCGGGTCGCCTGACCATCTGCGCAACAAGTGTCCACTGATCAAGTCAAGTGGGACAAGGAATGGAGCCGGGTCATCACAAGGCTGTCTTGAGTGTGGGGCCTTCTCACATATCGCCAAGAATTGCCCAAACTCAAATAGCACCCCCTCCTGCTCAACTTCTGGTGCAAATTCCACCTATGCCAATAATAAAAAGTGACTAGTGGCTTCGGCTGAGTCGACTAATCCATCTTCCCGAGACTCAGCCCCTAGTAAACAGGTTGTAAATGCAGAGAACGATCAGCCTTCAAATTCATCTTTTGAATGCCCTAAAGAATGTCTTAGGATTGCGGCGGATACCCCCGCACCTGTTCCTTTTCTTAAGATTGAGTTAAATAACGAGCCTATAACAGCTCTCTTAGATTCAGGCAGTGTTTGTTCGATTATTTCGGCTGAATGGTATTCTAAACTGAAATCGGTTTGTAAACTTCCTGACTATGTCACTTCTCCTGTTCAATACGTTTCGGCTAATTCATCTCCATTAGAAATTCTAGGTTCCTTACTGGTCAAAATTCGTATTTTTAAGTTTACATGGAAAGTTAAATTGTTTGTGGCCAAGCAATTGTCTTGCCCCATTATATTGGGAGCTGACTTTATTTCTCACACTGGTCTTGTGCTCGATCTCCAGTCTAGGTCGTGCACATTCAAATTTGCTTCTAATTGTAAAATCCCACTATTAAAGTGTAATTCTGTGTCATGTTCTTCTATTTCGCCTACCCAGGATGAGATGTTGTTAGACCTTAGACATCTACCTGAGGAGCAGGCTGATAGTATTCGCAAACTGTGTCAGTCGTTTCCCGAGGTGTTCTCTGATACTCTTGGTGTTACTGACCTTATTGAATACAAAATTTAGGTCACGGATTCGATTCCGGTCCGTTTTCCACCTTATAGGTTATCTCCACCTAAAATGAAGGCTCTGAAAGAAATTATCGATCAGATGTTGAAGGATGGTATTATTAGGCCCTCTAAGTCGGCGTATTCATCGCCTATTTTTCTAGTCCCGAAACCCCAAGGAGGCTTCAGGCCTGTCATTGATTACAGGGCTCTCAATCGGAAGGTGGTGTTGCAATCTGTGCCCCTTCCTGACCTTCATTCTTGTTTTTCATGGTTTCGTAAGGCCAAGTTCTTCACCATCTTGGACTTGAATCAGGCCTATAATCAAATTCCCCTTGCCGAAGAGTCTAAACACCTTACAGCGTTTGCTACGGACTGGAATTTATATGAATACAACCGCGTACCTTTCGGACTCCCCACGGGGGCAGCTGTGCTCACTAGGCTACTAGATAGGGTCTTCTCCGACATCAAATTCGAGTACTTATATCACTACTTAGATGATGTCGTCGTATTTTCAGAGACTTTTGAAGAACATCTAGATCATCTGCGAGAAGTTCTCGATCGCCTTCGTAAGGCTGGGTTAACTGTTAAGTTGTCCAAGGTTGCCTTTGCTAAGCCCTCTATGTCATTCCTAGGGCATATTGTGTCACCCGATGGTGTAGCAGTCGATCATTCTAGAACACAGGCCATCCGTGATTTTAAACCTCCCAAGGACATTAAAGGTATCGCCAGGTTCATTGGTATGGTGAATTTCTTCCGGAAGTTTATTCCTAACTTCGCTAATAGAGCGGCGCCCTTAAACCTTCTTCGTAGGAAAGGTATCAAATTCGAGTGGGGACCTTCTCAGCAAGCCGCTTTTGAAGACCTTAAATTAGCTCTCTGTAATGCCCCTGTACTTGCTATGCCTGATTTCTCGAAGAAATTCATCGTCCAAACCGACGCGTCGTCGTCGGCGGTAGCTGCAGTCCTTCTCCAAGAGACTGAACTAGGGAGGCGCCCCATCGCCTATGCATCTAGGACTCTCTCGGCTCAAGAAGCAAAGTACTCCATATATGAGCTTGAAGGTTTGGCAGTCTTATTCGCCTTAGAAAAGTTCCGTCTCTACCTGGAACACGTCAAATTCGACCTGGAGACAGATAATCAAGCCTTAAGCTGGGTCTTAGGTAGACCGCGTCGTACTGGTCGTATAGCCCGTTGGGCCATCCGTATTTCTGCCTTCCAATTTGATGTTAGACATATCAGAGGTACCGAAAATGTTGTTGCTGATGGACTCAGCCGTATGTTTTCTAACGACGTCGAGACCCACGAACCGGTCGACAGTTCATCACCTTCCGAGTCCATACTATCTGAGGTTAATGCCATCCTAACAGATGCTCCCATGCTTTTTAGGGATATCGATAAATACCAACGTGAAGATCCGACGCTGGCTCCGATAATGGAAACCCTTCCTTCTGGGGAACATGTTGTCCCTTATGTTCTGAGGAATGGGGTTCTATGTTGCCCTTCGAGGCATGATAAGATGATGAAAGTTGTTGTTCCAGCGGTTCTTGTACCTATGATCTTCAAGTATTATCATGAGACCCCATTAGGAGGGCATCTTGGTATCTTTAAAACTCGTGAAAAGATTCGTGAAATGTTCATCTGGAAAGGTATGGACGGTGAAATCCGTGAACTTGTAAAGGCTTGTAAATCATGTTTGCTTAGTAAACCGACCATGTCCACCAAGGTAGGCCTCTTGTCTTCTCAGCAAGCGTCGCGCCCCATGGAACGCCTGTATATTGATTATGTAGGACCCTTCCCCCAGTCGAAGGGAAATGCCAACAAGTTCATCTTTGTGTGTGTAGATGGTTTTACCAGATTTTCTTGGTTATTTCCGACTAAGCTGGCTACCGCTCAGTCCACCATTACCTGCTTAAATTCTATTTTTGCTTCTTTTGGTCCGTGCCAATATATTGTATCTGATAATGCTAAGGCTTTTACATCTAATTTATTTCGTAAATTCTGTTTTGACTTATCCATCTCTCATGTAACTACTTCTGCTTATTACCCTCAACCATCTCTGGCTGAACGGGTTAATCGTAATCTCAGGTCCGCACTTATTGCCTATCATCATGAAGATCATTCTAGGTGGGACACGTCCCTGCATTGGATAGCTTTTGCTTTGAATTCGGCGGTTCATGAATCTCACAAGTTTACTCCAGCTTCTTTGATGTTCAAGTTTGTTCCCAACACGCCGCTCTCTAACCTCTGGTCTCTGAGTGACATTCTACCCGAGACAATAGATCCGGACAACATTAAAGATCTTTGGAAGAAGGCTAAAGCCAATCTTAAAGTGTCTCATGAAAAGGTTAGGGAAAGGTATGATCGTGGACGGAGACCCACCCCTTTGAAGGTAGGTGACCAGGTTATGGTCAAGAATTTTGTTCCCGCGGGCAAGCTTGCCCCCAGATTCCATGGGCCGTGTGTCATTCTCGATTTCCTTACGCCGGTTACATTGTTAGTAAGCAATCCAGCCACCGAGAGGATATTTAGGGTTCACCTGTCCCAGGTGAAATCGGTGTAAATTTTGTGTCAACTTGCTTCATATAATTTGATAGGAATATGATGGTTATATTTTTTTTTGAGTTCCACTCTTAAGGCATTCTGCTCCTTCTATTTTATTTTATATGTAAGCATTTCTTGTAAACCTCCCCCGATTGTTAAACTGCCATCCTGTCCTTGTCACGGCCATTACCACACTCCCGTCTCCTGCTCCACTACACACAGTGGCTGGCTTAGATGAAATGCCATGGATATCTGCACGCCGCTGGCCCCTCAATCTCTCTACATGCCTGTGCCCTCAAAAGAAACATGATGGTCCAACACAATTCCGCCGCCTAGCTTAATGTTTCAGTGTCCCCCGCAGCCGCGCGGCGCCGTGCCGCAACTGGGTTCGAGGAAGGGCCCCCTCGGCCCCAGCGAAAACGACATGTGCACGGCGAGCCGGAGCTCTCCTCCCGGCCAAGGCTGATGTGCGGCGCACGACCTGCTACTTGCCCGCAGCCTGTATATGTTCACCGCGGGCGCGGCGTGCTTCAACACTTCTGCTCCCCTCATAGTGCGGGCGAGCGGTATCTCAGGGTACTTGAGGGGTCCGAGCGGCTTCCTTTGGACGCAAGTTGTAACGGCCGGTCTGGCCATCCAACTTAGCCTACATCAACTACATAGACATTCCTGTTCAACCTTAATACCGTTTCATAGGAATTCAACAGCAATATTTGGTGGACATTGCAAAATTTTTCTTCACTTTTAAGTATTAAAAGTTTATCTGCAGAATTCAACTACTACAAACATAAAGACTGTACTTCACCTGCAACAACAAAATTTTGAAACTGAATCAAACCAAATTAAGAAAATCTTATAAATGCTTCTGCAATTAATCTCCATATCTACATCAAAACTTGGACCTTGTTTTCATACAGATTTCATGTGTCACCCCTGGAGGAACTTTTGGGGGGGGGGAGGTCTGTACCGGGCGGTACACCTCCACACCGCTAATTTAAAATGTGCGCCAGTTGAAACTCCTCTGCTGGAGGAAGTCTGAACTTTATTGACGGTATTAATTTTCTACTTTCACAGAAGATGTCACTACCTGTAAATTTCGGAGTTTTAGAACTGTGTCATTTTTGATGTGTTTTTGTTTTGCTTGAAGTAAGAAGTGTAAACTTTCTCTTCTAGAGGACACCACTGAAAAAACTACAATAGTGCACCCTAGTGGGAAGAAAAATGACTGTTCCTTGGAGAAAATTTTATTTCAAAAGTTTGTTCTTTGTTAAATTTCTTTCTGTTATTTTTTAAGTTGGCTGTATACCCCTCTCTTTCCCCTTGTTTTGCATTTGACCAATCCCGAATTTCTGTTATTAATTTCTGACCAATCATGGGTATCTTCCCCCAACTTGAATATGTTTCGGTACCCTAGCCAATAAAAAGTTTGTGGGAGGGTGTTTTCTTTCCCCTAACACCTAGAACCTTCCGCGAGAGGATATAAACTGCTGATTTTTGGGTCTCCGGGCCACTTCTGTTCCATCTTTCAGTGTATAAAGTACATAGCAGGAGGCGGGAAGCGCCTCTTTCCTCGGCAGCGGTCAACAACAAGGTAATGGCCGATTAATAAATTCTTTCTTTGCTAGCTCAGCAGTTTAACTTTCGGGGCGGGTTCGAAGCGTTCCACTATGTAACCTTTTCCTAAAATGTAACTACTCTTTTCATCTATTCTCTTGTAAAGCTACATTCTGGGATAGAGAGTGCTAACCCTCTCGAGCTCCCACTCATATTGTTTTGAGGTGAACTTATTTTTCTCAACCTATTCTTCGTTATGTAAAACAAATTGTTCTCTTCTTAAGTCACCTCTTTAGTATGGGATTAGCCCTTGTATTAACGGCCTAGTGCCAAGTAGGTCTTAATCAAGAGTATTAGGAGTGCAAGTTCGCCTCCTCTCAAATTGTTATTTTAGAGGTCATTTAATTAACATTTTTTTCGTTTAATAGACCTCAGTAGATTGGGTATTTTACCCCTGTGTTTATGTCCGTGGAGGACAGCTTGAAGGTGGAGTTTGGGGTGGCCTGGGAGAGGCTTAAATTGGAGAGCGAGTGGCTCTTTTAAAAATTGTATGTTGTATGCCTCGAGGAGGCTTTTCAGTGTAATTTGGAGCAAGGGCTCCTAGGTATGAATGGGGTTTTCTGCCCCTCTGTTAAAACTTGTGTTTGGGGTAAAACTGAGCTGATTGCCCAAGCATTGTGAATTCGGGGCGCGAAGCCCAAATTCTGTAAATATTGTAACTACCTTATTTGACTTGCTATTCTGTACCTGCCATGCTTGTTACTTATTTATTTTGAAAAGAAAATATAACCGTATTAAATTTTAAATTTAGTTTACATGCACTATAATTTCGTAGCTTGAGATCCATTCACACCCGCACCTTCTTTCACC
This sequence comes from Anabrus simplex, assembly GCF_040414725.1. Taxonomy (NCBI): domain Eukaryota; kingdom Metazoa; phylum Arthropoda; class Insecta; order Orthoptera; family Tettigoniidae; genus Anabrus; species Anabrus simplex. The sequence goes on along the minus strand of NC_090265.1, from coordinate 1,310,331,287 downwards.
TCTACCTACCGCTAAAACACGGTAACAATAATAATAATAATAATAATAATAATAATAATAATAATAATAATAATAATAATAATAATAATAATGGTATGGCCTCAGCTACCGTGTGCAGACATTTCAATTTGACGCCATATGGCTATCTGCTCGTCAATTTCGAAGTTCTCTTTTACTGTAGGCCCACTAGATGTCAGACAGAGTAAACCGAAACTCTCTTGGGCGTCTGTGGCTGAGTTTTAATGAATGTTTTCTGGTAAACACAACTGTGTCACTAGAGATCTTTTACATGCCGACATCGTACGACTTGGAGTGTCGAATGGACTTTTTTCCGCCCTTCAAAAATCCCGACTACATCTGTCGGGTTTGGGATCCGAAGGCTGACGCTTTACCACTGATCCACAGAGGCAGCTAATAACCTTGATGTTAGGTCCCTTTAAACAACAATCAAAGCAGCTATATTTTCTAGAAAGGATAAGTCAGTCGGGCTGGGGACGTCCTTTGACTCCCTCGTCTGGTGACTCTAAGAATTTTCTGGAAGGCAAAACTAAAAACACTCGCATTTTGTCCGTACCTCGGAGGTACTAGACGTTTAGCATCAGGTGTATAAAAGCAGGCTCACCTCGAGCAGAAAGTGTAGTTGTAGCTGTCGGTGTTGTCGTTTGAGTAATGAGCGTTGAATAGTCAGGGTTCGGGGGCTGAAGTGTATAGAGTGGTCACGTGAATTCGTTGTTCAAATTATCTATCTTGTCTGTATTCGAGTCAGGTTTACTGTCATCTCACGTTATGATAGGACACAGACGTGTGTCCTAAACTGTCTACATCGAAATTCTGTGTAAATTAACTATGGTGCAAGCGAAGCAAAATCGAAGTGAACTTGCCAATCAAGACTATGGATGATGGCGTTCCCGCCGAAGAACCGCTGCGGGGCAATAGCCTTTTGTAAATAGTCAGTAATAAATGAAGTGTTATAATTCATTGTCGAGTATAATTTGTCGCACCTATGCTGAAACAACGATTGTGACAAGGCTCTTCCTATCCATTATTTCCCTCACGTCTGGTCACGTCTCCCAGCCACATTGATAGACAGTCCATCAGAACAATTTTTGTTCAGTTCATTTTCCTATGCGCCTGTGTAAAGGAAAATTAACCTTATTGTACCGTACTGTAGAGATGTATGTCTGCATTACATATTCACCCCGCTCCTAGAGTATGACGTATTTAAGGTTCATTTTCGTTTACACATACGCATAGGAAAATTAACTCAACTAAAATTGTTCTGATGGACTGCATATCAATATGTGGCTGGAAAGTGTGACCAGTCTTAAGAGAAATAATGGGTTGGAATAGTATTGTCACATTCGTTGGTTTAGCATAGGAGTGACGAATTGTGTGTGTGTGCATACTGATTAGGTTATCCTCAATTAAATTAGTTCAATAAAATAGTGTTTATTCCTAACAGGACGATCTCCTTTAATAAACCTGAAATTTACCCTTCTGATCCAGTTTTGCCCAGGCAAATATTTAACTTTAGGTTATCACTTATCATCAGTCAACATGTTTGCTTTCGCTTGGCAGTGTCGGCGGTATTATAAAATTAAATTCTAATGAGTTTTGAAATTATAGAGTTTGGAAAGCTGAAGAAATTACTGCATATATTTACTTAAAATAATTGCAGGTATGATACATCTAATATATAATGTTTCAATATCTAGAGTTGGGAATTTAAATCCTTTAACCCATAAATCTCTTTACAAAATTTGAAATTAAGAAAAACCACGTGCAAACAAGAAAGGCTCAGGACGAGTAAATATTAAGACACTGAACGATCTGTAATATTCGCTCTAAGTCGGATTAAATGTCAAATTTCATGTCTAGCCATCTGTAAATCCTGGAATTAACAAGGCAGTAACTTTTTTGACTGCCTCGTATGGTTATTTGCCAATTCAGAAGGAACATGCCTAAATTTCTCTGTGATGATTAATGAAGCCGTTCTGAATGAACATCACATTTTTATGACCTATGAATGGTAGCACGTTCAAGACAATAAGTAAATAATCATTTAGTATTTATTTGCATTTAGGTCTATTTCCAAGAGGGCAGGAATATTCTGCTACATGGAACAAGCACACCTTCACGACCAATTTACGTATAACTCATATGAGAAGGTCAAGATTTGAACTACACCAGAGTGACATTTGGAATTAAACTCCTTGTCACCCAGGAAGCATATTCCATAACCTTTCCTTAAGTGATTTCAATTAAGTTGGAAATTTATGGATCATTCCAATCCCTAATTCATCTTCCTATAAACGAATTTTGGTTCTCTGGTATCCTTACTTTATCTTCATTTGATATTTCCTAAAACCTCCCTTCAAGGATATTCTACTAATAATGTCATTCGACGCCATCAGTGTACTGACAGCTCGGATCATACAGCTTAGCTGAAAAGCTCATCTCCTTACCCTCATTGTTACCAATCCAAATGGTGTAATTTTTTCGTAACTCCATACTTTTGTCGGAAATCACCCCGAACAAATCGTGATACTATCCTTAGGACAGTTTCCAGTTATTGGAACAAATAATCAAGGAATGTATGTTTGTATGACGTATTTACGCACTCCTAGAGTATAATACATTTAAGGTTCATTTTGCTTTACAGGTCACCATGAAAATGAAAATGAAAACGAAAATTACTCTGATGGATGGCATATCCGTAAGTGCCTGGGAGGCGTGACCAGTATTAAAGAGAAAAATGGATAGCAAGAGCATTCGGGATATCAAGTTTCGATCGCGCAGAGTCGACATATTATTTACGAAATGGTTTGCAAAGATTTGTGTAATAAATATCGTCGCTGCCGGGACAAAACCTCCCATGTGAAATACTTTAGTTTAGAACTTTGGCCGGTGACGATCTGTCATCTAAAGTGCAATATTGTGTGAATATGGTCAAGGCATTCTCGCTCTTCATAATGTATGTGCTGCGGGTCAGTATATCTCCAAAAATATTATCACATAGGAGGTTTTGTCCCGGCAACAACGATATGTAGTTTAAGATGAGTTAATGTATGTTTCTTTCTTGTTCAATCACGCCTAAACTACTGGACCAATTCTACTGAATTTTTATAGGGATATATATTACATGTTCAGTTCACATACAAACCTATTTTCATGTTCTAATAGTTAACGTTACAAAATGGCGGCTATTAGTGGTGTTTGGAGAACCTGGGTATGAGTTATCCACTGAAAACCGAAATAACGGCCAAATAGTTCATGCACAATAATATTCAACATCTGAATTGAAAATATTGCTTTCTACAAAAGATTCATATCTTAGGCATTTTGCTTATACCACCAACGGGTCTCCAGGAATTTACGCGTTTACGTGTTAAAGCAGGCGTTCCAAAGCCTCTAATACTAACCAACAAAAATTAAACACTGACTGGCTGTTGTCATTTGAATTTGCTCTGTCTCTTGTCCCGCCACTCATATTCGATAGACGACAGTATTGATGAAGTTGTTAAAAGATAAATCCTCAACGACTGCTACAAAAGCTGGTTTAAATTGGTGTAGAATTGGAATGGGCGAGCAATACTTACTAGATCCATTCCAGTAAATTCTTGTAATGGGTACTAGATAACCCGCGAGAGAGCATTCTGGATACAGTCGCTTTACTAACATCTCCTCGTTCTACATTTATTAACAAGCATGTACCTAAAATAATGTTTATATCGCGTTAATCCTTCACTACATTACACAATAGTTTATATTCGCACACAGTGTTGCTTCCATTAACGCGATTGCGTCATGTAAGGGTCCATGCATTCATTCATGCATTTCCTAGTCCCACAAGAACAATGATGTGTTGATACATGTGTGAGTGAGAGTTTTCCCTTTGATGAACGTTGACGTGGGCCATGAACACTACTCTGAGCCCATCCAGTCTACTTTTCATGTGTCAGTTCCAATCTGAAGCGCGCCAGAGTGGAGTTAGTAATTACGTGCTGGTGACAGTTATTAAGCTCAACAGTTGAGCCGTGTCAGCGCCACAGACACTCTACAACTTCTGTGTTGGCTCTTCTCATCCGAGTTACAACATTCAGCAAGTGTAAGGTCTCGAACACCGAGTGGTCAACATTCTACCCTTTGCAATATAACCATGTTTTTTTAAAGTTGTCACGCATGGTAATGTGAAAAACTGACCCATCGGCAATGAGTGTAATAATCGGAAGATGAAAGACTCTTATCAAAATCAATATCTGGATACAGTCGCCTTACTGACATCTCCTCGTTCCACATTTATAACGAGCATGTATCTAAAATAATGTGCATATCGCGTTAATCCTTCACTACATTACACAATAGTTTATATCCGCACACAGTATTGCTTGTGTCAGTTGTTTTTAGTTTCCATGACTACATTGTACTTGAGGTAGACCTCGAGCACATAAGATCTCATCCAGTACATCCCAAAGATTTGATAACTGAAGAGCAAAAATTATCAAACAGACTCCAGAGGGAACAGTATACATAATATTCGGGCATTACATGTGATTCTCTAGCACTGAACTACGGTGGCCTTAAACGTATAACTCAAGTCTGTAGCAAACTTTATTCAGCTTATCCTAGATATTTCTAGCGTCGCTGGAGGAAGTGGGGCTCATTTTGGTTTTGAATGGGGTTTTAAGGCTGGGTTATTCGGTTGAAAATTCCTAACAATGATTTGCAATGACTCGAACCTCGATCTTCTGGACGGAAAGCCAGCAGATAATCCACTACACTAATCGCGTCCCCTCTTCTCCTTGGCTACAGAACACATATCATTACATCACAACTTAATAGCAGAATATCGAACGTGAAAATATAAAGATTACGGGTTCAAATTCCATCGGTGTCTGGTTGCCTACTTTTGTTCTGTACTTAGTATCTGCAGTATATTGTCTCCTAAGGGGCAATACCTCGTATCCCACAATGTTCCTTAAGACAGGACACCCTTCCCAGCCACTTGTGGATATGCAGTCCATCAGAACAATGTTCGTTGTATTCATTTTCCTATAATTACTTTTAAAGGACACCGAACTTTATCGTACAGTACTATAGGGATGTAAGTTTGCATGGCGTATTTACACACTCCTACACGATGTTGTATATAAGAGTAATTTTCTTTTATACAGATATTTACCACACTGAACTGCTTATCCATACGGGGCGGGGAGGCGTTACTAGTCTTAAGGAAAATAATGGACAAGAAGAGAATTGTGAGATACAAGGTATTGCTTCTTAGGCGACCCCACTGCCGGCAGCCCTGAAGATGGTTTTCCGTGGTTTCCCATTTTCACACCAGGCAAATGCTGGGACTGTACCTTAATTAAGGCCAAGACCGCTTCCTTCCCACTCCTAGCCCCTTCCTGTCCCATCGTCGCTATAAGCCCTATCTGTGTCGGTGCGACATAAAGCAACTTGTTAAAAAATATATTTATTCTCATACTTCGTAAATTGTGAGATTGAAGCCTTCATTAGGTCATTTATTCACGAGCCCAAACCGATGTGTGAATTCGGTTTTAATATTCTTCCCAGCGACTCTAGTTAGAACTCTCACCGCAATGTGAACGGTTTCGATTATGTGAATCGTGCTAATCACTTCACAACTGGTTCTGTTAGTCGTATTGACCACTGGACTACAGGACAATTGATTTAATCAGCCATGTGTTCAGAAGTAGCTATGTAAATTAGTGTACATTTCAGCGATTCCTGTTTTAATATTTATGAAGAAGCGTTTGTGTCGATGTTGAACAATATTTACAACGGAGAATTAAAATCATATAGCATCAAAATCGGCATCCAGCCTTATACGATTGGTTAAAGACAAAATGCGCTCGTGTGGCTCCAGTGACCCCAGAAGTACTTGAGATAAGCTGAAGAATGTATAAAATCGGGCCCCTTGAATGAATGGTCAGCATTCTCGGCCGGTTCATGATTTCAACTGAGTATATTTAATTCACGCTACCAATCTTCACAGTATTGTATATATCACTCCATACAGGATCAGTGTCAGGAAAGTCGTGCGTAAATACGTCATGCAAACTTACATCCTTACAGTACTGTATGGTAAGGTTAAACTTCCTTTACAAGTAATGATAGGAAAATCAAATGCTAGGCTAATCAAATGCTGGTGCTACACAATAATTAAGGCCTCGGTTGCTTCCTTTCCAGTCATAGCCTTCTAACTATCCTATCGTCGCCATAAGATCCATCTGTGCCAGTGCGACGTAAAGCAAATTGAAGAAAAAATACGTGTCGACCCGAACTGAAAAGGCCCAGAAAAAAGAACACCAGTAAGTTATTCATATATATTCAATAGTTTTGGTCTCAGGGGATTTATTAATTGTGATCATGGCGTAGTGACCATGGAACTCAGTCGAGTCTGGCATTGCCTTCACTTAGATTTCCTCTGTTCCATTTTATCTATGCATCAACTTGCGAGGCCCAGACAGTGCTCCACTTTTCCGCAAGTTGATGGTCGACATCTTCATCCTCAGAAGAATAGAACATTTTCCTGCCTCTCCCATACATAACGTTAATCTTATTTTCATAATCCCATTGTTATATTACATAACACAACAACTACCAACATCGGAGAAATACCTAAGTACTATCGATCAGCATTGCAGTTTTTGAGATATAAGTATCTTTATGAAATATATTCGACACCGTTTGCACCTTTTATCACCCCCCACCCACCCCCAAGAGATTTTTTCGAAAACAAAAGTACGTTTATCCTTACTTTAAAAGAATATTCCGAGTACCAATTTTCGCGTCTTTAAACTGTTAAGTGTCTGAGATACAAGTACACTTACTTTAAAAATTCACCCACTTTTCACCCCCTTAGGGAGCATCAGCATTGTAATATAAACTTATCCTCAGAATTTAATTTCTTTATGTCCAGTAGTTTTTACTCGGCGATGATAAATCAGTCAGTCAGGACATGTTATCTCTATGTATAAAAAGCTAACTCCAACTGGCTGTAATCAACGCCCAGCTAACTCGGTTGTGAATAGCAGTAGGCAAGTGAGCCTGCATATATTTTAGCTTTCGTTTCCTGAAATTCCTCACTTTTAGCCCTCTCCCCGAAATGAAGTTGGCGGCACAATCTTCCAGGCGAGCTAGAAAATTGTTATTTGGAAAAATTATAGGTTTTAGCCTGTAACCGACCGAAAAATTTCAGAATGCTTAAATTTTTCGCTTTTTATCCATGGAGAATATCGAAATATTGAGACAATTGTAATGACGGCGAAGACTTTTGTTTCGATGTATTTCATGGATGAACGGTAAGTCGTATCACAAAAGGTATGGCACAATTTGGAGAGATCCACAACTTTGGTCCTATGCATTTTTTTCGTATCTCTATCCCTTATGCGTTAGATTTGGCTATGTTTCTCGATTGAATGTAAATTCTGCAGTTTTGCACGTCTAATTCATATTTGGACACACTTATATAAAAGATGGAATCATCAAATTCAGCACAAACATTGGCCTTTCCGGTAGTCATACATGAGCCAAATTCTACGTCTCCAGCTGCCATAAAAGTATCCTAAAATATTGCAATGTGTGGAAACTTTACCCAAATTTCTCCCTATTCAATTTACTAAGTATCTGACTCAATCTAACCCATACATTGAGGAAATACGAGGAAATATTAAGGGATCCCCCATTAGGCTGCTAAAAGGGGTGACTTATGGTGCAATCCGTGTGCCGATATAACGTAACGCTTAACAGCATCTAATCTGTAAATGAGGGTCTACAATATTGTAAACGTGCAAATACTTTCGTATGTCATTCTGTATATGTTCATTGAAGTCAATTTGTAGCGATCTAGAAGGGGTGTGACTGACATTATAATTTATACCTTACAAATCGATAGAGACTTTCATCAGGAGGGTGTCTGCTATTGTAATCAATACTCCCCACATCGACTTTGACTGTCAGTAGAAATGGGGTCCTTCAACTCCTGTGTAATTAGTAAGGGCGCCTTCCATTGTAATGAATAATTCCCTCCTCGATTTGACTGGCAGAAGGCAAATGAACGTACAATTTTCTTAAAAAATCCCCAATGTAGAATACCGTGGCGAAGCACGCGTACATTCTATACATATATCGTCCCTTAAGAAACAACACCGCGAACACCGCGTATCTGACAATGCTGTTCCTATCCATTATGTTCCTTAATACTGGTCACGCCTCCCAATCTCATATTGATATGCAGTCCATCAGAACAATTTTCGTTGAGATAATTTTTGTATGCGTGCGTGTAAAGGAAAATGAACCTTAGTGTACCGTACTGTAGGAATGTATGTTTGCATGAGATAAACCCCTCCTAGATTATGGTGTATGTAAGGATCATTTTTCTTTACAGAGGAGCATAAGAAAATGAACACAACGCAAATTGTTCTGATGGACTGCATAACAATGTGTGTTCCGGAGGCGTGACCGGACTTAATGGAAATATTGGACAGTAAAAGCATTGTCAGATACGTGGTCGGTATTGTTTCTTAAGGGACGATATAAGCCTGGGCTACTCTTGGCAGAAAGTAAGGCACTAAAATCATTAATTTGCTGTTTTATTTAAAGAATAAATAAAGCATTACATTGGACAAGAAATGTTTAAAATAGAACCTTCAGTGCATTTTACTGTAGGAAGTGTATTACTTCATGAACATACACAGTCATACAGTACGGTATAATGAGGTTCATAATCCTTTACAGACTGACATAGGAAAATGAAAACAACGAACATTGTTATAATGGACTGCTGGCGTGAACATGGGAAACGACGGTAAACCAACTTCAGGGCTGCCGACAGTGGAGTTCGAAACCAATCCTCCCGAATGCAAGCTCAGATTTGGGGAGCTCTAACCACACGGCCACCGCTTTCGGTAAGAAATTAATGTTTAGACAGTTTACTTCCTACATCATTATCAATTTAGCAGCAGACATGGGAATGTACAATGGCTGAATAACAATAGTTCTGGTGAAACAATATCATTACATACAGAAGTGTTCTACACAAATGCAAAATGACAAATAATTATGGTATATGATAAGTAACAAACTGTCGTTGCAGGGACAAAACCTCCTATGTGATAATATTTTTGGAGATATGCTGACCCGCAGCACATACATTATGAAGATCGAGAATGCCTTAACAACATTCACACAATATTGCACCTTAGAGGACAGAACCTTACCGGCCAAAGTTCTAAGTTAAAATATTTCACATAGCACGTTTTGTCCTGGCAGCGACGAAATGTATGAAGTCAGCGGAATATCTGAAACAATAAACCACAGTAAAAAGGTGATTATGATATTGTAGGTTCACGTTATACAAGAGAACTCTGACCCTGTGACCATATTTAAAACTGGATCCAAATGTAGTGAGACCTGTGAAGTGAATCGAATTTTTGTTTGAAGGGCAGAAAGAACTCCAGGTCGTGCGATGTCGGCATGTACATGATTTCTGATGATACAATACGGTTAAAATTAAATAAAGCACACCCAATCCAGTTCCAACTTCAACGTTGACAGGTAGACTACCTAAATGGTTTCAAAACAAAATATCTTTGACATGCTAGCTAAGATCACCTGATAAAAAATATTTATTATTATTATTATTATTATTATTATTATTATTATTATTATTATTATTATTATTATTATTATTATTATTATTATTATTATTATTATTATTATGTCCGCCTCTGTAGTGTAGTGGTTAGTGTGATTACCTGCCACCCCCGCAGGCCCGGATTCCATTCTCGGTTCTGCCACGAAATTTGAAAAGTGGTACGAGGGCTGGAACGAGGTCCACTCAGCCTCGGGATGTCAACTGAGTAGAGGTAGTTTCGATTCCTACCTCAGCCTGCCGGAAGTGGTTTTCCGTGGTTCCCCAATTCTCCTCCAGGCAAATGCCGGTATGGTACCTAACTTAACGCTACAGTTGCTTCCTTCCCTCATCCTTGTCTACCATTTCCAATCTTCCCATCCCCCACCAAGGCCCCTGTTCAGTATAGCAGGTGAGGCCGTCTGGGAGAGGTACTGGTCATCCTCCCCAGTTGTATCATCTGACCGAATGTGTCACGCTCCAGGACACTGCCCTTAAGGCATTAGAGTTGGGATCCTTCACTGAGTCTGAGGGTAAAAATCAACCCTGGATGGTGAAAGGTTAAGAAAAAAGTAAGTTGATATCATTGTTATTATTATTATTATTATTATTATTATTATTATTATTATTATTATTACTTATTAATGCAATCTATTACAAATAGGAACGCTTTTATTGATTTCACCTCTCACTGTCTCTTTTTAGAGTTTAAGGTGACGCAGATGTATCGGAATTTTGATCCGCAGCAATACTTTATTTTATTTATCGTATGGCTTTTTACTGCCGGGGGAGACCGAAGACATGTTCGGATCTCCCATGGCCAATCTGTTCGTCTTCATGTGGGATGATTGTGATAATGAAGTAGACAGAGTATGAAATCCGTTGTCATCACGTCTGCCGAGTAACACCAAGGGGCCTGTTCAAGTCTTTACCTCTCCATCCGACAGACGAATCACCATCAACATGGCCATATGCCCTCACTCCATATGATCACCGCGAAGAGGTTTCGAATTGAATCTGGATTTTTGGCACGCAGTCGCCGGGTTTGAAATTGCATACCACCACCTCTCCTACATTTTCATGGCGGCATCGTTTCCGTCAGTGGAAATCCAACCGCCCAACCACGGTATCAGACCATAGAGACTTGGCGTCTTAAGGGAACCGGGTAGTGTAAACGTTAGTTCCCAATAAATCTTGAATATCTCAGAAACTACTTGAGCTATAGTTTTGATATTTTGAATATTTGTTGCAATAACGTAAGGGTTTACATTTATGGGCTTTATGGTTAATTTTTAAACTAAAATCTAATCGAGCAAACTTCTTGAGTATTTTGTAATTGCATTTTTCGGTTATATTTCATAACTTATCTCAATAACTACTAATGATTTCAAAGCGATTCTGCTACAGGCTACGTAACTGTACTTGCACAGTATGTGATAGAAATTTCAGGAATGTACAGTTTTTAGTTCCCAAGAGAAAGGTACATAACCGATCAACAAATGTGTTTTGTGAAAAATGAGGTTGAAGTTTGAATACGAGCACAATCACAATGTAAACATCAGGTTAACATAAACATTAGAAAGGCGGTAAAACGACTGACAATCGTTAATGCGTGCTCCAGTGAGGGAAAATATCCCCCAAAAGTTAATGAAGCTACACAAACGGTTCACAATGACACGTTTAATGATGTTATATCTAAATATTAAATACAGCTTGAAACAAGTTGAATCGTGGTGGACAATTCACATGGACCTGATTATGGCATCATTAGAACTATTAAAAGTGGCATAGCTCCTGAGATAATTGCCACAATAGCCACTCGTATGCTTCAAACAGGACAGGTACCACCGTGCTTCAGGAAGGCAAGAACTGTCCTCATACACAAGAGAAGTGCCGATGATGACATTGCAAACTGGCACCAATCACAATGTGTTCTCTTGTTAGGCGAGTAATCGGGTCATCTGTTGATAAACGCCTAATACGTTGCTTTTAATCCAAAACTTCGGGGATATATATCTTCGGCTGGTGCACTCATTAATATTTCTACCCTCAATTCGGTTTTAAAGTCCGTGAAACTGAACAAAACTAGACGTCAGAAAAGCATTTGGCAATTTTGGGCACCATGATTTACAAGAGACCTTGAGGATATCAGGAATTTGTGGGAAATTAAAGGAATTAATAGTTAATCCCCAGGCAGGAAGCACTAAAAAATAGAAACTGTAACTGGAAAGAAAGCTACGTTAATTCTAAAAATGGCATTATGCAGGGCTCACCTCTTTCTACCTGACTCTAAAATCTAGCCTGGTCATAATAATAATAATAATAATAATAATAATAATAATAATAATAATAATAATAATAATCGTATGGCCTCAGCTACCGTGTGCAGACATTTCAAGTTGACGCCATCTGGCTGTCTGCTCGTCAATTTCGGCGTTCCGTTTTACTCTAGGCCCACTAGATGGTAGACCGAGTAAACCGGATCTCTCTTGGGCGTCTATGGCTGAGATTTAATGGTCATATTTTAGACATACTAACTGAAGACTCCCCATGGCTTAGCGGACAACGGAAGCCACAGAAAGATCGACATCATTGCCTTCAAAAATAAGAAGAGGTGTTACGTCATCGACCCCACTGTCCGCTTTGAAAGCCAAAACTCGCAGCCCTCAGATGTTAACTGCTGGAAAGGGAATATTTAGCTACCAACAATTCCTTACTACAGTGACAAATACCAGCTAGAGGAAATAGACACAGTGGGTCTGATGATTGGAGCGAGAGGAACAATTCCCGTTCAGGCCGCCAATTTTTGGAAACAGTTGTCTTTGCCAGTTACAACGTTACGGGTAATTCCCATCATAGCCTTAAGGGGTTAATGAATAATTCAAAGAAATCATTCTTAGAATTAGGTTACCATCTATATTTATCAAGTGTATTTATTTCTTTTCTAAATATTAATGTAAAAGTATACTTTGTCGCAAGGCAGCGCCTGCATGTGAGCAGGAATTTCATAAAATAAAAAGTATTACCATTTTTCTGAGTGGCTCAGATGGCGGAGCGTTGGACTTCTGAACCCAATTTGGCGGCTTCTGTCCCGGCTCAGTCCATTCTCTTGAAAGGTGTTCATATCGTCTATCGTTGCTGAGCGGGCAATATCGAGTATATGACAATGATCTTCCTATGCATTATTTTCCTTAATACTTGTCACGCCTGCCACCGCATGCAAATATACAGTCCATCAGAATAATTTACGTTGCGTTCATTTTCCTATGATTACGTGTAGAGAAAAATGAACCTTAGTGTACCGCAGTGTATGAATATATATTTGCTCCACGTAGTTTATCAATCTTACATTATGTGTTTGAGGTTCATTTTCCTTTACACATTAGCCTGCCAGCCCGTTCAACTTACTACCACAAGGAGAAGAGGTACAGCAGTAGCTACTGTGTCAACCAACCATCAGCTGTCTGTAGCCACAATCTTTTCACCTTCGTATTATCGCAACTACGTGCACTTGTTTAAATATTTACATTAATCAGAATTGCGCACTCAAATATCTTCAGAGGTTCTTTAGTCTAATATCATGCTTTATTTGTTTTCCATAATACTGTTACGTAACTTTGATTTTCTGATGGAGCTCATAGCCGATATGTCCAAACTGTGACCAAAGACTTTAAATGAAACAATGAAACAGTACATTTTTGTGCAAAAATGTTGTGTTTTCTGTTATAGGTTAGAAATATTTACGTATTCCAATTGTTTCAAATTTATGAATTTTTATTATTGTTAGCACGTTTCTGTGGCTCACAGAGGAAAAGAAAGCGCCTGGGTTGAATGCCAGGACAGGTGATCACTTGGAACAAACATTTACATTAACAAAATTTTGAAATTTTATTTCAATCATTAAAATTCAGATGGAGTAATTCAATGACATAACAAGGAACAGTTGAAGTATTAACACCGATCTCGTCATCTCCAATAATGCATTGTGCATAGCAGTCCTAAAAGAGGTACAAAGTAAAATGGGGGCAAACTCCCAGTCGTTAACTTACATACGAAAGTGCGTAATTACTCCTGACAGGTACAATAATACGAAAGAGCGCAGTTGGTCCGAACAGGTACAATATTATACGAGTCTCACCTCAAAGAAACAATAGAGGCTAGCCTTATTCAAGCAATCAGTTGCTGTTTACAATATAAATTACACTCGGTAACCCTTAGGGTGACCCCACTTCGAAGTGTTCATACACTGGTGAGCTCATTTATTACAAGGTTCCACCATTAGTTTAACCGAAACGTATGCACTGTTACTCTAAGAACCATAAAAAATATACAGGGCATAATTACCCATGCTATAAGGACTTAAGAACAAAATGTTGTGTTTTCTGGTATAGGTTAGAAATATTTACGTATTCCAATTGTTTCAAATTTATGAATTTTTATTAATGTTAGCACGTTTCTGTGGCTCACATACAACAGGCCATTAACAAAAGGCAAGGAGACGAACCCCAACACTCCTTAGGGAACATTCTGGAAGAGACGAGAACTTATGTGGGCTTAAGGCCCAATGATGCACAGTCTAATCCCATAGTAAAAAGGGTGACTAAATGTGGAAAAATTTAATCACCGAGACAAGATTTTCAAATTTTAGAGCTTGAAAACTTTAGTCACCCGGCACCTATTTTAAGGGGAGAGAGCCGAGGGTCATCACTCGTGCCCACTTATATTACGGTAAATATTTTCCCAGTAGGGAATAGAAATAGATCCTGAAGACTGAGCAGAAGGTCCTTCGTTTCAGCCCAAAAAGAAAAGATTACGTATTAGACTTTATGAAAATGCTGAAACCTTCACCTCTAAATACCCACCGACACGATCACATGTTTAGTCCCGACCCGCGGTCTAGGGAGCAACGCCTCTGCCTGTCAACCGGCGGCCCCGGGTTCGATTCCCGGACGGATCAGGGGTTTTTAATTGTAATGATTAATATCCCAGGCCTGGGGACTGGGTGTTTACTGGGTGTTTGTGACATCCGTAAACTTCCTTTCCTCACACACAACATTCCACACTACCGCCATTCCAATTATACGCAGGTTCATACAATATTGTGCCAGTAGGGGCAAAAATTCACATGGGTCGGCTCTCCGAACAAATAGCATTTAAAAAATCACATGTTTAGGTAAAATCTGCCATTACCTTATAGGGCTGGATCTTGCTCAAGCCGTCAGCACCATGCCTCCTGCCCTCCGTCAAGTCGCACTCTCAATAACCGGAGCAAATCAGACAGCACGGCCCTAAAGTGCTCTCCTTAAATAGTTCCGTAGGGAGAAAGTTCCAGATTAAATTAAAGTGCAAAGCGCTGATAGGTTAAATTTCCATACACACCTCCGAGTTTGATTGGCTAGAGAACATAGTCTCAGGCATGTGATAGGCAGATTACATTAGAGGATGAATCAGCTGAAGTGTTGACAACTTCTGTATATAAAAAATAATCAGAAATAAATGGTTGACCAATTACATCCACTAAATTATCTTCAGCATTTAGTTTCTGTTTGGCCATTGGATGTCGCTTGAAAATAGATGGCAGAGCCATCTAACCGTCGAAGGAGCAAATTTTTAGAAGTTTTTAAAAAAAGTTCGTGTTCACCGACATAGATGGCCATAGAGAAGATGCACATTTAAATAGACCTTGGTACAAGTATCACGACTTTATTTTGAATTCGAGCTCCTGATTATCTCTAGATAACTTCTGGAGCTCCCATTACATTTCTAAATAAGTATAATTTGTCGCAATAAAGTTTTCGCTCAAAGGATACAAGACTATTTGAAGGCTATCATTTCTGATCATTAAATATGAGTGGGCCCGGCCATTTCCTAATGTTCTTCAGTTTGACGCAAAGGAAGATTTCAATGCCAGTCTCAGGAAACATGTACAAAATGAATGCATGCATAAGGCTGCTACTAACGAACAATCGTTCTCAACAAGCGGGTGGTCCTTGCAGTTAGGGTCGTGCAGCTGTGAGCGTGCATTCGGGAGATATTGGGCTCGAATTCCATCGTCGGTGGACCTGAATATGGTTTTGGGTCATTTACCAATTTCACTACAGGCTGTTCCTCCATTATGGCCACGGACGCTGCGTTCCCAATCCTAGCCCTTTCCCAGTCCTCCTTCACTGAAAACCTTCGATGTGTTAACATTGCTCCCAAGAGAATTATAGATAATTTACCTGTGACTGGTCAGGAAATATCTACCTCTTGATGGGAAGGGCACGTATTCAATCTGCACGTTGTACTGATATGTTTCAGAGATGTGATATCCGAGTGACATCGTGGAAAAATGCATCACGAAAGCCACTGATTCTCAAATCCCAGCCAATGTTGGTGAGGTATCGTCGCTTATGTGCCAAAACCTAAAATGTGACAATGTGCTTCCTATCCATTATTTCCCTTAAGACTGGTGACGTCTCTCAGCAACATATTGATACACAATCTTTCAGGACAGTTTTCGTTAAGATCATTTTCCTCTGCCGGTATGTAAAGGAAAGTGAACTTTAATCCAGTTCATCGCTCGCCGGTGTCTAACTGGCATGGTCCTTGGGACGTCCTGCCGGTGGTGGCGAGTCGAAAGCGCGCGGCCGCCGTGGTTATCCGCGTGCGGTTCCTGCGCGCCGTAGGCGGACCCCGATCACATCCTACCGCGGTGCTCTTCATTAGTATCGAGGTGGGCCGGCACGTTTACTTTGAACAAATTAGAGTGCTTAAAGCAGGCCGGCTGCGCCTGAATACTGTTTGCATGGAATAATGGAATAGGACCTCGGTTCTACTTTGTTGGTTTTCGGAACCCGAGGTAATGATTAATAGGGACAGACGGGGGCATTCGTATTGCGATGTTAGAGGTGAAATTCTTGGATCGTCGCAAGACGGACCGAAGCTAAAGCATTTGCCAAGTATGTTTTCATTAATCAAGAACGAAAGTTAAAGGTTCGAAGGCGATCAGATACCGCCCTAGTTCTAATCATAAACGATGCCAGCTAGCCATCCGCCGAAGTTCCTCCGATGACTCGGCGGGCAGCACTTGCATGGCATATTTACTTACTCCTAGAGTATGATGCATTTATGGTTCATTTTATTTTACAATTTAGCACAGGAAAATGATCACAACGAAAATGTTCTGATTGACTGCATATTGACATGTTGCTGGGAGGTGTGGTCAGTCTTAAGGGAAATAATGGATAGGAAGAGAGCATTGTCACTTTTGCGGTTTTGTCACAGTAGCAACGACATGTCAATTGAAATGTTGGGTCTGAGTCGTTCGAATTGCCACGTAAAACTAGATGTGATGTGGTTCTAATCACAATATGAACCTTCACTAAAACTAAAGCCAGGCTGAGTGGCTCAGAGGGTTGAGGCTCGGGCCTTCTGACCCCAACTTAGCAGGTTCGATCCTGGCTCACTCCGGTGGTATTTAAAAATGTCCATATACATCCGACTCGTGTCGGTAGATTTACTGGCAAGCAAAAGAACTACTGCAGGATTAAATTTCGGCATCTCCGAAAACCATAAAAGTAGTCAGGTTGACGTACAAACCAATATTATTATTATTAATAAATATACAAGCTTGCTTGCTTATTATATTTTGTCAATGAGATTAAATTGAATGTATTGCAACAACGGATTGATTTGTTGTTGATTTCGATGTAGGGAAATATCGTTATCAGCTCAGTGTTTCGCTCTACGTTCGCTGCTCATTCTGCAAATTTTTGAACGTTGATGATGTCTGTTTAGTGAAGTGTAATTCATATCCTGTAAATAACATCATATTCGTAACAAGAGGAAGATGTTTCTCATGCCACCCAAAATGAAAATCTGCTAAATTTTCACCGTTATCCTGTAAGTAAGTTTTGCCTGTAACAACGGCCGGACTGAGTGGCACAGACGGTTGAGGCGCTGGCTTTCTGACCCCAACTTGGCAGGTTCGATCCTGGCTCAGTCCGGTGGTATTTGAAAGAGCTCAAATACGTCAGCCTCGTGTCGATAGATTTGCTGGCACGTAAAATAACTTCTGCGGGATTGAATTCCGACACTTCGACGTCTCCAAAACCGTAAAAGTAGTTAGTGGGACGTAAATCAAATAACATTCTTAATATTATGTACCATCTAATATTTCGCTTACTTACTACACGTCATCGATATGAAAATCATTATTATTATTTCCAAAAAAAAGGTTCGGTTCAATGTATATAGAAGGAATTTATATCCCAGCTTCCACGGCATCGAAGTTCTGTCAATAAAGTTTATTACGCACACCTGTGTTTCTGTAGAGGATACATCTCTAAAGGTATTGAGCAAGAAATCATAAATATAAGGATTTCGCTTGAACGAGGAAGACTAACAGATGAGTGTGGGAAGGGTGCGCTGCTCATAGCGTATTTTAGGTTACTCAGTCGAGTCTCGTCCGCATTAATCCTCGCTAACGCCACCTGGTCAGCAGCTCGCGAAACGAATAAACTGCGGCCCCTACACACCAAGGCGAACGCGAACGCGAAAGTGAGCACGAGAGCGATCGTGCTCTATCCAATACTCGAAGTTAAATGCAGTGGCACACACCAGACAGCGTGCGTTTTGCGCGGGAAAGGAAACTGCACGGTCAGATAAGCGGGCATGCGAACAGATCGCGCATGTCGGGTAGTTCGCGCCGTTGGTAGGCGGGCAGCGGGAGTGTGGTGCTTTGTCAAGGATTTATTTGGGGTCTTCGGTGACGAAAATCACAGTTACCCTGTCGAACTTCTCATCCTGGCGTGTCTGATGATGATGTACTAATTGGCCAAAGTCCACCTTTTCCATTGCCCAGCCAACCTTGTCCTATATATCACATGCGATTCTGGCAAATATGGTGAGTCCTCCTCTTTTACTCTATAAAATTGATAGCAGCGACAGTTATGTGGATAACAGGGTTGAATTGATATACAGGACCGGGATCATACTGAGAGAGGAAATGGTGTAATTTAGTTTTACTTTTGTGTATGTCACGGTGGCTAACAGGTTTAGTTATTAAACAGATAAATGTGTAATAGTGTGCTAATTCAAATTGAAATGGCGTATGGCTTTTAGTGCCGGGAGTGTCCGAGGACATGCTCGTCTTGCCAGGTGCAGGTCTTTTGATTTGACTCCCGTAGCCGAAATGCGCGTTGGGATGAGGATGAAATGATGATGAAAACGAAACATACACCCAGCCCGCGTGCCTGCGAAATTAACCAATGATGGTTAAATATCCCTACCCTGCCGGGAATCGAACCCGGAACACCTGTAAACGAAGGCCAGCACGCTAAACATTTAGCCATGGAGCCGGAGTGTGATAATAAAATAATTCCTTAGAATATAAAATATTATTTTGATACTTTCTCCATTTCAAGTGGAAGGAAGGTAGTGGTGCACAAGCGTGCATTTCATTATAAACAACTCTAAGTGAGATTTACTTTAAATCAACAACAAGTCACTGAATTGGGTCGATGCTGGTCCTGTGGATCGTGTTCAGTTTTGTTATATGCTTCTTGATCATCTCGAAAACGAATTCAGGTTTAATATCTCTCGAAGCATTAATGTCGTGTAACTCTAGCGTTCTGCATTTATCCCCGTTAAAAATGTATGTTCCGATAGATATAAAAAAATATCTGTACCTTCTACACAATAATATTACGTAATATCGTCGTTGCCGGGACAAAACCTCCTATGTGATAATATTTTTTGAGATATACTGACCCGCAGCACATACATTATAAAGAGCGTGAATGCCTTCACAATATTCACACAATATTGCACTTTAGATGACAGAACCTTACCGGCCCAAAGTTCTAAGCTAAAATATTTCACATTGGAGTTTTTGCCCCGGCAGCGACGATATACTATGTGGGAAATAAATAATAATAAAGTAAATAATTTTTAAACAAGGCGAAAACTCTCATCTCGCCTTGTTTACGTTTTCACTTCCTCGTAATCGCCTAAAGCTACTGCGATAAGAAGAGAAACTTTCATGATCTCGCCAAGACTCAAAATGAGAACTGGCGGTGACACGTTCGCTATGGCAAGTCCGCGCGGACTAAAAATTTGGTGTGTGCTAGGAAGTTCGCCAAATGTTCGCGTTCGCTCTCATGCTCGTGTTCGCCTTCGTGTGTGTGTATGTGTGTGTGTAGCAGTCGCCAACATCGCACCGTGCGCGCTGGCTGTTTCCTGCTGTTAGTAACGTTACCTTGTACATGGGGGTAGGAATCCCAGCTTTATTTATCTTTAGAGTTACTTCTTCTCAAATCTGTGAACTGCTTTCAACAAAATTATTATTATTATTATTATTATTATTATTATTATTATTATTATTATTATTATTATTATTATTTTCATTATTATTTTGTTATATTATTATTACTATTATTGTTATTATTATTATTATTACAATTTATTTTATGTCACACAGACACAGATAGGTCTTATGGAGACGAAGGGACAGGAAATGGATAGGAGTGGGAGCAAAGCATTTGCCTGATGCATAAATGGGAAACCACGCAAAATCACCTTCAGGGTTGCCGATAGAGGGTTTAGAACCCACAATCTCCCGAATGCAAGCTGATAACTACGTGAACCAATCCGGACAGCAACTTTCTCGGTCAAACTTAAATTACCACCCTGCAAGAACTTATTCTCAAAAACGGAAAGCAATAAATCGTCGTTGAAAGAGCAAAATGATATTCCTGTCTATTATTTCACTTAAGACTGGTCACGATCCCCAGCCACACATGGATATAAAGTCCATCAGAACAACTTTCGTAGTTTAGTTTATTTTCAGAGTAGAGCCGTGTTGTTGTTTTCTGTACATCACGTACAGTTTGCCGACGTTTCCAATATATTGCAGTATTCTTTGTCAAGGCGACTGAAATACCCCTACTCGATCCGAGGTAATCAGTCTTGCAGGCAGCAATCACACTGCAATGTTTTCGAAACGTCGGCAAACTGTACGTAATGTACAGAAAACAACAACACGGTTCAACTCGGAAAATAAACTAAATAATTCTACATACTGTGAAAGCTTCACCTCTAAGATACGAAACTTTCGTTGTGTTCTTTTTGCTATACATGAGTATAAAGGAAAATGAACCTAACCTTGCCGCACTGTAATAAAGTATGTTTGCTTGACGTATTTATGCAGTTCTACTTTTTGCTGTATTAATGGTTCATTTTCCTTTACAACCTTGCTTAGGAGAATGAACACAACGAATATTGTTCGGATATCAGTATGTAACCAGGAGCGTGACACGTCTTAGGAATAATAATGGGTAAGAAGAGCATTGCTACATATGAGGATTTGTGCTTTCCACGACAAAGTACATGGCTCAACAAATTTTCAAATTTGGAACGTGCTTACCGCGGTTGTACACGGTTGAAAGTCACTGCACCTATCATAGAAAATTACACCGCATTCACCAACCATCTTATTAACCGCACTTGAGCCTTGAACTTGGAAAGAAATAATTCACGTCGAAACAAAGGACAGACTACTCTAACAAGAATTATAAACAATGTATTTTGTAATTTTTCAGAACTGAGTCGTGAAACGGTGAGTATTTGTTCTCGTTCACCCCAATGTAATTGTACCGAATTTAATGTGAGCAGTATCCCGATCATCAAACGCACATTTTACGAGAACACAGGCAGGAGCTTGTCCTTCCACCGTATAACAGAGCTGATTCATCAAATGCAACCTATTTCAGTGTCCTCAATCATTTAACTGAAGTTACTGTAACATTCCTCCAGTGACCCGATAGCCGTTTGCCTTGGTACTATTGCCAATATATACTTTAGAATAATATTTATCTTCTATCTATACTCATTAAATCACACATATTTAATAAGGTAACATGTTAGTTTACGTTTTCTATTCTAGCATCCAAATTAATACATTTACGTCCGAATGTTGAAACGTGCCTCTGTCGTAGATTTAAAGTCCTAGGACTCATGGTAAAATAGTTACGAGATAACTCAATATAGCCTAACTTAACCTCCATAACTGTGGCATTTCAATTTGAGACAGCACATTTGGTCCAGATTTTAGTTTTGTGGAATGTAAACGACGATGAATTGTTTTTCGACCCAGATTTTCTTTATTTTTAATTTATTTATAATATTTCCGTTTTTTATTTCCTGCCAGAGAACAAGTCGTTATTTACATGAAACCACCGCTTGCTAATTCAGCTCATATTTAAGATACCGGGAGTTTGCGGAAAGAAATATAGATGAAAAACGTCTTCGAAGAAGCCATTTACGTACGTTATCGCAATTTCACCATCCTGTTTTGTCTACGAGTGCATATATGAGCGCTCTCATAAAATTGACAGGGTGACCACATGATGTACGTATGCAAGAAATTAATATAACAACTGCGAAGTAAATTCATTTATACCTTACCATGCAGTAAACATTTCAGCTATGATCTTAGAGTCCACACTGTCTGATATCTTTTTTCCCAACATTGTTGTCTGACACAAATATTTGGAGTGTAATAAAGGATGACAGCTAGAAGCTGGAGTATTTTGAAGCGTGGTATTAGAGGCTTTTGCTTGTGGCCTTATGGTCTTTTTGTTAGTTGCTTTACGTCGCACCGACACAGATAGGTCTTATGACGGCGAAGGAACAAGAAAGGACAAGGAGCAGGAGGGAAGCGGCCGCAGCCGTAATTAAGGTACAGCTCCAGCATTTGCCTGGCGTGGCAACGGGAAACCACGGAAACCCACAATCTCCCGGATGGCCTTATAGTCTGATAACAGTATAAACATAGAGGTGATGTGAAGGAATGGAATATAGCAGAGACGAGGCCAAGGTAGACAAATAGATCTGGTTTGGCAAAGATGCGAAATTCACTCATTCATGCTGAAAACATTAAAGAATGGGTATGCCATGATGATCGCCATCCTTTAGTAGAAGGTGACAACGGATTAAAATGTGGCTAACTGCAAAATGGGTAAAATAATGCGAACAATCCAAACAGTGCTAATGTGTGTCTAAGGGACTCGAACAAGTTCACATTATCCCATATCTATAAGGATTGAGCAACGGAACTACCTAAAAGAGGCAAATTAGTATGGAGCCGTTTGCTAGTATGACAATCAGAAGCAAACTTCTAACCGTTAGTCAGAGCGCACACTTATTGGACACGCGACATGGGACAGGAGACACGACTGAAATAACTTGTCCTGTCCCGTGTCCCATAGGCCACGTACATGCACATCTGTGGGCCATAGTTAAGATGTCCTCTAGTGATTTGGGAGGCTTGTTGTTACAGTACTTCGAGAATTACGAAGAAGTCGGGTGACTGGACGAAAAAAGAGATTTTGGGTCAACTCATACTCGCATAACGTGGACTGCCAAGAGAATGGTGCTTTCGTGTTGGCTAAGAAACTTAAGATCCTTCATAATTTCATACATTTTATTACAGAATGAACTGGAAGACATTTCAAAAGTTATTGCATATGATAAAACCACTAATTGAGAAAAAAATCAGGGATCCTATTCTACCAGCTGAAAGATTATTGATAAAATTCATGCTGAATGGTTCGCCTATTTCTCGCCAGATATTTTGACATATGCACCTATATAAATAATCCTTTGATGTGTAATTATACAGCACTTCATGCTTCTCCCCTTCCGCTATAAAATTTGTAGTAGTTGCCTCTATTTAGCTGCATATATTGAAATTACTACACCAAACTCACGCGCGAAGTGATGGGACACGTCCTACGAAATGCAACAGGCGATACCCGCTGACACATGGGACAGTGACCGATAAGTGTGCGGGCTTCCTCTTGATTGCACGTGCTGTATCCACTTGGAACATGTCCCTTTTGTCGCATCCCATGTGTCGTGCCCGTTGTCCAATAAGTGTGCGCTCCGCCTTACAGTCCATGGAGCACAATAAAAGATTTCAATTAATGGTTTCCGCTGTTCAAAAATCTCACATTTAAGTGACATAGTGTGGTAGTAGTATTACTGTACCTAGTAGGATTAAACACGAAATTATTGTACAAAATTCGTCCACCCAACCACCGGAATATTTCCAAATGCAATATATTTGTTTATAATGAGCCTGGTACCGTTGAAATTAATCTGATACTCATTATAATTATTTTGCACTTTGAGTGAACCTTAGGGCGTTTGTGCCTCTCCTGAAAGGGAAGCCTGTTTTTTAAATTTTCGATTTGCTAACAGGTACTGGAAACTCAAGTCCTTCTAGATTACCTATGCTTCCATTTACCGTTTCAGACCCCCACTCCTATCCACCAATCATAAGTGAGGAAGGGAAACATTTTATTATGTCCAGCATTTAATAATATTATTATTATCATTATTTCTTCTTGTAACTTCAGAATTGGTTTGGGTCAACTCTTAATCACCAGCCCCGCAACAGTGTTTTATGTGTGTTCGTGATTGAATTTTATGTCCATATCGTGTCTCTACTGATCGGTGTATTTTTAATTCAGCT
Organism: Anabrus simplex; assembly: GCF_040414725.1. NCBI lineage: Eukaryota > Metazoa > Arthropoda > Insecta > Orthoptera > Tettigoniidae > Anabrus > Anabrus simplex. The sequence continues at coordinate 1,310,307,111 of NC_090265.1, read as the reverse complement.
GTGCTAGAATTGAGTAGGGATTGGTTTTGGTCTCTAAGTTTGAAACAAACCCGGAATTAATCTGTATTTCAACTGAATATTCAAAGAAAATCACTTTTAGAACGTATAAAAGTGGGATTTTAACTCCTGTATACTAAATGTTGCCTCTGGCTGACTGTACCTCTTTCGGCCCTGTAATCATGTCTTATGTTTGTGATAGAATTGAGAATCAAAGTCGGGCTAACCATAAGAAAAACAATGCCTACATCGCAGCAGTGGGCGATCAATATTAAAATATGTTAAAATATGAGACAAGTATTAGTTAATATCTGTAAAATTGATAAGAACAATTTATTCCCGTGTCTTTAACTTTTGGAATACTCGCCGCTCCTTAAGTTAATAATTTAACTCTGTAGGCCTAATGCCCACCTCCGTAGTGCAACGGTTAACACTATTAGCTGCCGTCATCTGAAGCCTAGGTTCGTTTCCCGGTAATTCAGGACATTTAAGAATGACACGTGCAGCTCACATCCATTGCGGGGTGTGCTTGAAAATAGCTGCACCACCTCCGGATAAGGACACAAGTTTACTTTAGTGTTGTTACTTGGGTCACGTGATGAAATCAAATTAAGTGAAAAGCTTATCTTATTCAGTTCTGCATTACATACCGTCACTCGTATGCCAAAACCACGAATGTGACAATGCTCTTCCTATCCATTATTTTCCTTAAGACTGGTCACGCCTTCCAGTCACATACTGATATACAATCTATCAGAATAATTTTCGTCGAGTTCATTTTTCCTATGCCCGTGTGTAAAGGAAAAAGAAACTTACTGTACCGTAATGTACAAATGTATGTTTTTGTGACATATTTACTCACTCCTAGAGTATTATGTACTTAAGGTTCATTTTCCTTTACACAACCTCACAGGAAAATAAACTCAACGAAAAGTGTTATGATGGGCTGCATGTCAATATGTGGTTGGGAGGCGTGACCAGTCTTAAGAGAAATTATGGATTCGAAGAGCATTGTCACATTCTTGGTTTCGGCATAGGAGCGACAATATATTATTTCGAATAATGATTCAGGATGTGTGCAAAAGGCCGATAAGGCGCAGTATCAAAGGCGTTTTAGTTCACTATCTGACTTAGGCAGGTTAAATGAATTAGTTCTTATTTATAAATATATACCTTATCCTAGACAGGGTTATTAAGCTAAGATGTACACATCAAATATATCGGCATTCTGTATTCATTATTATTAATGTAATCAAGGGAATCCTACGTTTACTTGCAGTGTTTTCCAGGGTGTCAGTGTTTAGTGGAATAACGGTACTAACTTTGTTTCTTTAATGGAACTATATTTTCTACGCATAGCCTTAAACATAAAAATTCAACGCTGTCATTATTTTGAAAACTGGACCATTACTTCTCAAGAATATGGAATTCATTCAAACGTGCTTCATTTTTCAGCAGTAGGTCGTCCTGTTCGATTAAATCACAAACTACTGTAACAGGCGTAAAGACGCGATGAGTATAACAAATGAGTTGACGTACATTACCACTTCACCTCCTTCTTACATTTAGGTATGCTTTCGACTGTGTCTGTAAACATAGTATGACTATGATTGAACTCGTTTCGTGTTGTCGTAGGTGCCAGGTAAAGTGAAAATGAGTATGTGGCGTTTTCTGACGTTACATTTAATCACACAGGGCCGAGTAAGCTGTTTGCGCAGTAGAGGCCACACTGAATTGCGAAGATAGTGTGCTCGAACCTCACCATCAGCAGCCCTGGAGATGGTTTTTCGTGATTTTCAGTTTTCAAACCCGGATAATGTTGGGGCTGTACCTTAATTAAGGTTACGGTCGTTCCATTCCTAGTCCTACATTTCTCCTATCCCATCGTCACTGTAAAGTATCGGAGTTCATGCGAAGTTAATACATTAGAAAAAGAGGAACATCCACACAGAGTTTAAAGTCAAGAAGCGTACATCCATTAAAATGTGAAAAGAAAAGAGCACAGGAAAAGTAAGAAACATGAATAAACAAAAAAGAATTGACAGTATGGGTAAAAGTGGTTAATGTTACACAAGGCCTGAAAGTAATAGTGGGGTTAGTGGTGGTGGTAAAAGTAATATTAGTTTAAGGACAAGTTATACAGTCACACCCTCGTCACACTAATCAGAAGGGAAACAGAAAGATGTTACAGTATAAGATAATTTGAAAATGAACAAAATAAACAGAAAAGTCATGAAGGGATTGAAAATAAAAAACTTTCTAAGCCTCGTAAACCTCATACCGTTTTCTTTGTAAAGAACAAGACTTGGCCAAGGTAAAACACATAGGAAAGGAAACCTTTTGTTTATCTATTTTCTATTTCCTATAGTGATATCAATGACATTAAATCATACAATTTATCACAGTAGTGAGTCTACGGGCAGAGTAGTTATTAAAGGTGAAGGAACTCTACATCAAAAGCTCATGTTCAATAAGTAGCTCGCCGTTCGGCCAGCTTGTTTGTAATTCAATTAAAAGGACATCCAACAGCTGAAAAATAAAGCACGTGTTAATACATTCTATTTACTTAAGAATTACATTCATGATTTTCAAAATCATCACAACGCTCAATTCGTAATGACTAAGTTTAAGACTATAGATAGATATATAAAATAGTGAATGTCCATGGAAAAAGTAAGTACCGTTATCTCAACACGTATAGACACCATAGCCACGTACTGCAAATGTAATTATGGAACCCTTGGTACCATTGATAATATTGAAAACAGAATGTCAATATCTATAAGAGTTCATGTGTTATTTATGATGGAGTTCATACCGAAATAATCCTGTGTATTTTCTTAATAAAATAGGCTTTCTCTTACTCATTAGATACAGGAAAGAATTAGTAAAATATATGTGTGTCGAATGTATGAGCAACGTAAGAAAGTAATTTTAAGAGATATGTGTCGTACAGGATGCTAATTATCCCCAAAGAATTAAAATATATATTCTGAAAAACACTGATTATTTCTCAAAAATTGGCGATACTATAATAGGTATTTGAAGTTAGCCATCAACAATTTTGAGTAATTAAAGTATACATATTCCTTTGTCCCGTTTCCTGATATGGGGTCGAGGATGACTTGAGATGAAATTATATGGCATTTTTCGGCCGGATGCCCTTCCTATCGCCAACCTCATATGAGGAGCTAATAAATGTGAAATTAATAACTGTGAATTAATTTGGGTAAGGAGGGGGAAGGAATCGCCTCTGGTCTACGAATAGGGACTGTGTTGGCACTCACCTAGAAGTGAGAGTGGGAAACCACAGGAATCCATTCTCTAGACTGTCGACGGTAGGATTCGAATCCACCCGTCTTCTGAATACAGAGCTTGGTTCCATAGGCGTAGCGCGCCAACACATGCGATTACTCATCTGGTGAATTTTTCTTTTGTGTCATTAATATCGTTGATTTGTGACGAAAATTTGATTTTATCCAATATGAGATCAAAATGGTTTCTGGTTGACAATAATAAAAGTCCTTTAATACTGGAGTGAAAAAAAGAAATACACAGCTGCCACAGTTCATCGATTTTTAATACTTTAGTAAGTTAAAGCCCTATCACACTGCCATACCCTAGCTGCTTTGAACATAACGGTCATGTAATTTAATTAACCAGTTATTCAAATTCTTCATAATAAACGTCAGTGGACTGTTCTCTCAAGAAAGTGAATTATAAAATGTACGTTTTCACGTTTATTTATATAATATTTTCCATTAGCGTACTATTATATATCTCTAAACTACCGAAATGATTAATCCTTCATATGTAACCTTGTCTATTATAATCAAGCAAATTTACATCGAAATATTTTATACTATCCATAGTACTGAGCAAGAAAAGCACATAGGAAATGGAACACGTATTACGTAATAGCATTTGTAATCATACAATTCACAATGAGCCACGTTTCTTTTTCAAGATCAGAACTTCTGCAATACTTAATGATTTCAGTACTCCAGGTAAGAACGTAGTCTCGATTGATAACATACTCGATCTTATCTGATCACTTTCTCACATGATGTTATGACGGTATCATTATTCTCCATGTTCCGAGCGGTTATCGATGGCGATAGGAGTACGACTTGATTTCCCCTGGAATGTATGCATCGTGCAAGTCGTTAGTAGCGCGGGCTGCCTCCTAGAGATAAGCCTGTCCCTGCAATTAGTGTAATATGTGTGTTAAGCTGACACAGTGTAACGGCGCACTTGTGCCACGTAAGACACCATTATCCTATCTTGGCTACACACATACTCCTTCCTTTAACAGGTATTTATAGCATGAATAGCGCCAAAATTATATCGAGTGCATTTCTCAAAGAGTCATCTTAACATTGGTTGGATAGACCTATTTCATATTCGTTTTAAGGGTATAGCAGTATGTAGAATCTTAAGGAAAAAATTTAATATGTTTTCTGGACTAGCTCGTTTGGATATATAATTTCTAAAGCATATATTCATGATACAAACTGAAAAACCAGTCAATAATTCAGAACTATTAGCGCTGGCAACGATACTCATCTTTTAAATACATCCCTACGGTTATCCAATTTTCTCAGGAAGATACTCAAATGTCTTAGAACACCAGCAATATCAATGTATTCAAGACAAGCAAATTAAATGACCAAAGTTGCCTTTCTGACGGAAGTATTGATAACTAACACTAATGTTCGTTGCTGAAGGAAAAATATCTCGTTTCCCACAATACACTTCCTGTATTCGTGAGTAAAGGAAAATGAAACTTACCGTATCGGACGGTAGTAATGTACCTTCGTATGACTTATTTACGCACTCCTACAGTAAAATGTGTTTATATTTCATTTTCCTTTACACATTGGCATAGGAAAATTACCACAACGGAAATTGTCCTGATCTACGTGTGGCTGTGAGGCGTGACCAGTCACCAGGAAAATGATGGACAAAGAGAGAAAATTCCACGTGGGTTATCTGCCCTAGAACAATGGATACCGTAAGGTAAGAGTATCAAAGTGATAGTAATATACTCAACGCCATTCTAATATTTACACTATTTATCTTAGGATAAAATGAGTTTCCATGTCATGTTATTTGATTCTGAAATGAAATTCTACTTTTCTAAATCTATCCCCGACGAGGAATACTCCTTTTCATAGTATATACAGTATAAATGATGATTTAAAATTGACAATGAATTAACGTCAAACAACTAAACAAATATGTTTTTAAATCGAAGCATTATGGGATACGAGGTTTCATTCTCCCAGTGACGTGTTGTTGTCTCGGAAATCACTTGCTGAAAAGAGTAGAATATGATGAGTTGAAAGTACGCCAAGACAATAATACAAAAGTTGTAATGAAGTCGTCACTAAGCATTGATAATTCTTATAACCATAAAGGGAAGCACTAAAAAATATCGTCACTGTTCGGGCAAAAGGTCATGTCTCACAATGCCCTACCTTCTATTATTTGCCCTAAGAGCCACATATGTCTATCAGAACAATTTTCGTTTTGTACAATTTCGTACGCAAAAGTATAAAAGAAAATGAACCTTAAGTGCATTATACTGTAGGAGTGAGTAAATAAGTCATGCTAACATACATTTCTAGAGTACTGTACGGTAAGGTTAATTTCCCTTTACATGTAAGAATAGGAAAATGAACACAACTAAAATGTTCCGATGTACTGCATATTCATATGTAGCTCGGAAGCGTGATCAGTCTTAAGGAAAATAGTGGATACGAAGAGCATTGTGAGATATGACCTTTTTCCCGAACAGCGAAGATATATTAACTGCTAGAGACATTACTTACAATTACCGTGAGTTCTAGGGGATCCGCTGTTTGTAATTTCGTTTATTTTGCCAAATTTTCATATATTTATCCCATTTAGGTCATGTGTCCGACTCGTTGGCTGAATGGTCAGCGTGCTAGTCTTTGGTTCAGATTGTCCCGTGTTCGATTCCCGGCCGGGCTGGGGATTTTAACATTCATTGGTTAATTCCAATGGCCCGGGGGCTGGGTGTATGTGCTGTCCCCAACATCCCTGCAACTCACACACCACACATAACACTATCCTCCACGACAATTACAAGCCGTTACCTACACAAGGCAGATGCCGCCCACCCTCATCGGAGGATCTGTTTTACAAGGGATGCACTCGGCTAGAAATAGCCACGCGAAATTATTTATTTAGCTCAAGTAAAACCGTATCAGTGGTTTTTAGCTTTCGTGCCTGTTTGCCCCTCTGTTTTTCTACCTGTTCCACCATCACGCCGCAACGGCTTAATGGATCTCGAACGAAGTTCATACATAGAGTATGGTCATCCAGAGAAAGGATTAGATCACTGAACAGAATGGTGGTTTACAGGGAAACTACAACCGTTTTCTTCCATTTTCTCTTATACTATTGATTTTCTGTAAACTCTTTGGACTACGTGTGAAACGTCCCTTCATTTTAAACAACTTTTGTTATGAGCCATAGTTTTGCTTACTCTTCAAATGAGGGAGAAAATTTCTACTTTCTGGGAGTTTTATGCTCTACATTGAATGGCCGACAGACCGAAAACGAACCTACGGGTTACCATAGCAACGTCCCTGGCTGCTTGCCAACGAGGAAGTAACATAGGCTACTTTCATTTTTCTTCAGAATCCATGTAAACTCGTGGTTGTTCGTTGCGTACAAGGCAAGAGAGACGTCATGCTGCCATTCTGCGGGATATTTGCGGAATCCCGTTGGAGGTTGCAATCGTCGTATAAATGGACTGTTTGGTATTTCAAGGTTACCGCGTACTATAGCCTATGATTTCACAGCGTAAGATGTTTTCTAGCATTTTATCTATTTTGTACTGTATTTATCTTCTACTTATGTTTTCTGCTTTAATTTACCTTGACATTTTAGGCTTAAGTAATAACAAGATAATTCATCTTTCTATCTGTTTACCTAGAGCCTCCGTGGCTCAGACGTTGGCTGAAAACCGTGGTTCAAATCCCAGTCATTCCATGTGAGATTTGTGCTGGACAAAGCGGAGGCGGGACAGTTTTTTCTCAGGGTACTCCGGTTTTCCCTGTCATCTTTCATTCCAGCAACACTCTCCATTCTCATTTCGTAGCATCTATCTTTCATTAATATATCACTTTGAGAGTGACGACCCCATCGTAATAATAGCCTATATATGATTCATGCATTACGTCCCTGACCCGGTCACTGACTGAAAAACAGGTTGTAGATTTTCATTTTCATCTGTTTACCTAAGAATCACTGCGCCTAAATTTCTCCTCTGTTACTTCCTGCTTACCTAACTCATATGATCACATTTGATATTACAATATATCCACTTGGTATTTACATATTTTTCTCAACCGTTTGTCCTCAGTTATAATCCTATTTTATATTAATTTCAACTTTCTTATCTGTAATATTCTCTTCCTTCATTACTTCGTATGTATGGGAGTGCTAATCCAGAAACTTGAACACTGATTCCTTTGAGGAATACTGTAATTCCAAGCTGTTCAAATGTAGGCTACAACGTTTTGGCCCCGGAACATATCGAGCTAAGGAGGCAATTTCAACGCCGATGCAGACCTTCATTTCGGGATGATTGGTGGATAAACGGTAAGTCGGATCACAAACCAGAAAGCACAAATGCCTTTCAATTTTAACAGATCAAAAACTTTGGTCCTATGACATACAGTATTGTCGTACCTCGATCCCTTATTCAAATTCACTTTCCCTTTTAAACTAATGAACATTCTTGTGGAATCACTCTCATTACCTCATTTTGATTATTGCGATATAGTTTACAACAACCTAGGAGTAGACTGGGGGAGGAAATTAAAGTGTGCTAAGAATGCTTGTGTAAGATTTATCTGTGGACTTCGATACGTTGACCGTGTCACAGCGTCTTACACACGGCTCGGGTGGCTTCCCCTGCAAGAACGACGCACACTTCATACTCTTTGCTTTTTGCATAATATTCTTAAAATTTCTCAACAAGTCTACCTCCGGGATAGCATCAAGCTCCTCTCCACAGACCATAACAAAAATACCCGATCCTGCAACACTACGTGTTTATCCCTTCCCGTACACAGAACAGCAATCTACACGAAATCGTTCGCCGTTACCGCAGCCCGACAATAGAATCTCTTACCAGTGGACGTCAGAAGCATGTCAAGCAGCTCAGCTTTTAAATATGCCGGTTCGAAATACTAAGTAAACATGCATGAATCAATCATCAAATTATGACCTGAAAACACCTCCTCCTACCGCTTCTTTATCATTTTTCCCTCTTCTTTTCACAGGTGTTCTTCTTTTCCTTCTTCTTCTTACTAATCCTTCTCTTCACCTCTCAAATGAAGGCGATATTTCGGTGTATTGTAGAAAAGTATACATTTTCTGAACTTCCTCTTAAGTAGTAGTTATAGCACTCTCTATTCATATATTTTAATGTACTCTACGTACGATGTATATGATGTGATTTTTTAAGTGCGGTTACTTTTATTAATACTATTACTGTTTCTATTGTTAACATTATCATATTATGATCATCAGTAGTTATTATAAGGTGTTCTAGGTTAATACTGGTTAAGGGTTAGAGAAAGGGAATACATCCCTAACTTTTCCAGAATAAATAAAATATATTATTATTATTATTATTATTATTATTATTATTATTATTATTATTATTATTATTATTATTATTATTATTATTATTATTATTATTATTATTGTTACGGACTTTTCCGTGGTAGGTAGAGGTGAAAGAAGGTGCGGGTGTGAATGGGTTTCAAGCTACGAAATTATAGTGCAATGTAAAATTAATTTAAAAATTAACAAGGTTATATTTTCTTTTCGAAAACAAAGAAATAACAAGCATGGCAGGTACAAAGTAGCAATTCAAAAGGGGTTAGTTACAATATTTACAGAATTTGGGCTTCGCGCCCTGACTTCACAATGCTTGGGCAATCAGCTCAGTTTTACCTCAAACACAAGTTTTAACAGAGGGGGAGAAAACCCCATTCATACCTAGGAGCCTTTGCTCCAAATTACACTGAAAAACCTCCATGAGGCATACAACCCAGAATTTTCAAAAGAGCCACTCGCTCTCAAAATTTAAGCCTCTCCCAGGCCACACCAAACTCCACCTTCAAGTTGTCCTCAACGGACATAAACACAGGGGTAAAATACCCAATCTACTGAGGTCTATTAAAAGAAAAGCAGGTTAATTAAATGACCTCTAAAATAACAATTTGAGAGGAGGCGAACTTGCACTCCTAATACACTTTGATTAAGACCTACTTGGCACTAGGCCGTTAATACAAGGGCTAATCCCATGCTAAAGAGGTGACTTAAGAAAAGAACAATTTGTTTAACATTAACGAAAAATAGGTTGAGAAAATAAGTTCACCTCAAGACAATGTGAGTGGGAGCTCGAGAGGGTTAGCACTCTCTATCCCAATATGTCGTTTTAAAAGAGAATATATGAAAAGAGTAGTTACATTTTAGGAAAAGGTTACATGGTTGAACGCTTAGAACCCGCCCCGAAAGTTAAACTGCTGAGCTAGCAAAGAAAGAAGTTATTAATCGGCCATTACCTTGTGTTGAACGGCTGGAGAAGAAAGAGGCGCTTCCCGCCCCCTGCTATGTACTTAACACACTGAAAGATGGAACAGAAGTGGCCGAGAGACCAAAAAATCAGCAGTTTAAATACTCTCGCGGAAGTTTCTAGGCGTTAGGGGAAAGAAAACACCCTCCCACAAACTCTTTATTGGATAGGACCCCGCAACAGATTCAAGTTGGGGGAAGATACATCTGATTGGATAGAAATTAATTGAAGAAATTCGGGATTGGATACATTCATAACAAGGGGAAGAAAGGGGTAAATATTGCCAACTTAAACAATGATAGAAAAAAATTTAACAAAGAACAAACTCTTGAAATTAAATTTTCTCCAAAAAATAGTTCTTTGACTCCGCACTAGGTTGCACTATTGTAGATCTTCAGTAGTGTCCTCTAGAAGAGAAAGTTCACACTTCTTACTTCAAGCGAAACAGAAACACATCAAAAATGACACAGTTCAAAAACTCAAAATTTTCCACGTGGTGACATCTTCTGAGACGGTAGAAAATTAATACTGTCAATAAAGTTCAGACTTCCTCCAGCAGAGGAGTTTCAACAGGCGCACATTTTAAATTAGCGGAGTGGAGGTGTACCGCCCGGTACAGACCTCCCCCCCCAAAAGTTCCTCCAGGGATGACACAGAAGAACATAAACTTTGTTTGAAAATAAGGTCCCAGTTTTGATGTTGATATTAAAATAAATTACAGAAGTATTTGAGAAATTCCAAAATTTAGTTGTTGCAGGTGAGGCAAAGTCTTTCTGTTTGTAGTAGTTGAATTCCTGAAGATAACTTTTTATACTTGAAAGTGAAGAAAAAAAATTTCAAAGTCCACCAAATATTGCAGTTGAATTCCCAAGAGTAGTCATTACTTATGGTATCTGTTCATGTAGTAGATGGTGATGAAGTGGGATTGCCAGACCGGCCGTTGCGGCTTGCGTCCAAAGGAGGCCGCTCGGACCCCTCAAGTACCCTGAGATACCGCTCGCCCGCACTATGAGGGGAGCAGAGGTGTTGAAGTACGCCGCGCCCGCGGTGAACATATACAGGCTGCGGGCAAGTAGCAGGTCGTGCGCCGCACATCAGCCTTGGCCGGGAGGAGAGCTCCGGCTCGCCGTGCACACGTCGTCCTCGCTGGGGCCGAGGGGGCCCGTCCTCAGCTCCAGTTGCTGCACGGCGCCGCGCGGCTGCGGGGGCACTGAAACATTAAAGCTTGGCGGCAGAATTGTGTTGGACCATCATCTTTTTGAGGGTACAGGCTTGTGGAGAGGTTGAGGGGCCAGCGGCGTGCAAATATCCATGGCATAAGTCAAGCCACTGTGTGTATTGAAGCAGGAGACGGGAGCATGGTAATGGCCGAGGTAAGGACAGGAAGGCAGTTTAACAATCGGGGAGGTTTACAAGAAATGCTTACATATAAAATAAAATAGAAGGAGCAGAATGCCTTAAGAGTGGAACTCAAAAAAAAATATAACCTTCATATTCCTATCAAATTATATGAAGCAAGTTGACACAAAATTTACGCTGGTTTCACCTGTGACAGGTGAACCCTAAATATCCTCCCGGTGGCTGGATTGCTTACTAACAAGGTAACCGGCGTAAGAAAATCGAGAATGATGCATGGCCCATGAAATCTGGGGGCAAGCTTGCCCGCGGGAACAAAATTCTTGACCATCACCTGGTCACCTACCTTCAAAGGGGTGGGTCTCCGTCCACGATCATACCTTTCCCTAACCTTTTCATGAGACACTTTAAGATTGGCTTTAGCCTTCTTCCAAAGATCTTTAATGTTATCCGGATCTATTGTCTCGGGTAGAATGTCATTCAGAGACCAGAGGTTAGAGAGCGGCGAGTTGGGAACAAACTTGAACATCAAAGAAGCTGGAGTAAACTTGTGAGATTCATGAACCGCCGAATTCAAAGCAAAAGCTATCCAATGCAGGGACGTGTCCCACCTGGAATGATCTTCATGATGATAGGCAATAAGTGCTGACCTGGGATTACGGTTAACCCGTTCAGCCAGAGATGGTTGAGGGTAATAAGCAGAAGTAGTTACATGAGAGATTGATAAGTCAAAACAGAATTTACGAAATAAATTAGATGTAAAAGCCTTAGCATTATCAGATACAATATATTGACACGGACCAAAAGAAGCAAAAATAGAATTTAAGCAGGTAATGGTAGACTGAGCGGTAGCCAGCTTAGTCGGAAATAACCAAGAAAATCTGGTAAAACCATCTACGCACACAAAGATGAACTTGTTAGCATTACCCTTTGACTGGGGGAAGGGTCCTACATAATCGATATACAGACGTTCCATGGGGCGCGACGCTTGATGCGAAGACAAAAGGCCTACCTTGGTGGACATGGTGGGTTTACTAAGCAAACAAGATTTACAAGCTTTTACAAGTTCACGGATTTCACCGTCCATACCTTTCCAGATGAACATTTCACGAATCTTCTCACGAGTTTTAAAGATTCCAAGATGCCCTCCTAATGGGGTCTCATGATAATACTTGAAGATCATAGGTACAAGAACAGCTGGAACGACAACTTTCATCATCCTATCATGCCTCGATGGGCAACATAGAACACCATTCCTCAGAACATAAGGGACAACATGTTCCCCCGAAGAAAGGGTTTCCATTATCGGAGCCAGCGTCGGATCTTCACGTTGGTATTTCTCAATATCCCTAAAAAGCATGGGAGCATCTGTTAAGATGGCATTAACACCAGATAGTATGGACTCGGGAGGTGATGAACTGTCGACCGGTTCGTGGGTCTCGACGTCTTTATGAAACATACGGCTGAGTCCATCAGCAACAACATTTTCGGTACCTCTGATATGTCTAACATCAAACTGGAAGGCGGAAATACGAATAGCCCAGCGGGCTATACGACCAGTACGACGCGGCCTACCTAAGACCCAGCTTAATGCTTGATTATCTGTCTCCAGGTCGAATTTGACATGTTCCAGATAGAGACGGAACTTTTCTAAGGCAAATAAGACTGCCAACCCTTCGAGCTCATAGATGGAATACTTGGCTTCTTGAGCCGACAATGTCCTAGACGCATAGGCGATGGGGCGCCTCCCTAATTCAGTCTCTTGAAGAAGGACTGCAGCTACCGCTGACGACGACGCGTCGGTTTGGACGATGAATTTTTTCGAGAAATCAGGCATAGCAAGTACAGGAGCATTACAAAGTGCTAATTTAAGGTCTTCAAAAGCGGCTTGTTGAGAAGGTCCCCACTCGAATTTGATGCCTTTCCTACGAAGAAGGTTTAAGGGCGCCGCTCTATTAGCGAAGTTAGGAATAAACTTCCTGAAGAAATTCACCATACCAATGAACCTGGCGATACCTTTAATGTCCTTGGGAGGTTTAAAATCACGGATGGCCTGTGTTCTAGAATGATCGACTGCTACACCATCGGGTGACACAATATGCCCTAGGAATGACATAGAGGGCTTAGCAAAGGCAACCTTGGACAACTTAACAGTTAACCCAGCCTTACGAAGGCGATCGAGAACTTCGCGCAGATGATCTAGATGTTCTTCAAAAGTCTCTGAAAATACGACGACATCATCCAAGTAGTGATATAAGTACTCAAATTTGATGTCGGAAAAGACCCTATCTAGTAGCCTAGTGAGCACAGCTGCCCCCATGGGGAGCCCGAAAGGCACGCGGTTGTATTCGTATAAATTCCAGTCCGTGGCAAACGCTGTAAGGTGTTTAGACTCTTCGGCAAGGGGAATTTGATTATAGGCCTGATTCAAGTCCAAGATAGTGAAGAACTTGGCCTTACGAAACCATGAAAAGCAAGAATGAAGGTCAGGAAGGGGCACAGATTGCAACACCACCTTCCGATTGAGAGCCTTGTAATCAATGACAGGCCTGAAGCCTCCTTGGGGTTTCGGGACTAGAAAAATAGGCGATGAATACGCCGACTTAGAGGGCCTAATAATACCATCCTTCAACATCTGATCGATAATTTCTTTCAGAGCCTTCATTTTAGGTGGAGATAGCCTATAAGTTGGAAAACGGACAGGAATCGAATCCGTGACCTCAATTTTGTATTCAATAAGGTCAGTAACACCAAGAGTATCAGAGAACACCTCTGGAAATGACTGACATAATTTACGAATACTATTAGCCTGCTCCTCAGGTAGATGTCTAAGGTCTAACAACATCTCATCCTGGGTAGGCGAAATAGATGAACATGACACAGAATTACACTTTAACAAGGGAATTTTACAATTGGACGCAAATTTGAATGTGCACGACTTACTCTGAAGATCGAGCACAAGACCAGTGTGAGAAATAAAGTCCGCTCCCAGTATGATGGGGCAAGACAGGTACTTAGCCACAAACAATTTAATTTTCCATGTAAATTTAAAAATACGAATTTTGACCAGTACGGAACCTAGAATTTCTAATGGAGATGAATTAGCCGAAACATATTGAATAGGAGATGAGACGTAGTCAGGTAGTTTACAAACAGCTTTCAATTTAGAATACCATTCAGCCGAAATAATCGAACAAACACTGCCTGAATCTAAGAGATCTGTTATAGGCTCGTTATTTAACTCAATCTTAAGAAAAGGAACAGGTGCGGGGGTATCCGCCGCAATCCTAAGGCACTCTTTGGGGCATTCAAAAGATGTATTCGAAGATTTATCGTTCCCTGAATTCTCGACATTTTTGCCAGGGGCTGAGCCTTGGGAAGCAGAATTAGTTGACTCAGCCGCAGCCACTAGTCACTTTTGATTGTTGTTGGAAGTTACACCAGAAGTTGAGCAGGAGGGGGTGCTATTCGAATTGGGACAATTCTTTGCGATATGTGAGAAAGCCCCACATTTAAAACAGCCTTGTTATGAACCAGCTCCATTATTTGCCCTACTAGTTTTGATCAGAGGACACTTATTGCGCAGATGGTCAGGCGACCCGCAAGCATAACATTTACGGGGGGTGACTGATCGGCGAGGTGGAGGCCGAGTATTACTAATGGAAGGCGGGGGTTCTTTCGCGACACGCAAGGAATCGGCGTATCTAACTCCTTCCGCTGAGACGGCCAATGCTTCAAGTTCCGAGAAAGTTTGCGGGCATGACGCGAAACACAAATATGACCTATAGGGAGGTGAAATTCCCTCTACAATAGCCTGTACAATCTGATCTTCAGTAAAATGAAGGGCAAACACCCTAGTATAAAACTTAATATCCTGTATGAAATCAGCCAAGTTTTCATCCAAGCGCTGTACACGATAATAGTACTTCTGAATAAGGGAGGACCTGGCCCTAGCCGGGATGAAGTTAGCTAGCAAGTGGGCATGGAAATCCTCAATAGAAGATTGCTCGGCAATGGCTCTAACTATTTTGTCAGAGAGAATACCAATAGCATACGGATAGATAATTTGCAAGATTTGACATGGAGAAAGAGAAAAAACAAGGGCATGATCCTGAAATTCCACTAGAAATCTTAAAAATGAAATTACATCACTGGTGGTATTAACGGAAAACTTAGATATACCTCTGAGCAACATTGCCAATGGATGAGGCAAGCTACTAAACCCGGGTGACATAGTAGGTAAAGGTTTCAATGGCAAGGAAGTTAATTCAGAACGGATGTTACACAGCGATGCACGGCGTTCAGACTCGTTGTCCAATGGGGCAGGGATAGTTTGAGCAGCAACGGTTATTCTATTAACTTCTCCCTTGGGAGGCGCTTCCTCACTACCTGCATTTACTATGGTGGGTTGATCAGATTTGGGAGGAACTTCCCCAGTTAACAATTGAGTGACCTTACTAGATAATTCGGAAATATTTTCCAGGAGCGTACTAGCTTCCTTCCTCTGAACGTCATTCAGTTTTAGAGACAACAGATCGTTAACCCTATTCGAAAAATGATATAGCCTACCTTGCACACGCTTAATTTGATTAGGAGACGGATCATTTTCATCAAAAAAACTAACTACAGAAGCTAGCCCAGTAATATTCTCCGTGATCGTGGAGAGAGAGTCGTCAATTTCTTTCTCTCCCAAATTGGGGATGGAAATGGGCAAATCTAGGGATTCTCTAAGCTTGTTTGTGTCTACTGCAACCGTGCCTCCAGATTGTACATTTCTAATAGTTAATTCATAGATTAACTCCTCTTTGCGCAAATAGTTAAGACGGAGAACATCGCGAGGGCCGGGCATGATGACAGAACAATAAAAAAAAATTCCAGCAACTGAGAAAATTGTTAGATTTCGGAACAAAACAATGTTTAGCCGTCAAAAGGGGCTAAAATGAGACCCATTCAACCACGCTCTGCTACCACTTGTTACGGACTTTTCCGTGGTAGGTAGAGGTGAAAGAAGGTGCGGGTGTGAATGGGTTTCAAGCTACGAAATTATAGTGCAATGTAAAATTAATTTAAAAATTAACAAGGTTATATTTTCTTTTCGAAAACAAAGAAATAACAAGCATGGCAGGTACAAAGTAGCAATTCAAAAGGGGTTAGTTACAATATTTACAGAATTTGGGCTTCGCGCCCTGACTTCACAATGCTTGGGCAATCAGCTCAGTTTTACCTCAAACACAAGTTTTAACAGAGGGGGAGAAACCCCCATTCATACCTAGGAGCCTTTGCTCCAAATTACACTGAAAAACCTCCATGAGGCATACAACCCAGAATTTTCAAAAGAGCCACTCGCTCTCAAAATTTAAGCCTCTCCCAGGCCACACCAAACTCCACCTTCAAGTTGTCCTCAACGGACATAAACACAGGGGTAAAATACCCAATCTACTGAGGTCTATTAAAAGAAAAGCAGGTTAATTAAATGACCTCTAAAATAACAATTTGAGAGGAGGCGAACTTGCACTCCTAATACACTTTGATTAAGACCTACTTGGCACTAGGCCGTTAATACAAGGGCTAATCCCATGCTAAAGAGGTGACTTAAGAAAAGAACAATTTGTTTAACATTAACGAAAAATAGGTTGAGAAAATAAGTTCACCTCAAGACAATGTGAGTGGGAGCTCGAGAGGGTTAGCACTCTCTATCCCAATATGTCGTTTTAAAAGAGAATATATGAAAAGAGTAGTTACATTTTAGGAAAAGGTTACATGGTTGAACGCTTAGAACCCGCCCCGAAAGTTAAACTGCTGAGCTAGCAAAGAAAGAAGTTATTAATCGGCCATTACCTTGTGTTGAACGGCTGGAGAAGAAAGAGGCGCTTCCCGCCCCCTGCTATGTACTTAACACACTGAAAGATGGAACAGAAGTGGCCGAGAGACCCAAAAATCAGCAGTTTAAATACTCTCGCGGAAGTTTCTAGGCGTTAGGGGAAAGAAAACACCCTCCCACAAACTCTTTATTGGATAGGACCCCGCAACAGATTCAAGTTGGGGGAAGATACATCTGATTGGATAGAAATTAATTGAAGAAATTCGGGATTGGATACATTCATAACAAGGGGAAGAAAGGGGTAAATATTGCCAACTTAAACAATGATAGAAAAAAATTTAACAAAGAACAAACTCTTGAAATTAAATTTTCTCCAAAAAATAGTTCTTTGACTCCGCACTAGGTTGCACTATTGTAGATCTTCAGTAGTGTCCTCTAGAAGAGAAAGTTCACACTTCTTACTTCAAGCGAAACAGAAACACATCAAAAATGACACAGTTCAAAAACTCAAAATTTTCCACGTGGTGACATCTTCTGAGACGGTAGAAAATTAATACTGTCAATAAAGTTCAGACTTCCTCCAGCAGAGGAGTTTCAACAGGCGCACATTTTAAATTAGCGGAGTGGAGGTGTACCGCCCGGTACAATTATTATTATTATTATTATTATTAGTATTATTATTATTATTATTATTATTATTATTATTATTATTATCATACGTTAGATAGAGCGGAAATTCCCAATTTTATGTTACATGCGATTTAATATAATCTTACTCACTGCGTGTATAGTTACTTACTAGAACTCCGTATAAAAGTATACAAGTAGAGAAGCACGAGTAAATTTGCTAGTAGACAGTAAGAAAAAATTGAAATGTGATAATATATTATAATTTTGTTGGTTTTCACTTCTTCGGAGAGCTTCAGTTAGATGGCAGTGAATATCGAAAATTATTTTGAGAAATTTCATAACGTGGAAGATGAAGTATTTCTCTACTGGTATCATAAGCTAACTAACAGTGAACAACACGACCTGATGATATTTTCACTGAAGAGTGTCTACTACAAATTACAAATGCGACACGGATATTGAGAATAAAACATGTGAATCAACCCATGACACACGAAAATCAAAGGATCACATTCCTTTTGGACCATTATGCCCAGAAATTTATGAAATTCATTAAGCAGGTTCTGAGCTGTGATGTAGGACCAAAATACCTGCGGCTAGCACCGCGGTGGTTCAGTGGTATGCACACGGAATTGTAAATAAATTGTATGCATAAAAAACCGCCTCCACCGGAATGTGGCTATAAGCAATATATAATGACTATCATTTTTATTGTTACTAGCCGGCAAACTGAACTAGGTGAACACAGCTGTTACAGCACTCTGCTCTGCATATGTCGGTTGTTACATGAAACCGAACGAGCGGGGGATGGAGAGGGGCATAAAATACACACTGTTATCAACATTCATATTATTTACACTTATATTAATCTCGATATCGGTAAGAATATGCTTGCTTTACATAATTGGATGTTCTTTACAAACTTGCAAACCGATTTGCGATAAATTATTCAAGTTTATAGTTGAAACAACCTGGCCAGTCTGAGTCAATGACAATTATGTTATCATCAAAATCTGACAGATATGGTGCTAATAGAATCTGAAATTCACCCTAATAAATCAGTTCGTCTACCTCAATGACTCAGCCGATTAGATGCTGCCATTTGTTTTTCATGATAGATAGCCGAAACTGGTAACATTTGATTGATTTTCGATCAAATGTATGATTAAATATTTCATACTAGTAAGAGTAGATAGTCATCCCTTACATCTTCCATCAATCTGTTCATGCCTATACATATATTAACATTATGTTTATATTTTAGGCCTGAATGAAATATTAGTTAATTATTAAAAATGTGTTAACACCATATGAATAACTTATTGTTGTGATGACGATGATTAATTATAATAAAATGATGATGATGATGACGACGACGATGAAGATTATTGTTGTTTGGGGGATGTAAAATATCGTCGCTGCGCGAGCAGTACCGCACGTCTGACAACGCTCCTCCCTTCCATTATTTTCCTTACGACTGTACAGTACTGTAGTAGTGCTTAAATACCTCACGAAAACATACATTCCTAGAGTACTGTACAGGAAGGTTCATTTCGTCCCTTAAGAAACAACACCGCGTATCTGACAATGCTGTTCCTATCCATTATGTTCCTTAGGACTGGTGCCGCCTCTCAGCCACATATGGGCATGCTGTCCATCAGAATAAATAAATAAAAGTAAATAAATTATAATTATGTTATTTATAATTAGGTAGTGCAAAGCAAGGAAAACGAACTCAACGAAAATTGTTCTGATGGACTGCATATCGATATGTGGACCGGGGGCGTGACCAACGTAAGGAACATAATGCATAGGGATAGCATTGTCAGATACGCGGTATTGTTTCTTAAGGGACGATTTTCCTTTACGCGAGGACATAGGAAAATGAACACAATGAAAATTGTTCTGATGGACTGCATATTCTTTCAGCTAGGGGGCTTAATCAGTCTTAACGAGAAAATGGATAGGAACAGCATTGTGGAATACGACTTTTTGCTCGCACAGCTACGAACGTCAGACGTACCAACCAAGCACTGGATATTCAACTCACAATTACTTTTTCTTAATTTGTCTTGTTTTAATAATGTTATTTGCTTTACGTCCCACTAACTACTTTTTAAGGTCTTCGGAGACGCCGAGGTGCCGGAATTTAGTCCTGCAGGAGTTCTTTTACGTGCCAGTAAATCTACCGACACGGGGCTGTCGTATTTGAGCACCTTCAAATACCACCGGACTGAGCCAGGATCGAACCTGCCAAGTTGGGGTTAGAAGGCCAGCGCCTTAACCGTCTGAGCCACTCAGCCCGGCTAGTCTTGTTTTACTGCATACTTTGTCCTCAGGGGAAAATGTACAGTTGGGGAAATAAATAAATGAAAATAAATAAATGATAATTATGTTATTTATAATTAGGTACTGCAAAGCAAATCCAACTCTGTACAGGCAATGAAGGCCCTCGGAGGGAAAGAAACTAAGAACTTCCACTTTTCCTAACCTTGGTACGTGATGGGATAGAGTGGGTGCCACCGTTGTCCCCATGATTTAACCTGTTTCTCATCTTGGGAGTAAGTTCAGTGAATCACTGGGACAAGTGATTCTAAATATCTGTATGAAAATTTTCGAGTTCCTAACGGATAATCGGATCCACATTCTTTCGGGTCTTTGGATAAATAAGCAAAAATATGACACACACGTAATCAAACACTCGAATCATTATTATATATGAATTTAACACCAGTCAGAGTAACACCAGAATCACAAATAAGCTTTCCATCTGAAAATTTCGGTTTTTATAAGTAGGCAATACAATAGACTACTTGATAAAAAATTATTGTGGTTCGATTCTTCTTCAGTACTGGCACCTTCACGCCTTATCTAAAGGATGACAAGAATTTAGTGTATCGAATACACCATTTTTTATATCGCAGTGTGCACTCACAATCATCTAGCTCCTTAAATCTTATTTCATTACACAATACCGCCGCGTAAGACACAGATCCACGAAGTATTTCTACTGCTAGAGCATCTTACATTTCTGGGAATGGTACAGTATTTGTTGTTGTTCCTTTAACTTACTAGCAGCACATAAAACTTCCTTTTGTTGCACATATCGGAACTTTTCCAGATAATCCCATTTGATATCATCATTTTTAGTCACTGTACCATCCGGAAGAACATTCTTATCTGCTAACAATTGCGTGCCAAATTTAACATGTGACCAGCATCAATCGAGCAACAAAATGTTTGTATAATATAGGAAGGTGGGGGAACAAGCACTGACATTTTCTATACTAAAAGATACACCAAGCTTTATTGCAGTCCCACCACATACCAGAGTAACAATATTCTTTCCGGTCTCGTCCGTTTCTTTAAATATTGTTAAACATAAGAAATGGCTCCAAACAAGACCTGATGCAGACAGGCAATTGTACGTAGATGAAAGAAACGGGGTGAAACAAATAGTTGTTGAATAAAAAACGTTTTGGGTAGACCTTAGTAATAACCTGGAAGGCTAGCCCAAGAAGCAAGGAATCCTTCCTGCATTTATTTATTTCCATGTTGCTTTACGTCACACCGACACAGAAAAGTATTACGGCGACTATGGGACAAGAAAGGGCCAGGAGTGGGAAGAAATCGGCCGTGGGATTAATTAAGGTACAGCCCCAGCATTTGCTTGCTATGAAAGTGGGAAACCACAGAAGACCATCTTCAGGATGGGGTTCGAACCCACTATCTACCCAATACTGGATACGTGCGCACTTTGGCAACTGCAGCTATCGAGGTCGGTGGTGTCCTTCCGAGAAAGTAATAACGAATCTTAGAAAGGCAGGAAAAAAGGAAACGAAGAGTGTTTTGGGTGATTCAGGTGAACTCGTAATAGATGGGACTCACTGAAGAGGTGGAACGAATATTATGAAAAACTTCTCAACTTAAAAGGAAATATTCGTAGCGACGTCGGAAAAACCGACCTGATGGGGAGGAAGACATTGATATTGGTGAAATAACGCTTGATGAAGTGGTAAGGATGGTACATACACTCCATTGTCAAAACGCAGCAGGAATACATTGAATTAGAGCTGCAACATTTAAGTATAATAGGAAGGAGGGGGTAAATAGCTTCAATGTGAGGTTAATGCAGGAGGATAGGTACCTAGGAGAATAGTGCTCTTATGGAGGGTAAGAATAGTAGAGAAGGGCCAAGACGACAATGGTTAGACTCAGAGAAGAAATACAGTTTTAAACGAGGCCACATAATTACTTACGAATAGAGGGTTGTGGCGACGTTTAGTAAATTCATAGAAGCTTGCAGACGGATCACTGAAAGGCATGAAGGTCTATAACGAAGGTACACTTAAGAAAATGGAAATTGCAACACCATTACGGCATTGATGGTTTGTGTTGATTTTCAAGATATGGAACGATGCCATGTAGGTATGTAAACGATCAAAGTTTCAGACCCATTGGATTGTTGCTACAGGTTTCCCCACGTGATTGGTCGCGGAGGAATCAACTCAAGTATACGGACTCTGGTGTACCGTAGTTGACTTGGAGTCTGTGCAGTGAAGTGTTCCCCGTCAAACATGCCTGGACAACAGGGATGAGCACGCTATCAACAACTGTCGCCGTTTGAGAGGGAACGGATAATTGGGCTGTGTGGGGCTGGATTATCGCTAAGGATTGTCGCTGCACGTGTTGGCCGACAGGCTTCTACGGTACAACGTGTATGGCAGAAGTGGTCAAATGAAGGTACCTACACTCGTAGACCTGGCACAGGCCCAACTTGACGGACAACTGTGAGAGAGGATCGCCGCATCATTCGGATGGCCCGGATGGAACCCCATGCAACAGCGGCGCAAATTCGAGCAGCTGTAGCGCCCCATATTACACAACAAACAGTTGGTAATCGCCTGCGTGCAGCTAGATTACTAGCCCGTGTCCCTGTACAAGGTGTTCCATTGACCCCACAACAGCGATGTGTAAGGCTGGCCTGGTGTCGAGAAAGATCGAAGTGGGTCGACGAATGGCGTAGGGTCGTCTTTAGTGATGGATCGTGCTTCTGTCTAGCCCGCAGTGATCGTCGGAATCGTGTGCGCCACCGCACCGGGGACAGGGAACGCCCAAATCTTATTGTCGAGAGGCACACAGGGCCAACAACAAGCATTATGGTCTGGGGAGCTATTGGCTTTAATGTGAAATCACAATTAGTGCTTGTTGAGGGCACTATGACTGCTCGACAGTACGTTGATAGGGTACTCAATCCAATGGTTGTCCCTATGATGGCGAACATTGCTAATTGGATGTTTCTGCAGGACAATGCCCGAGTTCACACTGTATGCATCTCCAGAGAAGCTCTCCACGATAGCGCAACCTTAGAATGGCCCGCCAGATCCCTGGACCTCTGTCCTATTCAGCATGTTTAGGACATGATGGGTTGACAACTGGCCAACCGTCCTCAGCCACCCACAACTCTGGAACAACTGACCCGTGAAGTGCAGCAAGCATGGGCCACAATTCTCAGGAAGCGATCCAGGGCCTTATTGACTCCATGCCTCGACGAATTCATCAATGTATTGCAGCTCGTGGTGGGTACATCCTGTATTGATTGTTTTCCAAACTTGCGGTTAGAGGGACCTGAAAGCGTAATCATCGAATCACAACCGAACACTCATCCCGCATGTTCAATTGCAGCAATGTAGCACCACCCCTTATGGGTGTTGCAATTTCCATTTTCTTCAGTGTGTATGGTATGTGTGTGTCATAATAATGCTATTGTTTTTATTTCCCCCTAACTAATTTTATGTACGTGTGTATGTATGAAAATTTGCTTCAACGATACAGACATACCACTTATTAAACAATAACCCACCGGCATCTGCCAGCTGCGGCTCAAACCTGTGAGCATTAGAACCAGAACTTCTCTACCTAGTGGCAGTCATCATTTTCTATGCATCCCTGAACTAAATCTTCGTAACCAAATATTTGAATTCCGTCCCATACCAAGTCTTTCATTATGGCCATTTCATCGAACATCGGTATTGGCCCTGAACGTGCATGCACCTTATGCTGCAATTACAAGAAACACTCCTCCATAAATCCTGGATTTCCATCTAGAACAGAAAGCCATACCATAGATTCCTTGGATATGGTAATTTGATGTATTTTCATAGGTACCGACGCTCGTGGGATGTGTGAGAAGGGAGAATCAAAGAAATGTTTCACACTTCACTATTATGACTTTGCACATGACCGTTCTTCAGAACGCCTTCAAAGCAATCATTTATCACTCCACATCCTGCTTGGAAGTGTCATATCCTCAATGGACGCTGGCGGTCAATCTGGTCCATGCTTCCCTACTAACAGCTGCTATAAGAAAGGCAGCTGATCATGAACCGGGAGAATGGTGCAGGTTCCTTAACCAGTATATGCGTCATCACCCAGGGTCTGTTCTTCTGTTTACTTTTGGTTGAAGTGTGAGTTTTTGGAGATGGTATTTCCCGTTACGTATAATGTGGCCAAGGTATGCAATGTTCCTTTATTCTGGTATAATGAATTAGTTTTCGTTCGTTTTGGAGAACAGTATGATTAGCAGACTTGAGATTCTTTCTTAACTCAGTATTTTTGTCCACTACATCATCGAACGTTATCTTCATCCTCCATGGGACACGGACCGAATATGTTTGATAATGGCTAAATTCTGCACCTTACACTCGAGTTTCTCAGAATAATAATTAAAGTGCATTAAAACTGTTACTTTTGCAACAATGAGTTAAAATATTTTATAGCCATTGGTATTGAAATCTCATCTTGTACAGTACAATATATTTACTTACTGAGATCAAGGTCTTCTGTCCGACTCATTGGCTGAATAGTCAGCGTACTGGTTTTCGGTTCTAAGGGTCCCGGGTTCGATTCCTAGCCGTTTCAAGGATTTTAACTCTCATTGGTTAATTCCAATGGCCCGGGGGCTGGGTGTTCGTACTGTCCCCAACATCCCTGCAACTCACACACCACACTTAACACTACCCTACTCCACAATAACACGCAGTTACCTACACATGGCAGATGTCTCCCATCCTCATCGGAGGGGCTGCCTTACAAGGGCTGCACTCGGCTAGGAATAGCCACATGAGATTATTATTATTTTTAAGGTCTTCTGAAACAATGTCGTCTGATTGCACTTGTCCTGTTGTTTCCTGGAAACTTCACTTCTTCCGCGAATATCTGCAGGTCTTCTTCTTCTGCAGATATGCAGGAATAGTTAGCTAAACAGAAGCCGCATCTCACTTACTAACACACATATTTACCTTGGAAGTGCAAATAACACGGAAAGATCCGTCTCGTGTGATACTATTTATCCCTTGTCATGTTGACAACCCATTGTTTTTAGATATTCTGGTTCTCCAAAATAAATCTCCAACGTAACAATCATACGCTGTTTTAATGCTGCATCACTTCTTCATAAACGTCTACCACATTAATTTCTGTATTAGGATGATATTTCTTACCTGAAGTACGCTTGCTGTTTTTTTATTACTTCTATTCATACAACTGAATGGCGAACACATTGAAGGCATTGTCTAACTATTTTTAAACGAATTTCTTACAATATATAGACCAAACAATCACAATAAACTCATTCCATATGACATTCTTTATCATCCCTGCCTTAATTCAGGTTACCTTCACTCGGAGCGCTGACTCGTGAGTGCTTGCCTCTCTACAAACATTTCTCTAGCCTATTGTTCACTGTTAATAGGTCACTGAAACAAGCTGCACATAAAGCATGGGTAAATGTATCCATTCTAATGTTTATCCATGGACAACTGGTAGCTTTCTCACTAGTAAGCAGATCCACAGACGTCAAAGAACAACTCCCATCCACAACTTCACTTAGTATAATTTTATAACAAATTACTACAGTACCAGTTCTGATTCGGATTCTAATGCCATGTATGCAACATGCAAAGTGTAACTTTTATTCATGCCATTTTAAAATTACTTCTTAAGTAGTAATTTCAGCTTTCAACCCTGTATGAGCTTTATCTGTAGAATACATAAACATTTCCATTTAATATTTAGATTTATGCTTTAGGGCCCATATTAATATAGATGGTAATCTTCTGGAATGTGTCACAGAAACCAAAAACGTTTTACCCAGAGCCAAAGTGTCACAGTGTGGTCCCGCTAGAATATTTATTAACGTGCTAGATTCAACATAATGTAATTGTTCCATTTGTCCGGCTCCATGGCTAAATGGTTAGCGTGCTGGCCTTTGGCCACAGTGGTCCCGGGTTCGATTCGAGAAAGGATCGGGAATTTTAACCTTGATTGGTTAATTTTGCTGGCACGGGGGCTGGGTGTATGTGTTGTCTTCTTCATTTCATTCTCATCATGACGCGCAGGTCGCCTAGGGAGTCAAATCAAAAGACCTGCATCTGGCGAGCCGAACTTGTCCTCTGACACTCCTGGCACTAAAAGCCATACGCCATTTCATTTCATCCTAGTGGCACTACTGCGTAAGCAATCAGCCTTAAATGCAAGTGGAACACATGTCAGCCTATAATGATACTATGTGGTAATCTTCGTTGCACATATTCTTTTTCGTAAATAGGTAACTATATAATATTAATATACCACTATTTGGGTTAATACTGTAAATCAACTAAAATATAAAATATATTATTAAGCAATTAGCTGTGAATGGTGCATTAACCTAATTAGATGAGGAAGAAGGCCACCTGGTCTTAAACTTGTTAGGATTAATAAATTATTTATCAACGGATTGTCACTAAATACGTCTGTAAGGAGAAACCAAAATGAATAACGATCGAAACACTAGTATAGCTTCATTACGCGTATTTTGAAATCGTGAATACGGACGGTTATAAATTTATTTCGAAAGAATTCACCTACAATGACGGTGGGAACTTTGTGTACGATACATCTGCAATATCAGGTATTTCAATTATGAATAACCATCATTTGCTCCTCTAACTTGGCTATATCTAATCGTGGGACTTGCCTACCACACCGGAAACGTTTTCAGAGCAGCTGGTGTAGGAGTTTAGTGTGCATTTATTTGTATATTTATCTATCTCACTGATTACAGTTTTTTCTTTTGTCACTCTAAGGTTTGATTATTGACCTCGTAAGAGTGAAAAAAGTAACGTAAACATATGTGTTGGGCCTAAATTCCGCATTGAAATACGTGTTAACAAGCAGGTCGAGTTAGGATCACGTAGAGTTATATTTTATTCTATTCGTTCCAGAGGTGGAAATAGAAATAATCCAAATGCATTACAGTTTAAATCAGCTTACAGGCAATGTTTATTTGGTAGGGTAGAACTATCCATGAATTCCAGATGTTCACGGTGTAAATCCTCACAGAGAATTCTAGGAGTGCAGATCATAATTCATTTTGTATGTAGAGGACACTGAATATATAGTAGGAAGTGTTGCTCGCCAAGTGTCTATGAAACTAACTTGTATACATTGATCAGAAGTATTCCTATCCTGTGGATGTATTGAGAAAGAAGTATGAAACATGAAATGGGGTGCCTTTCTAATCCGTAAAATGACGTAAGACATCTGGGAGTGTCATCAGGATGAATGACAGTATGTTTCGAAAAACTAAAAATTTCATGTTGAAGTTGTAGTCTGATGTCTATTCTATTCTGCCAAGTTACTTGTTTCATAATGCATACCATACGTTTACAGCCGCGGACCTGGGAAAAAGTCTTCCTATACTTCACACATCAAGCTAATTTTGTGAAACAATATTTTACATGTAAAAATCACCATTTCTGTAGAAAGGAACCTCAACATGGGAGAGGATAGCTCGTTTGATTCTGTACGCAAAACTTATCCTATCTTACAGAACAGTGGAACCATGCAGTTTACTGTACATAAGCAACACAGCCTATTTGCCTTGTAATATGATTGTGTTTTTGATGAATACTTATAAAATAACGTCAAATTAAACCGCCACTTCCTTCGTTACCCTACGATCTCTTGTTAGTCACCCCCACCCAAACTCTTGTCTTCGTAAATCATGGCGGCATCCAGATGAAGCTCCTTCCAGAATGCCGGTGCCATTTTACGCTATAATGTACCTATCTCTAGCTCGTTTACTGTGAATGAGAAGGTCAAACTGAAATCAAACTGCCTTCAATAAAGAAAGAGTGATATATCGGGGTTCATTCTTCTTCCTGGATTTTTCCTAATTATTTGGGTTCGATAATTTGAATGGATTTAGCAAACTTTCACGAGCGAAAGCATTTTCTGACGCCTACACTATGTGGAGGGTTGTATTAACTGTTATGTGTTCGTGTGGTGGATTGTAGTGTGAAGTGTTTCATGTGCATTAAGAACCGAAGGCTAGTACGCTGACCATTCAACCAGTGAGCATGGACTACGATATATCAGTATTAACAGGAGCTAAAACTATTCTAGTAATAAAACATTTTCCTCCTTAAGCTAAGCCCGCTAGACTTCCTTCTTATTTTGTCTAGCTTCAGTTCAGTCAACCTCGTCCCGCCGTACAGACATGTCCTATTAACCCAAATAACATCATTGTATTTGGCGGAATCAGTGTTAGTGTACATTACTTGGTCACCTATCAAAATATTCAGAAGCTGTCGGTTGATGACGTTAATTTGTTCGTCGTTCTCAGGCAAAAATTGCTACTTGGATGAAATAAGAACAAAATAATAAACTCGTCCGGTTTCAAAAATGTTTAGTGGAATACTATTTTGACCTAGTTTTCCGTTACCGACTTTTAGAAACCGTTCAGTGAAGTAAGGGTCTTCAACTCTTATATCCTGCTTTAGTTTAAAATGTTTAATTTTTAGCCTGGAGAACAAAATATTAAAATTAATTGACTGAACACCACCTGCTTTGTTACCGTGATGAATTATTGACAGGCAGTGTCAGAAATCTCCGCAAAGCAAGATCACTTCTCTACCGAAGGTGATTTGTTGTTCATTATATTTTGAATTAGCTGAATGCTGAACGAGCGTGATGGCGAACCAAGGTTGCCTAGTCCCATATTTATTTTTCATTTCCTCTGAATCATCTCATGCCATTCTCACGTTAGACGTAGAAATCTGTGAACTTAAAAACATTACTATCTTTTTCCCGTGACTTAAATATACGCAATTCATGTTTCTTCAAATGTAATTTATTTTTACATTTTGCTTTACACTCCGTCAGAGATATGTCTTCTTTTCAGGGCTGCAGAAAGTCGGGTTCATACAGAGTATCTCCAGAATGCAAGCTGTCAGCTACATGGCCCAAACCTTGCAGCCATTCGCTTGGTCGTCCTCCAAATGTATCGTTTCAGGTTCAGTAGTTTATCTCTATAGACGTTTATTATTTCTAAGTTAGTCATTCCTACTTCCATTTATTTTTTTGGTCTTCCTCGAGGGGTTTTGACAAGTTGGATGATCGGCTCATTTACAAGTTGTTGTTTTAACAAAGGATATTCATACAACCTTTCAGATCGGACATCCTCTTCAAGTGAAACTTTATGCCCTCATGGATAAAAAGTTCCCCTAACAAATTTTGATAGATGTGTTTAAAGCGATGGCCTTAACTCCACAATTGATCGTGTTAGGCTGACAATCTACATGGTGATAAAAATTGGGATAGGAGTGGGGAACAGATGTAAAACCCTGATATTCGGGCAACAAAGTATTAGTGTTTAAACTGTGCTAAATATTTGTATTGAAGCCATAATATTAAATACATATCCAGTGCGTGTAAACATCGATGTTCTAGACATTTACACGTATTATCCGTATGTGTGGAGGTAAATCCAGTTGAAAGAATTCCAGAGCTCCAATGGAAAGAAAAAAATGCGGCAAAAATCTGTTCCGTTGGACTCAATGTCTTCAAACTGGTTAACATGTTCCCCCCACATATAATCACTCATAATTCACTCATTAAATCTGTCACTGTAGTACGAATTAAAGGATACGATGTCTCTTATATAGCTAATTCGACTTACATAACAGAGATATGTTGCATATTGAAGTCTGTTAGTACCGCTCTCTATACGAAAACAATTCAAAGCAGGCAGAAGGACTTGGTTCAGTCGTATGCCAGTAGATGTGGTTAATTTTATCACATGCTCCAGTAGTATAATTGGATGGTTCGGGCGCCACCTCCACCTCAGGCTCCCAGTGGCCACCTCCACCTCCACCTCAGCCAGAGGCCTCCCAGTGGCCTCCTCCACCTCAGCCAGAGGCCTCTTCCAGTGCTGCCAACTTAACCTAACTAGCGCGAAATTTGAATTTGTAAACAAAGCCACGTGCTTTTTGACAGACAACAACGCACCGCTAACCTCAGTACTGCCATCTTGACGGGCCTAAACCTCAGTAGTGCCAACTTAACCTCACAAGCGCGAGGTAAACAAAGCCACGTGCTTTTTGACAGCCACGTGCTTTTTGACAGATTTGTAAACAAAGCCACGTGCTTTTTGACAGACAACAACGCATCGCAAACCTCAATACTGCCATCTTGACGGGCCTAAACCTTAGTGGTACCAACTTAACCTAACTAGCGCGAGGTAAACAAAGCCACGTGCTTTTTGACAGCCACGTGTTTTTGACAGCTGTCATCCGCCATCTTTGAGCACCATGCTGCCCTCTTTATCGTAGTGGATGTAAATTCATCACCTGTCATCGGCAGTGCCGCCATCTTGACGGGTCTAAACCTTAGTGCTACCAACTTAACCTCACTAGCGCGAGATAAACAAATCCACGTGCAGCTGTCATCCGCCATCTTTGAGCATCGTGCTGCCCTCTTTAGCTACTTACCTTTGAAATGTGGTACGTTATCCGCCATCTTGCATCCGAAACCTCAGTGCTGCGCTCTAAGTAGTGGCGGCAAATTCCATGTGCTCTTGTTTGGAAACAAAGCCACGTGCAGCTGTCATCCACCATCTTTAATCACCGTGCTGCCCTCTTTAGCTACTTACCTTTGACAGTTGTCATCCGCCATCTTGCATCGCCAACCTCAGTGCCGCACTCTACGTAGTGGCGGCAAATTCCACGTGCTCTTGTTTGGAAACAAATTCACGTGCTATTTTTCTGACAGCTGTCATCCGCCATCTTTGAGCACCGTGCTGCCCTCTTTTAGCTACTTACCTTTGAAATGTGGTACGTCACAGCTGTCATCCGCCATCTTTAATCCAGAGAGAACAGTGCTGCAATCTATGTGGTGGCGGCAAATTCCACGTGCTTTACAAATCAACATGCTATTTTGACAGCTGTCAACCGCCATCTTTAATCACCGTGCTGCCATCTATGTGGTGGCGGTAAATTCCACATGCATTACAAACCTATATGCTTTTCTGACAGCTGTCATCCGCCATCTTTAATCCAGAGAGAACAGTGCTGCCCTCTATGTGGTGGCGGCAAATTTCACGTGCTCTTGTTTGGAAACAAAGCCGCATGCTCTTTTGACAGCTGTCACCCGCCATCTTTAACCAACAGAGCACTATGCTGCGGGCAATTTCGTTAGCTGTCATCCGACATCTTTAGTCAACAGAGCACCGTGCTGCCCTCATGCGGGGTAATTTCGTTAGCTGCCATCCGCCATCTTTAAACACCGTGCTGCCCTCTTTATGACTACTACCTTAAGCACGTAGTAGCGGGCAATTTCGTTAGCTGTCATCCGCTATCTTTGAGCACCGTGCTGCTCTCTGTAGTAGCGGGTAATTTGAAAAGTTCTGTTAGCTGTCATCCGCCATCTTTGAGCACCGTGCTGCCATCTATGTGGTGGCGCCGAATTCCACATGCTTAACAAACTCACGCGCAGCTGTCATCCACCATCTTACATCGCAAACCTCAGTGCTACACTCTATGTGGTAGCGGATAATTTTAAAAAGAAAAATTCTACAGCAGCCATCTCTCGACGCTAATTGCACAAGATGGTAGCTATACATGACTCCTTAAAGGTGCTCATGCAAGATGATCGCTATACATAGACGCCCTTGGGATGCTTGCGCAAGATGGCGGTTATACAAGGCTCCTTATGAGGGATGCTTGCGCGAGATGGTGGTTGCTCTTATGAGGCGGCTCAAGGATCCATGGCTAGAGACACCCTAAGGATGCTTGCGCAAGATGGCGGATGCAAGATGGCGGCTATACATAGCTCCTTATGAGACAGCCAGTACAACATGTGATCAGAACATTGATTGATGTGTTCAGAACACAAAATAAGTAGAATCGAACACTGTACTCGATACAACATGTGATTAAAACATTGTGTGGTGTGTTCAGAACACTAATCGAACGCTGTATTAGGGGATACCTTTGTTTAGATTGAAACATAACAAGACTAGAATTGAACACTGCACATTGATTGATGTGTTCAGAACACAAAATAAGTAGAATCGAACACTGTACTCGATGTCGTTAACTTCAACATGTGATTAAAACATTGGCTGGTGTGTTCAGAACACTACATAAGTAGAATCGAACGCTGTATTAGGGGATATCTTTGTTTAGATTGAAACATAACAAGACTAGAATTGAACACTGCACTCGATGTCGGAAGATCAGATTGAAACATAACAAGACTAGAATTGAACACTGTACATTGATTGATGTGTTCAGAACACAAAATAAGTAGAATCGAACACTGTACTCGATGTCGTTAACTTCAACATGTGATTAAAACATTGTCTGGTGTGTTCAGAACACTACATAAGTAGAATCGAACGCTGTATTAGGGGATACCTTTGTTCTAAGAAGATCAGATTGAAACATAACAAGACTAGAATTGAACACTGCACTCGATGTCGTTACATGTGATCAGAACAATGATTGATGTGTTCAGATCACTAAACAAGTAGAACCGAACACTGTACAACATGTTAGGGGGATACCTTTGTTTAGATTGAAACATAACAAGACTAGAATTGAACACTGCACTCGATGTCGTTACATGTGATCAGAACAATGATTGATGTGTTCAGATCACGAAACAAGTAGAACCGAACACTGCACAACATGTTAGGGGATACCTTTGTTTAGATTGAAACTAACAAGACTAGAATCGAACACTGCACTCGATGTCGTTACATGTGACCCGATACAACATGTTAGGGGATACCTTTATCCTAAGAACCGAACACTGTACAACATGTTAGGGGATACCTTTGTTTAGATTGAAACTAACAAGACTAGAATCGAACACTGCACTCGATGTCGTTACATGTGATCCGATACAACATGTTAGGGGATACCTTTGTTTAGATTGAAACATAGCAAGCCTAGAATCGAACATTGTTTGATGTGTTCAGTACAACTTCAATGATTAACATACACACTGTGCACATATCGCATAGCTAAAAACACACTGTGCACTTATCGCATACCTAACACTTCAAATGATTTGCTTAGTACGAAAATAAAAATAAAAAATCTATACCGCGTAGCTAACTCGTTCATCACACTGCTAAGACGCTTAGTAATTGTGAATACACTCATACGAAAATCAAGAAAGCACACTGCGTAGCCAACTCGCACGGCACGAAAAAAAAATCTATACCGCGTAGCTAACTCGTTCATCACACTGCTAAGACGCTTAGTAATTGTGAATACACTCATACGAAAATCAAGAAAGCACACTGCGTAGCCAACTCGCTCGGCACGAAAAAATCTATACCGCGTAGCTAACTCGTTCATCACACTGCTAAGACGCTTAGTAATTGTGAATACACTCATACGAAAATCAAGAAAGCACACTGCGTAGCCAACTCGCTCGGCTCACTCGCTTAGTAATTGCAACACACACGGATAAGAATGTTCCGAGATACTTACATGTTTTTTTAAGGGGGGTGAAAGATCATAAATTATATGTACACACATGTTGTCTCCTCCAAGTTGTAAGATGAAATAGACGCAGTACTGCGAGTTTCCACTCTAGCTGGCGAACGGAAGTAGCATGATATCTCAGCAAAAAATAAAAATACGCGTGAGCTTGCAAGTCAGACACAATGATGGATACCGCGATTCAAATCCTGGTAACTTATGCCGTCGGGAAGGGCATCCGGCTAGATCATGTAATGATGATCGCACAGGTCCCACGCCTAGCATTTACAGCTTCCAGTTCGAACCCGCTATCATCCGAAGTAGCGAGAATGATTGAAGAGTGTTTTAGTGTGATTCATTTGTTGGATGGAGGCGTTAAGCTGCCTTCTTCGGTAGGAGTAGACTATGTCGGGATATCGATTTAAAATCCTAGTCAGGAAGGGCAGCCGGTCGTAAAACTATGGTGTGAGGCGGGGTGTGCAAAAAAGCTAGCAATAAGTAAGGGCTGTTGATGGGGACGTTAAACCTTGTGCAGACTCCTTCGAAAATTATTTTTTGAGTACAAGTGTGTTGATGCTGATTCATTTGTCGGATGGAGGCAATAAGCCTTGTGCAGGCTTCTTCAGTGGAGTAGGCTATGTATCGGTACCGGGATATCTAGTTATAAAACCCGCTACAACAAATTTATCGCGTATACTGCGATTTAAAATCCTAGTCAGGAAGGGCAGCCGGTCGTATAAAACTATGGTGTGAGGCGGGGTGTGCAAAAAAGCCAGCATTAAGTAAGGGCTGTTGATAGGAGGCGTTAAACCATGTGCAAGCTCCTTCACCAGGAGAAGCCTACATGCCGGTACCGTGCAGGTTCTTTCGATAGGAGTAGGCACTGTGTGTGTTTTAACCTCTCCGTACAATCATGATAGTTTACGTTAGGAACTTACATAGGCTAAATGCTACACATTCCGTGGCAGAGCCGGGAATCGAACTCGGTCGAAAATTATTTTTTGAGTACAAGAGTGTTGATGCTGATTCATTTGTCGGATGGAGGCAATATGCCTTGTGCAGGCTTCTTCAGTGGAGTAGGCTATGTATCGGTACCGGGATATCTAGTTATAAAACCCGCTACAACAAATTTATCGCGTATACTGCGATTTAAAATCCTAGTCAGGAAGGGCAGCCGGTCGTATAAAACTATGGTGTGAGGCGGGGTGTGCAAAAAAGCCAGCATTAAGTAAGGGCTGTTGATAGGAGGCGTTAAACCATGTGCAAGCACCTTCACCAGGAGAAGCCTACATGCCGGTACCGTGCAGGTTCTTTCGATAGGAGTAGGCACTGTGTGTGTTTTAACCTCTCCGTACAATCACGATATTTTACGTTAGGAACTTACATAGGCTAAATGCTACACATTCCGTGTAAGAGGTTAGATACTGCCAGTTTTGCGTCAGGAAGGGCAACTCAACAAATTCTTGCGATTTAAAATCCTAGTCAGGAAGGGCAGCCGGTCGTAAAACTATGGTGTGAGGCGGGGTGTGCAAAAAAGCCAGCATTAAGTAAGGGCTGTTGATAGGAGGCGTTAAACCATGTGCATGCTCCTTCACCAGGAGAAGCATACATGCCGGTACCGTGCAGGTTCTTTCGATAGGAGTAGGCACTGTGTGTGTTTTAACCTCTCCGTACAATCATGATATTTTACGTTAGGAACTTACATAGGCTAAATGCTACACATTCCGTGGCAGAGCCGGGAATCGAACTCGGACCTCCGAGGGTAGCAGCTAACTACTACACTACAGAGGAGGACTATTTCAGAATATTTTACAACCTTAATTAGTACTGTGTTTTAAGAGCTTGAATGGTACTCAGCTAAGAAGACGTTCGCGAGTTACAAGCCGCTTATCAGTGTCCTCGTTCAAGGCCGAGCCGGAAGATACGTGTACAATTTCAGCTAACACACGCATTCCGCTGCTCGCTCTGCGCTGATACGACTTCATGGACAGTAGAACAAACCTATAGCCTACAGTATGCATGCCTCTCACCCGGTAGTCTCGGGTTCGATTCTCTTGGGAATAAAAATGTGTTTAAATCGCAAGAATTTGTTGAGTTGTCCTTTGCACACTCTTGCCTTCGCGATGCGTGTTCAATAATTGTTTTCAACCGGTTGCCCTTCCTGACGTCAAAGAACTCGGATTAAGAATCTGTCGAGAATCGGGGGTTTTACTGCTAGATTTTAAATCACGAACTATTGTTTTACTGCTGGATGCCCTTCCTGACTAAGATTTTAAATCGCAAGAATTTGTTTTAAGACTCAAGTCTTGTTATGTTTCTTTTCGTAATCTGCAAGTCTAAACAAGCATATCGCTGCACACTCTTGCCTTCGCGATGCGTGTTCGATAATTGTTTTCAACCGGTTGCCCTTCCTGACGTCAAAGAACTCGGATTAAGAATCTGTCGAGAATCGGGGGTTTTACTGCTAGATTTTAAATCACGAACTATTGTTTTACTGCTGGATGCCCTTCCTGACTAAGATTTTAAATCGCAAGAATTTGTTTTAAGACTCAAGTCTTGTTATGTTTCTTTTCGTAATCTGCAAGTCTAAACAAGCATATCGCTGCACACTCTTGCCTTCGCGATGCGTGTTCGATAATTGTTTTCAACTAGTTGCCCTTCCTGACGTCAAAGAACTCGGATTAAGAATCTGTCGAGAATCGGGGGTTTTACTGCTAGATTTTAAATCACGAACTATTGTTTTACTGCTGGATGCCCTTCCTGACTAAGATTTTAAATCGCAAGAATTTGTTTTAAGACTCAAGTCTTGTTATGTTTCTTTTCGTAATCTGCAAGTCTAAACAAGCATATCGCTGCACACTCTTGCCTTCGCGATGCGTGTTCGATAATTGTTTTCAACTAGTTGCCCTTCCTGACGTCAAAGAACTCGGATTAAGAATCTGTCGAGAATCGGGGTTTTACTGCTAGATTTTAAATCACGAACTATGGTTTTACTGCTGGATGCCCTTCCTGACTAAGATTTTAAATCGCAAGAATTTGTTTTAAGACTCAAGTCTTGTCATGTTTCTTTTCGTAATCTGCAAGTCTAAACAAGCATATCGCTGCACACTCTTGCCTTCGCGATGCGTGTTCGATAATTGTTTTCAACTAGTTGCCCTTCCTGACGTCAAAGAACTCGGATTAAGAATCTGTCGAGAATCGAGGATTTACTGCTAGATGCACTTCTTAGATTTTAAATCACGAACTATTGTTTTACTGCTGGATGCCCTTCCTGACTAAGATTTTAAATCGCAAGAATTTGTTGAGTTGCCCTTCCTGACATAAAACTGGCAGTATCTAGCCTCTTACACTATTGTTTTCAACCGGTTGCCCTTCCTGACGTCAAAGAACTCGGATTAAGAATCTGTCGAGAATCGGGGGATTTACAGCTAGATTTTAAATCGCAGTATCACTACAGCCGGATGCCCTTCCTGACTAAGATTTTAAATCGCAAGAATTTGTTGAGTTGCCCTTCCTGACGCAAAACTGGCAGTATCTAGCCTCTTACACTATAGTTTAAGTCCGGTTGCCCTTCCTGACGTCAAAGAACTCGGATTAAGAATTTGTTTTGTTTTAAGACTAGTTGTCCTTCCTGACACAAAACTGGTAGTATCTAACCTCTTACTTCATACACTATTGTATTCGACCGGTTGCCCTTCCTGACGTCAAAGAACTGGGATTAAGAATCTGTCGAGAATCGGGGATTTACAGCTAGATGCTCACCGGATACCCTTCCCGACGGCATAAGTTGCCAGGATTTGAATCGCGGTATCCATCATTGTGTCTGACTTGCAAGCTCACGCGTATTTTTATTTTTTGCTGAGATATCATGCTACTTCCGTTCGCCAGCTAGAGTGGAAACTCGCAGTACTGCGTCTATTTCATCTTACAACTTGGAGGAGACAACATGTGTGTACATATAATTTATGATCTTTCACCCCCCTTAAAAAACATGTAAGTATCTCGGAACATTCTTATCCGTGTGTGTTGCAATTACTAAGCGAGTGAGCCGAGCGAGTTGGCTACGCAGTGTGCTTTCTTGATTTTCGTATGAGTGTATTCACAATTACTAAGCGTCTTAGCAGTGTGATGAACGAGTTAGCTACGCGGTATAGATTTTTTCGTGCCGAGCGAGTTGGCTACGCAGTGTGCTTTCTTGATTTTCGTATGAGTGTATTCACAATTACTAAGCGTCTTAGCAGTGTGATGAACGAGTTAGCTACGCGGTATAGATTTTTTTTTCGTGCCGAGCGAGTTGGCTACGCAGTGTGCTTTCTTGATTTTCGTATGAGTGTATTCACAATTACTAAGCGTCTTAGCAGTGTGATGAACGAGTTAGCTACGCGGTATAGATTTTTTATTTTTATTTTCGTACTAAGCAAATCATTTGAAGTGTTAGGTATGCGATAAGTGCACAGTGTGTTTTTAGCTATGCGATATGTGCACAGTGTGTATGTTAATCATTGAAGTTGTACTGAACACATCAAACAATGTTCGATTCTAGGCTTGCTATGTTTCAATCTAAACAAAGGTATCCCCTAACATGTTGTATCGGATCACATGTAACGACATCGAGTGCAGTGTTCGATTCTAGTCTTGTTAGTTTCAATCTAAACAAAGGTATCCCCTAACATGTTGTACAGTGTTCGGTTCTTAGGATAAAGGTATCCCCTAACATGTTGTATCGGGTCACATGTAACGACATCGAGTGCAGTGTTCGATTCTAGTCTTGTTAGTTTCAATCTAAACAAAGGTATCCCCTAACATGTTGTACAGTGTTCGGTTCTACTTGTTTCGTGATCTGAACACATCAATCATTGTTCTGATCACATGTAACGACATCGAGTGCAGTGTTCAATTCTAGTCTTGTTATGTTTCAATCTAAACAAAGGTATCCCCCTAACATGTTGTACAGTGTTCGGTTCTACTTGTTTAGTGATCTGAACACATCAATCATTGTTCTGATCACATGTAACGACATCGAGTGCAGTGTTCAATTCTAGTCTTGTTATGTTTCAATCTGATCTTCTTAGAACAAAGGTATCCCCTAATACAGCGTTCGATTCTACTTATGTAGTGTTCTGAACACACCAGACAATGTTTTAATCACATGTTGAAGTTAACGACATCGAGTACAGTGTTCGATTCTACTTATTTTGTGTTCTGAACACATCAATCAATGTACAGTGTTCAATTCTAGTCTTGTTATGTTTCAATCTGATCTTCCGACATCGAGTGCAGTGTTCAATTCTAGTCTTGTTATGTTTCAATCTAAACAAAGATATCCCCTAATACAGCGTTCGATTCTACTTATGTAGTGTTCTGAACACACCAGCCAATGTTTTAATCACATGTTGAAGTTAACGACATCGAGTACAGTGTTCGATTCTACTTATTTTGTGTTCTGAACACATCAATCAATGTGCAGTGTTCAATTCTAGTCTTGTTATGTTTCAATCTAAACAAAGGTATCCCCTAATACAGCGTTCGATTAGTGTTCTGAACACACCACACAATGTTTTAATCACATGTTGTATCGAGTACAGTGTTCGATTCTACTTATTTTGTGTTCTGAACACATCAATCAATGTTCTGATCACATGTTGTACTGGCTGTCTCATAAGGAGCTATGTATAGCCGCCATCTTGCATCCGCCATCTTGCGCAAGCATCCTTAGGGTGTCTCTAGCCATGGATCCTTGAGCCGCCTCATAAGAGCAACCACCATCTCGCGCAAGCATCCCTCATAAGGAGCCTTGTATAACCGCCATCTTGCGCAAGCATCCCAAGGGCGTCTATGTATAGCGATCATCTTGCATGAGCACCTTTAAGGAGTCATGTATAGCTACCATCTTGTGCAATTAGCGTCGAGAGATGGCTGCTGTAGAATTTTTCTTTTTAAAATTATCCGCTACCACATAGAGTGTAGCACTGAGGTTTGCGATGTAAGATGGTGGATGACAGCTGCGCGTGAGTTTGTTAAGCATGTGGAATTTGCCGCCACCACATAGATGGCAGCACGGTGCTCAAAGATGGCGGATGACAGCTAACAGAACTTTTCAAATTACCCGCTACTACAGAGAGCAGCACGGTGCTCAAAGATAGCGGATGACAGCTAACGAAATTGCCCGCTACTACGTGCTTAAGGTAGTAGTCATAAAGAGGGCAGCACGGTGTTTAAAGATGGCGGATGGCAGCTAACGAAATTACCCCGCATGAGGGCAGCACGGTGCTCTGTTGATTAAAGATGTCGGATGACAGCTAACGAAATTGCCCGCAGCATAGTGCTCTGTTGGTTAAAGATGGCGGGTGACAGCTGTCAAAAGAGCATGTGGCTTTGTTTCCAAACAAGAGCACGTGGAATTTGCCGCCACAACAAAGAGGGCAGCACTGTACTCTGTTGCTTAAAGATGGCTGTCAAAAAAAAAGCGCGTGGGTTTGTAAAGCATGTAGAATTTGCCGCCACCACATAGAGGGTAGCACGGTGCTCAAAGATAGCTGCTGTCAAAAAGCATTTTTCAAATTATCCGCCGCCACATTTCAAAGGTATCTAGCTAAAGATGGCAGCACGGTGATTAAAGATGACGGATGATAGCTAACAGAACTTTTCAAATTGCCCGCTACTACGTGCTTAAGGTAGTAGCCATAAAGAGGGCAGCACGGTGTTCTGTAGATTAAAGATGGCGGATGACAACTGACGAAATTGCTCGCAGCACGGTGCTCAAAGATGGCGGATGACAGCTGCACATGGCTTTGTTTCCAAACAAGAGCACGTGGAATTTGCCGCCACCACATATAGGGCAGCACTGTTCTCTCTGGATTAAAGATGGCGGATGACAGCTGTCAGAAAAGCATATAGGTTTGTAAAGAATGTGGAATTTACCGCCACCACATAGATGGCAGCACGGTGATTAAAGATGGCGGTTGACAGCTGTCAAAAAAGCATGTTGATTTGTAAAGCACGTGGAATTTGCCGCCACCACATAGATTGCAGCACTGTTCTCTCTGGATTAAAGATGGCGGATGACAGCTGTGACGTACCACATTTCAAAGGTAAGTAGCTAAAGAGGGCAGCACGGTGCTCAAAGATGGCGGATGACAGCTGTCAGAAAAATAGCACGTGAATTTGTTTCCAAACAAGAGCACGTGGAATTTGCCGCCACTACATAGAGTGCGGCACTGAGGTTGGCGATGCAAGATGGCGGATGACAACTGTCAAAAGTAAGTAGCTAAAGAGGGCAGCACGGTGATTAAAGATGGTGGATGACAGCTGCACGTGGCTTTGTTTCCAAACAAGAGCACATGGAATTTGCCGCCACTACTTAGAGCGCAGCACTGAGGTTTCGGATGCAAGATGGCGGATAACGTACCACATTTCAAAGGTAAGTAGCTAAAGAGGGCAGCACGATGCTCAAAGATGGCGGATGACAGCTGCACGTGGATTTGTTTATCTCGCGCTAGTGAGGTTAAGTTGGTAGCACTAAGGTTTAGACCCGTCAAGATGGCGGCACTGCCGATGACAGGTGATGAATTTACATCTACTACGATAAAGAGGGCAGCACGGTGCTCAAAGATGGCGGATGACAGCTGTCAAAAAACACGTGGCTGTCAAAAAGCACGTGGCTTTGTTTACCTCGCGCTAGTTAGGTTAAGTTGGTACCACTAAGGTTTAGGCCCGTCAAGATGGCAGTACTGAGGTTTGCGATGCGTTGTTGTCTGTCAAAAAGCACGTGGCTTTGTTTACAAATCTGTCAAAAAGCACGTGGCTGTCAAAAAGCACGTGGCTTTGTTTACCTCGCACTTGTGAGGTTAAGTTGGCACTACTGAGGTTTAGGCCCGTCAAGATGGCAGTACTGAGGTTAGCGGTGCGTTGTTGTCTGTCAAAAAGCACGTGGCTTTGTTTACAAATTCAAATTTCGCGCTAGTTAGGTTAAGTTGGCAGCACTGGAAGAGGCCTCTGGCTGAGGTGGAGGAGGCCACTGGGAGGCCTCTGGCTGAGGTGGAGGTGGAGGTGGCCACTGGGAGCCTGAGGTGGAGGTGGCGCCCGAACCATCCAATTATACTACTTGCTCCAAATAAAAAATCTCACTACAGTGAATGGGAGGCGTTAACAGTTGTCCTTTGTCAGTTATCGCTTAAGTCATGATGTTAATGTTGCTTCGTGAATTAAAACTACAATATCACCTAACTAAATGAGAGAGATTTTATCCAGAAAGAACAAAGCGTGCGA
This sequence comes from Anabrus simplex, assembly GCF_040414725.1. Classification (NCBI taxonomy): domain Eukaryota; kingdom Metazoa; phylum Arthropoda; class Insecta; order Orthoptera; family Tettigoniidae; genus Anabrus; species Anabrus simplex. The sequence goes on along the minus strand of NC_090265.1, from coordinate 1,310,265,596 downwards.
AATTCCAACTCACCCGAATCATATCTCTTCCATGGAACCTCTTACAACTAAGCAACCACGATCCGCATTATTTATATGAAACTCTACTAATAACTCCGCAGTATGCTGGTACTCTCTTTCATGTAACCAGATTACTGTGGAGTAAATACTATGAAAAATGTAAATATATATAACAACATGTCCAGACTGACTGGCTGATTCATTATCGCTGAGCTAAAACTACTGGACACAAAGAAATTAAATTTTTGGTGATACGTTTATAGTAAAGTGTAAGTGATCACTAAGGGAGAATTTTTGGATATTCTGTCGCTAAGGGGGTGAAAAGGGGCCTGAATTGTTTAAATGATTATCTATATCTCAAAAACTTAAAAGTATACAGACCTAACATTGGTATTTGGAATCTTCATTAAAAATAAAGAAACACGTGTATTTTGGTTTTCGGAAAATCATATTAAGGAAGGTGAATAAAGTTGAAAACGTGGTTGAATTCCTTTTATGAGGATACTTATATCTCATAAACTGGAAATGTTACAGACATTAAATTTGGAATTTGGAATCTCTTTAAAAAAAGACACACGTACTTCTTTGTTTTAGGAAAATCTAATTAATGGCGGTTGAACAAGAGTGACAAAGAAGGTGAATATTTAAAATTCTATAGCTACAATATATCTCAGAAATGAACTTGTTACAGACGTAAAATTGGTATTTGGAACCTACTTTAAAAGTAAAGATACATAGATAAATTGTTTTCGGAAAATCCACTTAAGGGGTATTAAATAAATGGGTGAAATTTTAAAATGAGCATATCAACAGAACATCTTAACAAGTTAACGTATTACAGATGTTAAAATTGATATTTTAAATCCATTTTTAAATAAAGAAACCTGTATTTTTGTTTTAGGAAGAACCACTTAAGCTGGTGGGTTAAATGACTGAAATTAAAGTTGAATTGCTTTTATTAGGATAGTGATATCTCAAAAACTGAAGGTGTTACACAGCTGATAATTGTTATTTGGAGTCTCCTTTAAAAATAAATACGCAATGTTTGTTTTCGGAAAATCCTCTTAAGTGGGGGTGAAAGAATTGAAAAATTTATTTGAATTATTTTTATGCGGATACTTATATCTCAAAAAATGAATATGTTACAGACGTGAAAAATGGTATTTGGAATCTCCTTTAGGAGCACTGAAACACTTCTTTTCTTCTTTTCGGAAAATCTACTTTAGGGAGATGGGGTGAAAATAAGTAAGGAAAGCCTTAAATTCCGTTTATGAGGATACCGAAAATGTTACAGACGTGATAATTGATTTAGCTCCATTCTAAAGAAAGGAACACTTATTTTTGTATTTCGGAAAACTCACTTAAGGTGTGAGATGCTGAATTAAAATGAAAAATGTTGATTTTTATCGGGAATCTTATATCTCAAAAACTGGAGGTTACAGACGTGAAAATTGGTATTTGGAATCTACTTTAAAAATAAAGAGAAACATTTTTTGTGGGGTGGGAATCAACTTAACGGCAGGGTGGGTGCTGAAAAAAGAGCTGAATTTCTTTCATGAGAATACCTATACAGTGAAACCTTTGAATGCGAGTAACTTGGTCTACGAGTATTTTGAAAGACGAGCAAATATTTTAAATTAATTATAACTTGATAAGCGAGTGAGATTCCGCAATATTCCCGCGACTACCACGTATGCCTAAGTTTTCCCCTCTCCTCTGCCTCTTCCTTTCATGGAAGAATGTGTGTAATTATCTCCCGCGCTGGACATCAGTTGGAGTGCCTCGCTCGCATAGTCAACACCGTACAAGGGTACATTTTTAGTTTTTTCGTTAGTGTTGTAACTGTACTGCAATGATGGGCCCAGTGAACGACAAGAAGGATGAAAAGACGTTTGGTCGGAAGAAGGAGATGATTACGATGAAAGTTAAGAAGGAAATGATCGAAAAGCATGATCGAGTTATTCGAGTGGCTGATATCACGAAATTTTATAACCAGTCTACGCCAACGATTTGCACAATATTAAAGAATTTGGAAGAAATAAAAGATACAGACCAGAAAAATGAATCACAAGAGTATCAAAGTAACGGCCACGTGTTCTGGAGGATGTAGGAATGTTGCTTCTCCTTTGTAAAAACAATAAGCAACTAGCAGGCGATACTGTGGCCGAGAATTTAATCTGAGAGAAGGCAAAGACGCTGTACGCCGAACTCGTAAATAAATTACCATGTAGTACACCTACGTAAATAGAAATAAAATATAGCTTTAAGGCCAGCAGGGGATGGTTTGATAACTTTAAGATGCAAAGTAATGCTACGAGAGGAATAGGCAGTTGTTGTTTTTTTGTTTCGTAGGTCTAGAGAAAGCATATGACAGGGTACCGAGGGAAAAGATGTTCGCCATACTGGGGGACTATGGAATTAAAGGTAGATTATTAAAATCAATCAAAGGCATTTATGTTGACAATTGGGCTTCAGTGAGAATTGATGGTAGAATGAGTTCTTGGTTCTAGGTACTTACAGGAGTTAGACAAGGCTGTAATCTTTCACCTTTGCTGTTCATAGTTTACATGGATCATCTGCTGAAAGGTATAAAATGGCAGGGAGGGATTCAGTTAGGTGGAAATGTAGTAAGCAGTTTGGCCTATGCTGACGATTTGGTTTTAATGGCAGACTGTGCCGAAAGCCTGCAGTCTAATATCTTGGAACTTGAAAATAGGTGCAATGAGTATGGTATGAAAATTAGCCTCTCGAAGACTAAATTGATGTCAGTAGGTAAGAAATTCAACAGAATTGAGTGCCAGATTGGTGATACAAAGCTAGAACAGGTCGATAATATCAAGTATTTAGGTTGTGTGTTCTCCCAGAATAGTAATATAATTAGTGAGATTGAATCAAGGTGTAGTAAAGCTAATGCAGTGAGCTCGCAGTTGCGATCAGCAGTATTCTGTAAGAAGGAAGTCAGCTCCCAGACGAAACTATCTTTACATCGGTCTGTTTTCAGACCAACTTTGCTTTACGGGAGCAAAAGCTGGGTGGACTCAGGATATCTTATTCATAAGTTAGAAGTAACAGACATGAAAGTAACAAGAATGATTGGTGGTACAAACAGGTGGGAACAATGGCAGGATGGTAATCGGAATGAGGAGATAAAGGCTAATTTAGGAATGAACTCGATGGATGAAGCTGTACGCATAAAACGGCTTCGGTGGTGGGGTCATGTGTGGCGAATGGAGAAGAATAGGTTACCTAGGAGAATAATGGACTCTGCTATAGAAGGTAAGAGAAGTAGAGGGAGACAAAGACGACGAACCAAGGTTTCTAACGATTTAAAAATAAATGGTACAGAACTAAATGAGGCCACAACACTAGTTGCAAATCGAGGATTGTGGCGACGTTTAGTAAATTCTCAGAGGCTTGCAGACTGAACGCTGAAAGGCATAACAGTCTCTAATGATGATGTATGTATGTATGTATGTATGTATGTATGTATGTATGTATGTATGTATGTATGTATGTATGTATATATGTATGTATGTATGTATTTCTTTCAAAGTAAAGAAACGCGTATTCTTTCGTTTTCATAAAATCAACTTAAGTGGGGTGAATGAAATGAAAAATTAGTTGAAATCTTTGCATGAGGGTAATTAAATATCAAAAACTAAACATGTTACAGGCGTTAAGTTGGTATTTGGAATCTTATTTAAAAATAAAGAAAGACGTATCTTTAGTTTTCGGAAAATTTCTTAAAGAGGGTGAAGGAATTCAAAAATTAGTTGAATTATTTGTATGAGGCTACTTACAACTAAGAAACAAGTAAATATGTTACAGACGTGAACAGTGGTATTTGGAATCTCCTTTAAAAATAAAGAAACACGATTTTTTCTGAAAACCAATTTAAGAGGGGAGGGTGAAGGGATGAGTAGAAATAAGTAAAGAAGGAGTTGAATTCTGTTCATGAGGATTCTTATATCTCAAAACTTATGATGTTACAGACGTGAAAATTGGTGTTTGGGATCTCCTTTAAAAAAGAAACATGTATTCTTTATTTATAAATATCCACTTTAGTTCTCGTGTGGGTGGAGGAAGGACTGATAAATTGGTTGAATTATTTTTATGGAGTTACTTATATCTCAAAAACTGAATATTTTACAGTCGTGAAAATAGGTATTTGGAATCTCCTGTAAAATTAAATAAACATGTTTTTCAGATTTGAGAGAAGACTGGTTCTCACAAGTACAGTTCTATGTCGCTTGGTCATCTTAGCCCCAAAGGGCAATACCACAAACGTGGTTTACAAAGAGTATCTGGGGTGAATTAAACTCAATTTTTCGGTGAGATTTTACACTTTATAGATTTTCAGATAATGTCTTATCGTTAGTAGAGTACCGAGGAACGATTACTTTTATCAAGTTACAAAATCCACATGAGCGCAGCCGCGGGTAATTGCTAGTATGAAATATAAAAATCGCATTTGAATATTAATATTCCTACGAAATATATCGATGGCCTAGTTCTAATACCACGTATCTGACAATGCTCTTACTATCCGTTATTTTCCTTAATTCTGCTCACGCCTGCCAGCCATATATGTAGTCCATCAGAACAAGTTTTCATTGTGTTCATTTTCCTATGCGTGTGTGTAAGGGAAAAGCACCTTAAGCAAAATATAGTGTAAGAGTATGTAAATCTGTCAGGCAAACATACATTTCTACAGTACGGTATAGAACGGTTCGTTTTCCTTTACATATCACAATAGTCACGAAATAGTTCTAAGGTTTATATCAAGGAGCACTGACCCGTTGTTGACCACGGTGGAGTGACGTGGAAGGCTTCAATATCAGTCAGATTCATCAAGACGTCGTTGTGTAAGTTGTAAGTGTGTTACTATTAAGAGTATATTATTATTATTATTATTATTATTATTATTATTATTATTATTATTATTATTATTATTATTATTATTATTATTATTATTATTATTATTATTATTATTATTATTATTATTATTATTATTATTATTATTTGACCTTAATTATCCTGTCTGATATGTTTTTACCCCTTGCTCACTAAGTAATGAGTTCGATCCTGGCTGAGATCAGACAGAATTTATTTTTCACACCCCATTCTCATTGTTTTCAAGCACATTAAAGTACTAAGCAGATCAAATATCCGGCATCCGAGCATCTACAATGATAATTTGCAGTTAGGATGAACGATAAATGAATTGAGTTCCATCATTTATTATTATTATTATTATTATTATTATTATTATTATTATTATTATTATTATTATTATTATTATTATTATTATTATTATTATTATTATTATTATAACTTCACCAACTTACTCCTGATAGTTCTCAAGTCTCTGGGATCACCCGGATTAATTTTTTATTTTAATAGAAGTTAAAATGATCTTCCTGATATTTACTGTGCTAATACTTACTTAAAAAGACCAGGAAGAAGAAGGATGAGAATATTATTATTATTATTATTATTATTATTATTATTATTATTATTATTATTATTATTATTATTATTATTATTATTATTATTATTATTATTATTATTATTATTTAATACAAGTGTATTAGAGTGTAGCAAGATCAGTGATTCAATGTTTTATATCAGTCTATGTAGGGCAATCTGGACCTCCTATCAATATGTATATCGTCGTTGCCGGGACGAAACCTCCTATGTGAAATATTTTAGCTTAGAACTTTGTTCGGTAATGTTCTGTCATCTAAGGTGCAATATTGTGTGAATATTGTCAAGGCGTTCTCGCTCTTCATAATGTATGTGCTGCGGGTCAGCATATCTCCAAAAATATTATCACATAGGAGGTTTCGTCCCGGCAACGACGATATATTTCTTCCTAATATCTGCTCTATCTTGGATTCAGACTAGGTATCTACAAGTTATCTAAGAAAATCACAAATTACTGTCAGGATTCTGAACTCAAGTCACCTGCAAAAGCACAAGATGTCTTGCAAGCGATCTAGTAAACTACCATTGAACTACTGTTTACTCAGGAGTGAATTCATTTAACTAACCAGTGAACACCTGTTTCTAAATTTCTCATTTGAATGTTAATGGAAAATAACTTATCCATTATGTCACTTTGTTTAATTACATGATGTTGCTATACGAGTATATGTGGTAGTCATGTTGTAATTTATCCTCATGTGCGCAAATGATTGATGACCATGCAGAGTATTTTCAATGTAATCTACTGACCAGGGAGGGCTGATCATGAAGAACATGTTTGAAAATCATTTACCGATGATCACATACTCGACAGGGGATTACCAGCTGTTACTTGGAAAAAGATGAAACTCAATAGAGGAAAATTTGTTTCTCAGAAACGAATCAGGAACTACGTAGAACTTTCATAGTCATTGATTCAAATTATTGCACGCAACTGGATGAAATAATATCGTCGCTCGACCGGTAAAAGGTTGTATTCCACAAAGCTCTTCCTATCAATTATTCTCCTTAAGACTGGTCACGCCTCCCAGCCACGTATGGATATGCAGTCCATCAGAACAAATTTTGTTCATTGTGTTCATTTACCGTCGTTGTGCCTGCGAAAACCGTTATGTGATGATATTCTTTTAAAACACTGACCCGAAGCACATAATAGTACGATGAGCGAGAATTCCTTGACAATATTCGCAAGATATTGAACCATAGATGACAGATACCGCCAATGTTCTAATGAATTCTTCAGACACAAAGACGATATACGGCTAGAGAGGCTCCTAGCAATATTTTTCACCATCCATAACCCAAACATTAACGACGGAAAATTATGGATTGGATCGGACCGTTTGCAATGAAACTTGGCGTTGATCATATCAAGAAATCATGAACTTTATGATGATCGGTTTCTCGAGGTTCACGGGAGGGCAACTGGCGCGTGCATAAAGTATAGGGACATGCTAAGTATACTGTTCAACAGAAGGATGCCTACAGTTTTGAATTCAAAAATATTTCGCTAAGTTGTCCGTCAAGTATGAAGTGAAATGTTTAGCAAGAACCAGGCATCATATGAAAATTCTACGTACGACGGAAATTAGAATGCTCCCTTGTTCGAGTGGACTGACGAAATTCGTCAAGGTCAAGAATAGGTATATGTGGAACACACTAGGTGTAACATTAATTCCTGAAAAATTATCATAGACGCGCCTGAGGTGGTTCGGCTGCTTAGAAGGGCAACATCGCAAAATGGTGGCAAGACTATCCACAGAAATGGCAGAGGCAAGGCAACGAACTAGACAATGTCCAACGACGAGTTGGAAGGATAGAGTGGAAGCTAATATGAGGAATTGTGGTATTAGTGAGGATGATGCTTTCCACGGACAGTTATGGAGAGGAGAGACTAAATATGTGAACACCGTTGCAATGCGGGAAAAATGGAATGAAGGAGAATGGTGGTAGTTATTATACCGTAAAATAATTTTACATAGTGAAAAAATGGTTATATTTTAGTGCACTTTTAAATGGAACGTATCGTATCAAGCCATCCATTGCACCAAAACTTGGCAGGATGATAATTTAAGACATGAAAACATATCTGCACGCCTGTCGTTGTTACATAGCTATCCACATCCTGATAAAATGAGTGATTCTGAGCAGGAATACAGCAGTTTCGTCGTTTGTACTAATAAAATATTACGCACATTTATACGTAGATGAACAAATTTTCCACACTATATAATACTTCAGGTTCTATTATAAATGATACATACGTATTAAAACTCCATTCGTTTGGTATATTCATACGCTAATCATGTTAATAAAATAGATTTTTAGAGCGTAAGTCTGTTCATTCTGTACAAATTTCAAATTCGTTACAACGTGTTTTATGTTGCTTTAAAACAGAACTCTCTCGCTTCGAAATGTATCGGCTTACTGACGAAGAATCATACCCACATCCTTCCGAGTGTACCGTGCACGCCTATACCATCTATTTGTAATCCCCCTTTTAATATGAAGTGAAGAAATGCACTGAGTGGCCAAACATCACTGAATGTGATATTAATAATGAGTTGCTGCTCCGCCAGCACTCAAAAGGGCAGCAATGCGGCAAGGCAACTACTCTACAATGTATTGGGATCATTATAGGGGATCTGGACCCAAGGATCTTGCACTGTTGCCCAAAATTATTATTGTGTAATTGGCGTGGGGTTCATGGAGCGTACACTAGCATCGACATCATCCAATAAATGCTCCATTAGATTAAGATCGGGGGATCTGGAGGGCCAATCCATGGTCGTAACTTCACTGAAATTCTCCTCCAGCCACCTTCGTGCCACCACAGAGCGGTGACATGGCGCATTTTGCTGTTCAAACATGGCATCTCCATCGGGGTTCCGTACTCTAGGGTAGCCAGATGATCTGAAAGAATGTCCACGTAACGTCCACCTATCATCGCTCCTTGCAGCCGGGCAGTGGAGACCAGAACTGAGCTACCTTCCCCCTGGACAAAACCTTATTGACACACAGGATCCATAGCTCCATGGGGCATACGCCAAAAGCGCATAGGCCCATCAGCTCGATACAACTGGAACCGCGATTCATCGGACCACACCACACGCCGCCACTGTTCCATGGTCCATTGCCGATGTTTGCGGGCCCGTGCACGTCGTTGAGCTACGTGTCGAAGTGTCATCAAATGTACACGAGTAGCTCGTCGGCCGTTGAAGCCTATGCGGTGCAGTTGCCTCTTTACAGTGTTCCTGGCCCCCAACATTCAACTGGGCGGTGATCTAACTCACCGTAGCCCGACGAGCGCGCAGTATGCGATGTGATGTTCGTTTGTTAAACACCTGTGGTCTTTCAGTGCTGTGATTTATCCGGGTGGTAACACACTCTCTGCGATATTGAAACTCCACCCTCGACACTGTTGACCTCGGAAACCCGAATTCGATGCAATCTCCGCAATTTTATGACCCATGCGCCGGGCGCTGATGATCATCCCACGTTCAAAGTCGATTTACTCACGACGCGTTGCTATCTTCACGACACTGGGATCTACGGCAGACTGCTCAGCTACGCCTCAGCTATCCGCAATGCTCAGGGGTCATAAACGGCATATTTTCTAATGGAACTTTACCCGTGACCTTTGGCCACTAACTATATAATTATATGTATTTGTTTTGTTAATCAATCGACTAATAAAATATATGTCTAAACGTCACTCAAATGGCAAAAAATTTATGCGAGGCCGCCTAATGACTCTGTGATCTGTTGAGAATTTCATATTGTATATATCACCATGAATTTATGAACCTCCGTGTCACTTTATAAACAGTCTGCCTTTTAATTAAATCATAAAATTGATGCAATGTTATTAAGTTTAGGAAATGTGTTCGGCATAAGTCTACCACACCGTGCGATGGGTTTTCATGCCATCTCCAGCATTATAATTCATCATAAGTAGGCCCCATCCTCGCAGACGTTCAGGTCGCCATTTTTATACTATCCTTACATGCCGTACTACTACTACTACAACTACGGGATTTCATTCTGCAAACTTCATCAAAATGGAGAAAATCTCTTCGAAAATTTTCACAAAATGTCACAAATTGAGACACTGCAGCATATACGTGTCGTAAATCTCATGTCGTGAAACTTAATACAGTGTCATACTAGGATGGTTTCCGATATACACTGTGATCTGAGAACGAACCACACAGCCTTGAACTTTCTAATAACAGAGATGATTCATTTGAATTGGTGAGGCAGTCCCTAATCGGTATTTGAATGAACAAACACAAGTGAAGCGTTTACCAGGCACGAAAGTTAATGTTTTGGAGAGAGGTAGTAGAGTGCTCCCAGGGGAACTCAATTTGCATCCAATTGTCACCTGACCAAACATCTCGTGAGCGGTGGAGTGAGGTTAGGTTCCTCACCAGTAGCTCCCACACGATTCTCCTGGAGACTCCCAAAGGACGGACAAACACACTCACCGAATTGTTTAGTAGTCTCTTTCACGCCTCAATTGGAAGCCTTTAATTACAGGAGTTCTTGCATGAATAATATATAAAATATTAACACCAAAAGTACGGGCTAGTATTAAAATGTAATATGCTTATAAATTAAGAAATACTGAAGGAATTAAATATGTATACATCCGGTATATCTCCAAAAATCGAACAATATTGCTTTGGAGTAAACTACATAACTCAGTATGGGCCGATGACCTTACCTCTACGCCCCATAATGACAGGCGCCATAATTACTTATAATAAAATAGCAAAACAAGGGTATCTCGCATCGAGCCACAACTTAAAAAATGAAGCAGAAATCACCATGCCCGTTGGTGACCCTGACGTTTATTCCAATGAACTTTGCTACGCTGTTCAGTTTAAGCCGTTTCATTCAAATCTCGCATGGTAATTCTTGTGACACGGACGATATTAGGTTTAGGAGACGTACAGAGTGTTACTCTTCATGGCGCATTCTTTCCTGTTGAATGCAACTTTGTTAATCACTGGATGCGACATTTCCCATTTTCTCTCATCTATCACAGTATTTCTCCTTAAAATAAGACGATAATCACCGTTATCACCATTCTAACACGATTTTGTTCTTTGTGACTATGGTGAAGTAGCTGATAGGCATAATATCATACTTTCTTAAATCATCACCTCCCATGCTGGTTCGATTCTCAGATGGCAACACTGTAGGCTGTGTGGCTACGGTTAAATCCGTCAAACACCCCCGCTGCACTCAATGCTTTAATGATACATACTAGAAGAAGTGAGGATTTGTGCAATGTGTCAATGCTTTCCTTATTGAACCACTGAAACCCTACCTGCGCCTTGAATGCAAGCCCAACTCGTGGTCAAAATAGACTATCACAGCAACAATGAACGAATCAAGACCGTGATTCCACTCCGATGAAAAGAAAGGAAGTTGGTATATAATAGATCCAATCGTGATTCGAGGCTAATGTGATATAACTCGATAACATTAAAAGAATGGAAAGAACTAATGTATTGCCTAATATTGTCATTTAGACTTACACGACCCGTGTAACTATTCATGAAGTTTATTTTTGCCGTAGGCCGTGTAATTAATTATAAACACACTCTACGCGTTTCAAAAGTAACCTCGCCTTTTTTCATCAGGAGACAACAGAGAAATGAAACGACGCAATAAAGATTGCTAGGAGAAAGCAACAAGGAACTTAAAATGGTGCCCTAAGATATAAAAGGGACGCCAATTTAGCCCCATGCTAGAGACAACAAATGGAAACAGTAAAGCATTATTCTCTAATGGTTCTGATAGTAGGTAGCCGTAATTCACTGAGGTTGTAGCCTGTATCGCGGTTGAAATTATATGGGTGTTTACGTATTTCAACGGCCTCTCTGATAATTCTTGAACGATATTGTTTTATACGGGCAAGAACATCCACTTCTTGGAACAAGACATTAACACCAGGTTTTAGGGCATGATCAGCAACAGGTGATTTATCAGGTTGGTTGAGTCTGATACACCTGGTATGTTGTTTGATGTGAGTACATACCGTTCTAGAAGTCTGCCAATATAAACCCTGCCACAAGTACAGGGAACTCTGTAGATACCAGGTTGTTGCAATTTAGGCAAACTATCCTTAGTTGGTCTCAGGGGTTGCCTAATCTTAATTGATATTCCAAAAAAGGTTCGTACATGGTACCTACGTAAGATCTTAGAAATGCGATCCGTCGTGTTATATATGTAAGGTAGGTAAGCAGTTCCTTTACAACTGACGTCTAAATGCGTCGATTTCAGGACCGATTAGATCAAAGCTCTGCTGTAACCGTTGCTCTCAAAGGTGGTTCTCAAGATGTTAATTTCCCTTTGCAGAGCTGACACTTCACAAATCCTCCTGGCCCTGGTAGTCAGAGTTGAAAGGATACCATGTTTCTGGGCAGGGTGATGGTGAGAATCTGCGTGGAGATATCTATTGGTATGTGTAGGCTTACGATAAACGTTGTGTTATAAAGATCCATCCTCTTTCTTTGTGACGAGACCATCTAAAAATGGTATTTTTCCGTCAGATTCCGTTTCCACGGTGAAACAAATGGAAGGGTACTAGCAATTAAGGTGATCCAGAAAGTGACAAAGACTGTCTTCACCTTCCGTCAGTACGAAGAACGTATCATCCACGTATTGCCACCAGATCTTCGGTTTTCAAGGTGCCGACGACAAACCTTTCTTTTCGAAGTTTTCCACGAAGAAATTAGCCACAACAGGAGAGATAGGACTTCCCATGGCCACAGCATCTGTCTGTTCATAATATTTCCCACTCCATAGAAAGTAGGAGTAGGTCATACAGTGATAGGAAAGCCTTGCGATCTCTTCACCAAAAATATCGTTAATGAGAGACATAACACCACCAACAGGTACTCTCGTAAACAGAGACATCACGTCGAGACTCACTAAGATATCAACTGGCTGAAGTTATATAGTTTCTAACTTCTCAATGAAGCGTGTGGAAACCTTATTATAGGAAACGGTGTTACACAGTAGTGGTTGAAGTAGACTACCTAAATATTTAGAAAGGGCATTTGTCGGGGAACCAATCATACTAACAATAGGCCTAAGAGGAACACCTTCCTTATGTATTTTGGGAAGCCCATACAGTCTCAGAAGAATAGCATCCCTTGGAAGGAGACTCTTCGCTGTATCTTCTGGAATAGAATATTTCTTGGCCAGTTTGACGGTTGCATTTGAGTAGCGAGTTGTAGTATCACGACTGTTAATCCTGTATATAGGATCAGCTAACAAAAACAAGATATTGTTCCCATAATCATCCTTATCCATCACCACTGTCTCGTTACCCTTGTCAGCGGGAGAACGATTATATCAGAATTGTCCCTTAGATCTCTTAGCGCCCGGATTTCGCCTGCGACCAGCTAAGTATAATTTGCCTAAATTGCAACATCCTGGTATCTACAGAGTTCCCTGTACTTGTGGCAAGGTTTATATTGGGCAGACTTCGAGAACGGTATGTACTCGCATCAAAAACCTACCGAACGAGCTCGATAGTTGCAGTCGCTTAAGTGCGGCCAGTATCCAGTATTCGGGAGATAGTAGGTTCGAACCCCACTGTCGGCAGCCCTGAAGATGGTTTTCCGTGGTTTCCCATTTTCACACCAGGCAAATGCTGGGGCGTACCTTAATTAAGGCCACGGCCGCTTCCTTCCCACTCCTAGCTCTTCCCTGTCCCATCGTAGGCATGAGACCTATCCGTGTCGGTGCGACGTAAAACTACTAGCAAAAAAAACCTACCGGGTGTATCGGACTCAACCAACCTGATAAATCAGCTATCGCTGATCATGCCTTAACACCTGGTCATGATGTCTTATTCCAAGAAGTGGATGTTTTTGCTCGGATAAAGCAATACCGCCCAAGAATTATCAGGGAGGCCGTTGAAATACGTAAACACCCAGATAATTTCAACTGCGATACAGGCTATAACCTCAGTGAATCATGGCTACCGATTATCAGAACCATTAGAGAATTATTCTTTACTGTTGCTATTTGTTGTCACTAGCATGGGGCTAAATTGGCGCCGCTTTTACATCTTAGGGCACCATTTTAAGTTCCTGGTGTCTTTCTCCTAGCAACCTTTAATGCGTCGTTTCATTTCTCTGTTGTCTCCTGATGAGGAAGGGCAAGGTTCCTCTTGAAATGCGTAGAGTGGGTTTATATTAATTACACGGCATAAGCCCAAATTATACTTCACGAATAGTTATTCCCTAATATCTTAATACATCTCTCCTCAAGGTCCTTGAGGTCATGAAACACATGGTGGAGTGTTACTATCCTTAGCCATCCCGAAAAGTATGAATTCGACCCGAATATTGGTCGTTTCTGATGATTTATTTATGCTAGGGGTATTTTACCACCAAATTATTTCTCTACAAATAATATTAAGTCATAGGTATACTGGACTTCATTGAAATTTCAGGTTTTCTATAGATGCCTGTTATTTGTAATCCTTTACCTTCGCCGATATGTTTGCATAAAGATAGAGCTCCTTAAGTGTGTGCAACCCGCGAAGCACAGTCATTTAGTGATTTTATTTTGGGATTAGTCAGCGTTGCCTGAACATAGAGACCTATGAATTCCTTATGATTCACAGGCAGGTAATTTCGGAGGGAATAAAAAAAGAATGAAGCCAATCGGTCGAGTAGAACGGCCGGACAGACGTAGAAATCCGTTTTAAGTAATACATTTTAATGTGCAGATAGGCTACGTGACATTCCTCGTAAGTGTATTTCTATCGAGCATCATAGTATTCAGATATTATTTTGTTACAACCGACGGCCATGACAATACGTGCTTTAAAGTAATTTATTTTCAATGCTATTTTTCGGGGCGTCGACCCATGTGGATCTTTTGCCCCTACTGGCACCATATTGTATGAACCTGCGTGTAATTGGAATGGCGGTAGTGTGGAATGTTGTGTGTGAGGAAAGGAAGATTAAGGATGTCACAAACACCCAGTTCCCAGGCCAGGGATATTGATCATTACAATTAAAAACCACTGACCCGGCCGGGAATCGAACCCGGGGCCGCCGGCTGACAAGCGGACGCGTTGTCCCCTACACCGCGGGGCCGGACTTTAAAATAATTAAACTCAATCACTATTACATAATAATATTCCACTTATCTTTTCGTAAATTTGATAGAAGGCATTTTTAAACAAATGCACAATTTAATTTCCCTGAGTCAGAATTCAATACATAAATTGCAACTTATGTTTACAAAAATTAGGCAAAATACCTATTCCAATGCAGAAATAGTATCAGGTTCAAGCATTTGGCATTCATAAGTTATTTAATTGTTGTTAAATGTCACACTTTGAGACCAAGTGTAGTGGTCGCGGGTGTTAATTCGCAACGCGTATGCAATCAATCTCTGCATTCAGTGGTTCGAATCCTACCATCAGTAGTTCTGAGAATGGTGTTCTGTCGTTTCCCTTTTTCATTTCTAAGCAAATGCCCGGATAGTTCCTATTTATATGTCACGGACAATTCCAATATCATTCACCATCATTTATTTCTTCTACATTAGCTCCTCAACTGAGATTAGCAAAACGAAACGCATCCAACCGTAAATAGAGGCCGTATAATTGCATCTCACCTCATTCCCAGTCCCCGTACATAGACCTATCATACTTAATTTAAAATCCCACTTAAGACGTAAAACATTCTTAGGAATCATTTATCATCAGAATAGACTTATTGCATTGAAAGGGAAATGTATAGAATATTGAACAACATTACCGAAGCTTACAGAAAATGCTGCTCCAACACACTTTTGCACTGTTGGAAAACAATTCTTCAAGTGAAAGTCCTTGCTGATGCAGAAGATGAACTTTCAGACCAGTTTTTTCGAGAATACGGCTGGCCCCGCAGTGCAGGAGTGCATGCCTCGTACCCGGAGGCCCCGGGTTCGATTTCCGGCCAGGTCAGGGATTTTTACCTGCATCCGAGGGCTGGTTCGAGGTCCACTCAGCCTACGTGATTACAGTTGATGAGCTATCTGACGGTGAGATATCGGCCTCGTTCTAGAAAGCCAAGAATAACGGTCGAGAAGTTCCGTCGTGCTGACCACACGACACATCTTAATCTCTAAGCCTTCGGGCTAAGCAACGGTCGATTCGTGCGCCAAGATCCCTCGGGGCTGTTGCGCCATGAGGTTTGGTTTCGTTTGGTTTATTCGAGAATACACTGATTCAATAATAAAAATACGAAACCTTATAAATGATATACTGTGAATGGCATTATTTCATTTATACGATCTGGATCAAACATTTTATTCTCAATGCATGGAAAGGTAGGAAGTTTAGGTGAAATACTTAATTCTTATCAAAAAGTAAAATAGCAAACTACATCTCACTGTCGTGTGATTATAAAAAATGTCAACGATCCGTACTTTATTATATTCCTTCTTTGCCCAAGTTGCGACTAACCACTAACCTTTATACTGTCTTATAAGTTATGGATTCACAACATACACATGGAATGGATTAATTCTCAACGATAAACCAAATATTCATATTTTGCTACGGATTCTTGGGAGAATCTTACGATTGACCGTTCAGTAAAACGAAATTTATACTACAGCAGAGGTAACAACAGATCTACACGTAGGTTTTTCACTACAATTCGGTTCTAGAAGACATTACAGTGTATGAATGAAAAGAAACCAGCTGAAAAAATTAAATGGCGTATGGCTTTTAGTTGCGGGAGTGTCCAAGGACAAGTTCGGCTCGCCAGATGCGCCCGTAGGCGAACTGCATGTCGTGATGAGGATGAAATGATGATGAAGACGACACATACACCGAGTTCCCGTGCCATCGAAATTAACCAATTATGGTTAAAAATTTCCGAACCTTCCGGCAATCGAACCCGGGACCCCTATGAACAAAGGCCAACACACTAACCATTTAGCCATCGAGCCGGACCAGAAACCATCAAATTATATGCTATAAATCCTTATAATACACAGTCATGCTACGTAGCTACATATCTGTAAACAATAAAAACACCATTAAAACTTCAGATAATTGGAAGTAAATTTAATTGAACGCTGTAGAAATAAACAAAAATCATATTTGGAAGAATGTGACGATGGACAGATATAACCCATCATGGATAATATGTGACGAGCTTATATTTGGAAAATATCTACCTTGGCTAGGCTTTGTAGAGTTTTTCATCTTTTGGTGATGAAATGCTTAAGTTCTGTTTGTGATTGTATCGTAATTCTAGCTACATTGAACATAATACAATGTTGACGCAATTTGTGTCACTCAAAGGAATTTGATAATCATTACATTCCTGCATCCACCATGGCATAAAAATAAATTATGAGTTCGTAGAACAGAGAAGGAAATATTATCTCACTAAAATAATTAGTAAATTAGTCTATATAGCGTTACACTCGTAGGTCTTATGAAAAACAAGCCGAAAAATTATATATCACTGCAGTGAAAATCTTTACGAATGACGGCAAAACAGGATGTAACTCCATACCGAATATGAAATCAGTATTATTATATTCAAAGAATAAGAGAACTGAGCAATAATTATAACTACACATTAGTACATCTCCACTAAATATCTCACTAAATATTTTCCTTTTCTTCTTTTTTCGTTTGCAATTTGCTTTACGTCGCACGGACAGGGATAGGTTTTATGGCGACGATTGGATAGCAAAGGCCTAGGGGTGGGAAGGAATCGGCCGTGGCTTTAATTAAGGTACAGCCCTAGCATTTTTCTGGTGTGAAAATGGGAAACCACAGAAAACCATCCTCAGGGCTGCCGAGAGTGGTACTCTACCCTAACCCACTATCTCCAGGAGGCAGGCTCACAGCTGCGTGCCATTAACCGCACGGCCAACCCACCTGGTCACTAAATAAAATTTATAACATTAATAGAAGTAAAACCAACTATGAACGGAGACCCTCTGCAGTGAAATGAACCGCTCCTTTTGTTTACTTTTGTCTTCCCTGTGCTTAGACTTGCTAATTCTCTACGCACCACAGGCTGTACATCTCCTCAGCCATGGTATAGTTCACACAATATCCTAATAACAATATCACTGGTTTTAAGCCGCTCCAACTAAGGTTACGGTTTTCAGAGACGCTGAAGTACCAAAATGTTATCCTGCATCAGTTCATTTTTATGTGCCTGTAAATGTAACGATACGAGGTTAGCGTACTTGAGCACTATCAAATACCACCGAATTGAGCCGAGGTCGAACCCGCCAACTACGGCTGAGAAGACCAAAGCTCAGCCGTCCGAATGGCGAAATATTTTCTCAATTAATCAACTTTATGCGTACTGTATATTGATAGAAGTTTCTGCTAGAGATTACTGCATATTCACATCCCCAATGGAATTGAATTTTTTAAATAATTTGGATGGGATTGGACTTTTCATACACAAATTAGTAATAGATAAATATTACAGTTTCCTAACTTTTGAGGCCACAAATATAAGAACACGGCAACTTATATGTCTGAACAATATTTATGAAGCAAATTAAGATGTACTTGGTGTTGGGAATTATGAACTCTGCATTCATTTATTTATCAAAAGCTTTCAGTTGCCTAGCTGTACTTCCTCGTAAAACAGTAATCACCACCACCACCAGAATAGACAAGTACACCTTCTAGAGAAACTTACTAGTGTATTAGGATAATAAAACGTTACTTTAGAGTTGTTGATAAACGATATACTGTAGTACAATTTCCTAATCAGCAGTGAATGTGTCAGCAGCTTATAATCCATCATGTAAACTAAAACTGCCATAAAATGATATCCTCTCAGCCCAGTAATACACAACAATAAAACATACGACATAGAGGAATAGTTGTAATAATTACGGGTTGCATTCTTCCTGCAAGCAGATGATATCGTTGTTCTGTCAGCGTGTAGGGTGGTATTACAACCTACAGTAGTGTCAAAAAGTTAAGCATAAGTTACGAGTAAGCAGGGCAAGAGGAAATAGACCGCAAAGCGCACGACATATGCACTTACCAACATTACGTATACGAAAAGAGTGTTCCATGCTTTGACTACCGGCGTAACCGCAAGGTAAACACAGCCAGTGCCTGCGCCCCATTCCCTCGGTCGTGTTTGCCCTGTTATAGTGTGAGGAGTGTAGCCTCGTGGTGAACGTGACAATATAATGGCACAACGACGCCATTTGGACTCCCGTTTTCCAGGGTAGAATACTCGGCCGCCTGGAAGCAGTCCAGACACAGACCGAGGTTTCCGTATCCTTGAATGTGCCACAAAGTGTCATTTCCAGGCTTTGGAGACGATTTCCAGATAAAGGAGATCTTAGTCGTAGGTCAGTACCAGCTCGACCAAGGGTAAACACACCACAGCAGGACCGATATTTGGCCCGAACCGCCCGACGAAATCGGAGTGCACCTGCAAAATAATTGTCGGCGGAGCTTGCAGCTGTGTGAGGGGTTGCCGTTTCCCAGAAAACTGTGTTCCGGAGGCTCAGTACAGCAGGGCTGTTTGCCCGACGTCCAGCGGTGTGCGTCCCGCTCACTCCAGCACAGAGACGGGCCCGTTTACTGTGGAGCCGTCAACATCGAAACTGGACCATGAATGAATGGAGGCATGTGCTCTTCACAGATGAATCCTGCTTCAGGATGCAGAACGATTCCAGTAGCACATTAATCTGGAGAGTACCGGGTAGCCTATACAACCACAGGAACATCGTGGAACGGGACCAGTATGGTGGTGGTGGCGCCATGGTGTGGGCCGGCATCATGTTGAATGGGCGTACGGACCAGTACATCTTCATGGGTGGTCCTAGGATCACTGTTAACGCTCGGAGATACAGGGATGAGGTATTGAGACCACATGTTCGACTTTTCTGAGGGACGGTTGGTCCAGGCTTCCTTTTAATGGAAGACAATGCCCCACCGCACCGCGCTGCTCTGGTGGATGAATTTCTGGCTGGGAAGTCATTCATCGCATGGTCTGGCCAGTGAGGTCTGCGAATCTGAATCCTATATAACATGCCTGGGATGCATTGACGGGGGGAGGGGGGGTTGAATTGTATCCCGTCAGCCTCCACCAAGGTCCCTCCAAGACCTTTGCATTGCCCTTTCGGAGTAATGGCATCGACTGCCACAAGAGTTCTTGGACCATATCATATAGAGCATGCCACGTCGCTGCGATGCATGTGTAGCTGTTAGGGGTAAACACACACCTTATTAACAGCATATTTTATTGTGTAAGACATTGCCAAGTTTTGTTAGTTGTTGTCAAAGTTGTATCTTAGCTATCAGAACTTTTTAACACTGTTTTTCTGGACAAGTTGTGTGACATATTGTGTGTGATTCAGCTTCCATTTGTTGAGCAATCCGTCTGACATTCCTATCAGGCGGTATGCCCTCGTTTAGTGATTATGCTTAACGTTTTGACACTGGTGTACAAAAGTCAAACTTTATCGTCGCTGCACCTGCAAAACCTCACATTCTACAATGCTCTTACTATCCATTAGTCTCCGTAAGACTGTTCACACCTCCCAGCCACGTATGGATACGCAGTCCATCGGAACAATGTTCATTGCGTTCGTTTTCCGATGCTGACGGGTAAACGAAAATTAACCAAAATACATTATACTGTAGGATGCTTAAATACGACATACAAACATACACTCCTACAGTACGGTACAGTAAGGTTCATTTCCCTTTACATAGGGTTATAAGAAAATGAACATAACAAAAATTGTTCTGATGGGCTGCATGTGAGGCGTGACCAGTCTTAAGGAGAATAACGAATAGGAAGGACATTATTGGATACGAGGCTTTGCCGGTGCACGACGATATGTCTGGTCCAGCAGAGCATATTCGATATCATTGTAGACAAGCATGTGGACATTAAGTTCAGGAGGAGAAAAGATGGCAATAGTTTTGACACATATACTCGTGAAAACGCCAAGTAATCCTAAAATTATAGTATGTATAATATTGATGTCAGAATAACTCTGATTCACGTAGACGGAGCATAGTGTAGGTGAGACTTAACAAATATATATGTATCTTGGAACCGAATTTGCATGTTAGCTTTTAAAACGATCTTAAATTATAATAGGTGGGAGTTAAAAATATGTCTGTTCTCAGAATTTGAACCTGGATACCACACAATCAGGATGGATGCACACCACAGAGACACATATAAATCGTAGTTGAAACGACCATGTTCGGAGACAGGGGAGAGACTGTGTTACTCTGAACCTGCCAGACGACACCCAGAGTCTTTCCTCTTTGGATATATCGAAAAGTGGCAAAATATTCGAAACTTAGAAATGATATCACCGTGCACCACTTATTCAAGTGATCATGCTTCTAGGATGAAAAATTAACCAGTGAGAGAACTCTATGGACTCCAACCCGAATCCCTGCCTCTTCAGATAAGTGTGTTAAGCGATATCCCTTATGACGACCAGCTCTCGATATACAGGATGCTCGGAAAGAAAAGTGAACAGAGTATATGAGCGTTAGAAAGTTGGTCATACTGATAGGTAATTTGAAAAAAAAAAAACGTCGAAATCTCGCTAGGTTATCATTTTATCAGCTGCTGAAGTTAGCAAACAGATCCCTTCTCAGGCGAATTCAAATAGACTTTACGAAGCGGTGTAGCTAAATCTGTTTATGGCTTGGTCGGGCTTGAGAGCCATGCCGACAAATGGGCTTCAAACACTGTCACACCGTGGGTTTCAGCCAATGCCACCGTAGCTTGCTAGCTATGGAGCGAGCCTATCAGCAGGGAGGTCCTTGTTCAATTCCCTTTCCTGAAGAAGTTTATTTCTTCTATTGGCGTTCTCAAGCCGGTCATAAGCCACGTGCAGATTTGGCAACACCACCTCGCAAGGCCCATCTAAAGTCACCCGCGAAGCGACCTGATAGCTGATAAAATGACACCGACGCGAGATATTTAAATTATATGAATTATTTATCTGTATGACCAGCCGTCTAACGCTCATATATCCGGTTCATGTTGTTTCCGACAACCCTTTATGCATAACTACCATTAATACCATGAAAACAACAGTGACACTAACAACATCAGAAACAACCTGGTGTTTCTAAACTTATGTGGAATTATAGGTTTCTCTTAGAGTAATTCAAACTGAGATAATAATGGTGTACTTGCATCACTGAAAGAGCGTATGTTTAACTCCCGTCAGGAAGCCAGAAAATGTGGAGATTAGACTTCAACTTTAAACTGACATAAAGCGTCAGTAATCATTCAACCTGCACCAGAAATAACTACCAGAATTAACTCACGGGGGATTGCTAAATACTAACCTCTCTATCACAGTTACTGCCGAGGTTAGGGATTGTGAAACCATTACTCCTTTTTCAATAAAAAAACAAACATCCATATGAAAGTTTAGTACGAAAATAACGTATGACTTGCAATAATAATAATAATAATAATAATAATAATAATAATAATAATAATAATAATAGTCTGGCGATCTGTTGTCCGAGATACTGAGCCCAGTGCACTAGTTAGAGTGATAAGCAATTCCCCAGTTATAAAATCAGCAAAATGTGAAGATTTATTTTAAAATATTGTCCGCCTCTGTGGTGTAGTGGTTAGTGTGATCAGCTGCCACCCCCTGACGCCCGGGTTCGATTCCCTGCTCTGCCACGAAATTTGAAAAGTGGTACGAGGGCTGGAACCGGGTCCACTCAGCCTCGGAAGGTCAACTGAGTAGAGATGGGTTCGATTCCCACCTCAGCCATCCTCGAAGTGATTTTCCGTGCTTTCCCAATTCACCTCCAGGCAAATGCCGGGATGGTAACTAACTTAAGGCCACGGCCAATTCCTTCCCTCTTCCTTGTCTATCCCTTCCAATCTTCCCACCCCCTCGTAAGGCCCGTGTTCAGCACAGCAGGTGAGGCCGCCTGGGCGAGGTACTGGTCATCCTCCCCAGTTGTATACCCCGAGCCAGAGTCTGAAGCTCCAAGATACTGCCCTTGAGGCGGTAGAGGTGGGATCCCTCGCAGAGTCCGAGGGAAAAACCGACTCTGGAGGGTAAACAGATAAAGGAGAAGAATTTTAAAATATTTCAGGTAATTATGTCAAATTCTTGATTTATAAGTTCCACATTGAACTCTATACCCATCAAATATGCTGTGACATTATTAGGTTCAGTGTCGTATTTTTCCTGAGTTCTCATAGAAATACTATCAAATATTTGCCCATGTCAATCTGCCACTTGTTGAACCACGCAGTGCTCTAATGGTATTTATTGCATGTTGTGAACTCATTTGCATGCACACTGCGCCCATTTACTAGTACCAATTCTACCTTAATTGTTTTAATACGTTTCCATTTTTGCATTTTGATGATCACCTATTGGGTTATCAAACTGGACTCAGCATTTCAAATTTTGGCGGAATCAATTTATGAGACAACTCTAATTGGTGTACTCAACACGTGGCGCCACATCGTAAGTACTAAATTTATCATTATACATGAAACATTGAATCACGCGCAACTAGCTTGGAAATATACTTTCCTTGGTGGCGGTGCTAAATAATGGAAAACAAGTACGAGTACCTATATGAAAGTGAACGTTCCGTGGTATTAACACGCTGAAATAGACAGATTTTTTATTTTAGCAATGTGCATTAAGAAAATGTAAAATGGTACTGTAGCGCATCTTGTTACGCTATTAAACATGATCATATCCTACTCTCAAGGATTGAGATTTAATTTCCTTACAGTCTGTTGATATTAAAAAATTGATAAATACTGACATGCTAAAGGGACTCCTTCCAAGAAAATCTTTAAGTAATCTAGTCCCGAAGTAGGCAGATTATGTGTAATCTTAGACGGAACGAGACGGGCTCATATCCCGCGACGGCATCTCTCCCAGGTTGATATGACACGGCCTCTTGGAGGAAAGTTTGGCACTGTAAAATTCATTTTTTTTTGCTAGGGGCTTTACGTCGCACCGACACAGATAGGTCTTATGGCGACGATGGGACAGGAAAGGCCTAGGAGTTGGAAAGAAGCGGCCGTGGCCTTAATTAAGGTACAGCCCCAGCATTTGCCTGGTGTGAAAATGGGAAACCACGGAAAACCATTTTCAGGGCTGCCGATAGTGGGATTCGAACCTACTATCTCCCGGATGCAAGCTCACAGCCGCGAAAATTCAATTTAGTGGTGACAGTAACTGTTTTTTAGACGGTGCCACATATGCTGCAGATAAGGTTGGCGACTTTGGTGGAGGAGTACACAGAGTTTCTCACTCAGGTTTTGGCGTGGGAGGGGCGTTAGTGGCAGAGTATATCATCGCTGGAACGGTAAACACAATACTCTTCCTATCCATTATTCTCCTTAAGACTGGCCACGCTTCCCAGCCACATATGGATACGCAGTCCATCAGGACAATGTCCGTTGTGTTCGTTTTCTTATGTCGACGATTAAACGAAAATGAACCTTACATGCATTGTACACTAGGAGTGCGTAAATACGTAATGCAAACGTGCATTCCTACAGCACGGTACTGTAAGGTTCATTTTCCTTTACACATGGGCATAGGAAAATGAACACAACATAATTTGTTCTGATGGACTGCATATCCATACGTGGCTGGGAGGCGTGGCCAGTCTTAAGGAGAATAATTGATAGGAAGAGCTTTGTGGAATACAACCTTTTACCGTTCCAGCGACGATATATAACTTATAGAAGGTAAGGTTTTTACTACTAATTTTTACAGCGAACCAAATTTAACTCAGGAAGTAACTTACACATGTGAATAAATTCTAGTTTACATACATACTTTTAATAACCAAAAGGAGCAGAAGGTCCCTTTCGCTTTACTTCCCCATAATATGCTAAGGAAATAAATATAATTAATTCGGGAACATAATCACTTGGTGGCATTTAATGAACAAAGCTAAGGCCTTCACATAGGCTTTACTTGAGACAAGTGAACACAAATCTCCTTTCAGTCTCCCGACTACTCACCAAAAGTGTGAGAGGGGTAAGAAAATTCAGGATTATACAAGGTCCATGAAATATGAGAGCAAGCTTTCCCGCGGGGACAATATCAAAATATTTTACAATGACCAGATCTCCAACATTTAAATTAATGGGTTTTCGTCCACGGTCATACCTCACCTTTACTCTCTAATGAGATGTCTCAAGATTATTTCTAACTTTTCTTCATAGACCCCGGATATTCTCAGGATATTTTGTCTCTGGTAATAGCTCATTGATCGACCACACATTTGACAAGGAAATGTTCGTGACAAATTTAAACATAAAAGATATTGAAGAAAATTTGTGGGGCACATGAACGGCCGAGATAAAGGCTAATGATAACCAATGTAGGAGTCCGGCTCCATGGCTAAATGGTTACCGTGCTGGCCCTTGATCACAGGGCTTCTTTATTCGATTCCCGGCAGGGTACGAAATTTTATCCACCATTGGTTAAGTTCTCTGGCACAGGGGCTGGGTGTATTTGTCGTCTTCATCATCATTTCATCCTCATCATGACGCGCAGGTCGCTTACGGGAGTCAAATCGAAAGACCTGCACCTGGAGATCCGAACATGTCCTGGGACATTCCCGGTACTAAAAGCCATACGCCGTATAATTTTTTTTTTACCAATGTAGGGACGTGTCCTAACGAGAATTATCTTCGTGGTGGAAGGCGATAAGAGCAGATCAAGGATTTTGATTAACCCCCACAGCTAGACATGGTTGTGTGTAATATGCCTACGTAGTGACATATGAAATAGACAGATGAAAACGGAACTTACGAAACAAATGGGGAGTGAACGCCCTAGCATTATCAGAAACAATATAATGACAGGGTCCAACATATGCAAATATTGAATTGAGTTTATAAGGAGCATAACTATGCTTGCTTCGAATTTTTAGAATAACAATATGTGGAAGCAAACCATTAACTCCAAGGGATTCTAGAATTATGCAGGAAACTGGAGTAGCTAGTTTCATCTGGAGTATTAATCTATTGACACTGGTGTATAGTTTTGGACAATACAGTATAATTACAATGATTTTCAAATTAATTGAGAATGGCAACTTTCGAGGAAATTATATCATCTCTGGCAGAAGATAACGTTTTACTTTAAATTTCAATCACGATATCATTATGTGCTAAAATTCCGACCCATCACCATCTACAGAGGGGTAGTCGCCGTTAGTGATTTCTTGCAAGAAATCAGCAAATTCCACTTTATGCGGTTTTTCCCGCATACTTTTATACATGCGGCGTGTTTTGAAGAAAGGTCAGCTAGGATACTATTAAATACAATATCATAAATAAATAATTGTTTTGCCGATAATCATGTGGCAAAACAGGCAAACCCTTTATTAAATATTTATCAGGAAAGATAATAACCAGAAGGAATGGAACGTCGTCACCTATAATATATTAAAGATGACGATTAACGCACATTAATAAATGACTGTTTGACATTGAGGCTTTATTCCATAATGAGCCGCGATAATCGAATATCGTCAGCTGCTTTGGAACTCTCATTTAAATTGAGAGGAATTTTGAATGTTAAGTGCACTGTCCAACTGCTGGACAGGAAAACAGCTATTATTTCTGTCCACGAAGTAGAGCTGACCAGCAAGACTTCTGAGTGCGCAGACGTGCCTACCGGCTTACACCTCCCCTATCGTGCTCTCACGGTTCTAGCGGCCTTGAAGTACTGGTGAGCGTATTAACCAACGAGAATGTTACATTTCTCTTTAATAATTTAAGAATATTTGAGAAGAAATGTCCATGCTGTTCATGACACTTTGCAAATCTACAGGCCAAGAGTTTGCGTCAGAAACTTTTCGATTTCAGTTCAGGTGTTCTCTCAAAATCGGAGTAGCAAAAATCAGCCTCGTATTTAAATATATAGATAATTATAATACACACTTTGGGAAATAAACTCAGCAGTTCTTTAAAATTCAAACACATTATAAATGTGAAAAATATGGTCAAAATATGAAGGAATTTTGTATAAATCGCTTGGCATTTCGTGTAAAGAAACGAACAGAAAAGGGAAGACTGATCTACTTAGCACGTTTTCGCCTTAAATAACTTCTGGATCCGTAATGTATTTTACGCAATATAGCAATAGCACACAGCGTTTCGAACAATTAGAATACCAGTCATAATCAGTATCGTACGAATACAAATATATCACGCAATTCAGTGTTTCTACACTGCTAAAACATCGTAGTTGAATACAGATGTTGATATTCTTCAGTAGTCCCTGACTGTTGTACGTTTTCTGTGCTTTTTATCTACCATCTTACTGCCATTTCACTTCACAGTCGGTGTGCACGGGGAGAGGGGTTTGGGAAGACAAGGACACAACCGACAGTATACATCAGAGGTGACCAGGGGACGCATTGTAGATATGTGGGGATGTATTCATCCGATATCAACTATTTCTGAAGCGGTTGGTCAATTAAAAGACGCGTTTGGTTTTATATCAGAAGATATCAGGAAGAAGGCATGGAGGGCCCTAAAACTCTCAGAAATACGGGGCAATCTAAGAAGACAACTAGAGGGCAAGACAGCTACTTTCTGAAGCCAGAAACGAAAATTCTTTCTTGTAAACAAAGTAATGAGGAATTATCCACTTGCCGTTTTTACCCCTGACAAGTTTACTCCAATTATTTCAATGCTATAAAATTATTATTTTTCTAAAAACGTAGTGCAGTGTTTAATATTATACCTTAGTTTTCATTGTGTACAAATATAATCCTTTTCGTGTGGAGGAAGCGTTCAATACTTTTATTTGCTTTTTCTTTACAAAATTCACTCCTTTGTTTCCTTAAAAAAATGTATTATGATATTATGAGAATGTTATTTACTACAAGTCTTCTACCATTATTCTGTTTTTGGATTGTGAGTAATATTCAACATTTACAAGTTTTTAAATGCAACCATTGTTTCTGTATTTTATTTTTATACGTGATTTTATTCCATTTAGATTCTCTCCCATTTCACGTGATTGTATTATGAAAAACCTTGGTACGGTATTTCAGTAAAATATGTCTTTAAATAAAACATGAATCGCCTTAACTAAATTCTTAGTGAAGGTTGCCTTATTTCATCCAAATTTGATATCCTTGCATATTTTAGTGCAAAATATATCAGTTCATCTTTTGACAGTGCTCGCAAAATTATTAATGTAAATTATTTTAATAGGAACATATTGAAGAAAATAAGGGTCATTATTTCTTACAAAGCTTGAGCGCGATGCGATTTAACAATGAATTCATGGTCGAGACCGCTAACCTTTCAGCCTTTTTCGCAGAAAATAATTAAAAAGAAAGGAGGATTTGTTCTGCAATGACTTGACATAATACAGTAGGTCTATTACCTTCAAGGATCCCGTGTAGTTCCTTACCTCATTGGCCTCTTTAGTACACATTCAAAGTCAAGTCAGGGGGCCTGTGGGCAAGGAAGCAGGTACCTTCCTCTGTGCGCATGTTTGGTTTCTGCTAGATCTCCCGTCATTCGCTTTCTCCATCTCCCCTCACTCTTCAAGAGTATGCATGTTTTACGCTTCTGTACGGATCTCACCAATAAGTAAAAGAGAGAGGGAGTGTGTGTTTAAGCTGGTACTGGGTTGTACGGAGGGCTGTCCTGATTTTTCTTGTCTGAAATGTATATTTCTGCTCACAAGTTTTTATGAACGCCAGTGTACAATCGACGGATACGCCATACATAATCGACGTAAGCAGAAGACAGTGTACCTTTATATGCTACGGACTATAAATTAGCGTCGTAAAGGAATTCCATGTAGTCCACTTTGATGTGGTTTCGACTGTATTGTAACAAGTGCCTCTCGAAAGTGGTCGTGAGGGTACTTTAATAAGTGAGCACGTTAGAGGTAAGCGAGAGGGCGTCGCAATGCATCACGGGTAGTTAATTTGTGTGGCCACAGAGCCGACAGAGGGCAGGGCAAAGCGGTGCTAGGCGTCAGGATATTGCCTCACTACATCATCTGTAAGTTAATCTCTAGTCGTGCACTCTGCAGCAAACATTACACGCTCTCAGATCGTTGCATTGATGACACAGTTTCAAATTTTTGGTGGGGCAATTAAATCCACTAATGCTTTGTACCACACTTGAACAGACTGATGTTCCGTGTTTATACCATAATACACACCGCAGCGGAGTTATAAGTTTAAAACAATATATTAATAAACATATTTACTAATAAAATTAAGGTTCGAAGAATGTTTTTTATTTGCATTAAATTAATTTTATTTTTACTCGTTTGTAGTGGTTAGGATATTGTTAGTGTTAGTAAAAAGACTGGCTCTCTGTGGTGTGGTGCTAGCACACCAGCTTCTAAATTGGACCATTCCGATGTACCTCTGTACATTTTCCTTTACATAACAGCAAAGGAAAATGAACAGGACGAAAATTGTTCCTATGGACTGCGTATCCGTACGTCGCTGGAGGGTGTGACAGACTAACATACATAGGGAAGGCATTGTCAGATACACGGTATTACTCACGCAGTGACAATATACAGTATAAACTCCCATGTCTTTCAGTGTTCACTCTGCAAATCAAATCACCGGGCTCGATAGCTGCAGTCGCTTAATTGCGGCCAGTATCCAGTAATCGAGAGATATTGGGTTCGAACCTCACTGTCGGCAGCCCTGAAGATGGTTTTCCGTGGTTTCCCATTTTCATACCAGGCAAATGTTGGGGCTGTAACTTAATTAAGGTCACGGCCGCTTCCTTCCCATTCCTAGAACTCTCCTATCCCATCGTCGCCATAAAATGTATCTGCGTCGGTGCGACGTAAAGCAAATAGCAAAGAAAAAAAAAAGCAAATCAAATCTACGTAACTAAAAAATCTCTATTTCTGTCAAACTTTCACAGCGATATCGAGAATGTTTCAACAGCTCGCACTGGTACGAGATGTAGGTTGTTATCGCCCCCTTTGCATTCAAAATGCAACAAAACTCTCAAGTCCATGATTCTTGAAAACTTCTCCAGTCTTCTCCACACACTTTGCATCACCTAACATAGGCCTACAAAAGGTATTTTCTCCTGTTCAAGCTCTGAAAATTAATGTACCTTTTGGTGACCTGGTGATATATTCCGCATATTTATTGCTGTTGTTTTCTTTTCCAAGGTATAGGTGGCAGTACTCTGTAAATTTCAAAACTATGAATTGTCCGGACGGATCATATCGTCCCCCCTAAGCCAAAACCGCGAATGTTACAATGCTCTTCCTATCCATTATTTCTCTTCAGAGTGGCCACGCCTCCTGGCTATGTATTGATATGCAGTCTATCAGACCTATTTTCGTTGAGTTCATTTTCCTATGCCGATGTGTAAAGGAAATTGAACCTTAAACACATAATACTCTAGGATCAGTTAAATATGCAATGCAAAAATACATCCCGGGTTCGATTCCAGGCCGGGTCAGGGGTTTATAATTGTAAATGATTAATATCCCTGGCCTGGGGACTGGGTGCTTGTGTCGTCCTTAATGTTCCTTTCCTCACAATCAACACCTTACACTTCCGCCATTTACAAAATACACGCAGGTTCCACACATATGGTGCAAATAGGTGCAAAAGATATTCTAGGTCGAGGCCCCGAACAAATATCATTTAAAAAATGTTCTTCTGTTGGACTCCATATCAGTATGTGTCTGGGAGGCGTGACCAGTCTTAAGGGAAATAATGGATAGGAAGAACATTGTCACAGTCGTGGTTTTGGTATAGGAGCGACAATATGTGATACATTCCAAAAAATCCTGGAAATCCTTCCAAAACATTTCCCAAAATACTGATTTTTAATGGTATGTCGTATTTTACCCCTTGAAATCGAACTAAACTGAAAACAAGCAAAGTCAATGTCTAAACCTTTCCTCCCAGAATCCTCATTGGCCTCCCATGGCTAAAATTGTTGTCCCATAAAGAATGTGTGCAAATGTGTCCTCTTTTGTTCCGTAAGGGTCCATTAAACACAAAAAAAATGTTTAAGGTATCTGCATGTTGCCTACAAGAGTTAGAAGTACGCCCAACCACGAATCTTTTACCGTCCACAAAGATGCGGAGATAACGGGAATGTTTAGGAGGCTGAAATGTACACTAGTTGTTGGTAAAATATAAAACAACTCAGTGAGGACCATCGTATTTGAGCTACCAACCCGAATCCCATGGTGTTGTTGCCCTGCTGATCCTTGGACTACCAAGTGACTGCTGCTCATCCCAAAGGACTGCAGATGACGTGGTGACGCGTGATCAGCGCGACGAATCCTCTCTTCCGTTATTCTTGGCTTGACATCCATCAGTCAACTCTTGTTCATTTCTGACCCCAACGCTGTTAGGTTCCGAGAGCTAGGAGGTCTTTCATTTTCACGTCGGGGTCTCTGTTTCTTGGGTGCATACCTTCATTTTTTTGGATGTGTTAGACCCTTTCCATATTTTCCTCTCAGACTAGTGTTCTTTTGAGGATGGTGACGTAATTGTGTTTTCTCTTAAAATAATAATGACCACCACTACCCCAACGTTCGACGTATGTACTTCATATCTGGATATATGATTCGGGTGATGAAGATATCTTCATATGTTTGGTGCATTTTCGTTAAAATGCTTCTCATTCAGCAACATGAAATTGTCAATTTATTGCACATTGCACTTTAACATCATCTGATAACATATGTTTAAACTATTTCCTACGCTTTGAAATTGGAGTTGCCAATGCGCTGCCAGAGTTGAACGCAACGGACACGCTTGGCCAACATATTTATTTGCGTAGAACCTTAGAGACCGGTGTGCATTTTGAAGTGAACACCAGTATTCTACATTATGATTTGGGTTTATTGCGATTTTAAAATGAGTTAAAACAGAAAAAAGGAATGGTCTTAGGAAACAAAATAATAAATGTACACAAAAATTACTAGAAAACTGAAACTGAAAGTCAAATAGGCGGCATGATTTTTGAACTAGTTCAAACGAGATCTAACTTCAGAGCCAGCAAAATTTTAAATTCGGAACTCTGATCAGTCTAGTTTCAAATATTCTACTTTTCGTCCCAATTTACTTTTAAACTAAGTAATACTGAAAGAACGGCATATGCTAACTTCAGTAAAATGAAATGAAATGGCGTATGGCTTTTAGTGTCAGGAGTGTCCGTGCACATGTTCGGTTCGCCAGGTGCATGTCATTTGATTTGACGTCCGTAGGCGACCTGTGCGTCGTGATGAGGATGAAATAGTGATGAAGACAAATACACCCAGCCCCCGTGCCAGCGAAATTAACCAATGATGGTTAAAATTCCCGAACCTGCCGGGGATCGAACCCGGGTCCCCTGTGACCAAAGGCCAGCTCGCTAACCATTTAGCCATGGAGCCGGGATCTAACTTCAATGACTGGATTATATACTCGGCAATGGAAACCTAGGGCAAAATGACGGTTTGTAAATTCCACAAAGTCCGATTTTTATTGTACAAGATTCATTAGTTTCTTATCTGAATCCAATTGAGAATTCTTTTAGTAACGATTTTATGCCCAACGTTAATATTATTAGCCAACAGGATCTTAACATTTAAAAAAGGTGTCAAATCAACTTCATCATATTCGTAATGATTCCTCAGAATGAAATGGTGTTAATGAAGTAGTACATTATCACGTTGAATTTTACTAACTCTATTCATCCTTCAGGCATGCCACCTCATATTTTGTTTGTCTCGTCATCAGCCTAGAGGATGGTTGGATCTTCAAATATCACCACCAAAAGTTATGTGGTTATGGGTAAACCTTAAATATCCGTGGCGGCTCCACAACGACGCGTACTTGGCAGGATGAGGAGTGACAGGCTTTGATTGCTTTCCTCTTAGGACCAGAAATTTTTACAGCAGCAAAACCAACACCTTTGGTTAAGAGCGCGCGCGGCTGTAAGCTTGCATCCGGGAGATAGTGGGTTCGAATCCCACTGTCGTCAGCACTGAAGATGGTTTTCCGTGCTTTTCCATTTTCGCACCAGGCAAATTCTGGGGCTCCACCTTAATTAACACCACGGCCGCATCCTTCCAACTACTAGGCCTTTCCTATCCCATCGTCGCCATAATAACTATCTGTGTCGGTGCAACGTAAAGCCACTAGCAAGAAAAACCAACCCCTTTCATAACACTTAGACGCACGAGCCATGTTATACATAGTAGCCACGGAGCCACCTCACGAGGTGGCCTTAAAAGTTGGATAATTTTTCGATACTAACGTTTTAAAGCTGATTATAACAGCGAGATTGACTGTGTTGGTGCAAGACAAAAATGTCACTAATGCAGAAATACTGGCCATCTACTATCCGCACACTTTATGTTGGTGCATTTACACCCTAGTTCTGAATCGGTCGACCTCGGCGATCTTCGAGATTCGTACTGGCAACCTTTGAAACACAAACTATGAATCGCTTAAGCATCGTTGTGCGACATCTGGCGTACACTTTACGTACTAGTACTGTTGTTGTTTACACAACAAAGTCAAAGTATAGAATTCATGCTAGGAACAAGATTCGCATCGAGAAATGTTTTATAATGTTGTATAATGTGTATGTGACATAGTTGTTGGCTTAAGATGATAACGGTTTAGAAACTTCGTATCGATCGATCATATTCTCGATTCAATTCAGATTTCATTTTCCTTCGGTTGGTAGCACTATCGATACCGGGACACCTCCCTCCTTACTCCTCACCCCCGTACACAAATGCACCAACATAAAGTGTGCGGACTATACGTACTCTTGGGAATGCTAAATCCATAGGCACCAAAAAAATCTCCCATCTAATTATACTCTAAATAATTTATAAGTAAATGTAAAAATGCCTGTTATTGTTCTCTGCAATAGAATTGTATATAACATGATGAAGAGTGCAAATTTTGTTCATAAAATTTATTAACATGTCCATTTCCAAATTTCTAATTGCTTTTCAAAAAGCTATTTCGATCGCCGTACTTGTCAATGAATAACTCGCCTCCTCAACCCTCTGTTTGTAACTGAGTTCTCGTCTAGTTGTACATCATTTCGAAGTGAGTTTAACCTTCAACGCCTACTAATCTCTTATGGTTTTCGTCAAATGGGTAGCCGCTTCAATTGTGGTCGTTTACATGAAGTAATTAATATTTTCCGTATTGTATGTGAAAGAGTATTGAACGCAGTGAAATTTTCCGCAGAGTGCGGTGCGTTGGGTGGGATGGGTTAACGGGGCAACATAGCAACCAAGGGCTGGACAATGCTTCACATTTGAGACAGACTGTCGATAACACAATTATCATCGCTGCGCGAACAATCTGCGTATCTGATAATACTCTTCCTATCCATTATTTTCCGTAAGACTGGTCGAACGTTTATTGGTTAGTCCTGCCGCGGGACACCTACGCGGACACATGAAACTAGTTCGTTAGCCACATCATGGTTAATGCGATCCTAGATGCAAAACGTCCGAAATATAATTCCTCAAATAATTTAAGTCAGAGAAATATACAAAAAAAACTATTTGTATTCAATATTATTTAATATAAACAAGCATTTCAAACTGAAGAGCACCAGGGATGCATGCGCTCATGCTTGACTCGCCATTTTGTTAAGCTGTGAGCTTGGGAAGCAAGCAGTACAGTGCGTGAGTGAGTGAGTGAGTGAGTGAGTGAGTGAGTGAGACATTACTTGTTCTTGTGCAATGTGGATCACCGAGTTGAGTTCGTTAAGCATCGCAAAGGTAAACCTTTGAAAAGCGGTGAAAAGGCAATTGCATTCAATGTGTTTCATAAATTTTGTAAAAAATACCCGACTTTAGCTTTAAAGGATTTGCGAAGCTGACATCCGAGTTCACTTGTGTTTCGGAGTGGAGCATTAATACCGCACGCAGCGAACGACTGCACTAAGGATTGGTAACAACACCTGGAAAATCGAAGAAGCGGCGACTTGGAAGACGTTTGTCCTTTATGATATTCTGATTAAGTAAAGTACTGTACATTTTATTGTTTTAATATTGCCTTTTCTATGCTATAAGTTCCTCGCTAGAATTTTATTTCATTAGAATATTAAATGTGTGACGTTTTACTTATATGCGCTGTTATGATTGATTTATTACGTATTTACGTTTCGGCCATAAATTCAAATCTACCTTCTTTTCTGATGTGTTAAATATCGAGATGCCATTTATCATTCATTGTTGTTTATTTTTCGCGGACAGTGAGTGTAATTTGTGCCGTAATCCGCATCACAATTGCCTGTCAATTACATGTTGATGTCAGTGGTATCCGACAAGTCTATGTAGACCTAATCCTGATGTAATCGCCTCAATCAAGCGAAGTAACGACAGTTTCAAGACTGCCCACGTGGTTCCTGCCATGTGTCCGGGAGTAGCCCAGTGATTCTCCAATCAGCGTTTAGACCGCGGATGGATACATACGGATACTCATTTTTCTCTGTTTACATCAGGTTCGG
Source organism: Anabrus simplex (assembly GCF_040414725.1). Classification (NCBI taxonomy): domain Eukaryota; kingdom Metazoa; phylum Arthropoda; class Insecta; order Orthoptera; family Tettigoniidae; genus Anabrus; species Anabrus simplex. The sequence continues at coordinate 1,310,230,575 of NC_090265.1, read as the reverse complement.
TTCTCTCGGTGACGCGAGAATAGGACTATCCCATCGCCTTCCATAATATCGTCGGAAAATAAACAATACTTCGTGTGTCTTAATCCTCTTTCTCTCCATTATTTCCCAGTATTTCACATATGGATGTGAAGTCCATCACAACAACGTCCGTTGTGTTCACTTTCCGAATCAAAAGTGTTAGGCGTTTTATTTTTACAAGAAATGTTATTAATATAACTTTTTAGCTTTCCAATCTGTCGAACACGAATTATTGGAAAATGAACACTATTATACCGTCGCTCCTATGCCAGAACCACGAATGTGAAAATGCTCTTACAATCCATTGTTTCTCTTAAGACTGGTCACACCTTCCAGCCACATACTGATTTGCAGACGATCAGAACAAATTTCGTTGAATTCATTTTCATATGCGCGTCTGTAAAGGAAAATGAAAAATACGTCATACTCTCGGAGTGGGTAAATATGTTATGCAAACATACATTCCTAAAGTACGGTACGATAAGGTTCATTTCCCGTTACACGCGAATTCGATCCCGGGTGAGGTCAATGTATTTAGGTATTACGTAGTGATTGGCAGCGTGGTGTGGCGTATTTAAATGTAAAGGTATATAGTCGCAATACTGCGCATAATGCAATGCTCTTCCTATCCATTATCCTCCTTAACACTGGTCACGCCTCCCTGTCACATATGGATATGCTGTCCATAAGAACTATTTTCATTGTGCTCATTTGCCTATGCTTATGTGTAAAGGAAAATGGACCTTGCGGTAATGCAAGGAACGTGTATTTGCAGGAGGTATTTACGCACTCCTACAGTACAATGTTTTTAATGTTCATTTTTTCTTTACACACCAGCATAGGGAAATGAAAACTATGAAAATTGTCCTAATGGACTGCATATCCATATGTGGCTGGGAGGCCTGGCGAGTCTTAAGGGAAACAGTGAACAGGAAGTGTATTGCCAGATACGTGGTATTGCTCGTGCAGCGACGATATAATTATTATGACGAAGAGGAACCTACCAGACACTCAATCTCAAAACCGGACATCAAAATCGGGACCCTTTGAACTGATGACCGTTTCGGTTCAAAAACTTTCAAAGAGTCGGACACCCCCTTTCTTATGTTAGTGCAGTCATATTGCAACCGAAATAGCAATATTCAATTTTTCCTTACCTATAATCCCATAATTTGTGTCAAAGAAAGCTCCTCAATTTAGCCTATAACGTTAATGGGAGACGTAGGCAGAATTACAGTCACATGTTTGATTACACATATCTTTCACATTTTTCACCAAATCTAATTGAAACTCGGTAAACTCATTGAAAATGGCCTAGTGAGTTGTTGTGTTCGTTTAAGGAGCACTGTGATAATTTTCTCTAAAGTTATTGAAGTACTAATTTTTCACACACCCCTGTCTTTCGGTACACATTTTGATTAAGATATGACTTCAAATTTCAAGTTCAAAATATATTAATAATCTACAATACCATAGAGATTTTAAAGTGAAGTAACTCTTTCCTAAATAATTTTGTTGATTTTCTGTAATTTTGTGCACTTCGAAATTTTTTGTTAGTTTTAAAAAATATTTTAATATATAACATTTTTCTTATTCAGCATATTCAAATTCTACTCCACTTCAAACTTCGTATATACTTGGATAACTTGCGTTCAAAATTTTATGAAATTACATCAAGTAATTCTTGAGATAGTTGTACCTAAAGTATGAAAAATGTGAAATTCAGAACGTCACAGATAATCTTCACGTCCACAGGCTCTGAGGGTCATAATAGTGTGTGAAGGCAATTCACCCTTTGTCTGTCGATAAATTGCAGGAAATCGTATGCCTGAGAACATGGCTGATCCTTGAAAGTGCTGAACTTCTTGTCGAGAAGCTCATTACTGAGGTCTAACGGCGCAGCTACCGATATTACAATAAAATACTTTCGCTCGCTGTGTAGTGGAACTGTCAATACCAGGTGTGCCAACACAGTTTTTAGCAGATGTGAATGTTTCATTTCAATACGACATGCAACAGCTCGCTGCGAAACACGTCACCCCACCTCCTCAAATAGAATTTAAAGGAGGGCTGTGGATATATTTCGACCTCCCCTTCTATTCACCTGTGTCACATGCAGTACAGGGATGCGCAGTGTGAACACCAGCAAAGTAATTTTCTGTTAAATGAAGGAATAAGAATTTACTCTTGGTTTTTGGAATGGGGGAGGTCATAACCATTAAATCTGAGTATGCGCTTTATTTATGTGATTCATAAACACAGTAAACAGACTGTCGAAGTGGCACCTGCCACCTGACAATACTGTATTCTGACAGTGGGATTCAAGATAGTGTGAAGTAAAATCGCGTGTAAACCGTTCTGTTTCCAGCCTGATGATTGTAGGGTGGAATTTTCATTTTCCAAATCATGGCGTGTGTTGATCTAAGTGTCATGATCGGGTAGGCGTCTATCTTCTGTTTCCTACACACCGGGTTTTATCAACCCAGTGGTAAGTATCGTTTCTGAATGTGACAAATGTCTATTACTGGTATTCATAATGCTAATGTCCGTCTCGTTGGCTTAATGGTCAGCGTACTGGCCTTCGGTTCAGACGCTCCCGTCTTCGATTCCAGGCCGGGTTGGGGATTTTAATCATTGGTTAATTCCAGTGCCCCGGAGGCTGGGCGTTTGTGCTGTACCCAACATCCCTGCAACTCGCACATCACACATAACACTATCCTCCACCACAATAACACGCAGTTACCTACAATTGGCAGATGCCTCCCAACCTCATCGGAGGGTCTGCCCTCCACACGACATTCATTCATAATGACAATCAATTTGTGTAGTAAATAATTACGACATCCTAAACAGTCCTAAAATATTTAGCACTTGAACAAGTTCACTAATATTCCCCCTTTTTGTGCCTGGAACATAATGAAGAGAGAGGAGAGAAAAATCACAAAGGATAGCTGCCCATGGGATAAAGGGTATCGTACGTTTTAAACCTCGCAAAGATCTTTGTAATACATGTAATATTCCTACTTTTATTTAATATTGCATGGATACTGAATAAAAGTACGTTTATGATTACGTATCGTCGTCTAAGAAACAATTCCTCGTATCTCACAATGCTCCTCCTACCCATTATGTTCCTTAACAGCGGTCACGCCTCCCAGCCACTTGGGGATATGAAGTCCATCAGAATAATTTTCGTTGTGTTCATTTTCCTACGCTGGTGTGTAAAGGAAAATGAAATTCACCATACAGCATTGTGAGGATGTATATTTTTATGGCGTATTTACGCACTCCTACAATATACTGTATATAAGGTTCATGTACTTTGCACGCAGGCGTACCACAATGAACACAACGGAATTTGTTCAGCTGGTCTGCATATCCGTACAAGGCTGGAGGGAGTGACCAGCCTTAAGGAAAATAATGGACGGGAAGTGCATTGTGACATACGAGGTATTGCTCCTAAGGCGTCGATATCGTCATTGAAGAAACAAGACCACGTATGTCACAATTCACTTCCTGCCCATTATTTTCCTGAAGACTAGTCACGTCTCCAAGCCACATATGGATATGCTGCCCATCAGAACAATGTTCGTTGTGTTCATTTCCCTATGCTAGTGTTTAAAGGGAAATGAACATAAGTACAGTACACTGCAGGGTTGCGTACACACGTAATTCAAACATACTTCGTAGAGAACAGCAAGGTATTGCTCACTTTCCTTTACATATAATCATAGGAAAATGGTCCTGCTCCATGACAAATGGTTAGCGTGCTGGCCTTTGGTCACAGGGGCCCCGGCCTCGATTCCCGTCAGGGTCGGGAATTTTAACAACAATTAGTTAATTCCACTGGGACGGGGCTGGATGTAGTCTATGTGTCCTTTTCATCATTTCAACCTCATAATAACGCGCAGGTTACCAACGGGAATCAAATCCAAAGACCTGCATCTGGCGAGCCGTAATTGTCCTTGGACACTCCGGTCACAAAAAAAATACATCATTTTATAGGATAATGAACACAAGGAAAATGACTAGTCTTATGGAAAATAATGTGTAGGAAGAGCATTATCAAATAGGACGTATTGCTCGCTCAGTGACGTACTCGTCGATACTCACTGAATGCATCTAGTTCCTGTCGAGTTTTATTAATTGTCCTTCATTATAGAGCTGGAGCCAAGTGAACAGAAGCTATTAAGCTATCCTCCATGACTAAGAGGCAGCACAGATTTTATTCATATCGAGCAAGTTATCTACGTTGCTTGGGTCGTGATTCAGGAGAGCTGAAAATGGTTTTCCGTTCTTTCCCATATTTATGTCGCACCGAGGCAGACCGATTTTATGGCGGCTATGGGGTAGTACAGCGCTAAAACTGTGAAAAAAGTGACCATGGCGTTAATGTACAGCCCCTTTACATGCCTGAAATGAAAATGGTAAACTATGGAATATCATTTTCAGGACTGTGGTATTCGAACCCAACACCTTCCGAATGCAAGCTCACGGTTATGTGACGCAAGCAGAACTGACAAATCGGTCGGTGTTTCCCGTTTCACACCAGGTAAATGTTGGGGCTGTATCTCAATTACCGGACGAGTTGGCCGTGCGCGTAGAGGCGCGGGGCTGTGAGCTTGCATCCGGGAGATAGTAGGTTCGAATCCCACTATCGGCAGCCCTGAAGATGGTTTTCCGTGGTTTCCCATTTTCACACCAGGCAAATGCTGGGGCTGTACCTTAATTAAGGCCACGGCCGCTTCCTTCCAACTCCTAGGCCTTTCCTATCCCATCGTCGCCAAAAGACCTATCTGTGTCGGTGCGACGTAAAGCCCCTAGCAAAAAAAAAAAAGTATCTCAATTAAGTCCACGATCGCTACCTATCCCATCGTCACGATTAAACCCGTGCTAGTCCGCGCGACGCAAAACGAGTAAAAACGTGCTTTTTGGTAAAAATCTTTGATCAATAATTATTGTACTAAGTTCAGTATTTTTTTGCAATATTCCATATGCATAGGAAATTGAACACAATGAAAATTGTTCCCATGGTCTTCATATCATTATGTGCCTGGGAGGCGTGACCAGTCTTAAGCGAAATAATGGTTAATCAGTGCATTGTGACATACGAAGTATTCGCTCTATGTATGTTCTAAAACATTGGGTGCTGCGTCAGCAATTTCCCATGAGGTCATTGACCCCTAGTTGAGTAGTAAGGTAATGTTAGTTCTAAACCATTGAACTCGTAATAACATAATATACTTACGTACGAGAACAAGCTTAACATCACAGACGCCATTAGAGGGGCCTAATTTATCTGGGGTACATTTTGACAACCCTAGGTGAGGTTATGACGTCATACGCTTACGTTCGAGGGCAATGGTAACCTCACTGAGTGTTTTTGACCGTTAGGTGAGGTTATGTATTCGTACCCTTACGTAAGAGGTTAATGCTGAGCTCATGGATCCCTTTGGAGGAGCCGAATCGATAAGACGCCCCTTGGGGGAACCGAATTGGAAAGGACTGGGACCCTTTACGTATGTGGGCAATGCTAAACTCACGGGTGACTTTGGAGGAGCTGAATCGAACGGGCGTCCCATTGAGGAGCTAAAGTTGATCTGCAAATGACTTGTAGGTGTGTTAACCTAACCTCGGTCACGAACGGTACCCTAACCTCACATACAGGATCTTTGTCGTCTCCCCCCTTGGAGTAGTGACAGAGCTGTGACGTAATAAGCGCGGGAGATTTAAAATGCACACAACCGAACGCCCAGGCTTTCTCCTGACAGAGCTGTGACGTAACAGCTTGAATGATATTGAAATGCGGACTGCTGGCTAAGGGTGCATGACGTGTGTCCATTTCTTGTCTCGTTTCTCAACGGTGTCGGAGTTCTTGATAATATATGGGGAGAGGGTAAAACCTGGTAGTGGCACATAGCCGTCTCCTGTCGAATAGCATCGAGAGGGATGCTCAAGGCTTCACGTCTCCATCCGACGGAAAATTACCATCAGCAGCATTATGTGCCCTCGCTGCGGGGAGGACTGGAAGGCTATTTTGGGCACGCAATCGCATTCGATACGTTTTCACTTCGATGCTTGTAATGGCGTCGACAGGGTCTGCGTAAAGCTACATCGATTGACATTGGCATCTACGAAAGGAGCAGCGTACGTAGACAAAAATCCTGGAGGTAAACACTGAATCAGATGTTTTGCCATCGGATATAAGTTTCTATGTTCATAGAACATCGTAATAGCCTCACTTACTTCAGTGAGGTAAATAAGATGTACCGTATTAGTTTCACTGGTAGGCGAACGGCGCGCACATTTACGTTGTTATCAAGACGATTGTCTGTAACCGTGTAGTTTTTCTTATTTCTGTTCCATAATGCACGGTGAAGAAGCACACAGTAATATTCATGATGAAGTTATATCTTATAGTCTTGTAACAATATTCGTTAGTGGATGGTAAATGGCATCACTCACATGAATAATAAGACAATAGGTTGTTGTGTTAGCAGGAATATTTTCAGATGTTTCAAATACTAAACGAATATCGACAGGAGATTATTTTATAGATTCTTCATGATAAGAGCAGTCTATAACTACGATCGGTGCTTTATTTTTAAATTCTTCAGGCGAAAATAGCAGACGATCTTCTTTCTGATAGTACGATGATTGAAATTTACAAAACATGTCATAGAGCAACCCAAATTTATTTTTCACAAAATTAATGTGCATGTTTTCGTATGGAAACGTAATTCCGTTGAGATAGAGTCTAATATTTCTTCATATACAGTGATCAAACTATGAGCCATCTCTTTCGTGGTTGAATTTACGATGGGTTTGAAATCCACAAATAGTACACAAAGGCTTTTCAGTAAAACGTGATATTTTAACAACCCAAACATGCTTGTTTGTACTGTAAGTGGTGTGCCACACCCACACCTAATTGTCTTCATATTTTATTCTCTGATATCGATGTCATAAGTCGGTTAATTGAAAATGGTAAATGTTCTCTAACTTGACGTATACTTATTCCCGACGAGGCAGATGGTACGACATGTAATTAAGAATTGCCAAAACATTTCTTTCAATCTAAAACTTGCTTTGTATTCTCTCCGACTATAATAGAATATAAAGACTTGGAAATAAGATGAATATGCAATGCTACAAGATGATTCTCGTATCATTTAAATGGTACTACAGAAAGATTTATGATTTTCCCTACGTGACTCTCTGTTTCAAGTCAACGTACATGATTACTTAATATGTTTGTATTCTTATCTTTGGAAATCCAGGTATTTGTTTAAATTTCCTTTCTCTTGGCCAGCCACAGTTATGCTAGGTTAGTGTACTATGTGATCCCTGTTCTGTATTTTGTTCTTTATGTTTATTGTGGTGTACCTATTTACGTGTCTTTCCTATTTCTTTATGTTTACTTGATATCTATTTGTTCCTACGTAGGGACGAAAGGTAACACTGATCATTTTTGATAGGTGTGTGTGTGTGTGTGTGTGCGCGCGATGTGCTTGTTTGTGGATTCCTTTACATTTTATACATGTTCACACCCTCTTCGACTGCGACGTCTGGCTTGAGCCCATGTTGTGTAATATGTTTGAAACGCTAATTCTGTGCGTTTCATGCTCGCCATTTCATACGATATGAATGTATTTCATAGCTTATGTGTTGTTTGGTTATTGTGGTGACTGGGTGAGCCTTGCCTACGTAGCGGCCAACCAGGTCATCTGATCTGTACTCTCAGATCAAGCTAATAAGCCATCAAATAATGTTTATCTTGCTGTTGCGGTTATTATCGTAGCGTGCCTTCATACCACATATATATTCCACTTTGCACATTTGCTCTCTATGTGTATGTGTGCATTTTCGTTGTGTGATTGTCTGGTCGGTGTTATTTTTCGGTGCCTTATGAATATTTGCCTTTTAGCTTTATTATTATTACTAGCAAATGTCCCCGTTATTCTACATTGTATGTGGATATCGAAGTAAATATTGTGCGTGCAGTAAATAAGAGTGTTTTGAAATACATTGCATTTCTTAGCGTTTTCCGAGAAATATCATAGGGAGGTCCACATGCGTTGTTTCCAATGTTAAGTGGGTTGCGCATTTGTGATGATAACGGCAGGCTCACTTGCCTACTGCCATTCAGAATCGAGTTGGGAAGTTTACATTATAATTCCAGGCCCCATTACCTATAGCGCAGTAACAATCTATTTGAGCTCGATACCAATCGCGTAAGTACGGCCAGTATCCAGTATTTGGCAGATAGTAGGTTGGAACCCCACTATCGGCAGCCCTGAAAATGGTTTTCCGTGGTTTTCCATTTTCACACCAGGCAAATGCTGGGGCTGTACCTTAATTAAGGCCACGGCCACTTCCTTCCCACTCCTAGCCCTTTCCTGTCCCATCGTCGCAATAAGACGATGCGACGTAAAGCAACTAGCAAAAAAATCTATCTGCGGAGTTTTTCTTACAATGGCAGACAGATTACAGTTGAGGATTTTTTGTTATAATGGCAGGCAACTTCCCTACCACCAGTCAAAATTTAGTTGTGCAGTTATCATTATAATGACAGGCCCTTTTTCCGTTCTGCCACCTAGCTTACTGCCAGTCACACAGAGCTGGTGAGTTTCCTTTCAAATAACAGGCCACTATGCTTAATGCTAGTCACATTTTAGATGGGTGCATTTCTTTATAATGGCGGGCATCCTGGCCTACAGACAAGCGCGTTTGGATACGGGAGTTTTAAACAAAACTGCATGCTCCCTTGCCTTCTGAAATTCAAATCGAGAAGTGAATTATTCATTACTATGATAGGCGTTTCTTAATAATGACAGTTACACAGGAGATGGAGAAGGACCCCATTCCTACTGCCAGTCAAAGTCGGTGTGGGGAGTGTTGATCACAATAGCAGACACACCCGTTCTCTATCGCTACAAATCGACATCAATAAATATATACATATATCGACAAACGAATGTATACGCATGTTTACAATATTGCGGACCTTCATTTACAGATTAACTGCTGCTAATCGGTACATCATATCGACAAAAGATTGTACCATGAGACGCAGTATTTAGCAGCTTAAATGGCTGGTCCTGAGATATTCTCTCGCATCTCATCTATTCATGGTACAGATTGAGTTAAAGACGTTAAATAAGGTGAAATTTGTGTAAGATAATCTTACATTGCATTACTTATCGGATAATTATGTGACATAGAATTTGGGTCACATATGGGTGCTGGGTGGGCCAATGTGTACAGTTTTATGATTCTACCTTTCCTGTAAGTGATTGAAAGTATGAATTATGCATGTAAAAGTTCCAAATTTACAGAAAATCAAGAGATAGAGACGAATCTAACGTATAAGGAATACCGATACGACAAAGAGTCATAAGACCAAGGTTGAAGGTCACTCCACATTGAACGAAGATTGTGCCATCCATTATGAGATAAGACTTCCAGTTTATCCCACGAAAAACATTGAAACGAAGGTCTGCACCATCATTAAAATTGCCTCCATATTTCGATATTCTTCGGGGATAAAAATGAAAAATGTAAAGATCTTGGATATTCTACGTCCGTTACAGGCTAAAACGAATAATTTTGCCAAATTTCAAATTTCTTGCTAGTCTGGCAGATTATGCCGTAGTCTGGATTTGGGTGAGGGGGGTTAAAATTAGGTCTTTCAGAAAACTACATTAAAATACTGTATTTGCAGATGGTCATTATTACCCGCTAACGGGCAGCTTCACGAAAATTTCACTAAAATAGTCAATGTACAGGCACACACAGTCGTTACGATTTTATTTTTATAGATAGATAAGGAATCCGCTCCACGTATAACCCCTTTTGGTCTATGTCCGCTGGACTTAACCTGCAAAATCGACCGTTCATGATATCTCACTTATTAATCCTCCTGTCGAAAAATGCACATGACGGGAAGGTTATAGAAATGGATTTCCATTAAGGATTGTAGATTTCCATTAATTTCAGATGTGCATATGATTGAGTGCAAAATCTTGGTAAATTTAGGTATTCAGAAATAATGTTGTCCCTGAAACCTACTCAAGGACAGGTGTATTCTAAAATTCAAATTTGATCGAAATGTATTCAGTAGTTTTCAAGTTATAAGAACTCATACAATCAAACAGACACCAAAGCTAAGAAATATGCAGATGGTCATTTTTACACCCGAAACGGAAAACTGTACGGAAATTCCGCCAAAATAGTCAACGTACAGACACACGGTCGTTACGATTATATTTATATAGGTGACAGATAAGCATGGGCATGTTTGTAAATACAAACATTCATTTCAAGATTTACTGCTCCTGAACGGTAGATCATACCAACCAACTGTTTGCTCCCTCATACGTCCCTTTTATCGCTGTACATGTTTGGCCTTAAAACATTTTCTCGTGTATTTACGGGTTCGACTGGGTTACGATGTTTGAATAGGGAGAAATTTGGGTACATTTTTAACATTTTACATTATTTTTTACATTCTTGTATATAAACTACATCATGGAATTTGGTTCGCATATAACCATTGGTCGTGTCAATGTGCGTGCCACATTCGATGACTCTACCTTTCATATAAGTGTGTCATACTAAGTACATGCGTTTAAAAAGCACAAAATATAAGAACACTCGAAATATACAGTCAAATCTACCCTATAAGGGAGGAAGAGAGAGACGATAAAATGCCACAGGACCAAAGTTGTAGATCACTCCAAATTGAGGGGAGATTGTACCATCCGTTTTGTGATAGAACCTACCGTTTATCCACGAAATACCCCGAAATGAAGGTCTGCACCGTCATTAAATTGTCTCCATATTTCTATATTCTTCGGCATAAAAATTGAAATATTTAAAGATCTTGGAAGTTTTCCGTAGGTTACGTGCTAAACCGTATAATTTTGATTAATTTCAATTTTTCAGCTTGTGTGACAGATTGTGAAGCAAGCTTGATTTTGGGCGAGGGGGGTAAACTTTAGGACTTTCAGGAAACTATAGCTAAAAATATGCAGACTGTCATTATTACCCCTTAAACGGAAAGCTGTAAGAAAATTTCGCCAAAATAGTCAATGCAGAGTTACACGGTCCTTACGATTTGATTCATATAGATAGATAAGGAATCTGCTCCAGGTATAACACCCTTTGTGATATGTCCTCTGGACTTAGCCTGAGAAAACGACCTTTATGATATCTCCCTTATTAATCCTCCTGTTGAAAAAATGCACATGAGAAAACGATTAGAATTGAATTTCCATCAAGTTTAGTCGATTTTCATTTAGGTTGGTCTTGAACTTTATATAGTGTGGGAGAGTAAAATCACCATTTCGGTTCCCTATAAAACCCCAGTCAATTCCGGGAATTTGAAATAGTATTGATCTCAAAAACTACCCTTGGACAGGTGGATGCTAAATATAAAGTTTGGTTCAAATATCTCTAGTAGTTTTCAAGTCGTAAGAAATACGCTTTACACACACCCGCCCTTGCGTCAAGTCTGGTGGGACTTGTACCGATAAACGGTCCGTTAATGATATCTCCCTTATTAATCCTGTTATCGAAATTATGCACATGAGAAAAAAGGTTTAGAAATTAATTTTCATTAAGGCATGTAGATTTCCATTAAGTTTGGTTGTATACATTTTGAGGGAGTGCAAAATCACGGTTTACGTTTCGCATAAACCACCAGACAGTTCAGGAATTTAGAAACAATTCTTGCCCTAAAACCTACCCAAGGACAGGTGGATTCTAAATATGAAGTTTGGTGGAAATATATCCAGTAGTTTTCAAGTTATAGAAGGACAAACACACAAAAACAAACAAATAAACAAACAGGCAAACAAACAGACAAACGGATACCAAAGATAAAAATTATTCAGATGGTCATTATTACACCTGAAACGGATAACTGTATGGAAATTTCGCAATAAATAGTCAATGTACAGTCACACGGTCGTTACGATTTTATATATATAGACTAGCAAATGTACTCGCTCTTCGCTACGGTATTCTACATTGTGTACGGATATCGAAGTAAATACTGTACGTGCAGTAAATAAGATTGTTTTAAAATTGCATGTCTCTTATCGTTATCCTAGAAACAGCATGGGGAGGTCGCCATACGTTGTTTCCAATGTAAAGTGTGGGTTGCGGAGTTGTGATTATAACGACAGGCTCACTTGTCTACTGTCATTCACAATCTAATTGAGAAGTTTACATTATAATTGCAGGCCCCATTGCCTACTGCGCGCTCACAATCGTTTTGGAGAATTTTCGTTACATTGGCATGACCCCTTTCCTACATCCAGACAGATTACAGTTGTGGAGTTTTTTATCATAATTGGAAGCAACTTCCCTACTACCAGCCAAAATTGAGTTGTGCAGTTACCATTATAATGACAGGCGTTTTTTCCTGCTGCCAGCCTGCTTACTGCCAGTCACACAGAGCTGGTGAGTTTCCATTAAAATAGCAGGCCACTATGCCTAATGCTAGTCACATTTTTGATGGGTAGATTTGTTTAATATGGCGGACACCCTGGCCTACAGCCACACACAATCAGGTAGGGGAGTCTTGAACAAAATTGCATGCTCCCTTGCCGTCTGCAAGTCAAATCGAGAAGTGAATTTGTCATTAATATGGTAGGCCGTCCTTACTAATGCCAGTTACACAGGATTTGGAGAAGGAAGCCATTCCTACTGCCAGTCAAAGTTGGTGTGGGGAGTACTGAATACAATAGCAGACACACCCTTTATCGATCACTACAAATGGACATCAATGAATATAATATATAGTTCGACATAGGAAAGTATATGGATGCTTACAATATTGCAGACCTTCATTCGCAGATTAACTGCTGCTAAACTGTACGTCATTTCAACAAAGCATTGTACCATAAGACGCAATATTTATCGGCCTAAATGGCTGATCCTATGATATTTTCTCGCATCTCATCTATTCATTGGTCAGATTTTGAAACGTTTAATAGGATGAAATTTGTGTAAGATTATGTTACATTGCATTACCTATTTGGCTTACATAGAGGTACTGGGTGGGCCCATGTTCGTGTAGAGTTTGATTATTCTATCTTTCCTGTAAGTTATTGAAAGTATAAGTTATGCATGTAAAAATTCCAAATTTACTTTAATAGAGAAATAGAGACGAATCTAACGAATAAGGGATACAGATACAACAAAAAGTCATAAGACCAAGGTTGAAGATCACTCCAAATTGAACGGAGATTGTGCCATCTGTTATGTGATAACACTTCCCGTTTATCCCACGAAATACCTCGAAACGAAGGTCTGCACCATCATTAAAATTGCTCCATATTTCGATATTCTTCGGGGATAAAAGGTGAAAATTTTAAAGTTCTTTGACTTTTTCCGTCCGTTACAAACTAAAACGTATAATTTTGCGAAATTTCAATTTTCTTGCTCGTCTGTCAAATTATACCGCAATCTGAATTTTGGGTGGGGGGGGGGTTAAAATTAGGACAATCGGGAAACTACACCAAAATATGCAGATGGTCATTATTACCCCTCAAACGGGCAGCCGTATAAATATTTCGCCAAAATAGTCAATGTACAGGCTCACACAGTCGTTACGATTTTACTTCTATAGATAGATAAGGAATCTGCTTCACGTTCAACACCTTTTGGGCTATGTCCGCTGGACTTAACCTGCAAAACCGACCGTTCATGAAATCTCATTTATTAATCCTCCTGTCGAAAAATGCACATGAGAAAAAAATTGAATTGGATTTCCATTAAGGATTGTAGATTTTCATTAATTTTTGATGTCCATATTTTGATGGAGTGCAACGTCATGGTTTAGGTTTCGGATAAACCCCCCGTAAAAATATGTGTTCAGGAATAATATTGTCCCTAAGACCTAATCAAGGACAGCTGGATTTTAAATGTCTAGTTTGGTACAAATATATTCAGTAGTTTTCAAGTTATAAGAACTCACACAATCAAACAAACAGATAAACAGACACCAAGGCTAAGAAATATGCAGATGGTCATTATTACACCTGAAATGGGTAACTGTACGGAAATTCCGCCAAAATAGTAAATTTACAGACACACTGTCGTTACGATTATATTTATATGGATAGATAAGTAATTTGCTGCACCTATAACGCCTTTTGGGCTATGTCCGTTGGACTTAATCTGAGAAACCGACCTTTCATGGTATATCCCTTATTAATGCTCCAGTTGAATAAATGCACATGAAAAATAAATAGAATTGGATTTCCATAAAATTTGGTCGATTTCCAGTCAGGCTTGTCTATGTTGTGGGAGAGTAAAATCACCATTTCGGTTTGCAATAAAATATCAGTCTATTTCGGGAATTTCAAATGTCATTGACCCTAAAACCTACCCTTGGACAGGTGGATGCTAAATATAAGGTTTGATTCAAATATCTTCAGTAGTTTTCAAGTTTTAAGAAATACGCTTTACACGCATCCCCTCTTGCCATAAGTCCGGTGGGACTTGTACCGAAAACCGGTCCGGTAGTGATATCTCCCATATCAATCCCGGTATCGAAATTATGCACACGGGAAGAAAGGTTTAGAAATTAATTTTCATTAAGGCATGTAGATTTCTATTAAGTTTGGTTATTTTTATTTTTAGGCAGTGCAAAATCACGGTTTCGGTTTCGTATAAACCACCAGACAGTTCAGGGATTTAGAAACAATATTTGTCCTAAAACCTACCCCTTGACAGGTGGATTCTAAATATGAAGTTTGGTGGAAATGTATCCAGTAGTTTTCATGTTATAGGACGCACAAACAGACAAACAGACAGACAAACAGACAGCAAAGCTAAAACATATGCAGATGGTCATTATTACACCTTAAACGTATAACTGTACGAAAATTTCACCAAAATAGTCAATGTACAGACATACGGTCGTTACGATTTTATTTATATAGATTATTATTATTATTATTATTATTATTATTATTATTATTATTATTATTATTATTATTATTATTATTATGTGATTATCTTATCGATGTTTCTGGCTTGCTCAGTTGAATAGAAAATAAGATCCCGAAATAGGTAAATAAAATGGCTCCTTATAACCTCCTGATGTTCTATAATGATTCCATTCTGCCCACTTTGCTTCTACTACTCTAATTTCTGAGATATTCGAACTCTTTGGAAATTGTTGGATGCTTTTGAGAAGGTTTGACGGGTTGTTGGATTACTTTTGTTTTATCTGGAGCGGCGACAATAATTCATTCTTCTTTAAAAGCCGCTATATTATCTCTAATTCGTGCTTCATTCTAATTAAAGAACAACTCAGGAATCGAAGTTTGAACCTCTCAGTACGAGACAGGAATGTTACCTGTACAGCTTTATATCTATCAGTATGATTAGTTAATTACATTTGTATGTGGTATTTAGTGGTCGAGTCTAACACATCATCAATTGCGTATAAAGTGTGGTCGGAAACAACTTGAACTGAATACATCAGCGTTAGAGGTTTTGTCATACTGATGAGTAATTTGAAAAAAAAATTTCGTCGACATCTCGCGCCGTTTTCATTTTTTCATCTGCTGAATTAACAGATCAGATTGCTTAGCGGGCGTATTCGAATGGGCTTTAGAAGGCGGTGTTGCTAAATCTGCACGTGGCTTGGTCGGGTTAGGAAGCCATGCTGAGAAATGAGCATCAAACACTAACACACTGTCCGACTCGTTGGCTGAATGGTCAGCGTACTGGCCTTCGGTTCAGAGGGTCCCGGGTTCGATTCCCGGCCGGGTCGGGGATTTTAACCTTCATTGGTTAATTCCAATGGCCCAGGGGCTGGGTGTTTGTGCTGTCCCCAACATCCCTGCAACTCACACACCACACATAACACTATCCTCCACCACATTAACACGCAGTTACCTACACATGGCAGATGCCGCCCACCCTCATCGGAGGGTCTGCCTTACAAGGGCTTCACTCGGCTAGAAATATCCACACGAAATTATTACTAACACACTGTGGATTCCAGTCAGTGTCATCATAGCGTGCTTGCTGTTTGCCGCTCTAACGCTCACATATATGTTTCACGTTTTTCGACCACCCTATATAAGTGTAAATATTAAAATACGCCAATAACAGATATTCTGAAATTTAGTATCACGTAAGGGAACCACATTTTTGTCGAAATTTTGGCACTCTGACGGCTCTTAATTCATCATTCTTTGGATAACATATTTTAAAATAAATTCATCACTATCCTAAACTTTGGCATGTGCAATAGAATATCAGAAAGTTTCTCATACACAGCAGATGCCACCCACGCTCGTCGGAGGGTCTGCCTTATAAAGGCAGGTTAGCAATAACTACAGGTAATGTGCCTTAATGCTCTGTAAAAAGTATCGAAGGAGCCTGAGAGGTAGTTGTGGAAGCTAGGTTGAATAAATAGTATGACTATTTCCTTGTAAAGAAAGTATGCCTCGGTTGTACACTTACTAACAACAAAATCGAGGAATCAGTAAATAACCCGTGCTGAGTTACTCAGGTGGCAGAACATTGGCCGTCTGAACTCCAGTTGACAGGTTCGATACCAGTTAAGTTATGTGGTATTCGAAGGTCTTAAAAATATATGTTTCTTGTCGTTAGTTTTGCGGTCATGAAACAGAACTCCTGCGGGACATAATGTCGGTACCTGAGATTCACTAAAAGTACGCAAAGGTAGTTTGTGAGACGTAAAATTATTAAGGAAAATAGTCATCCTCTCGTTGCCGATAATATACGTCAGTGTGCCCTTAAACGTTCAGGCAAAAACAATATAAATCAGTTTAAGAACGATTCACGAGTTCATTGATAGTAGCCATTGTAGATAGCATTTTAATGCATCAACTTGGCACGTAAAACGTTTATATCAACATCGATATATTGAGGTAAGTACTGCATGCTGTATGCTGTAATCTGTCTTAAAGCTATGATGACCACAAACCACGTACCACACATATCATATATCTTCTTCAATTCATTACTGTTCATAATCTGTGTGCATCACATCGCTTTAGAAGGAAAGAGTTAAACTTGCCGTAAGAGCTATTGATCGCAAATTGCGGAGAGAGTACTGTATGCAGAGCAGTCATCACAAATATGGGAGTTAAACTATACCATATTTTTTGTATTTCGCTTATTAATTCTCCATTTCCATGCGATTGGTCTGGTTCGTGGTTCTGGAGCTCTCGCCTCGCTTGGCTGGCTGGCTGGCTGGCTGGCAAGGTTGCACTGATCCACCAAGGGATTACGTTATCTGAAGCGGTGCAAAGCCTCTAGCAGCCAAACAAATGGAAAAGCCTGAGCCACAATAATCAGCCAATGATGGATGAGGACTCAACGCTCGCAGGCTTCCACGCCGTTGCCAAATTTCTCTATGTAATTGGATTTTCGATCTGCAATTGTTGTTATAGATCCCATCAAAACAATTCCTACTCTAGATCCATTACACAATCTAAATGATTACTATGGATTTCATAACGCTGTATAAGTTTATAAAGATAGTCAGAGAAATTTAACTCATGAAACAATTTCAACCATTGTAATCCTGGCTACTTAACTTGTAAACTGCTACTCTAAAACTTCCATAAAACATATTTCGTTCTATTTCTAAAGCTTGTCGTTGTGATTAAAGGACTTAATCTATTGGATCGTAAAAAACTACAAGATTCATATCAGCTATTCAGAGAGTTCGGGAATTTATGTAGATTAACTTCAGATAATTAATGTACTTATATACATTTTTATCTGCACATGAGACTGATATGAATATGTACACCCTTATGAAACATTAAGACGTTCCTGAGAAAAAGTACGATACATTTCTGACTGCTAACAGACGTAAAATCTATGTGACTTCAGGACACATTTGAGATTGATGCAGAAAGAGGAATGTATATGATTACAATATAACCTGTATGAGGAATATTATATTACTATCGCACGTTATTAATACACTAACTTTGAGGACTCTAAACCCATAGCAGTCTCAACCAAGGTCGGACCTGGTGACACAGACAAATGGACTGAAGATATTAGGATATAAATGGACCAGTGTGACGATTTCCTTGATTTTATTGACCGTACAGATGGCTCTATAGTTAACATGGAGGGGGTGGTGCTGAGGACTGTTCACCCCAGCCCTCAAATAAGCAGCAAGTATTTGTTATTAGATGGGAACTAAACCTCAGTCATACGAGTACGATATAGACATACTTTACGTACATCATGGGATAGAGACGTACTATAACACAGTGATGTACCAATATCATTGTCTCTGAATTTCCCTTCGATAAACTTCTTGTTTTGTGTTAGTGAAATTCTATACAACATGTCCACACATAGCGTAACAGTTAATGCTATTACCGAGCTCGATAGCTGCAGTCGCTTAAGTACGGCCAGTATCCAGTATTCGGGAGATAGTAGGTTCGAACCCCACTGTCGGCTAGCAAAAAAATGTTAATGCTATTAATTGCCATCCAGGAAGATATGATTTTTCCCGGCACTGTGAGAGAATAATCTATTGAATTTTATGTCCAACTAGCTACCTTAATGGTTTTTGGAGAACCGAGGTGTCAGAGTTTTGTCCCGTACGACTTCTTTTATGTGCCCATAAACATTCTGACATGAGGCCGGTCTATATTTACCTTCAAATATCACCAGACACTGAGAGAGGTTCAACAATCTTGGGCTCAGAAATGCAGTGTCCTACCACTTGAACCAATCAGCCCGACACTGTGAGGGATTTAAAATTGGCAGGGCGACTGGTAATAGGTTGAAAAAAGTGCTATGATTCCCGAAATAAAATATTAATTGACTCTTGAACGAAAGAATCACTGTTGAACGGCCTTTGGTAATAAAAACATGTATTGTCCTACATTTTATTACATACATTTCCAATCAAAATTTCGGCAACAAATATCGACGGTGCGCGTATCCCACAATTTTCTTCCGATATATTATCTTCCTTACGACTGATCACGCCTTCCAGCCACACATGGATATGCATTCCATCAGAACAACTTGCATAGTGTTCATCTTCCTGTTCTGAAGTGTAATGAAAAATGAACCTTAAAGGATTAATTATGTATGACTGCGTAAATACTTAATGAACTTATACATTCCTAAAGAATGATACAACAAGGCTCATTTTCTTTTACATGCCGGCATAGGAAAATTTAACGCAACGAGATTTTTCTGATGGACTACATATCCATGTGTATCTGGGAGACGTGATCAGTCAAAGGAAAGTAATGGATAGGAAGAACATTTTGGGATACAAGGTATTGCTCGTGTAGCGAACATACGCGTATTCATATTACGCAAGAAGCGATGAACTACGTTCGGAACAATTTTTAAAACATATCATCATTTATATTCGTTCTAAAAGCACAGAGGTGAACAATTTTATGGGCAAGGTGCAGATATTTTCTATTTGTTTACGTCCCACCGACACAGACAGTTCCTTTCGCGACGATGGGATAGGAAAGGGCTGGGACTGGCGAGGACTGGCGAGGACTGTTTTTAATTAAGGTACAGTCCCAACATTTATCTGGTGTGAAAATGGTAAATAATGAAAAATCATCTTGAGGACAGCCAACAGTGGAGATCGACCAAATTATTTCCAACATGCAAGCTTCATAATTATGTGACCTAAACCGGATAGCCACTCGCTCGATGAAGGTGTACATAAACTTCCTCATTTTATACAGGTGTTTTATACCGGGCGATTTGGACGTGCGGTTATCGATGCGCGGCTGTGAGCATGCATCCGGGATATAGTAGGTTCGAATCCCACTGTCGGCAACCCTGAAGATGGTTTTCGGTGGTCTCCCATTTTCACACAAGGCATATACTGGGGTTGTACCTTAATTAAGGCCACGGCCGCTTCCTTCCAACTCCTAGGCTTTTCTATCCCATCGTCGCCATAAGACCTATCTGTGTCGGTGCGAAGTAAAGTAACTAGCAAAAAAAAAATACAGGTGTTTCAGACAAACCTGGGCAACGATTAGTTATGTTGTGCAGAACAAACAGCAAACATTTGATTACGGAGCTACATCGGCGGTGTATTGAAGCACATCGTCAAATCAAGCTGGAAATCATCAATTCGATTCCATTTTTTAATTATTATTATTATTATTGTTATTAACGTATGATGTGTACATGAAAATCAAAATATGCAATCATAACACAAAATACACAAATATACAAGTTGGTTACAGCATCAGGACTTCACTGTTATATTTGAATGTCCAATTATTTATCCATGTAATCACTTTCGGTGTTAATTCGAAGAATTCCTCCGCAGAACCAGGAAATGCACGTAGGGGACACTCTAGAACTATGTGCTTGATAGACTGCACTTGAGCACCATAGTCACAGCATGGAGAATCTACCCATACCCACAGATGTAAGGCTGCGCCAGTCCTACCAACACAACATCGGATCCTGTTCAGGGTTGACCAAACAGCACGGGGCAAACTGAAGCCATTCAGTTTCATGCTGGGGTCGGAGACATCACATAAGCCACGGGGAGAAGACATCCTTCACTCTTCTCTCCAGGCATTCCTGGGATTGAACTGAGAACGTGACAGGTATGCTGCTTTATATCTTTATGTATAGTAAGGGCCTCATTCTTCACAGTTCTGCAGCATAAGCTAGTAAGTGCTTGTTGTCTTCTTATGTGAGGGAGGGAGATATTGTAACGGACAGGTAGCCATTGCACTGGAATTGAGTACAGCGTGCCGAATACAATACGCATAGCCCGGCAAAGTTGCATATCAATTAGGTTGCAGTGAGAACTACTTAACCATATTCCGGCACAGTACTCAGCTGTAGAATACACCACGGCCAAGGCGGATCTTAAGTTTGGCGACTATTTTATCTATGTGACTTCGATATGTTACACCTAGGTATTTTGGTGTACTATTCTATTTCAAAAGTTGATTCCTGAACCATATCCTGAGTTGTAAGTAGCCTCTAAGTTGTTGAGATGGAATGCGGCTACTTCTGTCTTCGAAGGATTTGGTTGAAGTCTTCACTTCCTAAAGTATTCATCCATCACCCGTAGATAGTCATACAGTATATCCTCAGCCTCCCTGAAAGTAGATCTCTGTACTGTTAGGTTTATATCATCGGCATGAATGTAATTCCGTTCTGTAGCATCTGAAATATCATGGATGTACAAATTGAACAGTATAGGGGCTAAGACTGAACCCTGCGGTAAGTCGTTATTCAATTTATGAAATCTACTCCTGGAATTTTCAGAGAATACCTGGAATAATCGATTACTCAATGCATTATCAATGAGAGTAATTACCTTAAGACAAGGTACAATCTTGATGAGCTTTAGGAAGAGACCCTCTCTCCAGACAGTGTCATAAGCCGCTGACAGATAAAGGAAGAGAGAAACATTTTTAAATTTATTCTCAAAACCAATCTCCAGATATGATTTTAAGGCAAGGAATTGGTCACTACAGTCTCACTTGGGGCGGAACCTAGCTTGCTCTATTGGGATCAGGTGTTCAACTGCAGAAGCTGTCCTGTTCAGAATTGGACTTTCCATTAGTTTATATGTAACACACAGTAGCTAAATTTGTCTGTAGCCCTGGGGTAGAGAAGGTTCCTTTCCTGGCTTCAGTTTCGAGATGATTTTGGTTCTCTTGAATACTGGAGGTACACGACCAGAGTGCAGTATACTGTTAAGGAAGGACGCCAGCCAGCGTACAGTTGCGGGGCCACAGTTCTTCAGTAGCTCTGTATATAGACCGTCAAATCCAGCTACTTTACCATTCTGGAGAGACTTCAAGCAATGCCGTACTTACTCTGGAGAAAATAGTCGAGGGAATATGGTATGAGGTTCAGCTTCTTGTCTTCACCGCTTGAGCTCAGATCGAAGTTTTCTGCTGTATGTCTTATTTTTCATGGGCCTGGATGAGGATACAGTGTAGTTGGCAATGTTCTCTAAAATTATAGATGATCGTTTTCTTGCTGGCTTGTTTGATGAGTCCAGTTTTCGGATAAATGACCAAGCTTTCCGGTTCGAGTGAGTAGAGCTGAGCCTTTCAACAGTTGTGTTCAACTTTTCTTTCCTGGCACTGTCCAAGGATGCAAGCAGTTCAGTAGGTTTCTCATGACTGTTGTCTTGTACGTACTCTGTGTATACACTTCTGGTTATGTAATCCTTACGGAATCTTCTCGGAATACTTCGCTTAGCAGCAGCTTTGATTAGTCCCACGAAACGAACGTATGTAGTCCTCAAGAGATGGTTTTACCCATTTTATATTAGCATCATTGTATGATGAGTACAGTATCCAGTCAGCTTTCTCAAAATTCCACCTAGCTTTAGGTGTTGGTCTAATTATTGGGATTTGCAGCCCGATTTTGTAGATTATGGGATTGTAGATCGTGGGAAATCGTTCAATACTTGCCTTTGGGTTTGTGAAGATTGGGTAATTTAGTCCATGTGACATAAAACACAATTCTGGAGAATAATAATGATCCCATCGTGCTAAATGGAATGTACATTTGTCCTTGGCGTCATACACCAGTGTCAGGTTATTAATGCTTATCCATTGGAATTGCCTATCATCTTCCTCATCGCTATTCTTATAACCCCATAATGTATGATGGCTGTCAAAGTCACCAACGATAATATTTTCGGTGGGTGAGGGGCCGATTACCTTCGATGTTAGGCCCCTTTAAATAACAAGCATCATCATCATCAGCATCATTTTCGGTGGGTTTTAGCGTGATAGGGTAGGGCCAATTAACCAGTGGGGTTTTCTAAACGTTCGGAATGGTAATATGTTGAACCTTGGCGGATGTGGTAAAGATATTATATATGGAGTATTTTGGCAGATCTTCATAGTTGTCAATATCGTTCTTAGATGGCGATGCCATATTTAGGGTGGTGAAGTCCGGTAGTTAGTTTGTACCCAGGTATTTTCCCCTGGTAAACAGTTGATGTTCATCTTCACAATGAGTTTTCTGTAGCACCATAATATCAACAGAATGATCCAGAAGTATCTTGGATAAGTATTCACTTTTGGCTCTAATTATACCCTCAATGTATATTGACAGATGGTTAATTGAGGGTCTTGTATCCATGTGTAGGAAGCTGTGCCCTGGAAACGGCTAACTCTTGTATTGTTATTTTCGCGAGATCGATGAGGACAGTACGGCTGCATATAGTCCTTGTTGCTCGCTTAATACCACCCGGGGGTCACGTGTAGGGCAATGTGAGGTTAAACCTACGGACGTGAGCAAATTCAACCCCCTCATTTTGTAATGTACGATATGAAGCTCCTTATATTCATGGAGGTTTCTTGTCAAAATGTGTAACTGGAATAGATCCAAATTTCAGCAGCACTATTTCTGTTCTGAATGAATACTGACAAAATAGTAGTGTTGTGAAAATGTTCCAAACTTTGGGCTCGGAAAACTTGAGGATAAGAAGACGAACTGACCGACTAAGTGGTATGTTCCGATCTGTTCCTGGAGATATGGTGTGGGATGGTATCAGTAGGCAAATACGCTTGAGTGGAGATTTTAACAGTAGTAAATATCATGATATGAAATTTAGACTGTAATTCAAGAGGTTAAATTGAGGCAAATTTTTATGTTTAGGAAGAGGAACTAGGGACTGGAACAATTTATCAAGGGAAATATTTGATAAATTTCCGATTTTTCTGAAATTGTTTAAGAAGAGTCTACGTAAACAACTGATATAGAATCTGCCACCAAGGTGACAGCCCTAAATGTGGACCAGTGGCGACTGATCAGTTTGAACTTACACGCTTCCCATTATTCCAGCAGTTGCCAAAATTCGACGTCTTACAGTCCACAACCCATGCACTTACGCCAAGGGTTCCCTCTTGAAAAATTATTAGTTTGCCTTATTGTCGATATTTTTTAAATTGCCCTTTTTTTGTCAAGAAATCGCTCTGATAATGTGATCTTTCCTTTCTATCGTGCTTACAATCTACGACGTATTAATTTTAAGTCAACCATATTTTGTATAACGAAGTGAACATGCTGCTCAGCACCACCAAAATTTACTTATTTACTTTGACATTCTTCTGTAATGCATTGTTTCGAAATCTTCTATTCTATTTATGCATTATTTTTTGACCATAATTCACGTCCATCCCACTTCAGTCTTCAGAACACACCTTGCTACACTGAATCTGATATAAGTAAATTTATCTTCTGCCTAACATTTTCGCTTACTTCAACTAATACCTTATGCTCTTTTTGTTCGTACCAGCTGTTAATTATTTCCCTCGTCTATTATGGGCTGATAATCACTCGGTTTTGTACCGTTTAACACTACAAGAGTGACCTTTATCACCATTTAACTCGACAGCATAACAATTGAAAAATACCGGGTGAGTCAGCCGCACCTGATGTATCCGCTTTTAGGCATCCCAACAAACGTCAGTGGGGTGATGGTCGATTTTACTTTGCCATGTACAGCTACAGTCGCCTTTAAAGCACTTACTGCGTCATCACTGCACGGCTTTTGCAAAAACATATATGCGACAGGTACTTACACAAAGCATCAAACTGACATACCGTTATGTAAAATGTATGTGCCAATTATAAGCTTTCGATTGGTTATGAAATTTTGCTAAAATCGATGTCATACTGATATAAAACGTGTGTTTGTGAAGCGAGACGTAGTTTTACATCAATTAAGCTTTCTGATAAAATGGAAGCACAGTCGGCATGGTGTGGTGGGCTAACCACGGACGTGTTGACGCATGTTGCGTTGGTAGGCGGGTTCGAATCCCACGAGCGATAAATATTTTTATTCACATGTTAACTTTGAGGATCAAATAACAGGCCATTCGTGCCACATTCGACCAATAGCATGCATGTAGAATGTGTAGTGGCCTGACACTTGGTGCAGCCTAGCAATCCTTGTCATTTCTTCGCTATGTATTCAACAGATGAGTATGTTGACATGCTCCTCATCTACGGTGAAGCAAGACATCGCACAGGAAGCACAGCATCTGTACCAGGAATAATTTCCACAGAGACAACAACCAAATTCAAGTTCGTTTAGAAGGGTGGAGCGAAGTTTGCATTGGCCCTATATCTTCATCATTTTCCCGAACACGTCCTGTTGGAGAGGCACAAGTTACGTCCTGTGAAACTGCTAAGATGGTTTTGGACACTTTCGGGGAGAATCCTTACACCAGTACTCGGGCAGTAGCACAACAGGCCAAGATCAGCCAGTCGTCTGTTGTAAGGATATTTTATTCCAGCTTTTTTCGTCCGTTCACCTGCAGCTACATCAAGAACACCACGGACGAGATTTCGAAACTCGTGTCGATATGATGCGTGGATACTGACGCAGGTGGCTAACGTTGCAGCGTTTACATCTCACATTTCATTTTCGGACGAGGCACGATTTCATAATAATGGCCCTGTGAAACGTCATAATGTGCAATGCTGGGGTGTTGAAAATCCCCACTGGATAAGGCAGGCAGCATTTCAGGCACAATGGGAGTAAATGTCTCAAGTGGTATGCTGGGTGGTCACCTAATTGGACTATATTTTTTGGAAGATCATTTGACAGGAGCCCGGTACCTACAGTTTCTTCAAGACGAACTACCATTGCTGCTAGAGCATGTGGCTCTGGGTGGGTTTGTAATCATGTGGTATCAACATGACGGAGCTCCCCCTCACAGATGTTCGCAACTACTTGAATGTTATACGTCCCGGCGATGGACAGTAAGGGTAGGACCTTTCACCTGGCCTGCTAGATCGCCCGATTTGACGCCACTGGACTTCTTCCTATGGGGCTAATTGAAGGATGTAGTGTACGCTCAGCAGCCGGAAAATCCTAAAAGCCTTCGAAACTTTATTACGTAAGCATGTGTATCAGTAACAACTAAAATGCTCAAAAGAGCCCGAATGGCAGTTTAACCGCGTGCTGAAACGTGCATTACTGCAGAAGGCCATCTATTCGAACATTTACTGCGCCAACAGGCCGTTGCTCAGTCGAACGGATTCAAACCCACAACCATTCTATCCTCGTCCAGACCTGCTTATAAAACATCCACATAAACAGCCCTAATGGCCTAGAACGGTGCCAAGATATAATTAATTAATTAATTGATTGATTAACTACGACATGAGAGCATTCGGACACATTGGCTCTGTGGATAATATTCTCAAAGTAAATAATGCGAATAAATTTCACGGTCTAATGTAGGATTCGAACGCACCTACCAAACGCAGCAGTATTAACAACACCGCACTTAACCCATGACACTACGGCGACTCCAGTGCGTGCGTTTCCAGAAAATGTACTAGTTGGACTACTGCTTCCGCTTCACAAACACACACACACGTTTTCTATCAGTATGCCATCGCTTTTAGCGTTCATTTCATACCCTACTGGAAGCTCATAATTGGCACGTACTTTTTATATAACCGTATGACTGTTTGATGCATTGTGTAAATGCCTGTCGCATACGGTATATGTTTTTAATAATAATAATAATGTTAATAATATTATTTGCTTCACGTCCTACTATCTACTTTTACGGTTTCCATAGACGCCGAGGTGCCGGAATTTTGTCCCGCAGGATTTATTTTACGTGCCAGTAAATCTACCAACACGAGACTGACGTATTTGAGCACCTTCAAATACCACAGGAATGAGCCAGGATTGAACCTGTCAAGTTGGGGTCAGAAGGCCAGCTTCTGAACCGTCTGAGCCACTCAGCCCGGCTTACACGTTTTTTGCAAAGGTAATGGTGCAGTGAATGATTAAAGGTGATTATTGTTTGGTATACGGAAAAGGACAAAAGACCATAACGACACTTGTATCGTACTTTATTTTTACAAGTTGTTTTACGTCGCACCGACACAGATAGTTCTTATGGCGACGATGGGATAGGAAAGAACTAGGAGTTGGATGGAAGCTGCCATGGCCTTAATTAAGGTACAGCCCCGGAATTTGCCTGATGTGAAAATTGGAAACCACTGAAAACTATCTTCGAGGATGCCGACAATGGGGTTGGAACACACTATCTTCCGAATACTGGATACTGGTCGCACTTAAGCGACTGCAGCTATCGAGTTCGGTCTAGTGATGTTCGGTGGGATGCCTAACAGCGTAAAATTTCAGGCGCGGCTGACTCACCCGGTATATTCATGTCAGCGAAGTTCCTTGATATACATCGCGCTAAAAGTTTACTTTGTATAATGCCACTCGGGAAACACACCCTCTGATCTCTGATACTATACTCTAAATATGATGCCATGGTAATGGTCAGCATTTATTAAGATTTAAAGTCATTCCTTCTTCAGTGCTAACGCACACATGTAAATTTATCTCAGTTTGGTTTTATTCTAGCAGCAGAAGAGCAGAGAGTTAATCGAGATATTTGTGAATAAACTCTCATCTTTTATTCTAAGTCTGTCGCACTAAAAATAATAGTGTGAAACGAATTCATGGTCTCGCTTGATCTATTCCCTTATTATCATTACACATTTCTTTGTAAGGATCCATACGATAATAAACCAGTGCCGGGCGAGTTGGCCATGCGGTTAGGGGTGCGTGGCTGTGAGCTTGCCTCCGGGAAATAGTGGGTTCGAATCCCACTGTCGGCAGCCCTGAAGATGGTTTTCCGTGGTTTCCCATTTTCACACCAGGCAAATGCTGGGGCTGTACCTTAATTAAGGCCACGGCCACTTCCTTCCAAATCCTATGTCTTTCCTATCCCATCATCGCCATAAGACCTATCTGTGTTGGTGCAACGTAAAGCCACTAGAACAAAGTAGATCAGTAGTAAGATAGTTCCTTGGGATTTCAATGTCATTTATGTTTGTGCCACAATAAAGATATTACCTTACTATGGAAGTAAATTATGCCATTAATGAGGTTGTGGGGATATTGCAGTCAATGCCCCAATAGACTTTAGGAGTGTAAAAGTCATCTGATGATGTATCTGATGAGTTAGAAGTTAGAAAAAAATGTGAGTAGTGAGAATAACAAGAGAAACTCCAGTCAGTCGAACACACAAACAAACAAACAAACAAACCCGTAGCGTTAACAACCATTAGAGCCTTGACTTGCCAAGACGACTACTAATTAAATAATTGAAAAAGAGGTTCAACCTATTCAATACACAAGAGGTTGAACCTCTTTTTCAATTATTTAATTTTTAACGTTAATACTTTCAATACGGAACAATGAAATTTTCATCTTTAAAAGACGACTACTGCACAAGAGGATGGCCTGTAGGTACTAGAGTGTCACGTAATCTGAGTGACGATCTCTTCAATCGTGTTGCGCCGCTGCCTCCTGTATCAGACAGCATCTCAGCTGTTTTCACGAGGCTGAATGAACCCTGTTTCTGCTCTCAGCACAGAATTCAAAGCCCTGGACTGTCCTGGAATCAAGCCCGTGCGTCCAGGTGGAAGGCAGATACACCGTGGTTACACCACGGAGATATTCTGTGAATCCAACACATAAGTCATAACATGAAATAAATGTTGAGTCAAGAAATCTTAAACTAAAGCGTTATGAAAAATGGATTGGCTGCACTTTAATTCTGAAGTGATGTGTTTATTTGTAATTAATCTCAGTTAGGATGAAAAGGAAGCGGCTTAAATATGTATTTACGTGCAAAACTCATTGCAGCTTGATCTGGGTTGATGGAAACTGCTAAACAGGTACGGAATCGTTCCTAAGTCTTGCAATACCGAAAATGAATCCAAAATACTTCTGTTCTTAGCTGTAATTATTATAACGATTGCACTGTGCAGCCTTAATAAAATCGGCCATGATAACAGGACCAGTGTAATATATCCCCGTTTAGCTTGGTTTGATCCTTGACGCTGCCACGAAGTTACAGTATCCGTTGCTGTTTATTTTAATGCAAGATCCTTTATCAGCATAGTGGTGGTTGAAGCGATTGTTTCAAGGCGCACAAGCCAGGCATGAGTAAGCGGGCGCAATGCCGAATTAATCTGAACTTCCGTGTTTCCACCCTCCCAAGTTGAGAGCACCTGGAATAAGTTTAGGACAAAGATACTATTTATTTGTTTACTTGTTTGCTTGTGTACAGGCCTATATATAGAACCTACTGAAAGGAAAATGATCTTTACTGCACCGTACTGTAGGAATGTATGTTTGGACGACATATTTACCCACTCCTATAGAATGCTGTATTTCTTATTCTTATCCTTCTACTTCTTAGTATTATTATTATTAATCTGTTTACCCTCCAGGGTCGGTTTTTACCTCGGAATCAGCGAGCGATCCCACCTCTGCCGCCTCAAGGGCAGTGTCCTGGAGCTTCAGACTCTGGGTCGGAGGACACAACTGGGGAGGATGACCAGTATCTCGCCCAGGCGGCCTCACCTGCTATGCTGAACAGGATCCTTGTGGGGGGGGATGGAAAGATTGGAAGGGGTAGACAAGGAAGAGGGAAGGAAGCGGCCGTGGCCTTATGTTAGGTACCATCTCGGCATTTTCCCGGAGGAGAAATGGGCAACAACGGAAAACCACTTCCAGGATGGCTGAGTTGACCTCCCGAGGCCGAGTGAACCCCCTTCCAGCCCTCGTACCAATTTACAAATTTCGTGGCATAGCCGGGGATCGAACTCGGGGCTCCGGGTGTGGCAGCTAATCACGCTAACCACTACACCACAGAGGCGACGCTGAATGTTCTATTTAAGGTTCATTTTCATTTGCATAAAATGAACTCAACGGAAATTGCTCTGATGGACTACTTATCAATATGTAGCTCGGAAGCGAGACTAGTCTTAAGAGAAATAATGGATATAAACGAGCATTGTCACATTCGTGGTTTTGGTACAACTTTGACGATATGGAGTACGCCATAGAGTAAACTTTATTGATGAATAGAGAAGCAGATCCAGCATATTTTTCGCCTCGTCTGCTCGAGATTATTGGACCGAATTTTGGCACTGCTGGTTGTCATTTGAGAAACTTATGGACTTAAGAGACATACCGTACTTCAGAGAAAAATATCGCCCCTTTAACAGCTATTTAAGCAGGTAATATCTAAAAGAACGTTAACAAAGTTTGAAATACTTTTTCTACGATGATGATGATGATGATTATTATTATTATTATTATTATTATTATTATTATTATTATTATTATTATTATTATTATTATTATTATTCATCTGTTTACCCTCCAGGTTCGGTTTTTCCCTCGGACTTAGCGAGGGATCTCACCTCTACCGCCACAAGGGCAGTGTCCTGGAGCTTCAGACTCTTGGTCGGGGGATACAACTGGGGAGTATGGCCAGTACCTCGCCCAGGCGGCCTCACCTGCTATGCTGAACAGGGGCCTTGTGGAGGGATGGGAAGATTGGAAGGGATAGGCATGGAAGAGGGAAGGAAGCGGCCGTGGCCTTAAGTTAGGTACCATCCCGGCATTCGCCTGGAGGAGAAGTGGAAAACCACGGAAAACCACTTCCAGGATGGCTGAGGTGGGAATCGAACCCACCTCTACTCAGTTGACCTCCCGAGGCTGAGTGACCCCGTTCCAGCCCTCGTACCACTTTTCAAATTTCGTGGCAGAGCCGGGAATCAAACCCGGACCTCCGGGGGTGGCAGCTAATCACGCTAACCACTACACCATAGAGGCGGACATTATTATTATTATTATTATTATTATTATTATTATTATTATTATTATTATTATTATTATTGAATTTTAAACTTTCTATTTGTACTCCATCGCCATTAGCTCACAATATACTTGTAATACGTCTCGGTTACCAGGTTTGAGATCGCTGCACATCCGGATATTTATTTTGGATCAGAAAGAATCCTTTAAAACATACTTACCGAATTCTATACACTTCAGTTACTTTTCAAGACAAAATCCATACACATAAATATAACTCAGAAAGAGAATTTTAGGATATAATCTACTGACTAACGTTTCATGTTGCTTTATCCACGTCGACATTCCTTTAATCCCTTTCATTTCTGTGCGGTGTTCTTTTAATATTCGTGGCCTGAAACATGTAAAACGCGGTCAAAGAGGAGGTCGCAGTAATTACAACTAGGGAAT
Organism: Anabrus simplex; assembly: GCF_040414725.1. Lineage (NCBI taxonomy): Eukaryota > Metazoa > Arthropoda > Insecta > Orthoptera > Tettigoniidae > Anabrus > Anabrus simplex. The sequence goes on along the minus strand of NC_090265.1, from coordinate 1,310,199,443 downwards.
CCTCCTACTTGCTCAGTCATTACAGGGCGAGTGATTCGTGTTACCAAACGACACCGCTGTTCAGCTTTTCAAAAGCTAATCCGTGTGACCGTTACTGATCACATGAGCTCCCAACGTCATTACAAGTACACACCTGTTACAGTATCGAACTCCCACGTTATGGTCTAGTGAAACCAACAAGTTTTGACCGCTTTTTTCCCAGTCAATTTCAATGTTAACCAAATTATTCTAATAAAATGAATCATATATTACTCTTCTGATTATGTCAGATATCGTATAAATATTCTCACTTTCCTAGCGTTTATCCCAAAGTATGGGGGTCTACTGATCGTCTAAATATTACAGAAGATATATATTTCTATATGAATTGTAAAATGATACAATAAACATTATGATCTTTCAATTACTGAAGGTGAGTACAGATGAAATATATTGCGCAGTACTACAGAATCAATCTTTTTAAATCCATGCATCAACTATGGCACTCTCTATTGTTGTCTTGCGAATACCTTGTCCTGATCTTGGACAATTTCCGTTTTTCCTGGAATATGACATGCAATGCTTCCTAAAAAAATTTAGTCATGTAGTGAAACTTCGGCCGGCCCCGTGGTGTAGGGGTAGCGTGCCTTCCTCTCGCCCAGAGGCCCCGGGTTCGATTACCGGCCAGGTCAGGGATTTTTCTCTCGACCTGAGGGCTGGTTCGAGGTCCACTGTGCCTACGTGATTAGAATTGAGGAACTATCTGACGGTGATATGGCGGCCCCGGTCTCTAAAGCCCAGAAAAACGGCCGAGAGGATGCTTAGTGCTGACCACACTGACCCTCGTAATCTGCAGGCCATCGGGCTGAGCAGCGGTCGTTGGGCAGGCCTAAGCCCTTTCAAGGGCGTTAAGAGCCGTGGAGGAGAGAGAGCAAGAGTGAAACCGTCATGTTGGCACGGAAGCCAACAATCTCACCATACCACGCTGTTCCTTTTCGAAACACCATTGTGATACAGAACTCTGTTAAGCACGCACTGGCACTGGAGCCAAACAATCACACAAAGTGGACCGTTGTAAGTAATAGACCCCTAAACTGTATGACGGATGTTGTTGAGAACACCACATGGGTGCAGAATACGATGTCTAGTATGTTGTCTTTTTGCAATGGAGTCAGAAGAAAGCGTAGCATCCGTCCTTCTTACATATTTAAACATGGAGGAGAAGAAAATAAATTGGTGGATTCATCTCGTACATTCTGTGAAACTTCACTATGGCCAATTCTGTACATTTTACACATCTATGCGAGAAAACACAGCGATGTTCTTCAATTATTTTTTATCTTTGTAATCATAGTTTTCAGTATCCATAACAGTGGCATGAGTGATTTTCACACCTAACAATTATTATGACATACAATTTTTAGCTACCTAATACTGCTCATTACGCACAGTTGTACCGAGATAAAGCTTACTTCATACTTTTTGTCTCCGCTCTAGAAACTGCTCTGCCTTAATTACACTACTAAAGCATCAGTAATATTGATTTTGACAACCCGAGAAGACTGACAGGACGAAGTTGTAATGAAATCCTGAGACAAATATACTACTCCTTCTTAGCTCGTGAACCCTGAGGTTGGCAGCTGTTCTCCCGGTTCTCTTCAGTTGCATATAAGATTGGCTGCGCATCTCTTCCACAAGATGTCCTATATAATTAAGCCTAGCCCTGTCTCAACAGTTTCTTCCCTTTACAGAATCCTGCAAAATAGTGGCCAGTAGACGTTCATGTTTGATTATGTGTCCAGTCAAGATGGTCCTTCTTTTCCTCATGTGCTTTGTCAAGAATGGCGTCTTGCCTATTCTTCTCAGTATTTCTTTTTTTTTTGTTTGTTTGCTAGTTGCTTTACGTCGCACCGACACAGATAGGTCTTATGGCGACGATGGGACAAGGGAGGGCTAGGAGTTGGAAGGAAGCGGCCGTGGCCTTAATTAAGGCACAGCCCCAGAATTTGCCTGGTGTGAAAATGGGAAACCACGGAAAACCATTTTCAGGGCTGCCGACAGTGGGGTTCGAACCTACTATCTCCCGAATACTGCATACTGGCCGCACTTAAGCGACTGCAGCTATCGAGCTCGGTCTCAGTATTTCTTGGTTGCTAATTCTGTCCGTTCAGGATATCTTTGGCATTCTTCAGTAACTATTAAATATAACACTGTATATCATTGGCCTACTTCTAATGCTGCATATCTGACAATGTTCTTCCTGCTCATTTTATCTAAGGACTGGTCACGCCTTCCAGCCACATATCGTCCCTTAAGGAACAACACCGCGTATCTGGCAAATGCTCTTCCTATCCATTGTGTCCTTTAGGACTGGTCAAGCCCCTCAGTCACAAAATATGTGTATTGCTGTACCGTAATGTAGGAATGTATGTTTGCATGACATAACCCCCTCCCGGAGTATGATGTATTAAAGGCTCATTTTCCTTTACATAAGCACATAGCAAAATGAACTCAACGAAAATTGTTCTGATGGACTGTATATCACCCAATTGATATGATGGGTGCAGTATATCAATATGTGGCCCAAGGGAGTGAACAGACTTAAGGAAAATATTATACTGGACAAGCATTGTCCGATACGCGGTATTGTTTCTTAAGGGACGATATACATATCGTCGCTACCGGGACAAAACCTCCTTTGTGAAATATTTTAGCTTAGAACTTTTGCCGGTAAGGTTCTGTCATCTAAGGTGCAATGTTGTGTGGATATTTTCTAGTAGAATCTCAGGAACGAAGTTTTGTGATAGCGTCTTTTAATTTGGTAATAATAATAATAATAATAATAATAATAATAATAATAATAATAATAATAATAATAATAATAATAATGGATGGCCTCCGGAGAGAACTGGTGTAGGTCGTCCGAGTTGACACCGTATAAGAGAGATGCGCATCTGTGAGGATTCGGTCTTATCTAAGATGAAATCTCATGCTGATGACTTCACAAACATCCACAATTTGACGGGAAAACCAACGACCAGCGTGCTAACCATTTAACCATGGAGCCGGACAACATGGTGTTCATCATTAAGAGAGAGAAGGAGCTATTTTCTTAAGAGGTTTCAACGATTTATTATAATTACTCAGGCTTCAAGACTTTGGAGCGAAAAAGGACACAAATCATCACTCTCGGTATCATAGCCCCAGGGGCTCTGAACTTTGGAGCGTGGGTTGGCGACCACGGGGCCCTCAGCTGAGTCCTGGCATTGCTTCCACTTACTTGTGCCAGGCTCCTCACTTTCATCTATCCTATCCGACCACCCTTGGTCAACTCTTGTTCTTTTCCGAACCCCGACGCTATTAGGTTTGCGAGGGCTAGGGAGTCTTTCATTTTCACGCCCTTCGTGGCCCTTGCCTTTCTTTGTCCGATATCTTCATTCTTCGAAGTGTCGGTTCCCTTCCATTTTTCCTTCTGATTAGTGTTATATAGAGGATGGTTGCCTAGTTGTACATCCTCTTAAAACAATAATCACCACCACCACCATCTCGGTATCAGTCTCTATCGCTGTACACGTTAATACAATAGCAAAAAGCTGAAGGATCTAAAAGTTGGTTTATGGAAACACAGCAGACTTACGTCCAGTGTATTGACATTATTTGTTTCAAGTATAAGAGCACTTTGTTAGTAGCTGCCTCTGTGAATCAGTAGTAGTGTGTCGGCTTCCTGATCCCTAGATAGCGGATTCAAACCCGGCGGCGGTAGTCGGAATTTTGAAGTCTGGATAAAAATCCATTCCACGTCCAGTGAGTTTGTTGTTCCAAGTTATGGAAATCATACGTTTGAAGTATAAGAAAACTTTACCAGTAGCTGCCTCTGTGAATCAGTGGTACAATGTTGGCCTCCGGGTCCCTACACAGCGGATTCAAACCCGGCAGAGGTAGTCGGAATTTTGAAGGGCGGAAGAAAGCCAGTTCGACACTACATATCGCACAATGTCGGCATGTAAAAGATCTCTGGTGACTCATCTGGTGTTTACTCGGAGAAACCAATTAAAAACTCAGCTATAAACACCAAAGGAAGATTTCGTAGACTCTGCCGTCTTGTAGACCTAGAGTAAAACGAAACGTGGAAACTGACGAGCAAACAGCCAGATGACGTCATGTTAAAACGCTTGCACACGGTACCTGAGGCCATGTTATTATTATTATTATTATTATTATTATTATTATTATTATTATTATTATTATTATTATTCACAAAAATACATCATTAAAATCGCAATGCTACAGATCTTCAATAATTTACAACGCGGTGCTTTTAGCTTGTCTATACTTGGTAAATATTTAAAGTTACTGAGTATGTGGTTCTGAATAAATATGGTGTAAGCAGTCGTTTGCAGAATAAAAATTCAGCATTGACTGATTAAATAACCGACATCCCCCTATGGGTGAGGGTTTTTCTTATTTATTTTTTTTGCTTTACGTCGCACCGACACAGATAGGTCTTATGGCGACGATGGAACAGAAAAGGCCTAGGAATGGGAAGGAAGCGGCCGTGGCCTAAATTAAGGTACAGCCCCAGCATTTTCTTGGAGTGAAAATGGGAAACCACGGAAAACCATCTTCAGGACTGCCGACAGTGCGGTTCGAACCACCATCTCCCGGATGCGAGCTCACAGCTGCGCGCTCCTAACCGCACGGCCAACTCGCCTGGTAGGGTGAGGGTTTAGAAACATCTATGGTATCTCCAGCCTGTCATAACATGCGACTGCAAGAGGATCTCATACATTCTGAGTTTGGGGCCTTTGTCAACTTAGGAGAGTGAAATGGTGGCCATAGATTCCCTAAGTGTGCCTGTTAATTTGTGCCAGGCTTTTCTCTTTCTTCTCTCTTGCCCTACTTATTTTGGACGACACTTCCTTTTTTCCAACACCGACTGTATAATGTCTATGGCACCTAGGAAGACTCACGTCCTCCTTGTCACTTCAATTTCGTTTAACGATTCATTCCTGAAAGGGTCTAACTTTCGTCTCTTCTAATTAGATTTGAAGGGGGATGATTATCAAGTTCCTCTCAAATCAAAATAAACCAGATCCACTACCACTACCACCATACAATGTTATCAATCTCACCAGAAGAAGTTCCTTGGTTCGAGGCTTTACATGCTAGTTATCTGAAGTAAAGTGCAAACTCTAAACAATGAAAGGTAAACTTGGCGCTAAAATGTTCATCTCAGAGTATTCTCTACAGACACAATTGTGTCAATAATCCCAGCATGATATTCCACAGCTTTGCATGCGTGTGAAATATTCAGCATTCATTCTGTTTTGAAACTGAATTTACAATATACTTCTGATGATATTACATTACTTTTGGAATAAAATAAATATTTTAAAGAAATTGCGATTTGGAAGGGTTGTTTCCACCTTTAAGACAGCGACATTTCACTTACTCCGAAAATTACTTACAAAGGGGGTTGGCTGGTTGAAAAGATAATCGTGGCTGCTATGTTCAAAATCACTTGTTCAATGTCGAAAATCAATTCGGATTCGCCCACTCCGCGGATGAAAACATCTATTTTGTGATAGAGAGCATGCAAAATTGACTATTCTCCCGACCACCTTTTGAGCAGTCTAAAGCGAAAGAGAATGTATGGACCAGGGGATGGCGCGGGCGACAGGGGCAATGAATGCGGCGTTGTCACATGGTAGGTGAGGGGGCATTGGGGCGCGCTACTCAGTGCAAGTTTTGGAGATGATGCCGCCAATGCGGAGCTGCCATACTTACTCATTCAGTGGATGTCTTGAACCATACACTAGAGGTAGCAGCGGCGCCACCGCCTACGAGAGAATCATTGTAGCCAGTGGAGCATATTGAAATCTCAGCTGTTTGGCAAAAAGCTCCCTCCACCGTGCTCATCGATGTAAATAGCGGACTTTTAAAACTGTGTGGATATTGATATGGTTTAAAATTATTACATGTAAACATTCTCAAAGACTACAGTATTCTTGAGACGTTTCTCTCCAGTGGAAAGAAATCCCCAAGAGAAGAAATACAAGACAAATGCTTGATAAGAGAGGACGGTGTTCAACTGCAGTTAAGTAAACAAAATAAATTTACTGTTCATGTTAAGTCTTGCAGCAACATACTTTTAGATTGAGGATACATATATTTCGCTATATTTTTGTAAATGTAATAAAAAAAAGACAGGACTGAGCCATAATTCTGCTCAAAGACCGAAAACATTCTCTCTGTACTGGTTAAGAAACAAAATTGCCTTTGTTAACTACTTCCAACATTGGGATCATGCATGTTTGATCTGCCAACACAATGCATACATAGGCCTAAATTTGTATACTTTTTCACTGGATTTTTTGGATATTCGCTATCAAAGACATGGCCATTCAGTGAATGAAAAATGTCTTGCCTTATACTTCTTAATCATTAATTTCAGTCTTCAGAGTAAGTCCAAAGAATCTCATTTACGCCGACAGGGAAAGAAACCGGCAAGTAGGCCAATCCACGTGACGATAAATATCACACAAATTATTATTTTATTCGCACGAAAATGAATTTCAAGTAAACATACTTACTCGCTATGATACCTGTGAAATGATAGGATATTGCCCTTCATATACCTCCCGTGCAGCTATAAGCTGCCCACGAGACTGACATTTTCCTTAAGAGAGATATAAGACTTCAATTTATCTAGAAACTCCATTAGTGAAAGTGCCAAACAATCCAGCTTTTGCCAAATAGCGCGCTCGTTCAACTTCGCACACGACTGTAGCGTCAGTGCTAACCTCAACTAACTCTATGTATTGAACACTCGCCTGGATCCCCAAATTCCCCTGTCCGTTTCTAGTGAATACCAGTACGAGTATACAATCATCACTTCTTTCGTTTATTCATCAATCGCCCGTGAATAGCGTGACAGACCTCTCCGGCAGGCTCATTTCAAATACTTGGAGCTACATAGAGCATAATTCCATTCCTGGTCCGGTCTTCGAATGGAATCAGGCCATATTTATACAATAATAGTGAATGATAAACAATAAAATATTGTTATGAATACATTTATAATAATAATGTAATGTTTACTGTGTATATTGAAAGAATTCGTTCGCACTGATTTAAGCGTGAAATTGTAGTTAGTACATTAGAAATGTAATTCAGTACATTAATTCTCTAAAGATGTAAGCCGTTATAAGACTGTATGGAATTCTAACACGCATATGTTAATGCATTAATTCATTTAAATGCACTCGAGATACAATTCGTGAGCTATGATGTATTATAGTGCTGGAATACAACTTTGAACCGCGCGCCAGTTCATTTGGCAACCACGGCGAATGTGACGGGGCAATGAAGATACTTCCGCTTTAGTCTGTTCAAAAGGTGATCCGGAGAATGGACATCAGTGGGTTAAAACATTATTTTTCAATAGCATTATTACTGACATTTTAAAAACACTACAATTTGATCCAGAAACAATAATACTCTACTGTGAAAGGAAAAAATTATTACCAGTAATTGAAGTGAATTTTAGTATTGTTTCGGCCACCTTGTCTTTCTCACATAGTCTGACCTTGATAAGATTTTTCTAGAAAACTCAGGTAACTAAGCGGGATGGTTTTAAGTGAAAATGCAACTGAGCAACTAATACCATACTCTCTTAGAGGATGCGCAGTCATCATTCTACAACTTCCACGCTAAAAGCCCCAGGTGTTCCCTTTCAGATGCCTCGAATGACAGGTATGTGATACCATGAACATATTCTACGACCATTTCCTGTAAAATGGTCACGGTTTCGAGCGGTTTACCGTTCTGCCTTATTTGGGGGGGGGGAGAATTATCTCGTTATATCTTTCTTTAAAACTGTAATCATTATCAGTATCACCACCCTTCATCCTACTGGGAACAATCAGTTGACTTAGTTAAGGAGAGTGTCTTCCAGATCATCAGCTCAGAGGCTGGTTGGATCCTCAAATAGCACCATCAGAAGATTTATGGAAAAACGCAAAACCCTAAGGCAACATAGCAGCACAAAAATTAAGTTTATTACATAAGATGAGGATTGAGGTGGCTTCCCACTGCATTCCTCATTAGACCAGAAACTGCTATTGCAGCTACTGCATCCATCAAGAAATAGCAACAGGCGAGGTGAGAGTGTAGCACAACGCAAAGTCTACCAGTGAGTGACAGAGTACCCCTATTCACTTAAAAATAAAGAATGAGGGCATGGTATTGTAGCTTCATCGTATTTAATATTTTAGCAGACTAAATCTTGGCTATTATCGAAATATAGTTCATCTCCCATGTAAATACATACCCTGTGGCTACCCGCAACAAACATTTTACTTACCGGTTCAGTTATTTCTGAGAAAATAATGCTTACGAGGAAATTACACAATACTTTGCGCTCGTATTTTGTGTACATCCCATATTTGACATGTAAAACAAAGGAACAAACCATATCGTCGCTTCACCGGTAAAACGTTGTATTCCACAAAGCTCTTCGTATCCATTATTCTCTTTAAGACTGGTCACGCCACCCAGCCACGTAAGGATATGCAGTCCATCAGAATAAATTTTGTTGTGTTCATTTTTCTATGCCCGTGTGTAAAGGAAAATGAACCATACTGTACTGTACGTATTTACGCACTCCTAGTGTACAATGCATGTAAGGTTCATTTTCGTTTACTCGTCCGCACAGGAAAACGAACACAACGGACATTGTTCTGATGGACTGCGTATCCATATGTGGCTGGGAGGCGTGACCAGCCTTAAGGAGAATAATGGATAGGAAGAGTATTGTGGAATACAACGTTTTACCGGTGGAGCGACGATATGTGTAATAGCACATCGAGGCCCAAAGAGGAGGAGAAGGTAAAGACTTCAATAATTCATAAAGTCGATTCTAAGTTGAATGGGGTCGTTAGCTCGGGAGCTCACTTCGTTTAGAAAATGAATGAACTCCAGTGGCATATGCCAGGTTAGAGGTTGATGCATCGTTTACAGATTTGTCGACCTCCTAACAAGTACTAGAAACCACGTCGTTCCGGGTATTTACCGCTTCTGATGTCCTGCTCCATGGCTAAGTGGTTAGCGTGCTGGCCTTTGGCCACAGGAACCGCGGGTTCGATTCCCAGCAGGGTCGGGATTTTTAACCATCAATGGTTAATTTCGCTGGCGCGGGGACTGCGTGTATGTGTCGTCTTCATCACAATGTCATCCTTATCACGACGCGCAGGTCGCCTACGGGAGTCAAAGTAAAAGACCTGCACCCGGCGAGCCGAACATGTCCTCGGACACTCCTGGCACTACAAGCCATACGTCATTTCCATTTTTTTACCGCGTCTGTTGGACAATATCCGCCAAATTAATTTCTTCTTCCTGGAATTTTCTCAATAAGTTGGGGGCCTTACTTTGAATTTCGCGCAGATTTACAGCCGGCCACTTTTTCTGAAGCAAACCCTGTGTGCGGCCTGTTTCTGTGGTGGTTTGTATATTAAATGGAGAAGATTACTTTTAAGACTAACCCAGGCCCTGTTAAATTCCGTGACTCGGCTGGATATGAAACCCCGGGCCACTGAAACGAATATCACTGCACTCACCATTCAGCCAAATGCCGGACTACCCTTAAAAATAGTACCTGCTGTATGTGTATTCTAAAATATATCATAAAGACATCGTGTAATAAAGTATTTCTATTCTTCTAGTCATTTTTCTCCTACCGCTCTTCCCACGCCTGTGCGGACGCGGGTGCGGACTGCGTGGCACATGTAGATTTCACCCTGTTTTACGACCAGATGCCTTTCCTGGCGCCCAACACATGTGAACCTTCTATGATGCAAATATGCTGAATTGATATGGTAAGAATTATTAATAAATGTTTTACAGTTCATTAAGATTATTAATAATGATGATAATGTTATTTGCTTTACGTCCCACTAACTACTTTTTAAGGTCTTCGGAGACGCCGAGGTGCCGGAATTTAGTCCCGCAGGAGTTCTTTAACGTGCCAGTAAATCTACCGACACGGGGCTGTCGTATTTGAGCACCTTCAAATACCACCGGACTGAGCCAGGATCGAACCTGCCAAGTTGGGGTTAGAAGGCCAGCGCCTTAACCGTCTGAGCCACTCAGCCCGGCATTAAGATTATTTGCATTATGTTTTCTATTCTAAATAATTCCATATATTACTTTAAAATCCCCATAAAACATCACTGGATACGATAAGATAATAATAAAACATTTTAGGGATATTTTTATTTTAAGTTCACTTTCATTTATGCGAAATGTATACTTTAAAATGGGATATTTTACATTACGTAACTTTAAGGCAAAACGTATTATAGAGTTTAAGTAAGTATAATTCAGAAATGAGCTTTTATGTCATTCTGATTCAGTTTTATAACTTCCCCAAACATTTCATTATTGTCATCATAGCTGTTTGTATGAAATACAAGAGCACATTACATCCAAATTATCAAATGCTACAGATTGTGTGGTCATTCTGGTACTGTGGTGCTTGCTTGGTACAGCAGTGTGTTGTATGAATATGAAGAGAAGAGTGTTGGGGCAGACATAAACATCCATTCTCCAAGCCAGAAGAAATAATCAGAAGCGATTAAAACCCCGCCCTGCCAGGGAATCGAACTCTGAACCGAAGGGCAGTATGCTGACCATTCATACATCGAGTCAAACAATAAAGTATGTCTATTTCCCGATAAAAATAGATTAATATCTCCTGTTATTATGCAACTATGTTGAATTTATAAGAATGATTATGAAACATTTTACAGGTCATTAAGATTATTTGCATTGTGTTTTATATTCTAAATAATTCCCTAAATTCTTACAAATGGTCTTAGAACTTCATTGGATACCATAAGACAGTAATATACCTTCCCTACCATACCTATTGTACATCATTTCCCACATAACCGAAAAAAGCACATTTTATGAACAACATAGTCAAGTTAGAAGTAGAAGTGAGTACTGCAGCTTTAAACTCTAGGAAATGATCACAGTTCTATCAAATATACATTACGCTAAAAGAGTATGAAATTAGTTTCAGAAACTCCCAGTAAACGCTAGATGAATAATTTGTAGCTCTTCTGTCCTTAGAGGCTGGCTACCTTTACACTTCTGCCACATCGATCAAAAGTGCCAGCGAGAAGGAAGCAGAAACGGCCACCTTGATACATGACCTCAATAACAAAACTTCAAGCTCCACAATAAAGCGAGTCTTACACGCGTTACTTTTGGACCCAAATCCATCTGAGTAGAAAGTGGATATTACAAGTTTCCGCTTACATTACCGTGATGAAATATTTCCAGTACAATGTATCACTCGCAAAAATATAGTGCAATGTGTCGGAGTTATTGAAAACAGATGATGTTCATTAGGAAATGGAGCACCGTATCCCACTATGGTCATATTATTATCAAGTTAGTGTCCAATTATCTATGAGATACAACTTATTTATAGTTAGAACTTAATGATAGTTAGAACTTAAATCTTCTTAGAGCTATGTTTAGCATTTATTTTAAGTTCACTGAACTAAAATGATGCGAAAATTTTACTTAAAAATGGGATTATTTTACATTGAGTAACGATAGGGCAAAACGTATTATACCGGTAGAATATATCCATGAATAATTCATAAATGAGTTGTTATGTCATTCTGATTCAGTTCTATAACTTCTCTGAATATTTCAATATTGTCATCATAGCTGTTTTATAAGATACAGGAGCACATAACATCAAAATTATCGCATGCCATAGATTGAGTTTAACGTAATTTTAAAATTAAAAAAAACTCATGCAGCCAAGCCTGAATCACACTCCAGATATTCCATTCTTGGCAGCCACATCGGTTGTAGTATTGATACAAATTCGAATAATGCCGTCTACTGCTCAAATCAATGTAAATCACAGTCTTCTACATTTTATGGTTTTTGAACTGTGGAGGTTTCATTCGACGTCTATCAAAAGAGAAGAAAAGAGAAGTAGTCGGGCTGAGTGGCTCAGACGGTTGAGGCGCTGGCCTTCTGACCCCAACTTGGCACGTTCGATCCTGGCTCAGTCCGGTGATATTTGAAGGTGCTCAAATATGTCAGCCTCGTGTCGGTAGATTTACTGGCACGTAAAAGAACTCCTGCGGGACAAAATTCCGGCACCTCGGCGTCTACGAAAACCGTAAAAGTAGTTAGTGGGACGTAAAGCAATTAGCATTATTATTATTATTAAAAGAGAAGTAATTTTAAAGTGGGAGAAACCCATCTGTGAATAAGGTGAATAAACACGTTTCTGCTGCGGATGTATTGTTCGGGTCAATATGACACGAACAATCACAATTTTATTGGTCATACTTTCCATTAAATGTACACTGACTGACAGAGCAAATGCAACACCAAGAAGGAGTGGTCAGAACTTTATGCCAATTGCAGGGTAGACTGACGTCACTGAGGTATGCTCATGATGTGAAATGCGCCGCTGTGCTGCGCACGTAGGGAACGATAAATGGGACACGGCGTTGGCGAATGGCCTACTTCGTACCGTGATTTCTCAGCCGACAGTCATTGTAGAACGTGTTGTCGTGTGCCACAGGACACGTGTATAGCTAAGAATGCCAGGCCGCCGTCAACGGAGGCATTTCCAGCAGACAGACGACTTTACGAGGGGTATGGTGATCGGGCTGAGAAGGGCAGGTTGGTCGCTTCGTCATATCGCAGCCGATACCCATAGGGATGTGTCCACGGTGCAGCGCCTGTGGCGAAGATGGTTGGCGCAGGGACATGTGGCACGTGCGAGGGGTCCAGGCGCAGCCCGAGTGACATCAGCACGCGAGGATCGGCGCGTCCGCCGCCAAGCGGTGGCAGCCCCGCACGCCACGTCAACCGCCATTCTTCAGCATGTGCAAGACACCCTGGCTGTTCCAATATCGACCAGAACAATTTCCCGTCGATTGGTTGAAGGAGGCCTGCACTCCCGGCGTCCGCTCAGAAGACTACCATTGACTCCACAGCATAGACGTGCACGCCTGGCATGGTTCCGGGCTAGAGCGACTTGGATGAGGGAATGGCGGAACGTCGTGTTCTCCGATGAGTCACGCTTCTGTCCTGTCAGTGATAGTCACCGCAGACGAGTGTGGCGTCGGCGTGGAGAAAGGTCAAATCCGGCAGTAACTGTGGAGCGCCCTACCGCTAGACAACGCGCCATCATGGTTTGGGGCGCTATTGCGTATGTTTCCACGTCACCTCTAGTGCGTATTCAAGGCACGTTAAATGCCCACCGCTACGTGCAGCATGTGCTGCGGCCGGTGGCACTCCCGTACCTTCAGGGGCTGCCCGATGCTCTGTTTCAGCAGGATAATGCCCGCCCACACACTGCTCGCATCTCCCAACAGGCTCTACGAGGTGTACAGATGCTTCCGTGGCCAGCGTACTCTCCGGATCTCTCACCAATCGAACACGTGTGGGATCTCATTGGACGCCGTTTGCAAACTCTGCCCCAGCCTCGTACGGACGACCAGCTGTGGCAAATGGTTGACAGAGAATGGAGAACCATCCCTCAGGACACCATCGGCACTCTTATTGACTCTGTACCTCGACGTGTTTCTGCGTGCATCGCCGCTCGCGGTGGTCCTACATCCTACTGAGTCGATGCCGTGCGCATTGTGTAACCTGCATATCTGTTTGAAATAAACATCCATTATTCGTCCGTGCCGTCTCTGTTTTTTCCCCAACTTTCATCCCTTTCGGACCAATCCTTCTTGGTGTTGCATTTGCTCTGTCAGTCAGTGTATAAAAAATCATATTCTTAAAATGTATGTGTTACAGCACAGATTTCATTTACATATTTCATCAATCATTTCATAAAAAATTCAATAAATATTTTCTTCTCTGCCTAGATACAAGAAAGCGAATCTGTCAGCAACCCGTAGCGTACCAGGCAGGTCTCAGAACATTACCCCCTGTAGACGTAGACACAGGAAGTTTGAAATCCTTGTTCATGTTCTTGGTGCCTGTGCAGATGGAGAAAATTCGTTCTCGGTGCCATATGTTACTATGTCATTGATCTTCCCCTAAGTATACTCTCATTGGTAATTTATTCGTCTCCACTTTGGATCTATCAAAGTCTACCAGATATATGCATTTTAAACACATACGTCAAGAACATTATTACTGGCCATAAGTGTGTTTTCCTCTTGCATGCATGCAATTCTTACCTGGTCGAGAGTGTCCGCCGCCCCTTTGGGTGCACTATAATCGAAAATTATTTGAGGCTTATTAACGTCCATGTTGCTGACTTGATTATCGTACCATGATGCGGCATACTCACGAAAAAAAATGTTGTTCCTCTTTGAAATACAATGTACCACACGACTATCATTTGTAAAGTAAAATGAATATCTGTATGTAGGCCTACAACTTTGTTACCTTACCATCGAAGTTACGGCTTATTTTGGCACGAACGCGTATATTCCTTTCATCCGAGTTATAGATGACAATATGAAAACGGCATGCGATTCTTTTAGACACACCGGGGTCAATGATTATCTCTTGTAAACTATACAACCCAGAAGTTATTGATATACAGCCGGTGACAATATAGTTAGGTGAATGAAGTCAGAACGGTTGATCCGGCTACACTGGCGACACACAACGCTGCACCTACGTAGCAGCAGGTTTTGACCAACTGCTCCCAACGTTGTTCAGTTGAGCATCGTGTGTGTGCCGTGTAAGACCTGTTTGACATAGTGCGTGTTTAGTGCGTTGGTTCTGAACTGCAATGACCAAAAGATCAATGTACAGTTTTGTTTTAAACTTGGCAAGACACCGAAAGAAATGCATACGATGCTGGTACGTGTTTATGAAGATCAAGCACTGTCCTTGAAGTGTGTGTACGAGTGGTTCGCCCGTTTTTAAGGAGCCCGGGAAAGTGTTTCTGACAACCCACGTAGCGGAAGACTGGCGACCGCCGTCAGTGACGAAAACATTGAGAAGGTGAGGACATGAATCAGGAACGATCGGCGATTAACTTTGCGCATGATAGCGGATGAACTGCAGATTAACTGTGAATCCGTGCCCAAAATCGTTACCCAAAAGTTAGGGAAGAGGAAAACGTGTTTTCGTCCTGTGCCACATTACTTGACTGACGATCAGAAGCAGGCACATTTAGAGGATTCACAGGATTTTGTCGAAACGGCGGATGCGAAATCAAATTTCTTGAACTGTATTCTCACTGAGGATGAAACCTGGAGTCTCAGGTACGACCCTGAAATGAAACGGCAAAAGCATGGAATGACGTTCTCCGGGATCCCATCGTCGGAAAAAGGTCAGAGCCAAAATCTCACGCATTAAACTCACTTAGAAAGGAAAGAGGTTTGACGATATTCCTGACATCCACCGAAACATGACGAGGCTTTTGAACACCATCCGAATATAAGCTTTCTTGCAAAGTTTCCAGGACATGTATCGCCGATCTCAGCAGTGAATTGTTACGGGAGGGGACTATGTCGATGGGCAGTAAGGTCACTGTCGTGCATTGTTCATCTATGTTGATAGTACGGGACTCTTCACCGAACTTTATCGTCACAGGTTGTATACCATAGAACAGACGACATCCATTGTTGGCGTCATCACAACGTAGCGAGGGAAAATTAAATGGTGTCGATAGTTGAGCCATTTATCGGCTTTAACTTCGTGTTAAGGCAAGTTACTTCAATGAAAAAGATATCTAGTGAAAGGGAACGAAAAAATATTTAATATGAAAGATTGTGATGCACAGTGACGTTTGAAACAGGCGAATTATTTCACGTGTAAATTAGAATTTTGTGATAATTCAAAATGTACGTTTTTCGCTCAAAAGCAAAGACGAAATAAATTAAATTCAATGAAGATGATAGAGGATATTAAGATGAATCTATTGAAAAATACGTCATCAAAATAAGTTCACTAAATCTATAGTTACAACCAAAACTAAAACAAGACGGGGTTGCACTGTGTTGATGTAATCAGACCGTTCCCATCTACTATAAGGCACAACAGCGTCAACTCGTATTCTCCGGACCATTCAGTCCGGTGACTTAACTCGAAAGTGTATACATGGTAAGCAAATCGCACAATGAGATTCTACCATGGATGACATTGTGATTCTCAGTAATTGTGTGACATAAGACGTGAGTTTGTACGCTTTTAGAGTCATCCTTTAAATATGATAACTACGAAAATGAGTGAGTTCTTCGACGATGCAGTCTCACTTATATGATATGTAAATTGTAATCTTCAGAGTATTCTTACTGACACGGCGGACACTGCTACCAACTACTTAAGGCCGATGAATGCGCCCACCTAGTGTTCACTGCGATTCGGAATACCAGTGTACGCATAAGTATTTTCCGGTTTCACTAAGAGATTGCTACAGCGAACAGTACGCAGCGTACGAATTTGACACATACGTCCGTTTGTTTGTCTGACATTAACCTACCAACATACACAAGTTGAGTCCGCCAAACACTAGCGTCTGTGTTGTATCGTTCGGTAACCATGTCGACATCTGTGCCTGAAAAAGAACATTTGTGGCACGTATTGCTTTTCTTGTTTAATCGAAAGGAAATGGCTGTGGGAAGTCATCGTTTGCTGGTAGAAACATATGGTGAAGACGTTCCATTGATTAGAGCATGTGAGCCATGGTTCCGACAATTTAAACGTGGTGATTTCAATGTGAAAGACAGGGCGCGCTCTTTATGATGACCCAACTCAAATTCAACAGCAATTGGCACAAGCATTAATAATGTGTCACAAGAAACAATCAGCAGACGTTTACGAGTAATGGGGAAGATCAATAAATTCGGTAAATGGGCCCTACAAATTGAAAATCGCAAGGTCACTTTTGAAATGCTGATTCAACGCCACGAAAGAATATCATTTATGTACCTAATTGTGACGGGTGGCGAAAAATGGACTTACTTTGAAAACCAGAAGCGGAGGAAATTGTAGCTGCCACCTGGCGGCGCCAGTTCTTCAACACCACCGCCAAATTGCTTCGGCAAGAAGACCATGCTTTGGGGCAGAGCGGTATTGTGTATTATGAACTCTTGAAGCTAAGCAAAACCGTTAATGCACGTTATCGCAAATAAATTATTAATTTAAATCATATTGATCGAAAGACGACGGAAATGGGCCAGAATACACGGCAAAGTGATTTTGTTAGACAACAATGCACCGTCTCACATAGCATACCCAGTGAAAGACACCTTGGAATTGCTTGGATGGACATCCTTCCGCACCCGCCGTACTCTCCCCATATGGCGCCATCTGACTATCACCTCTTCGCATCACTGGGGCACGCGCTCGCAGAGCAGCACTTCAGCAATTTCTAGGAAGTTCGAAAATGGCTCGATGAATGCTCTGCCGCAAAAGACAAGCAGTTTTTCTGGCATGATATTCATAACTTACTTGAAAGATGAATGAAGTGTGTAGAAGCCGATGGCCAATATATTGAATAAACAAAACCTGAAATTGCCTTGAAAATTACGTGCTATCTTTACCACGAAAACCGGAAAAAACTGCATACATCTGGTAGAAACAGTGAAGAGGAACCAGAAATGTTCAAACATGAGTGCATAACGCGATGTAATTAGAGAAGCGAGGTAATGATAAACGCTGTCGGAAGATTTTCTTAAATGGTTTCGAAGGAGTTCGAAATTTATCGAACGTTATCTTTAGTAAATTATCCTTTCTCATTTCCAATTTCATCTTTATATAATGATATTCCCAGCTTTTTCGTTGAAACTACATCAAAGTGTATAGACTTCCCAATTTCATTCTACGCCATCCCGCCATTGACAGCTTAGAACATATCCGGTATCACTTATTAGAGCAGTTCGTCCCGTTACTCTCTAGTGTTTCCATCTGAAAGTTTCAAACCGTTTTGTCAAAGATCATTCAGAAAAGATTTCAAGTCGTCGTTGCACATAAAAACCCGTAATATGATAATATTCAGCTTAAAACTCTGGCCAGAAAGGTGAGTACAACATGAACTGTATCAACGATTTTTTGTTCCAACACTTGAGCTGTGGGTCAGTATATCCCTAATCAACTTTGTCACATAACGGTATTTCGAAGCGCAATGACGACATATTCATGTTGCAGGTAAGAATAGAAATGCTCTGAATGATACTTTCTCAAAAAATCCCATCCAGAAAGATTGATCAAATGATGAATGTATTGCAGACAATTCTTTCGTAGCAAACAAGTGCACTTTTCTTTGAAAGTATGGGTTTTGGCAAATTTTAATTACCATTGCGTTCAGACCGATATATATCAAAGCCGAAAAGTAGCACAGATCTCTAATTTGGGTGAGCCTCTTCTTCTTGTTTGCTTCATACTTTACAGATCAATTATCTCAGCTTCACATTTTCCTCATACTTCGACAAGTAGTTCAGTTCTGCAAACCTCCTTAATGAAACTGGTAACAGAGGGTCTTACAGAACTAAATACTGTACCGGGAACGCCGCTACGGGAAAGAAGTTCGAAGTATGTGTGTTGAACTTCGCGCGAGGCGGAAGATAGGCAGCCCGCCGAACTCGCTGACGTACTCAACCGCGACGTAGGTAATTCGAGTGAGCTGTACACGGCCAAGCGGGACCATATATGGTAATATCCCGGCCCATGTGCAAAAGTCTATTTAACGTTAAAATGTTGTTACTTTGACACTGCCATCGTGGAGGCCATCGTAATAGACACAAACTGTCAAAATTCTTAGGAAAATCCACTGTGTACTTTAGGAATTATAGGGGTGGATAATACCAACGTCCTAGATGCTTCGCCACAAACTGGTATAAAAAGAGGGCGATCCGGACTACAGAGTCAGTGTATGTTACTCCACCGTCTCTGCGACACGGGTGACGAGTGGAGCGCTACGAGTGCGGACCGAACCTATGGTCGAATGAGTCTTTGCATTTCGAGTGTTCGGTTCCAGCGGAGTTGGAACTTTGATTTTCTTCAAGTGCCATGTTAGGATTTGTGTTTCAGTGACTAACTGAAGGAACTTAGAATTTCTCTCGTGAGTGTCATAACTTTCACAAGTACTACATTTGAACTCGTATTTTGAACTTGTATTTTCGTAAACATACTTTGGGAACATAGAATATTTTCCGAGTGTCTAATTTGGACTTGTGTTTTGCGACAAGCTGTGGAAACATAAAAATTATCGTGTGAATATTACAACTTTCCAAGTACCGCATTGAACTTGTGTTTAGTGACAAACTGTGGAAACTTAGAGTATTTCAGAGTATTACGTTCGAACGTATGTTTCATAACAGATTGTGGAGGCATGAAATATTTTTTTCGAGTGCAGCATCTGGACTTGTGTTTAAACTTGTGTCATCGTAACAGACTGTGGAAACATAGAGTGCCCATGCCATATCTGAGTTTGTGTTTTCCTCTCGTGATATTCCGAGGGAACATAGAACTTTTCAGTGTCATATTTGAACTTACAATTTATGTTTCGTAATTATTTTTATGGGCGGTGTTAGACTCTTTCCAAGTGCAGTTTACTTTAATGATCACTTAATTTTGTTTATCGATGGAATACGACATTTCAGAATACCATTTAATTTACTTAATTTATAAACGTGCCAATGTGTTCTGAACTTGCATAAACTGTGCATCTTGTGCTTAATATTGTGCTCTAATCATAAACTGACGAGATCAGTGAATTAAGAACTATGATGACAAAGATTAGTGACCCAGTAGAACATTCTAGTCTGCTATGCCAATGTTAACAAGCTCATGTCATGAACTTGACATTATAAATTACACATTATTTTCTCAAGTATCAATTCGACTAACGTCTAACACAAGGTCAGATATTCAGTTCAATCGTCTTATTTTCAAGTGACAATTTATGAACATTTACGATTCAGCGAGGTGTTTGAATCAAGATTTTAGTAACACTTGATATATTTCATTTGCAATGAGTGAACGCAATAATTTAAAGGTCAATCTATTTAACAGTGCTACAAGTAAGTTGAATGCCGTACAGGGAACTTGTGTGTGAATCACGCCTCACCTTTCATCAACATTGTAATGAGAGATCGAACCCCGGACCGTGTGCGCCTGGAGAATGGAGAACTCTCAAATCCTCGAGAACTTCGAGAAATTCCAGAACGTCGAGAACTTCGAGAAATTCCAGAACGTCGAGAACTTCACATCCAGGCCGTGCCCAGCAAACATCGCAGAGTCCGGAGATTTCAGCCTGCTACGACGCTTCAACTCAACTTGTATCCAAGGTGACATTAATTTGTCTTCAATGAGAAATAAAACCAGATTACAAAAAAATCTAAGTTCAATGAACTAATATCCCTCTCTGTACCAAATCCAATGTTTTCATGCCACACCCTCAGAAATAGTCCATGTTCTTCAAGTTAGTGTCAGCGCCTCAATGACAGACATTTTTCCTGGTACAATACGTAATGTAAAAGTGTCTAGTAACACATACTTAGACAACACTTCTAAGAAAACCTAGAGTCACGAAATATTCCTGCAAAGACGAAGATAGTATAAGAGAAATGGAAACGTAAGAATATTGCGACTATGCTTTGTAATTTACATGGAGCGCTACCACTTCATCAAACAAAGAGGTATTCCAACTTTCATAAGAAAAGAATTGAAATAAAACATCCCTTTCTCTTTTTAAAGTATAATAAGAATATTGTTAATGTTGACCATCTAGGCATTAAAGTTGTACATTATAGGGCCTCCATGAGAGGAAAGATATGGTACATGCAAATTTGTATATGTCTACTGGATGTATCTATGATCAATGTTTGGCTGATGGGTAGAAGTGTGGATGTGTCAATAGATGCTTTGGAATTTCGAGGAGCTGCAACCAGATCCCTGCTAACACGTCCTCGACAACATTTGCTATCTGAAGGGAAACTAGGTGATCCTTCATGGACCCAGAAGTTAAAAATTTTATTCTCGCCTGTCAACCACGCAGAAACATGTGAGGTGTTTCAGTAAAGAAATGAAAATGTGCAAAGCGTGTTCTATTCCACTTCATGGTGTTTTGCTGCAATGCACAAGACATTCTCATGAAAACTTAAAACAGTGTAAAAGATAGTAACAATTTTGGAATCCTTATATTCAATATAAGTAGCCACTTATATATTAACTCTGTATCTTGAATAATTATGAACTACTGTGCATTGTTGGATGGGAACTATATTTTAATATTGTCGGCCATTTCGTTATCCCTCCAAGGGTACAGTTCTACGCAAGTCAATTAAGGGGGCGTTCAATGTAATGTCAATCGTTTCACCTTATTATTGGTGAAATTACTTCATTACAACTTATCACTTCTCTAGTTAATAATCCCTTCGTGATCCACGTTAAACTTCTTTCGTTTTACACTTCACAATATATCTGCATAGCTTGATGTATAGTATAAGTAGATATGTTTAGTTTCGCCTCTAGAAGGCCACGTATAGCAAAGCGTCTCATTTGTGACTTGGAATGTATCGTACCTACTGCAATGCATGTGATGCTAAGGCTATAATTAGTGTCCTCGTATTCTTGGTGTAGTGCTGTCCATGAGGTCAGATAATCAGCAATTACATTCTCTAGCTCATTAGAAAAATACCTCACTCGCCATATTGCCACATTTGCCTCTTCAAATTCCTATCTTGCTGATTTACAGTGTCCCTTTAATCACATAAACCACTCCAGTGCGTTTTGGAATCAAATAAACCACAAGTTGATGACTTAATAAGAGAAACAACCATCTCTCAGTTGTGTCTTTTCTGTTATACTGTACATCTCATTTGACGTCGTCCTGGAGAGGATTATCGATAGTAGTATTAGTCAGTAAGTTTACTCCATCCTCAACCAGATTCCATGCAGAAAATGAGCGAATTAATAGAGATCTGTTACCTGCAACATCGCTTGGTGTACGGTGCCGAATGGACACCTTTCAGAAATCTGACTGCCTCTGCCGGGATTGAACTTGTGATCTCACAATCTGGAGTCTACCACAGACAGAAACTAAACCTATAACACTGTTCTTCTCACGAAGTCTACGTGACTGCATTTTCCATTCCCTACCTAATATTCTCCAAAAATATGACGACGGTAGTTATTTGAAAGATAAAACAGTGATACGTGACTCGTCCAAGGAACTCTCTGTGTCAGAATTTTGTTATAGCGATTTCTTTTCATATTAAGCTTTACTTTCTATTTCAATTGTTTCTTTCTTACAATTTTTGTTATCTCATTTTTCTTTCCCCATATTGAAACGACATCTGTCACTTTACAGAAAACGAGATTCTGAAATTGTCCTGCGAAACTTGTCAATATTTCTCTTTCTATGCTGGAGATACTTACTTCCTTACTCATGACACAGTTGTTTCTTCTCGACATTTTGTAAAACACATTTCTTCTGGTGATAATGATAACAAATAATGACGTTTCACGAATGTCTCACTGTGCCTCGACGTGCTGTTAAAATGTAGCAACTATATTTAATGCCTTTGGGGTGTTTATAGGGACAGGTAGTAAAGAAAATCAAAGATAAAGTAGGAAAATAAATCGCACTTTAAGAAGAGAAATCAATACTCTATCTGTGGTGGTAGTGGCCTAGTAATTGTAGTCGTATTTCAATATAGTATCATAAGTCGTATTATATATTCAGGTAGTGGGGAGTTGAATATATCCACGATGGTTAGACTCAGTTTCCAATTAGCTAAAGATAAGGGATATGGAAATCAACTACGTCACAGAACCAGTTAAGACCATAGGTTTGTGAGGCGTTTAGTTAATTCTCAGAGACTGGCAGACTGAACTCTCAAAGGCGTAACGATCTATAATGAATATGTATTATAAACTGTCAATGGATTCCGAGTCGAAGATGAAGGAATCATTGTTTATGATAGTACGGAAGCTGTTTGAAATCATGTGAAGGTATGCGTCCAGTCATTTTAATTCCAAATATATTGGTAATCCAAAGTAACTCACTCAATTGAGTGGTAAGCTTTAATAAAAAATAAATATATGATCATTCATAAGCTCAGAACCACATGGTGTCTAACAAGTTCACGTCCAGAAGTTTAGCATTGAAGTAAAATCTACTACTGTTGAATGAGGAGGAATATATTCGACGGGAGAGTAAACTAATTTCTTACGCGCAACATTTAGTTACGATAACAGTTTATAGGACGGAGGCCATGGACTGAAGTAAATATTAAGAATGATACATATCAAGTTCACCTTCATTTGACTAGTCTTATATTATCTGACTGTTATGAACATCTAGAACTGGTTGAGATTTCGTTTATCAAACGATCGATTAGGACACAATTGAAGAAAACTAATTGAATTATTAGGTGCATTTCATTGTTAACATTCCCGATCATAAGGGTAATTTACGTCAAGGAAGAATGTTCCTCGAACGCCAGAAATATTAAAAAGGAGGTTAAACGGCAATTATTTGTTCTGAAGTGTAAAACGCACGCAATTATATTATTGTTATTTTAGAATAGGGTTTTGTTTTTATTAAAAACAATGAGAGAAGGAGAATGAGCATCGATGTTGACATACATACACAAATGAGATGAAACCTGGTTGCAGACTGATTGAATCTGTACAGTTATTATATGTTAATAACACAAGTCAATTTTAAAGATATAAAGCATAGCTTTTAATAGAAAAACAACAAGGCGAGTGTTGTTTCATAACATTAATATATCTGTTTTGGTGTGTGATACTGTACTAATCGTTCTATATAAATTGCAGGTTTCATGATGTCAAGTCGGATGGAAAATCGTTATGCTGAGATATCCACCAGTATGCTGCTGTACTAAGTGAAAAAAACTGTAACTCCACATTTTTTAAAAATTAGATTTTCTTGCCTACCGAATCTCGCTATAACAACCGATCTATGCATATGCAAATAATGGCTTAAGTGGCATATTTTCTCGCCAAATTCGTAGTTTGAGTTAATCAACATAAGAAGCCGGAATGCCGTAAGTACACTAGTTGCCTGGAGATCCGACTTCTTCGCTTCCTATCGAACTTGAATCGGTCGACCACCGTATATCCAATACGTAGCAAAAGCGCGCTAACTCTCACTGACAAATAAATTTTCACATTCTTAAGGTAAACTCATTATAGGATTTACTATTGTAACACTATAGCAGGGACTAAATCGATATAAAAGTGCATTATATCAACTAACAGAAGACAGATATCTCTGCATCGATTTATCAATATTCGCATGAAGCGCAGTACTAAGTAATTGAAAGTAAGCCTGGTTTTCCTACACCCTTCGTAATTAGTTATTAGCAGATCAATGCTGCCGAGTAATGATATTTAGACATGTTATAAAGAGGAATGAAGTACAATTCTTTGTTATTATAAGGCAAAAGGCATATTAATCCTTTAACTACGGCAAACGTTTATTTTATAGGTTAATAGAAATATTTCTGAAACACATTGTTCCTGGCTGTTAGCTGAAGGAAATAGCAGAGGGGAGAAGATCTTGGCCATGGTTCAACATAATGAAGACTTCAGTCTTTTAACACATTGTTGTCCGGACGCGCGCTACTCCGTTCTTTCCTGTGGACCGGCAACAGAAGCACACCTATCTTGAGAAGTAGGATGAAATATAAAATCATGTAACTTTTAAATGACATGAAATAAATTACTGAAACCTGGTGAGAGCACTTGCCAGTGATTTTAGTATTTGATTTTAATGTGGTAATGCGTGAAGCAGATGCCCTTGTCCAAAGGAACTTGACAAGGCGAGCAGATGTACCTTGTGTCCTTACGTTTGTTGCCTGCAGCGCATACTTTGCAGGGCTTCTCAGGGTACTTTTTCCTTCCACCACATTTATATTGTTTTCATTTATGGGACTTGGTTGAGGTTTTATACCTCTCGGAATTTTGTTCATGATAGAGATTTGATTGTTCTACAAGAAGTTGAAGCAAGTCGTCGCCTAGGGAACGATCTACTACCTCCGGGATACTCGTGGAACTACTGGCCGTTTAAGTGAGGCCTGTAAAACATATAAATGGTTCTATTTTGATGTTGACGGACACACATCTTCACATTCACTAATACTTACAATTTCTCAATCAATAGGGACATCAGATAAACTATCACCATACAATTCTTCAAATATTATATCATCGTTCAAGCTGTCTTTGCTACGGCGCGCCATGGTGACACCTGACAATACACTCGGTCACGCGGTACTGAGTGTTATGAAACAACACTTCCTATGCCGAAAGCATAGTCAAGGAAAGAACATACCTATCTACATTCCGATCATAAAAGACTTTAGTTTGTAAACAATACGAAATATTTCGTTTAATAAACGGCGGAGATGATAAACTCACACAAGAATGAAGCAAAGTGAGAAAATGTTAATTTACTTATCGGTCGCCCACGCACCAATACCAAAGTACGTTAATTAACGTAACCCGTCAATAATGTGGAGTAATTCTGGTAATCTGGACAAGATCAGTCCAGTCAGTAACAATACTGACGTTGCAAAATATCAGAATGAACATTCTCCGGAACATAGTACTAGTATGTTTGAAACTGCCACACTGGTAAGGGATGCACTTTATGATATTAGTGACCTAGATTCCATTTTGAAGGAAACTACCTTTGGTGGAAACCAGAGTGATCACACTGTTCAGTTTTGTGAAAAGAACGAATTCAGAGATTATCTAAGTTTATACCCAGAGCATTGAACTGAATCTTCAGGAACATTACATAACCCTGTTCCATTAGGGGTTTCACAGTCATCGGAGAATATACTCACTTCCTTTATATGTGGCTTGGATCATCCTCATACATCGGGGGATACAGGAACAGCAGAAAACATACCGACGTCACACATCAGCAAAGAGCCTGCTTCAACCCATGTACGGACAGATTTAAGGCTGAAAATATCAGGCAAACCGCAGCATCGAAACTATTTGACATAAGTGTTTCTGAGGGAAAGGTTAAACAGCAGCAGAGTACTCTAGAAAAGAATGTTTTGAAATCACCCTGTGAAACTAGTTGTCAGGAAAAGTGTAGTGAGGTATTTAGTCATATTCAAAAGGGAGAAAATAAATGAATAATTTTGGAATCTTAGCAAAACCGAGAAAGAAGTTTTCATTTTGAGCCGCACTGTTCGTCAATCTGTTAAACGGAGACGAAGTGGAGAAGATTCTCACAGAAATGTGTCCTTTTATTACTTTCTGAAAAATGACTATGGCGAGAGAGCTCGGTATTCAAAGATTTTTTCTTAACTACCCTAGATTTTTCTAAAAATAATTATACTTTCATACCGACCTTTTGTAGGGAAGCTAAAGATACTTATTCAGTCTCCCCTGCGTCTACAGCAAAACTAAAGGAATCAAAAGTGCTTGGAACAAAATCGACCGTGACCTCATGAAGGCACATGTCGAATCATTCAATCCTGCTGTTTCACATTACCGCAGGGAACATGATTCAAACAGGCATTATCTTCCTAGCGATATCACAGCAGCATCCATTCTCAAGCATTTTGTGCAGAACTTAGGAGGTACACGTTCTTACTACCTCTATCTATCAGTGTTATGGGAAATGAATATTTCATTTACAAAACTTGGAAATGAAGAGTGTAAAAAATGTGAAATTTTCTGTCAACCCAATCCTAAACACAAAGGTAACGAGCTGCAAATTGGATGTGGCATTTGCAGTGAGTGGAAATCGCACATTAGTAGCGCCAGTGAAGCTAGAAGAAAATATGAAATTTAAAATATAAGATATACAATATAAATTATAACATAAAAGATAATTTTCTGCAGATTTGCAGAAAGTGATTATGCTTCCAAGAATGGATGAATTTAAGGTCGCAGTATTAACAAAACCTCTTATAGCATTCAATGAATTATTTGCTCCTCTAGGACCTACAACTGAAAGTCGGAAGCCTTTCGCAGTATTGTGGCACGAGTGTATATCAGGGCTTAAACAGGAGGACATAGTCAGTGCCTACCATTCCTTCTTTTGTATCATAGAGATGCAAAACAAAAACTGGTGTAGAATTTCATTTTTATGGTTAATTCATTAGAAATCAAAGCTAAGCAAATTGATCTGTACTACTTTGAGCCAGGACACACGTTCATGTCGGCTGACTCTTTTCATCACCGCGTAGAGCTCTGGCTGAAGCGTAGGGGCAAGGTTTACGATTTTAAAGACTTTGAAGACTCTGTGAAAGCATCAAACTGTGGGAAAGTGGCAGCTAAAGTGATGGCCATCAAGACTTTTATGACTGGACACAAATTCAACAAGCAAGTGGGCGTCGTCCAGCCCTCCGAGATATTTCGTCAGTACATGCTGAAGGGGGTAGCTAGCTTGTCGCTGTACTATAAGATGAGCTAAGACGAAAATGAACCTGTAGGGAAACTGGATTTCCTGAACAGTAAGGGAATGCCTAAAGGAATTACGGCCTTCCTAACGTGCCAATCACTACTTGGATAGTTATTATTGGAATAATTACAAATATTTATTATATGTGTCGAGATTAGAATGTTACTTGTAATGCAATGTTTCATATAACGAAAATGATTCTTCATGAGAGAAATACTTTATTAAACCACGTTGATGTAGATGATGTTCACATGTATTTGGAAACGAAATAGTCTTCTTTGTAATTTTCAGCTTGTGTGTTTAAAGGAAGAATTTTGAATAAGCATTATGCGTCGATGAAATGATATTATATGGTTGCATGATAGGGTCTTCGTAGTAAATGAAATGATGTTATGCGCTATGGTTATGTTGTAATACTATTCTGGGGAAATAAGCATTACTTGTAATGTAACGTCGTCTTCGGAGAATCCCAATAATGTTGATGGTGAAGGTAATGGAATAAATGCTCATCATGCGAATATTAAAATTATATGGAGGAATAGACAAGAGTTAAAATCTGATAATAATATTTCAAAGGTACTGTTTGCGAAGAATATTTTCTTATTGGACATGTGAATAGTCATCAATAATATTGATTCTAGATGTGTTCATGGAATGAATGTTATATGAATGAGTAGATAAATATGATAGGAAGATCTTCGACACAATGTCATAGCAATGAGACGTACGAGTTATGTAATAGTTGTAAATGAAGTTAGGGTCATATTATGTAATGTAAGACTTAGTATTTCCTGTAAAATGTCAGCTTTGTAGATATGAGTAGAATTTAAGATCACTGGAGGAAAACCTATAGACGAATCCAGACGCTATGGTGTCTTAATAATGTCAAATCATGATTGTTTTTGATGGTATTATGTAGCTTTGATTGTCTATTTTATTTTAGATGCAGCTATTTGAGGACAACGTGATCATGTCGTTCCTTATTTCGCAGTTCTACCGATCATTTATCTGATATTAGCTGCGGATCTTACTTTGAATGCACATAATTGTTTTATTTTAGGTTCCAAGACGTTGCACGCATTTACGTAGTGAGCACTCACATTGATAGTTAGAATTCGTTGATCTACGCGACGACTATAATTCTCCATTAATAGAATATTAAAAGACAAGGTTATGACCCAAAAATGAATAGATATGATCGAATAAATATTTGTTACGGCGGACAACATAAATAATTTAAACAATTATACTGTCAATTCTACATATAAGCCTTCAGCAATTTTCATTTTGGCAATAATAATTTGTTTGCTTTCTTTAACTTAATGTTAGATTGGTTTGCCAACACATTTGTTTTGATTATGTAAAATTATAGTGCCTTACGAGTTAGAAATGACAACCAACAAAAGTACATTGGTATTTATTTTTAACTGCGTTTATTACCATGTTCAACATTTGACTTATCCATCCATGTTGTAAGATTTTATTTATTAATGTTGTTAATTATATTTTATCAATGAATTGAGTTGATTAAAGAGGAACATTTTTCCAATTAAAAATCGATTCTTAATATTGTCATTTATAGACTAAGAGTTTAAATAGCCTCAAATAGTTATTAGATACAGATTCTCATAATGACGATAGTAACGAGCTAATGATTGCCATGAATTGTAACTGGTGCCTAATTGAACCTGCACGCGCGCGAGTGGAATTTCATGGATCATCGTTGAGTAAGGCCGAGGCACATCTAAGGCATTTCTTCATTATTTTTTCACAGTCACATCAGGTATAATCCGTTGGTGATGGCGATGTTTTTATTCCAAGAGAAAGTGCAACTATATAATACTAATCAGAATTTAAAGGAAAGAAGTCCAAAACTTCGAAAAATGAAATTATCGACTATGGAAAGGACCACAATTGGCGTAAAATGATACTCCCAAGCCATCACAAACCTAATTCCGTCGCCTTAGTCTCCCACTATTTCTCTTACCCTCCGTGACCGAATTCTTTATTCATCTAGCTAACTTATACTCCTCCAGGCGACTCACGTGACTCCATCAGTGAAGCCGGTTTATGAGTGCAGCTTCATCAATTGAGTTCATTCACTCCTTACCCATGTATCCTCATTCCGAGTACCCTTTTTCCATTGTTCCCACCTGCTTGTACCAGCGATCATTCTCGCTACTTTTATATCAGAAATTTTCGCAAAACAAGACGTTCTTTTAAGCAACAAAACATACCAATTTGTGATCTTACCTCTGATCACATAAATTTCGATTCCTCTCTGAGACATCAACTAAGCAAATTGAATTACAATACTACAAAATGTTAAGCTTATCCTGGCAATAAAAGTACGAGACTGAGTGACTTTACGTACTGAACGACAAGAAAGAAAATTATCGTATATATTGATTAAATCGTTGTCTGAATACATAAATTGATATCAAAAAGTCTTCAACAGCGTTTATTTCATTGAATACACTATTTACTTCCTATAAATAATAGGCCTCGAATATATAAATATTAGTTAACATATAAGCACAGAAGATGATTATGCTGTGTAATGGAATGCACCGCGTTTTCCAGCTTAGCATGCGTCGACCACAGGCATCGGCGGCTCTTGGATTATAAATATAGCATGAGTGCACCTGTTACAATGTTATAGTACGGATGAAACAAAATACAACAAATACAGTATTTTAACTAGAGAACATCCTTCTGTCTCCTTGACCGGAAGTTCTTGATAACGCTTTACATCGCAGAATAGACTTTCCATCGAGCTTTACTGCTCTTCACTGAACGCAATTGAATCAATGAACTATAACGATTTCAAAGGGTCTTCACGTAGTATAAAGTGGTTGTACTTTCTTTATATCTTTCCCGTTCTTTCCTTCAGAGCTTAGAACTCACAATGATTGTGTAAAATACATAGCCATTTAATAATTTTCCGAAATTCATGGATGTAAACAATCTCCTACCTACAAATTTTAGAGTTTAAAAGAACAAAGACCTTGGCCGAACTAATATATAGACGGTCCATGGGCAAAACCACATATCCCGCGATGTTCTTCCGATCTATTATCATTCTTATGACTGGTCTCGCCTCCCAATCACGCATGGATACGTAGTCAACCACAACAATGTTCGTTGTGTTCATTTTCCTATGCTGATGCGTAAAGGAAAATTAACCTTAAATGCGTTATACTGTAGAAGTGGGTAAATACGTCATGAAATATACTGTACATTTCAATACGGCAGAGGAAAATGAACATAGTGAGCATTGTTCTGATCGACTACATATCCATGGGTGACTGGGAGGCGTCTCCAGTCTTAAGGAAAATAATGGATAGTAAGATCATTGTGGAATATTAGGTATTACTCGTTCACCGTCGATATATATATATATATTATTGGACCGGGCACACAATTTGAAGCTAGTATTATAGGCTTGACCAATAACAAACATGAATTAAATATGCGTAATTTAACGAGAAAGAGAAAGAATGTTCTGACCGGCGAGGAAGCAAAATTATTTCAATAAAGTACAAGAAAATGTCTGGATTGTGATGGTAGAGAAAAAAATACCGTGCTATTAGTTCCTATAAATACAGTGCATGAAAAAAGGAACGAATTTCCAATTACTTTTTTTATGACTAGATTTCAAAGGAAACGAAACCAATGGAAATAGTGGTACGGTACAATACAGATCTAAAAGCGGACAAAATGGTTTCCAAGTAAAAGACCTGGTTAATTTTAATTTGATCCTCACCAATGAAGAGAACCACATGATTAACTGCTGTATTGTCATTGGTCGGTATGAGGTCGAATGCTTCAATCAAATTTCAGTTAAGAACAGAAAATCGATACACACACTCAGTTAAAAAGTCGCCCATGCAAATTCGAAGCCCAGGTGGAGTTCTTCTCTCTTTAAAAGGTATCAGTGCATGTTTCTTCCGTGATATATCCAAAATGTGCATCAAATATCCATGAAAACCGGCAGTTGTCTCACTGGTTGCTTGTAGTTTGTTGATAGAAATCCGCTTTCCTTGTCACTTGGAAAGAATTGTGTAGCTGAAACTAAATATCTCTAACTTGTACATCCTGCGATGTCTGCTGATTTTTCTGTGTGACCTTGAAGTCATTTGTAATGCATTGTATTATGGTGTCAGCAATGCTTAACCCAGCGATAAAATTACGAATTACTTGCAAATAAATAGGCACTAACAGGTTGTATTCTAAACATCTTGAATAATATTTCGTATATCAGCCGTGCGTGCGAGGTTTCTGTGCGTCTAGCACTAACAGCGTCACACCGGTGTTCTATGTTTGTATTTCCTGTGGTTCTGGAATTGTTTGATTCAATATTCTGTACAGAGAACACAGACATTCAGCACTATACCGTATCTAATTAGATATAATATTGTCAGCATATATTTTCTTTTTTCAGGTAATTTGTAAATCTATTCAAACATTAGTTTCGGCACACTGAAAAAAAACAGTTATAATTTTTTTTATTATCAATACTCTGGTCTAGGTTAGAAACAAGAATGAATAATCCAACTAATACTGGCTTTCGGCAGTTTACGATATCGACGAAAATGGGAAGTTTCGTCGACGGCTTTAGGTGGAATAGTTGCAAAATAGAATATGACCTGAGGGTTAAGGAAGCTCTATAATTATTTATCGTACACCTTGATGTTAGCTAAGGATACAATTCTCTAACTCGGTGCTTGGTAAGAAGAAAATTAGCGCAATATTCTATTTCGCACCTTTTTCCTGATTTTGCGGTCACTATATTCCTTACTAGGGAATTCCAGGCCAATTGTTCTCCATGCCATTTCAGTCAAACGTTCTAAGCTCAAGTGCCAAAACATACGGTTTTGGACGGTAAGCAGCTTGTTCGATGAACAAAGTGATTTATTATTATTATTATTATTATTATTATTATTATTATTATTATTATTATTATTATTTTTTTTTAAACCTACAACATATGAAATGGAATTCAGTCGGATGGAGTCGGGAGTTGCGGAAAATATTAGATTAGAGAATAAAATCATAAAAGAATCTGAATATTTTTAGGTGGTAAGTGGAACAACCAGTGATGGAGACGTAAGGTAACGAAATGTTGACTGTCCCAAGGAAGGAACACTAAGATGAAGGGAAGGAATATGTTTTCTTCTCACATATCTGTCTGTCCGTCTGTCCGTCCGTCTGTATCGTATAACGAGTCCTCAGGGCGAGGGCTGGTTGGATCCTCAACACATCCACCATCGTGTCATAGCTTCGCGTACACATCTGTGAAAAGAATAAGCAGGGAAATGAGAAGTGAGTAAGTTTCCCGTCTCACTCATGAGCGAACCAGACGGGCACAGTACATACCGTCGATGAAGATACAATATCTCGTACGTCACAATGGTTTTACAATCCATTATTTTCCTTACAACTTGTCTCGCCTCCCTGTCACATGTAGATACGCAGTCCATGTTCGTTGTGTTCATTTTGCTATATGAAGGTGTAAAGGGACATTAATTTACCGTATAACACAGTGTAATGTAGAAGTGCGTGAATACGTCATGCAAACATACATTCCTATTGTACGGTACGGTAAGGTTCATTTTTCTACGCATATGTATAAGGAAAATAGGAATTTTCCTTATACATGCGCGTAAGAAAATGAACCAAACGAAATTCGTTCTGATGAACTGCATATCCATCAATAGCTTATTTCTAATACCTTGTATCTCACAATGCCTTTCCTATCCATTATTTTCCTCAAGGCTCTCATGCCTCCTTGTTTTCATTTTCCTATGCTAATGTATAAATAAAAATGAACCTTAAATACATTATACTGTAGGAGTGCGAAAATACGTCATGACAATATATCTTTTCTACAGTACCGCACCAAAGGTTCATTTTCCTTTACAAACAGGCATAGGAAAAATGTTCTGATGGACTGCATATCCATATGTGGCAGGGACGCATGACCATCTTTAACCAGATCTGCCAAAAAATGGTTTTGCTTGAATTTGAAGATTAATCGTATATAACTGACCTGTAGGTTGTATGATGATCCCCAATGTTAAGTATTTAAGGACCAGGTACGTTGCATGGACAGGAGGAGATGTCCTATAAAAAGGACAGTGGGAAAAAGGGATATGATAATAAGAAAAATGTGTATGTCATTCTAATATTATATTATTCTTAAGCCCAATCTAATACAAGCAGTGTGATTACAGAATGAATTATTAGATCTTTAACTGAAGGGAATACAGTAAAATGTATGACTTCAAAGAACCTAGGTGCTTCCACACGGCATGGTGGTGGCACTTCTCAAAACACTTCATATGTTGCACTTTTTGCACCTCGTAGACGCTTTTTGTTGCATAGCCTGCACCTTGTTTGCTTCCCTTGGTCTACGTGGCCATATCTGGAATCAACATTTTCTAGCAGCAAAGGACGGATGCACTTTTTTGCAGTTTTCCGTTCACTGGATTGCAAGAGAGCAACAGCCACTCGTCTTCGAAAAGTCGAATGATCCAATTTACCTCTGATCAGTTTGTGTATCTGCAAAGCAATCTGCTCACACACATCAATACAGTGCGTGATAAGAGGAAAGTACCATTTTTTCTCAAACTGAAATGCGCTAGTGACTGGCGTTTTGATCAGATTTCTTAACGCCCCCTTTTCCACAATTATACGAATTGAAAATTTCAGGTTGTTCTACAGTCACTCTCTTTTTCTCAGTTCTTGAATACCTCTTGATGAGACGAGTTGGAAGCACTGACACTGCATTTGATACAGCTGATACCACATTGTTATCGATCCATTTTGCCACTACTATTCTCTTATCATGTATTGATCTGAAATCGAAACTACCTCGGTCCTTCTTCTTAAGCTCATCTTTAGGCAATAGTGGGCATTTTGGCATTTTTCTCCCATTCTTCCAGTGGATTTCGTTTATCTTGAATTCAGCTCATCCAAAAGTGCAACTCTAGTAAAATAATTATCAAAGAGCACATGCTAAGGGAAGGGACCGATCTAAGAAAGTATATCAACATATTGGAGAACTATAGCTGGCCCTAAGGGAAGCTCTTTCCTGTATTTTGCTCTTGCATTGCCTCTTGCTCCTTGATATGGTTCCATCCATGTTACAAATCCTGCACTGGTAGCCCCAACCCAAACCTTGAATCCAAAATGGTTTGGCTTCCCACGAATGAATTGTTTACAGCCATGCTTTCCAAAGTACGGAAATCATAGCCTCATCGACACTGTGGTATTCATTATGAGGTGCAAACTCCTGAAATTGTTTATTTAACAGTGTAATGAGAGGCCTGTCTTTGGCAAA
This sequence comes from Anabrus simplex, assembly GCF_040414725.1. Classification (NCBI taxonomy): domain Eukaryota; kingdom Metazoa; phylum Arthropoda; class Insecta; order Orthoptera; family Tettigoniidae; genus Anabrus; species Anabrus simplex. The sequence continues at coordinate 1,310,164,698 of NC_090265.1, read as the reverse complement.
CCTATGTTGTTATCTAAATGCTCATTGTCACAACAATTAAGGTGGTTCAGAATGAATTCAAAGCGATTTCTTGACAAATAATTAGGAACAAGTTGCTTGTAAGACTTATGACTACCCTCCCAGTACATTCTCCTCCTTAAAACAGATACGTATCCATTTAAAAGCCAAATACCTACAAATATTCTCATTTCATTCCCGGAAATATCGCCCAAGCTGTTCTTGTACGATGAGTGACAGTTAGTATGAATGACAAGAAGTTGAATTATTTCATCATCAAACAAAGATGAGAAAGTTTCTAACAGAGTGAGATTATTAGGGGGAAAATCCAAACTACGCCATTCAATGTTTTCAATTTCCAAGTCATATTTTGTCCACATGTATGCAGTTTTTGAAGACACAGTTAATTTCCTCGGTAATGTCGCAGTTGGAAATGTTATTTTCAACTTCTTTATGTACTACATCGCCTTGTTCATGGTACATCATTTCAGTATCAGCACGTAACTGTGATCTAGGAAGATGATTCACGTTCAAATCGTCCTCTTCATCGGATTCCTCATCAGTAACGATGCCATCCATGGAACTAGGTGGTAACACAGAAACAGATGCCGCATTGCAGTCTGGTTCCTCCTCCATAATTGACAAAATGTCATTCAGAGACAAGCTGGAATAGAGGAGAAACAAACTGCCGTATGTAATAGTACCCCTTATGCCCACTGTCTTTATAAAGAGGATACTCAAATATGAATAAAAATCACATAGACAATTATTCACCACAATGAACGGAAAGTTCATATATTCATTACTTGTACCTTGATCAACATATCACACCAATTGGATTATAAATATCAACAAAAAGTACTGTGTAACTTACCTTTCATTCTTCCGGGGCACGAGCTTTTCCGCGTTGCTATAATTTGGTCGTTATAAAGATATCAACAATGTAAAGAACTTTAAACTGCTTGAAACCAAAACAAATGACAGTTTATATATTTAGCCAAACGAGTAGAAGAGAAAGTGTGAGCTCTTAAGTCGTTCCCTGTTGGCTAGTATGAATCTGAGGGTTTGTAAATGTAGTTGTAATAAGTTTATGTTCGGAAGTGCTGTTTTGTGAAAGCAAAAACTTAAGTGTCGTGCATTCTTGTTACGTGAAAGTGAAGAGCGTGTGATTTATTGATGGGATTCATTTATTTAATGTAAACAGTGTTGGGCTTATCAAACTCACAAATATATCAAGGCGGAAAAATGCTTACTTGCCTCGTTCCAGACTCTAATTCTGGCTATAAAACTACGAAAGGCAATCACTTTTTCAAACAACCTGAAAATGAAGCAGAAATTTCAAAATGGGAAAGGAGATTACAAGAAAAGACAAAAAGCTTTCTTATAAGTGTTATGTGTGCGATTCATATTTTTCTGATGAACTTATAGTTAAATCAGATTAATTTGCAATACAAGGCAAACAGGTAGAAATTCCTAGAGATTAATGGAAACTGAAAACTGGTTCTCTCTCTCATGTATTCCCCAGTTGGCCAAAATATCTCACGAAACAAATGAGCAAACGAAAATCGCCCCTTAAAAGACAGCCTCCTGAGACGGAGGAGAGTTCAAGAAACAAATCATACAGGCCTCACCGCGAATTAAATTTCGATACTTTTTCTCAGAGTGCTGAAAGGAATGAAATACATTCATACACACCTAAAAAGACAATAAGTTCACTTACAAAAAACTAAAGAGACAGGGACGTAATGTAACGATTATCCGTAATAAATTGAGAATAGCTAATTTTGTTGCTAAGGAAACAACCAAAAGATTCCAAATTACAGTCAAATTATTTAAGTGAACTAAAAGGTGATCATTGACACCATGCTAAAAGAAAGTCACCTATAAAATAAGAAAGAGATTAGATATGACAATGAATACCTTATAGATAGCCCCTTATTTAAATTAATTCACTTAAGGGCTATAAACACTGTTTAAGGCTCGACATATTTCCTTTCCTTCGGAGGCTCATCTGCCAAAACTAATTAAAAGTCTTATGTGCCCTTACAGGGAGAACACCCATGCCATTAGTGCTATAGAGAACTATTTAAGTGAGTTCGATAGATGCAGTCGCTTAAGTGCGGACAGTATCCAGTATTCGGGAGATAGTGGGTTTGAACCCCATTGTCGGCAGCCCTGAATATGGTTTTCCGCGGATTCCCATTATCACACCGAGAAAATGATATAGCTATACCTTAATTAAGACCAAGACCGCTTCCTTTCTACTCCTAGCCCTTTCCCTTCCCATCTTCGCCATAAGACATATCTGCGTCGATTCGACACAAAGCAGCTAGTAAAAAAAACCTATTTCTCTGATCAAAAGAGTGAAAAAAATCGCACAGGAATTCTCATATTTGACGAAGTAAAACAGAACAGGTTCAGTTTAATACCAACATATTAAAAGTTGATGGATTCGTAAATTTAGGAGAACACACCCAAGAACACGGGAAAAATAAACTCTCAATCATGCGTTAGTGTTCCTGCTTGTGCCCCAATTGGGTTCGACCGGTTGCCGTGTATGCAAGCCGAAATCCACACCTAGTGATATTTTGTCACGAATTTTAATCCAGATGGTCTTACAAGTGGAGAAAATAGCCGCCAGAATTATTGGTTTCACCTCCGATGAAAGTCAGTCTAATATAAAGGTGTAAAAATATTCAGGAATAAATGGAAAATAAATTATGGTCGTGTGCTCTTTAGATCCTAGTGGGAAATTTTGAGCCTTTTCAGATGCTGTACGTATAATGAAGTGCATCAGAAATAATTCCGCCACAAAAGGCAAGTCTCTTACAATAATGAAATTGTGGACTTTAAATTCTATCGACAGGTTTTCGAAATGGAGAACTGCCATGAAATTTCAGATTGGAAAGTTTGTCACAAGCTAACGTCTGCACATACAGACCCCACTTCATTTAAGCACATGAACGTGAGACTTGCTTTTCAGTTATTTATAATTATATTGCAAATGGCACAAAGTTTCTTTAGAGAGATAAAATCAGAGGGATTTGAAGACACTGAACCGACAGAAACATTCACCAGGGAATTAAATGTCCTAATAGAGTATTAATTACTTCTACACCAGCATGGTCTCTTTATAATGATTCAATAGGGAATCAAACCTTAATAAAATGGAGAGATAACCTCAGAGGGAAGAATAATACTTACGATTCAGAAATAACTCTTTAATCCTTAAGAGTAACAATTGAAAGCACCATACAGGTGTCCAAATACTTATGGAATATTGGATACCGATATGAGCTCATAGCCAGATTTAATCAAGATCCACTAGAACAGGACTTTCGTATAGTACGCTTATGAAGTTGTGACGACCACCATTCAACAATAGATTTTCTGAATTTGCACATGCTGCAGTCTATTTATATCCCTGTCATTGGGTAGTAATTCTGAGCCAAAATTTGAACTGACATTGACATCAAATGAGAACACTGGCTCAGAAGACAGAAAAGACAAATAAGGCTTTAGTAGAAAAAGCATAAAATAAGACAAGCACTAGAATAACTGAAAAAATGGATGACCTCTTACCGGACTGGGAGAATAATTTAGGCCTACTTAAAATAGATAGCCACAGTCTTGCTAAGGAGTGTTTGATTTATTATCTAGGAGGATATATATAGAACGCAATGTATCCAAGGTCACAAAATGTCATAAATATGTCATCCCTGTTACATGGGAAGCCTACAGAAGAAATACTTGCCGTAGCCCTCACATTTATTAGGGACTAAAGGCATTGACAGCACTTTCCTAACCCATGCTTCAAGAGTAGTTTATAATTCGTTCGTGTAAGTTGAAAGTGTAGTGGAACGAAAACCCTCCTGTAAACGTAGTCTATGGGGATATATATTTTAAGAGTGTTTGGACAGTTTGCACAGTATCATTATTAATTCGGAAGAATTAAGATGCTGCAATGACCATATTGTAGACATTATCTCTAAACTTGTATTATATTATATGAAGTGTCAATTTTATTTTGCAACTAGCTGATGTACCCGTGCTTCGCTACGGAATTCTACATTGTATACAGAATTCTAGGTTAGGTAGTGTACACGTTGTGAGGAAGATTGTATTAAATTGCATAGCTCTTAACGTTACCCTAGAAATCCGACAGGGAAGTCACCAAACGTCTCTACTCATATGAAGACTGGGTTAGGAAATTTTTATTGCAACGGTAGGCCCGCTTGCCTACTATCAATCACAATCAAGTTGGGGAGTTTTCATTGTAATTTGTAGGCACTCAATCTCCACCCGCCTTTTTACATCCTCAAAAAGACTTTCTTAGTAGTTTTCCCAACCGAAATGGACATAGGTCATTACAATGACGTCACTAGGAATGGCACGATTAAAAGCAATACTATCATATGAAATACACGATCAAATGAGAAACCACACAATTTCTCACTTTTAATGAGCAGTACTACGCTGGTGATCTAACAGTCCAAAGTTCCAGAGCTGGAACTACCAAGCCGCAGACAGCTCTGATCCACGAAAACTCTTCGTCTTTTTTCGGCTGCGGGGGGGGGTCTAAAAGTGGAGAGTCCCAGGCCAAAAACTATGCTCTTTTGCTAATGTTTCCTAGGAGTACCCGATGAATCAGAAAATCACAATACACTACACTGGCAGCGTAAAAAACTATCTGAATTGGAGGCAAATACTTCGTCCAAGCAAGAGGAGAAACCCCCTCTTCACTTCTAATTTGGAATAAAATGAACATAGAATTTAATAAAAGTGAAGAGGAAGAAGCTTTTCTTAAGAAACAGCTATTTTCAGAGTTGAATTTTTATTTAGCAAATTGTTGTGTAATAATTTGGAATAGGCCTAAATTGTAATTCTAGACCAGGTCGTACTACTACTACTACTACTACTACTACTACTACTAAGTGAGCCTTTAACTTAAATGTGCACACTGCGCATTCAAAACAGCGCACCAGAGTATGGATCGAATAGCTGGAATACTATGATGAACCAGTGTGTTACGTACCAGCAGTATCAGCAAATGTATGAAACAGAACAATGGCATGCTAAAGAAGAAAGTTTTCTAACTCCCCACCTATTTCCTGCCAATATTCAGTTAGGTTGTTTTACTTGGTACACAGCAGTAATCCCATCTATCGGAGTTCAGTGGCAGCATAAGAGATAAAGAACATCTCAACAAACATTGGTCAATATAATGTTATTGTTGATCAATTTTAAGAGCTTTCGATATTGTAGGCCTTCACATTCAGTTTTCTTCCGACTCTGAAATACCACTCTTATCATAGTCGGTACGGTAAAACTGAATAAAACAAAATGATCGGAAATTGTATTCTCTATAACCTTTGTTATGTAGTACTTTTCGATAGGACCAATAACATAGGTACTTAAAAATTAATATTTGATACCTTCCCTTAAACTACTATTTCATCCAGGGTGAATAAAATTGTTTATAACTTAGACTGTACTGTAGTTTCTTATTCCCCGACTCTATTATACCGATTTTCATTAAATTCTGTTCACCCATTTTCTCGTGACTCGGCGTTGATATGGACTTAGCAATAAAAATACAAATTCACGAATATCTCTGTTATCATAGCCGGTAGAGTAAAAATGTATAGGACATAAATGACCGGAAATTCAATTTTATATAACTTTAGTTATGTAATATTTATCGATAGAACCACTAATAATATAAATATTTGAGAATTAAATTTCATTCATAATCCTAAACTACCATTTCACTCAGCGTGAACAAAATAATTTATAGCCTAGATTGTAGTGGTTCATCCCCCGACTTTACATACCGATTTTTATTAAATTCCCTTCAGCCAATTTTCTCGTGATGCGTGTACATACAGACAGACAGACAGAAATTACGGAAAAGTAAAAAGTGTATTTCCTTGTTACTGTGGACATGGCCTATACAGAAATACGATTCCTTTCAAATTCTGATCAATGTACAGACAATACTCTTATTTTATATATATAGACAAGACATAAGAGAAAGGAACTGAAGACTTCTAAAACCACAAAGTCTACCTGGAAGCTATCTAAACTATCTGACAACTGACTTCTGGAATGGTGAGCAAAAGTATAATATCTTGCATATAATAATTGCCTTATATTCGTATGTTCTCTTGTAAGCTGAAGCTCACTTACTGCTGGAAGAGCGGCCTAGCGGAGGAACCGATGAACTAGGGGAAAGATCACACTTTTACATTCTACTCCCTATGTCTTTAGTGTGCTACCAACATAACAATTAGCACCAATTCTTGCCTGACAGCTTAGGCATAGGCAAAAATTGGTGGGTTTGTCTTTTGTCCTTAAAACAGGAAACTAAGCAGATCTGAGGAAAATGATAGATAGGAAAAGCCTTGTGAGACACGTGGTATTAGATCTAGGCCATCGATATGTATCTAGGAAGCGTGACCAGTCTTACGGAAGGTAACGGATAGGAAGAGCATTTTGACATAAAATGTTGTGTTACTTCAACGGAAAAATTAGTATGCCAAGCTCAGGAAATGCACGCATGAACCTACCTTATGAGTGACGCCTTCATACAATCCGTCACAAGGATTGAGCGGGTAAGGATTGGCGTTAATTTCATCGTTCATATGCCAGTTACTTTAACATATTCTAAGCCAGATATGAGTCTAAGAGAGATCTATGAAAGGAAAATATTGCTCTAGCCTTTACGAGGAGATTTAAAGTTTTGTAAACACTATATCTCATTGGAAATGGATCGTGACTAATTTCAAACTTGTTCATTTTGTCTCATTGCAGAGGCGTCATGACTGTCATAATTCATCTATCTCACTGACGAAACATACGCGGACATTCTTTTCTTTTTCTTTTTTTTCCAATTTGTTTTACGTCGCACCAACACTGATAGGTCTTATGGGGACGATGGGACAGGAAAAGGCTAGGATTGGGAAGGAAGTGGCCGTGGTCTTAATTAAGGCACAGCACCAGCATGTTCCTACTGTTAAAATGGCAAACCACAGAAATCCATCTTCAGGACTGCGAAAGTGGGGTTCGAAACCACTATCTCCCTAATATAAGCTCACAGCTGTGCGACCCTAACAGCACGGTCAAATTGTTCGGTTATATTCTTGTCTACCTAAAGCCTACTGTGTGCTTACTTGGAGAAAATTTTGTAAGGAGCCATTCACCATGTCGATCTATCGTGTTGGTCCTCGTCTTCTTGGTCTGATTCCATGGAAATTCCTCTCAACTATCAACTTTTGAATTCTCCTACCTCAGCGCATGATATGATCAATGGAGTGTATGATTCACTGGGAGACATTACAGGATAGGCGAACTTGTTTCTGAAGTTGGCTCACAATCGACATGTTCGTTCAGTGAGCTGTCCAAGGAATCTTCAGCACTTTTCTCCAGCACCACATTTCGAAACTTTCTATTAATGCACGATCGATGTCTGTGCACCATACAAGAAGCCTGAGAAGATAGAGATTCAATTAGCTTTATTTTGTTAAAGATAATCCACAGACCGATCATCGCTAATTTTGTTATTTCTAGCCTTAGCTTTATTTCATGTTTGAAAATACCCAAATTTAACAATAATGATCATAGACACATGTGCTGATTTACAGCCTCACGCCCTTCAATCTCCTGGATATATGAATAGTTCTTGCTCTTATGATCGACAATTATAATCTTGGTGCCCTGTCGATTTAGACGTAATCCCATTTATAGGCCAATTTCCTTCCACTCTTGATCAGCCTTAGATGATGTTATCAAGGTGGTATCATTAGAAAATCTCAGGTTGTTGCAACCCCCAATGGAAAATCCGTCATCTCAGTCATGTAGTTCAGTTCCCATTGCATGATCAAGTAGTGGCGACAGGATACATCCCTGACGGACCCCAATCTTCGTACGGCCGTTTGATTTGAATCTCCATACAGGCTGTAGTTTCATTTTGTAGAGACTTGACGAGATCAATCAGACGAAGTCCCTAAATATTTCATTGAACATTTTCTAGAATGGTTTCATTTGAAGGTATCGAAAGCCTTTCAGTAGCCTAGTAGTTATGAGAAAATTATGTTCCCTTGGCTTTCCTATGATTTCTCTAAGGCTTAAGATCTGTTCTGTTTTCCGTCATGATTACAGACTGAACTTTAGGAATCCGATACTCTGAGAATGCCTGGGTTCGTTTATGTATGACATGAAGCGTGACTTTACTGGCAGCTGAAATCAAGGCATTTAAGCGATAATTTCCAAAATCTTTCTTGAATATGTCTGTTTGTCTCCCTCCAATCGGTCTTGCTTGAACACTGCATTTTTTATTGTAGAGACCTTGACAGTGCAATTTTCAGCGCATATCTTCAGAACATTCACTATATCCACAACATCACCTCCCTGAGGGTGGCTTGAATTCTGAACTGTTTATTCTAATTTTCTCAGGAAGACCCTTTCTCTTGTTTTGGTTTTCATGATCTTCAATCTCAAAACAAATGTTACTAAAGCAATTATTCTTACCTCTTCTAGAAGAATACTAAATCTTTAAATCAATAACATACATTTGTTCCCTTTACTCTTGAGTGTTATTGCTATTTTTTATATTTTTTCTTCAACCCGAAGGGTCGAGTTAGATTTCCATTGTTGCTGTCTAGTTCTCGGTACTCGACATTCACTGAAGCCTCTAACCAGATTTTCTTCACATCCCATAGTCCTTCTGCAGTTGTAATATGGAGGCTCATCGTTCCAATGATTCCTTGAATGATGACATGTTAACTATTTATGGTAGGTACGCTGTGAGATTTCTTCACTGACACTTCAAATTCAACTTTTATTTCTGCTCTAAGAAGCTGGGGATCAATTTCACATGCTGCAACTGGACAGGTTTTAGTGTTCGTTGCTAAAGACTTCTATCTTGTGCTGATCAGTATGTAGTCCATTTGAACTTTTAGTTGACCATCCGGCATGCCCATTACAAAAATATTCTGGTTAACGATTTTGTAGAGCGCAATTCTGTACAGAATAGAAAAAAAAATTAACATTAACCAGGGAAAAAAGAAGGAACATAAGTGTTTGAATTGTGGTGTTACAGAAAAAGCTGAAGGTTGGATGGATAGATCGGATCAGATATGAAGAGGTAATGAATCAATTTTCTGGGTAGAAAACTATTTGACAAAATTATCCAGAAAAAGATATATATTGACAGGACACTTCTGAGACACTCAAGACTTGTTCAGTTAGTTCTTAAGGGAAGTTTACAGGCTTGAGTATAGCCAACTCATCAGTAAATGGAAAGGATTAGACTACATTTAGTATATAGTAAGGTAAGGGTGTATTCTGCCCAAAGGCAGGGCCGAACCTCCGCAGAGCTGTGCCTGAGGCGGAGTTTACTTACGGTAGGGTAGCCAGTTCCTTTTCGCTCCTCCATTCCCTTACCAACAGCGCATGGCAACCCATCCAAATCTTGACCGTGCCTAATGTTATTTAACTTGGGAGATCTCACGGGATTCAGTGTTTCAGCACGGCTACGGCCGTTAATTACATACAAATGAAGATATTTGAACAGTAGAGCATCGCCTGGAGTGCTGCATCAAATCAGTATATCGACTGATGATCCAATAAAAAACAACAAAACACTTTTTAGATTGACATATATTCTAGTATTTATGTATGAGAGACATTTTACCTGCAAATAACTGCTCCATGTCCTCCCGCGAAATGCATTCATTAGTCGTGATGGTTCATTATAGATAGTATCTTGCAAGACGTTCAGTTGGCAGGTCTGACAGTCGGGGACTAACCTCTCCCAGAGGAAGGCACGCCAACCATTGACTTGTTCTGGCAGCGAAGAGATTGCGATCTGATAAAGTCCTACAGCGCGTCCGTTCTCCCCAACTTCGCGTCCCTAGGGCATCGCATGTCGCGCGCCCTAATACGGTTATGACTTGCTCTTCCAGCGATTGCTTCTCGGGCAAAACAACAGCAGGTATCACAAATTACATCAGAACTATTATAATTCAATCTGTGCAGCCCATTCCATTATCACACTCACCAAGCAATCTCCATTAATATTCAATCATCTTTTACAAGAGTGTGTAACCGCATTTGCCTACAGAAACACGTTCTAGTGTATCGTAATTCAGTTTCCTAATTTGTAAGACACATCCATGGCCGTTGATGGCATAAATACAGGTAAATTACGTCAACTATGTATAATTACCATATAGATCTGTCAGGTGGTAGGTGTACACGAGTTTGCAATATTTACTGAATTTCTAGCTATAATCAATTTATACAGTGTTTCTTACGAATGTAGGAATCGGCTAGAATGATAGAAAATTAATATCAAAGTGAGATGTTTAATTTATTGACGAGTAGCATCAATTACGCGTCTTGATAACGTACAGCAATTTTGTATACAAATCTACCATTCCTCGAGGTTCTCACTTGTAAGTGGTTAAGTAAAAAAATTTCTTCTTTCCCATTCAGGAAACGTGACCTGAAACCCATTCAATACATGCACGAGTTCTTCTTTCTCTTTCATAATCTGTTTACCCTCCAGGGTTGGTTTTTCCCTCGGACTCAGCGAGGGATCCCACCTCTACCGCCTCAAGGACAGTGTCCTGGAGCGTGAGACATTGGGTCGGAGGAAACAACTGGGGAGGATGACCAGTACCTCGCCCAGGCGGCCTCAGCTGCTATGTTGAATAGGGACCTTGTCGGGGGACGGGAAGATTAGAACGGATAGACGAGGAAGAGGGAAGGAAGCGGCCGTGGCCTTAAGTTAGGTACCATCCCGGCATTTGTCTGGAGGAGAAGTTGGAAACCACGGAAAACCACTTCGAGGATGGCTGAGGTGGGAGTCGAACCCACCTCTACCCAGTTGACCTCCCGAGGCTGAGTGGCCCCGTTCCAGCCCTCATACCATGCATGAGTTTGGAATATAATGGCACGTTCGTTTAGGTTCTTTCCATATAACAGGTGATGAATAAGGTTTCTGTTCACCACATTTAAACTTATTAGCTACTTTGCTACTGCGTTTCTTATCGGTAAATTCCCCTCCTGCCCAACTACAACACTATAATAATCATATAACTGCAAGTAATTTTGATTCCTTCTTTATTGTTGCGTTCTTATTTGTTTGTTGTCCGTCTCCATAGCGTAACCGTTAGTGTAATTAGCTGCCGTCCTCGGGGGCCCGGGTTCGATTCCCGGCACTGCCAGAAATTTAATAATGGCAGGAGGGCTGGTATGTGGTTAAAATGGTACATGCAGCCTACCTCCATTGGGAGTGTACCTAAAAAGAGATGCACCACCTCGGACTGAGGACACGAGTTTGCATTTGTTTGTTTATTTGTTCGTTTCTCGATTTAAGCGCCCCTTCTGTCCACTGAAAGGTGATAATTCCCTCTCTGTCTCTCTCTCCCCATATCTCCCGTGAACTTGAGTTGAGTAGATGGACTTGTTGCAAATTATTCCCAAAAAATTCTAAATACTTATCCAATTTGTTCAATTTAAAAAAATAGTACTAACATCTTATATGGGTTTAGGAACACAGTATAAATGTAGAGATCATCTATTTCGGATCGAATATGGCCACTATCGTACACTATAACATTATTCTATTTTTGCAGTAATATATATATAATCTGGCATTTCTTTAATAACTATGACACTAATTCAGATATTGCAAAAGTATTAAATATACATATCTCATTCTCACAATGACAAGTGACACAAATTTTCCTGATTAATTCGGGTGGTAATAATGGTTACTTTTTTAAAATGAAGTACAATTAGGCAACTATCGTCTCTTAACACTAATCATAGGGAACGTTAAAGAGATACACATTTCGAAAAATGGAAATATCGGCAAAGAAACGGGAAGGGTCACGCAGGACGTGAAGAAGAAATATTCCCATACCTCACAATTGGAAGAGATCGGGAGATGTACAAGGGAGGTTGGGCAGGAAGGAAGAACTTGAGGAGCCGAGCACAAGTACGTGGAAGCAATATAATAGTCAGTTATGGGAATCGTGGCCATCATCCCACGCTCACAAGTTGTGAGGCCCTGCTCCCCTTTTCAATCAGCTCTTATGGTAGGCAAGGGATTCCGTTTGTGCATTTTACCACCCCCACCCACTGAAGGCTGGAGTAATATTGGATATTTGCATGATGTGGTTATGCAGAATAGTAATTTGGCCAGAACTGAACATCAGTCTAGCAACGTCTTATTGTATTGTGAAATACCTGATCACAAGGGTATTTCTAAATACAATATATCGTCGGTGAAAAAACAATGCCTCGTGTGTCACAACGCTCTTTCTATCCATTATTTTCCAAGACTGGTCACGCTTCCCAGTCACGTATGGATATTGACGCCTAAGAAGCAATACCTCGAACATCCCGTCCATTATTTTCCTTCAGACCGGTAACGCCTCTCGGCCCCACATAGGTATGCAGCCCATCAGAACAATTTCCATTGTATTCATTTTGGTATGCCTGTGTATAAAGGGAAATAAACCTTATATATGGTATGCTGTTGGAGTGCGTAAATATGTCATGAAAATATATATCCTTACAGTACTGTATCGTAAAGTTTATTTCCCGATACACGTAAACATAGGAAAAGGAAAACACGAAAATTGTTCTGACCAACTGCACGTAATGGATAGCAAGAGCATTGTGAGATACGAGAATGTTCTCTGTGTTCATTTTCCTATGTGGTAGGGTAAAGGACAGTACACCGTACAGCATGGTACGGTAAGGTTCATTTTTCCCTTACGCCCATGCATTGGAAAATTAACACAACAGTAGTTGAAGACCTTGGTGCAAGAATGTGTTAACCCTATTTTTTAAAGATTAGATATTTCTTTATGGAAGAAGATGTCAACTCAGTCTTTTCTTATAATGTTACAAAAATCCTCCAGATGTCAGCAGAGGCTGGGATGTTTGCCTTGCAGAAGGTGTTATATCTGAAATGTGCTATTCTGTTACATGGGAGAAGATGTCAACAGTTTGGATTTTGGAAGAAGGTGTTAAGTCTGTAAATAACACCAGCTTGACATGGTTATCGAGAATAAGGTGTCAACAGTTTGGATTTTGGAAGAAGGTATTAAGTCCGGAAATAACACCAGCTTGACGTGGGTAGCGAGAATAAGGTGTTAACAGTTTGGATATTGGAAGAAGTTGTTAAGTCTGGAAATAACACCAGCTTGACATGGTTAGCTAGAAGTAGGTGTCAACAGTTTTGAGTTTGGAAGAAGGGGTTAACTCTAGAAATAACATCTTCTTTACAGGGTTAGCTGTTCTTGATGGTACCTACTACACACATACATAGTTGCCTTCATTGTTGTTCCATTTTCCCATTATTGTGGCATTTGCAGTAACAGAATCGAATGAGGAAGGAAGCTTGTTAAATTAGCTCTAGATATTCAAGCAAAAATGATACCGAGGGTGCCAATGCCAGCAATATTTCCGAAGAGAATACTTACAATATTAGAGAAATGGAACTAATGTTAATGAAGATGAAAATAGATCAACATATAATATACAATTCGTGTTTGAAGTTTCCCTTTCAGAATCGTATTTAACCAAGGATTGGATTAAGTAAGTTGATGATCATCGTCATCGTCATCTGGAGTAGTTTCCAAGCACAGGCTGGGTCTGCTTGGAATATACTGTAAGCCTCTCCATCGTTTTCCGTCCATCCACCAATTCTCTTCTCTCACTCTAGTCCAGTTCCCGGCTGTTGCCTCGATGCTCTTCTTTACACCTTTCAGCCTTCAGTCTCTCGGTTTTCCTCTAAGTTTCCTTCTCTTCAATTCCATTTCTAACATTTTTCTTGGTATCCTTCTTTCTCCCATTCTCTTAACATGTCCATACCACTGCAGCCTTGATTTTTCTCTTTTCCTATAGGGGTACCTCCTTTACCACCTTCCGAACTCATTCATTTCTTACTGTCCATTCTTGTTAAACCTACTCGACACCTTTGAAACTTCATTTCCACTGCTTATATTCTACTTTTATCCCTCACCTTCATCACCCACGTTTCTGATCCATATGTCAAAATTGGCACAAAATAAGTCTTGCAGATAACACCTTTACAGCTCTGTAGTACATCCCTGATCCACATCAATCCACCCACACTCTTAAAGAATCCATTTGCTCACCTTCCTCTTTCATTTATTTCCATCCTATTTCCTCCATTTTCTTCAATTACACTTCCCAAGTATTTAAAGCTTTCATCCCCTTTCAGCTGCTCCTCTTCTAATATCATGTCATTATACACTCGGATCTTGTTTCGTGTCGTTACCAGCACTTCACACTTTTGTGCTCAGAACTTCGTTCCATAAGATGACACAACTCCCTCCTATATATTTAGCTGTTCCTGTACTTCACTCTCATGGTTTCCCCATATTAATAGATCATCTGCGAACAGCACCGCTTTGAATCTTATCTCTCCAATACCTTCTGTATTATATCATCCAACTCCACTATAAATAGTAGAGGTAATATGGCCTCTCACCTTGCTTTACACCATTTGTTAAACTATCCAGTTTTTAGGTTCCAACTTTAACACAGCTTTTGCTTACATCGTATATATTTTTCACCCTTGTCACTATCTGTTCATTTACTACTTTTAATCTCATAGCATCCCACATCTTGTTTCTACGGACAATGTTATATGCCTTCCCTATATCCATGAAGGCCATACTCTCCATGCTCATAATACAGTCCCTGTAGCTGTCTCGCTGTTAATAGGAGGTCAGTAGTTGACCTTGCTTATCGAAATCCATACTGTTCTTCTCTGAATTATTTTCCCACTGATTTTCCTATTCGCTTTTCAACTACTTGTTCATATATCTTGGCAAAGTGACACCTCAGGGTTATATCAAGGTAGTTCTGACATTTTCTTCTATCTCCTTTCTTAAATATGGGTACTATTACACGCTTCTTCCAATTTTCTGGTACATTTTTCTCATTCCTCACTACCCGCCACTGTGTACCCATTTCCCCTGCAGCTCTTATAATCTCCACACTTAACTCATCCACTCGTCGTGCTTCTCCCAGTTTCATCCTCTCCACATCTTCCTCCAGTTCTGCCCAAGTTAACTCCTCCATTTCCTCCTCACATCTGTCATCAGTTTCCTAAATATAATCTTCCTCACTTAATCCAACAATATTCAGGACGTTCTCAGAGTATTTCTTCCAAATTACTTTAATTTCCTCCTTTTTGTCCACTAGGTTACCATATTATCCTCCATTCTATCAGCTTAAAGTTGAAACTGGTCTCCGACAGGGAAGTGTACTTTCTTCCATACTACTCGTCATCGTCATGGATGAAATTCATAAGAACATTAAACAGAGATTGGGAAGACAGTCTACAAAAGCCATGTTGTTTGCAGATGATATAGTGATATGAGGTGAGGATGAAACGAAAGTGCAAAAACAAATAGATATGTGTAATCAAGAAAGAGAAAATTTTGGTATGAAAGTAAGCACAGAGAAAAGTAAAACAATAGTGACGACAAGGGGAAGGAAGAGGAAAGATAAAACTGAATGGTAAAATTCTGGAAATGGTTAAACGTTTCAAGTACTTGGGAAGTGTGATCACGGAAGATGGAAGGATTACTGAGGAAATTTGGAAAATAATACAACAAGCAAACAGCTTCTACCAGAGTGTAAGGGGTATTTAGTGAAACCAAGATGTCCCGAAGAAATGTAAGAAAGTATTATATTCAACCTATTATGAACCCATACTAACCTATGCAGCTGGAGAGTGGACTACAACAAAACGAGAGGAGAATAGAATACAGGCAGCAGAGATGAAATTCCTAAGAGGTATCGAGGACAAGACCAGAAAGGATAGAATTAGAAATAAAGAGATAAGGAAAAGGACAGGAATCTTGAAAATTCAAGACAGGATAGAAACAACAAAGCTAAAGAGGTATGGGCATATGATGAGAATAGGAGAAGATAGAGGGCCAAAGAAAGATTTTTCAGAGAAGTTAACAGGAAAGAGACCACGAAGAGACACCGAAAGAGGTGGACGGATTCAGTGTGGGAGTGCATGGAGGAGAGGGGAGGAACTTAAAGGAGAACATGAACTTAAAGGAGAATAGTGGTGGAGAGACAGGCAGCGATAGAGGTCCTTGATTCACAGCCTGACCTGGGAAGCTGGAAACGGGAAATGAAGATGATGATTCTGTCAGCTTCACTCTATCTACTCTTTCATTTATTTCTTACCATTCCAGAGAATACTTTTCCGATTGCCTTTGCAACATTCCACCATCATCTGTGTCCAATTCTCCATCCACTTCCTCCCCTCCTCTGTAACTGATGATATCAATTTATAATATATGCATGTTTCAGGAAGGAATGATCCTGTAACCACTGTAACAGTTGGCATAATGGACAGTTTGGTAGAGGACTGCAGCAATACTGAAAATGATAATGCAATTTGTGACGACAATAATGACATCTTTGAAGGCTCTGGCTCACCAGCTTTCCTAGAAAATATTAGCTCCATCTACAACTCTAAAAATAGTTAGGAGTGATTCGGCTGCTGATCAAAATAATAATTTTCAGGTTGTATGTCTATGGCAATATATTGTACAGAAAAGGAAAATAGAAACAATTCAACAAGAATTTCCAGAGGTGGGATTTACATTCATGGATTTTTCAATAATAGAAAAGGAAGTAAGAAAGAGGGAAAACAGTTACAGTGTTGATGAATACTCAGGATTAATAACAGACATGGAAGAATAAGTCTTTTACAGTAACACGAATGAAAGATAAGTTCTTTAATGTACGTGTTCTATCAAATGTGCTAGGTCTCACTGACAGAAATAGTTGCAGGGACCATAACATCAATCCCAACTGTCTGAAGCTGATGCACACGTAAAATTCACCGAAGGCCAGGAGAATATTTCAACGCTCTAGCAAGGCTCTTGTGATCGACAGAGTGCATAACACTCGCAGGGATCTGGCTCACGTGGCTCCACCACTCGTGTGTCCAACACCACTGTGAAGCTCGTAAGGCAATCTTCAATTCCACAATAGGAGGCTAAACATCTGTCCCCGGGAGATGCAGTACCACCTAGATTACATGAACTGGCTAAGATCCATAAAAAAGATGTTCCCCTCAGACCTATTGTTAGTGCGATAGGTTCTCCTACGTATGCTCTGGGTAAATACCTAAGCAAATTGCTTCAGACACACATAGGACGCACTGAATCATACATCGGGGACTCTCGGTATTTCCTCAACAAGCTGTCAACCATAACCCTTTAACCTAATGCACTTTTGGTGAGTTTCGTTGTGGAGTCCTTGTTCACTAAAGTGTCGACTGACTCGGTTATATCTCTCATTGAACACCTGTTCCATGAAGAAATTACTAATCTATTTTACCACTGCATGACCTTCAGCTATTTCTTGTGGGGTGGGAATTTTTTAGAACAGACGGACGGAGTGGCTATGGGAAGTCCACTTTCGCCCGTAGTGGCTAATTTCTTTATGGAGCGTTTTGAGGAGGAGGCTATTGCTTCGGCTCCGGTCAAACCTATGATATGGTAGAGATACGTTTATGATGCACTTGTGGTCTGGACAGAAAGTCTTGAGAAACATCATCTATTTCTAAACCTCCTAAATCAGCAACATCCTTCAATAAAGTTCACTGTGGAGATGGAGTCAGACGGATGTCTTCCTTTCTTGGAAGGTCTAGTAAGAAAGAAACAGGACGACCGCTTAGGACATACCGTCTATCATAAGCCTACCCACAAAAATCGCTATTTTCATGCAGATTCTCACCAGCATCCAGCACCCAAAAAAAAGGCATTCTCATGACACTCTCCAAGAGGGCGAGACGAATTTGTAAGCCATCAAATATCCAGGTGGAGATGGATACGATCAAAGTCGCGTTCAAGGGTAATGGTTACAGAGATTTGCAGATTCATAGAGCCCTGCATCCCAGAGAAGCGACCAAGCAAAACTCACAGAAGGAAGAAGTAAAGGGAACTTCCTACTTGCCTTACATTCACAACACCACTGATCGAATTGCCCCAAGGTCCTCCGCAAACACAATATAAAAACCGTCTTTGGCATCGCACTAAAATTGCTCACTGTCTGAGTAAAACCAAGAACAAATTGTCCCCACTTTTAGATCCTGGGGTTACGAAATTCCCTGTACTTGCTCTAAGGTATACATCGGCCAAACATGCCGGTCCATTGGTACCCGTGTCGAAGAAAATGAACGTAATATTCGTCTCAACCAACGAGACAAATTGGCATAGCTGAGCACGCTCTATCGTCGGGTCATGATGTCATGTTCCAAGATGCTCGAGCTCGTACCCACACTAGACACTACAGGTCCAGGATTATACTGAAAGCTCTGGAAATACGTAGAAATCCTAACAATTTCAACAGGGCACCGGCTATCAATTGAGTAATACCTGGCTGCCAGCCATTAAGAATTTACGGAGGTAGTTTCCTTACCTGTCCCTTCACTATTGTTATTTCGTCTAGGTGTTTTCCAAATTCGTATGTTCCTCATCGCCAGATGTTTCATTCCGGGCTTATGTCCATGTCATACACCTGTCAATGTCATGTGTTACGTACACACGTTATGTAAAACTCTTAGACCGTTTCTGATGGTTCGTTTAGCTTCCGCTTCGAACGCTAGCGCTGTGCCACGTCCTGTAAGGCAAGTGGTGGCGAATGAGCGTACCAGTTCCACTTCTATTATGAGGGGTGTAGAAGCAAAATTCACATTCTCCATTTCTTTCCGCGTTCTGTGTGAAGGCATGTTCTCTACCTTAATGGGCATTATTTCCAATGAAACACTTGTAGCGAAACTAACATTTTACTTGTATAAAATCATTATGAAAGTCAGGGTTAGTTGCAAAACTCACATTATCCACTTCCCAGCACGAAGCAAAAGTCACACTCTCCGGTTACAACTATCATATTGCTACACTTGTTCCCGGGTGCATTGTGGGTATCCCATGGTTACTTTAGGTTATGGATTATGTTATATTGTTAGGTGAAGGCTTCATCCAGTACATCAGTTGTTTAATTAAGATAAATAGTTCCCCACAATAAGGATTATAAATGGTAGAAAGTATGAAAACATGTTCTCCAGAGGAAAGAGGTCGGAAGAGGAGAAAAGAAACAAGGCTAAACAAATGAAGTGAGTTGGATGTGCACATTCTTGCCCTGGAGGTGGAGTATTAAGAGAAGGTTTCACTATTCAAAGTTTTCGTATTTACATGTCATGAATTTGTTTTCTTCCAGATATTCTGCAAAGAGGTTACCAAAGTTTCCAGAATGCAAACACAGTCAGGGAGCCTTCTTATGTCGTACAATTGGAGCTCAAGACCTTCGCAGGTTTCAGGAGAGATTCTATTTTCAAAAGGACAAAGTTTCCCATGGCAACTATTTTTTAAAATTTACGGAGACTGTAGGCACGAAAAGAAAGAGGCCCACCACAGGAAGATACAATATTCAGTCTTGCAGAACAAAATATTTAATTCCAAACGATAAGGGAGACATAATTCCTTTTATAAACGCATTGTAGATGGAAATGCAGATGTCAATGAGGATGAACAAGAAGACAATTTTCTGCATTGCCAGCCACAGGAAGAAGCTCCGCATCTGTTCATTTAAATTGTTTAATAACTTTCAGTCTATCTATTCCGCCAGGAAATTAAATGATTCCGAACTGATTTGATTTGTGGAAATGTAGGTCATTCATGTTACATCTTGAGGTGCAGTACTATAATTTCGTTTTATTAAACATGTATTATCACGATGCATTAGACTACTGTTTAATAAAATGTATTTTTATTATTATTCTTCTCCAAGTGTCCATTTTCTTTTATTTATTTTCTTCTGTTCACCGTTTGAATCCTGTTTCTTAGCTTCATATAGCCTACTGAACATAAGAATGTTTGTACCAAAACTTACATTATCCGCAGCCTTGTGATGCATACACTTGCATTATCCAAATACGTGAAGCAAAACTCACATACTCCAAAATTAAAATGTAATTTGCCGTCTTCACGTCTACTTTCCACAAGAAAAGATGCACTCCGGCATTTATTAATCACATTCAAGATGTAAACAGAAACGTATATAGCAAGATTCGGCCAAGTGTCCACATTTGACAGTTTTTTTCGCTTTACCGAAAATCATGAAAAGTGGACAATGTGAGTCAATCGAGGCCAGTGGCCAGTCGAGATTTCTTCTGATGACGCAGAGCACAGTTCTCTGCTAAACGTAAAGAATTTCACCTTATTTTCTTGACACGGCATAAGCCCAAAAACCTATACAGTATCATGTCTATAGGTATGGGTCGTGAAAGCATCAATGGCAATATGTATGTTTTGTTGCTCATCTGTGAAAAAACATACATTTATATAAATGTTCCAAAATTTTAACTTTACCTTAAAATATCTCAAAAATAGTAAAACGTGATTTAACACCTTTTTGCATCGAGGTCTTCAATTGTTGTGGTGGAATGCGAATGCATATTCTTATGAGGCTGCGAGGCGTGACCAGTCGCAATGAAAAATATTGGGCAGGAACAGTATTGGGTCATATGATGTTTCGTTTCTTCAACGACAATGTGTAATGAAAACCGAACTGTTCATATTTCACTCCAAAAGAAAATTGTATTATGTATTTACAATCTAGAAATATTTTGTTTTATTAAAAATATCTAAAATATCTATATTTCAAGCAAGAAGCTGCGCTAGATCCAATTCTATTTAAAGGAGGTTTTGAAAAAGTATAGGCTCCTCCAGCAGTAGGTCCACTTTCTTTTTCATTCCCTAACACGTTATCGGCATCACTGTCACTTCCTGAAATTATTCCATTACGTTTAGCCAATTTTCACCGTCGCCTGAAATCTGAAGTCCATAATAATAAAATAATAATAATAATAATAATAATAATAATAATAATAATAATAATAATAATAATAATAAGTTCGTGTGGTTATTTCCAGCCGAGTGCAGCCCTTGTAGGGCAGACCCTCCGATGAGGGTAGGGGCATCTGCCATGTGTAGGCAACTGCGTGTTATTGTGGTGGAGGATAGTGTTATGTGTGGTGTGTGAGTTTCAGGGATGATGGGGACAGCATGAACACCCAGCCCCCGGGATATCGCAATTAATCTATGAAGGTTAAAATCCCAGATTCGGACGGGAATCGAACCCGGGACCCTCTGAACCGAAGGCCAGTACTCTGACCATTCAGCCAACGGGTCGGACATCCAAAATCTATAAAAATCGGTCATGATATTTAGCTATTGGATAATTTATGTTCTTTTGTATGGTGAATTCATAAAATATCCTTTAAGTTGTCGTCCTTTGTGCCCAGATAGTACTGAACCCAGAGGATCATATTTTGAAAAGGCCTTGCCATTACCTCCACTGACACTTCTTGAAGTTTTGGGGTAATATATCTTATATTCTTTCAAGGCTCTTATGGTTCGTGGTTTATTCCGGTAAACTCCCCCTTTCAGCTTTCTATACAAAATAATAAGACCGTATTATCAGGTTAGCTAAAGTCTCTCTGGAAAGACACGGTCACCGATAAAGGGCTGAATTTCATCAGTCACGAATCATCATTTCTCAATCATTCACCAATCATCTGCATATGGGGATATCACCCAGGGGGCATATTCTCTCGCAGTTGTTTACGTAGTCGTTTTTTAATAATTTCAAAGATAGAAACAGGCTTTGCTGGTGGACCAGTACATCATGTATCAAAAGTTACGTGTCACTCTACAGACAGACGTTATTCCCAGCAGCGAACATTCTCCTGTCCAAATCGCGCTGCAGTCTCTTTCTTAGGGATGCAATCGTTAAGAAAATGTCTGTTTCTGTACTGAAGATAATACTCTCCACTATTCAAGATTTATTTAAAACTGATTATTTCGTTACAAAATGTTTTATATTAGTGAACATTTGCTTCATGATATAAAATATCTAATGTAATCCCTATTAGTTATAATGACGGCATTGTATCATGAAGTGTTAGTAGTCTATAATCCGCGCACATGTCATGCCCCTTTGATTTCTTAAGCCAGCCTTCATTACTAAATTGGTCAGACTTATTCCTTTTTCGACAATGATACGTTCGAGAGAAGCTAGCAAACCCGTCACTCTGCCATGTTAAAAGAACAATCATTACTCAAACAAGTGATTAGTTACCCTGAGCAAAAATCATCACCTATCACGAATTTTCGTCTTTGAATTTCTGGATGTACAGAGCGTAATACCCTTTCTAACTGTAGGAAGAATTCTTGTCTTCTTACTACTAGGAAAGTGAGAAAATTTGAGGCATAGTACTAACCTTGTAGCCGTAAATTTAACTTCGTGAGTTTGGTTCTAATTGGAATAAAATCTCTCTCTCTCTCTATCTCCCTCCCTCTCTCTCTCTCTCTCTCTCTCTCTCTGTTGAATTGGCTACGTCGTTCTGGTCACTTAGATTTTAGCTCGCATTCGGAGAATGGTGGGTTTGAAACCCACTGTCAACAGCTCTGAAGAGGAGTTTCGTTCTTTTCTCATTTTCATATCAGACAAATGTTAGGGATGTACTTTAATTAAAACCACAGACGTTTCCTTCCTGGTCATGGTTCTCTCACTTCCTTACATCACCAAAACCTTCGATGTGTTATTGGAACGTTAAACATATGGAAAAAATCTATATTTTGCGTTACTTGAATATAATTCAATGGAATATTTAGTAATGTTTTCGACCATGGTAAAACAATAGTCCATAGTAAATTTTCTTCTTGAGTAGGATTCTTCTATTCAAGTTTGCATACATTTTGGCATTTTAAACTTTCAATTTCACAACTGCCAGAAGAAAATTTTTATTTCTTCCGTACCAGTCCCATAGATCTCCAAGCCATGTACGTCTCCCAGGTCAACGTTTACCTGAAATCTTACTATACCAACTGCAAGAGTTTATACTTCAAAATTCTGAACGACCGAGGTATACAAGTTTACGAGCCTTGAGGGAAAGAAGAATCTAAATTGTTTAATGCAGCGTGGTCATCACTACAGTATTCCCGATCTCTTCAGACCACGAGATGCAAAAATTACGCCTGTAACACCTCATTTCATATTACGATACTTTGTTTTAGTCATTTGATGTTATAGTTTACCCTCCCGTGCTACATATTAATGTTTAAAGACTTAATATTCAAGAATGCGAATTGTCTCGTAAGTCTAACTTCGAAGTTAATATTATAATTTTTTAATCCCCCAATGAATGAAGTAGGCCTGTTCTTCGTGACAGTGTTGAGGTTAATTATCTCAGATAATGTGGGATAAATACTAAATGTAGAGGTGATTATTAGCACAGTGGCATAGCTTCTGGCTTTCAACTCGAACTACTGAGGTTTGAATTCTGGTGGGTCCTGCGATAGAATTTTCACTTGAGGAAACACTTGACAATAGGAATGGTAGTGACTTGGAATCTCTTGCGAAAATACTATATAAGCTCAGGTCGTTCAAAATACAGTACCTAAGAAATATTTGGAATAAGGTAAATAAAGATCAATACTCATCAATCACTATACCACGTAACGATCGTGCAACAGGTTTAGGTGAAGTAGGATCGGGGTGAACTGAAACAATATTTCATAAACGTCTTGTATAACCCTTTATAGGGCACTGCCCTGGAGCCTTTTAAAAATATTTATTTATGCTATTTGTTGTCTTTTTGAGGTTAATAATGTGAAATTAACCCACATGAGATCCTAAAAGTGCCTAGTTCTATGATATGGGGTAGTACAAATATGCACCAGAGACCATTTAGTGAAAAATTTAACATAGTGTTCAGTGGTACACGTATTTACCACGTTCTTATCTGAATAAGAATATAATAGTTTGAAAAATAACAAACAAGAAGGTAATTAAAATTAAATACATTATAAAAAGTAATAAAACCCCAAACTTCTGTTCAATCGAAGATGATCAAGTGCTGTATGTTTAATAGTAGAACTATGTGTTCAAGAAGGAAAGCGTGAGTATCTATATAAACATGGCTTTCGGACTAGATAGATTTATTTGTGCTTGGTGAGAAATGGCTCTGGAATGTTACTGATTGTGATATGCCCAATCTTATCCCACATAAGATCATGGTCATGATCAACATCATCATCATCACTCGAAGATGGTCGTTCCACCTCATCACTTTCATAACCCCATTCTGTTCATATTCCACTAAGTGCCTTCCAAAATTTACAGTTTCCTCGTCATCTGCTCCGTTTTGATTTCTCTTCTCCCCCTGATCTGTAACCAACTCCTGGGAATAAGATGTGCCATTTGACGTCGTTGAATTGTTGACTGTATCATTATTCTCTGCATCGGAATCTCAAACGTCTGAATTTTCTGCCTTATCATCGGTAATAAGAAATACTCCATTTTCCGATAATTTTCCTTTGTTGTCATCCCTGCAATCAATTTAAACCGACACGCCTCACAAAGCTGGCCCAGTGGAGTAGGGTAGCATGCCTGCCTCTTACTCGGAGGTCCCGGGTTAGATTCCCGGGAAGGTCAGGTACTTCTACCTGGATCTGAGGGGTGGTACAGGGTCCAGTCAGCCTATGTGTTTACAATTGAGGAGCCATCTGACGGTGAGATGGTGGTCCCTGTCAAGACAGCCAAGAATTTTCTTAGACTTCTTCATGAGTTTTCTTCTGCAGTTAATCGACTGTCTCATTATGAGAAAAATAATATGTTTTCCGTATATTGAATGGATTATCCCGAAAGTTTACCATTGGGGGAAATTCGAGTTTAATTTCTTATAAAATAATTTCTACTATGCCTTAAAGATAGGAAATTGAACTCAGTGCGAGATATGGCCACTCATCCTTTGTTTTATCCCTTACTTAATGCATGTCAGTCACCATTTTTGTGAATTACTGTTGCTATGTTTGCGGATATATCGGTGAGAGTCCGGTATCAATCCCAGAAAATCATATCTTTGCCGTCGTCAATACATTTTTTAACTGAAAGCTTTCGATTAACTCTCTCCATCCCAAATTTATTTGACACATAAAACATTCTTAAAAATCCCCTTTAAATAGCTATGAATAAATGTTCTGTGCAAAAATTCATGCGATTTTATGAAAAATAAAGAAAATAGAACAGTGATTCCAAATGGAATATGAAGGAGTTGGTAAGGAAATTCACAGAAAATATGAAAGCGATTCCAATTTCAATCGTAGGCCTGGAGAGGATAAACAGAAGTAAAGTCATCTACAATGGAACTGACCATTGGAAAGGAAGGCAGTTTGGGGGGAGCGGTTTTGCTAGCCACATACCATAACCTCATAGGAATGAGATTAAAATGTTACCGAGATCAGTGAGTGGCTCAATGCCACGATATAAAATGAAAAGAATATGTTGTCCCGTGATATAACAATGATAAGATGCAACAATTGACGGGATACGGGATCAATAGTGATATACGTAAAGAATAAGAAGTATAAGCCGGTTTCTAAATGCCGTGAAAATTGGGTCGGGATAGATCTTACGGTTTTCAGACAGCAGTTGTGAAGGGCGCAGGTCCCATGTTCTCTCACACAGAGAAAGGATTGGAGCGGTATATCTCCCGTTTAGGGAAGTGAATGGCATCGCCAGGTTTTAAGGACTACGAGAGCAACATGGCTAGCAAAACAAAGATCTTAAGAGTCATCCAGACCACACTAATGACATTGAACTGTTAGGTAATTTGGCATTAACAAAGGGTCCATACTTTATCCTAATCCAACCTAAATTCAGAAAGAGGGTGGTTATCCACCATCTTTAAGGACATGAGTTCACATCTGAGACGCAGCCCAAGACCATTTTTTCGTTTCTGGAGCTGTTTGTTTCCCGTATATGATTTTCTTCCAGGAAATGTTTACTGTATGTCCCATGTTATTTACGTTTGGTCCTTGTTTGTTGAGATACGGGCGCTGATCTGGTAATGCCCGGCCATGACTTCATGCACAGGCTGATTTATCCTTCTTTGGCATTTATTTCCGTGATTACTTTTGCCTTCATTAAGTTAGGAATTGATTTTAGGATATTAGTCTCATTCAATTAATATTCAACGTGTTAACCTTTATGTCCGGTTTAGGGAATCCATTTTGAATATCGGCGAGTTCATTCAGTTATCACTCCTACAAAGCATAGAGACGTCTGGCCAAAACGATCCAAAGGGTAGCTTATATGCACCTCTAATAATACGCATAACCACGCATTCAGTCATGATTAACAAACACAAGCTATTGAAAGTTTTGGGAGGAAAGCTAGGCCAAGTTTTGGAGCAGAGAGCTCAGAGTTATTTGTAATGTGAAATTTGATGGTTCTTGGTGTTAATATTTATTAATATAGATTTAATACACTTGCTTTTACCGGATATAAGGCTCTTAATTTAAAGTAGATAGTATGATGTACGTAGTTAGATAAACGTGTGCCCTAAAGGACTGAACGCGTCCTGAATCTTCAGTTAGCTGGAGACTTAATGACAAGTAAGTCTGCATTACATATTGTTCGAACAATAATCGGCCACGAAAAGGATTCTTTGTTTTGTCAACGGATATTCTCTCTTCAGGCACATACTGATAATTCTTATAAACGTTTCTCGTATCATCTCAATGATTTGTCTAACTTTGTGTAAACTATCACCAGTACCACGTGATGAATTGTGAGCGAAATGAATTAACCTCAGCAATAGCTGAACCTATTCCCACTCACAACTTCCGGGCAAAGGTTACTTTTTATAAAATTCTAGTGGACCAACAGTCAGCAATTTTAAGATATTTCACTATTTTCACATAAAGAAATTACTGCAAAAAATCATAATTTTTCTAGGTTTTTGTACGCCCATTCATTGATTCTCGAACAGGGACGTACTTTTGTGGTTCGAATGGTGCATGAGCCATTCTTATTGGTTTAACTAATAATAAGATGCAAGACTTCTGCATCATAAACACTTCTGTATATCTGCAAGTTAGTTAACTCTTCTTCATTTCGTGGATAACTGTCACGATATTTGTAATATCCTGATCCAGTAAACAGTATGTGAAAGGACAAATTTTTCGCACCTATCACCTCCCATTTTCTACCTGAGCATGCGCCAGTTCCTCTTCAATATCAGATGTCTCAATGCCCAGCTAATCAGTGTATACCAAGTCGTAGTCCTTCGCTCAAAATTCCAACGTACATGTAGAAAATAAACTACGTTCTTCATCACTCCCTTCAAGTGCAGGCAAAATTTCAGCTTCAGTCATCGCTTTGCCACGTTTATTTACTCCAACAGGGCCAGGACTGAAATTCACGATGATGGACTGTGAAGTTATAGAACAAAACTATGAGAAAATAATTGAATGCAAGATATATAGGTAATAAGTAGGAAAAAAGTATTGAACACTAGAAAAATTTACTTCGAAATTGACTTACCAAGTTCAATTAGCCTTCTTTTCAAAAACCGCTCTATTAACTCGATAAATTAGTGCAATGCAACGACATTGTAATTCAAAAATTTTGCGAAAACACTTCCCTGAAACCATAGATACAAAGATATGAGCTGGATTCAAACAGAAAAGAAACATATTAACGAGCAATAATACTAAGATAATGCAAAGATCATTCACAGGTTCCAGAATTGCTCTTTAGATGGGAGATTAATTTCTATGTATTAGAGGGTATTCCCTGTGTGCCACGAAATACTACGTTCCATTAAAGACAATCCCACGTGAGGATCCGCTGTGTTCCTCCCAGCACACAGGGGAACATTTTCTGAGGATCACCGAGGATCCTCATGACAGTCGTTTAAAATGCAATATTATTTCAACTCACTACCACTCCCATGACAAAAAGGAAGACATTTAAGTTATATATAAATCAGCGGTCATATGGTAGCTAGACATAATTTACAGAAATCTTACAAAATACCCAAGAAGCAGTTCATGAAATTGATAAGGGCTACATTGCCCGTGACCTATGAAGGAATTTAAGATTCCTTTGAAACATGGGTTAATCCAAATATAATGGGGGCAATATTGAAAGGAGGGACAGAACCCCAGACTAATTTAAACAAAAATGAAAATACTTGCTCTGGTCAAAAGCCACATAAGTGCATCAATATTTCAGAACAGTTAAAAGGAAGAGTGTCCCAAAAGCAGGGTGTCACAAATTATTATCTCAAACAATCAAATATCTCCGAGAATCGCCGAATAAATGCTGTACAACCCTCCAAATCCGCCCGCAAGCCAAAATCTTGTGCTAACTGACAAGACTAACCAGCAAGTCTCGCTTTATCAGGTATGGTGTTTGATGGCTACCAATTCAGTCCTGTTCTAGGGGATTACTTAATTCCAGACGGGTTCTCTCTTCATAGGAGTAGAAATTTTCGACCAACTGGTGATGTGGAAGTCCTTACGTTCACCAGCAGGAATTTCCCTAACGTCACACCCACGCGTAGAAAAGATACAAGGATTCATGCAAGTAAAGAGCTCACTTGAAATTATTGTTCTTGATAGGAAACATAGGTTTCAATGACCATAAAGTGTTGGTACTTTTTGTTATTCGTAAAGTGGTACGAATTTGGTTTGGCCTTGGATCCTACAGTAAACCGGTAGTCAAATACCTTCGGCCTGGCCCGAGCCCGACGCGTACCCTATAATTATGTAGCTGACAATGTATAACTCAGATATACCGGGTGCACCCGGCCTATTTAGTGCTTAGGCCTGCACCCATACGCTGTAAATTTGCTTCAGACTGGACCACTCTTTGACGTTTCGGATCCACAGTCAATTTTCTGCAAACTTTACCCATGTCTAGCTGCTTGTGCTTACATGAACATGTTTGCACTGGTTTTATGTACCACTCGAGGTTTCGGTATGATCATGTTCTCCACGGGTGCTTTTCAGACTGTTCATCATCAGGGAAGTTTTAACAGAGCTTGATCCCATTCAGCCACCATTTCACAGTCACATTACCCTGCAAGATCGTTTTGCATATTCTTGTATTCTCGCGAATATGTTTAGTCGTCGAACCTTCTCGGAACAAGTAACACATTTTCTGCTCATTTACAGATATTCATACTTTACTAGATTTCCATCCGCGAAATAAGACCGATACATCAAGTGACCATGCAGTCCCTTCCTGCACAAACCGGGAAATTTCCAGCCTACCCTTGTACATCTTGAGCCATTAACCGTAGTCTAAAAAGGTGAGACTGATATTTCTCTCTTTATTTGAATTCATGAACTACCTAGTCTACAGTTTTAAGTGAAATCTGAAACAATAGGAAGTGATTCTTCTGGTGGGGAATCAATGACGCTTGCATTTATTAGTTGCATACCTTCAATTCCTGATCATTCTGGCTTAAATCGTAATAATCCCTTTTTGCTTAATTTACATCACACCGACACAGACAGGTTTTATGGCGACAATAGGATAAGAAAGGAATATAAATTGGAAGGAGGTAACCGTGGTTTTAATTAAGGTACAGCCCCCAGAGTTTGGCTGGTGTGGAAATGAGAAACTGTGGGTTCCAACTATCTCCTGAAGGCAAGGTCACAGGTTCGTTATCTAAACCGAGCAGATAACTCGGTGCATAATATATTCATCTAGGAATACCAGTCTTTATCTGCTTGTAATATGGTGCAGGTTAATGGTTGTCTAGGTGCATAATTAAATATTTCAGATACGATTGCTGAGCCTACGTACGCTGCATTACGAGCATAGGTGACAAGCATGCTATCACCTCGGAATTTAAGTGAAATAAGGGTGAATAAATCACGGAAAACCAGCCTCTCTCTGGATGACCAGTACTGAATACTTATCCATATCCTTTTTTCGTTATGCTTTGGAGGCTTACAGCATTCACTTTGTGCCACTACTAAGAACACAACGAAGATTCAAATACAGTGAATTTGGTCAAAAGTAACAAAGACTGCCAGGAAGTGGAGCCGGGCCTCTTAGACAGATAATACACATGTAAGACACATACACAAATTAAAGTAGAACAGGAATAAGGGCAAAAACATAAGTGAAGTTAGGAGAGAAGAATCAAAATATCACATAGACTACCATAGGCAAAACAAGGAGGTAAAATAATCTAATTGTTTATGTTAGTTGTACGTGGCCCTTAATCAAAATATATACGATTCACGGATTATCACACTTTCTCCCCTCTCTTACCTTAATGCAAGTCGTGATGAAGACTCGGGTAAAATGGCATGACATTTACCTCAATTAAATGACGAACATGAATTCTGGTGAGTTCAAAGTATACATTTCATGCATATCAGGTCAAAGCGACCGTAAGCTAAAGGATGGGCAGAACTCTATCATAAGATTCTCCGTTCCAGTCGAAAATGATAAGACATAATGCCCCCAAAAATAACACCCGAATAAACAAAAACATATCCCCGAGAATAAAACATCGTTGAGTAAAAGAGCTTAAAACAGTAGAAGAATGAAAGATGCACCGAGCTCATAAAATTAATGCAAAGAGAAAGGGGAAAGGGGGAGATTTCCATGGTCGCAGCCTAATAAACAAAGATAAAATAGAAAGATATTCTGTTAAGAATAAAGCATTATAAACTATAAAGTAGGTAATAAAAGCCAACGAAGGCAATGCGTAATGAATAATACAAATAAATTAGACACAAAAGGTACCTCGGATCCAAGGACCAGAACCATCCTCGCCCACACAGAAACCATCATGTTTCGGTCGCCGATAAGGTGACACACAGGCCGAATGCATATGCACGTCAGCCACACAGCACATAAGAAAATAAACGACCACTCTCGAGCTCAAACGGGAAAAACGGACCAGAAAGTGGTCCATCATCGGGAGATGGGGTGTCTCCATCCAATACACACTGGAAGCAATCAAACGCGTTGTTGGTTCGTATTTATACCATGTAAATGTGGTAGAAATGAAACATGCATGACAAGTGATAAAATAACGGAAGATGAGCTCAAGCGGTATGTTAAAGAAGCAACAGGAGTAAAAGGTCTCGGAGAGCACACAACAAACGATCCCACACACGCACTTATGAATCCATGTAATCTTCTGTTTTCAAAACAAACATAGTGGGTCGGTAAACGCAAATACCGAAGAAGGCGTGTAAATATATTAGAAACACACGTAATTGTAGAAGCCTTTCTAACCCAACCATGGCGAGCATAGGATGAGGTAATGGTCAGACCAAGAGAAGATCAAAGAAAAATAAATCCCTCAGATATATAGGCAATTAACATTCTTGAAAGGCCTAGAATCGTACAAAGACATCTTGAATAGGTTAAAATAACCTTTATACGCCACATAGGCGACTTGGAAATCCATCACTTCCATATTATCACAACAAAAACACCCCACCCAACCAACCAGAAAGTAGCAACATATGATGGAACAGAGTAACAGTTCACAATTGATACAAGAGATCACTATGAACGCAACGTCTTCAGAACAGTCAAACGCACCATAAAATGGTATGGTGCGGTTGAAGTTCCATTCACTTAAATCTCTAAACTTTGTGGTAGCTCTGGGAATCGTGGCTAGGGAAACCAAAAAAATAACACACTAAAAGTTAGCAGGTGATTTTACTGCTCAGTTATGTCCATTCCTACAAAATTCCTCACTGAATGGGATCAGAAACCTGAGTTGTTATCCGGCAATTTGTTGAAACCTGTTTATAATTTTATAATACCCGCTCGCTAGACAATCTTACAACCGAGAAAAATGAATTATATTTTTCAACAACGTTGTATTTCTTTCACTGTTCCGGTAAGATATACTGCATTAATGTTCCTACTTACACCTTCGTTTCGAGTGCAACACTCTGCATTATGCTATTGATGCCTGGGCTTCCAAATAGGAACGAAATCCAACTTCATTCCCTCGAGATCAGTTGTGTACCTGTACCAGCACTGCAACACTATTCCCTTCTAAGAGAATATATAAACGAGTTTCGAATACTGCAGAACATTTGCGAAATCCCTATAGCACCTCTTAAGTTACTGGGTCCTTAATGAACTCTCAAGCTTGTAAATTAACAATCACTGCCACACTGTTTGCATCCGTCTGCTTTAAGGGACAATAATGTTCCAATAATTGGTACTAAGGGTAACAGTGTTTCCCCAGCCACGTCTTTCGATCATTAAACTCAACTCTGGCAGTTTTATAGCACATAAAGGGAACAGCGACACAGCAGGTTTAAGTGTAGCCCCTTCTACAGATTCACGCACTGCTGGCTGCCTACACTTCAGGCTGATCATTGAGATTGAAGGCGGGTGTTAGACAAAGGATGGTTTACAAGTTCTTCGAATAACTAGTACAGTTCCCACTCTCTATTAAGGATTCCTCGTGTTCTAATAAAAGGAAATTTTCCTTTGTATTCATCAGAAGTAGTAAGTTGTGAGTCATTTAGATAGGGAACATGGTTTAAAACAAGAAATGTGTTGCCGAAAGCTGATTCACTCCCTAGCTACTCAAATTAAATTGAATTTCAAATAATTTACCACTGAATATATTTTTCCCCGTTATGCACTGGAATCACATTATGCAGTAAGTGATAAACGAGGAGAAAAGTATCACTAATTAGGCGTTCTCTTTAAATGACACTCAGTGTTCATTCCGTGCCTGACGTACATGTATTTAATACAAAGCTTTAAGGGGGAAGACCCAGCTCAACAAAGGGAAAAAATAGGTTATTATTCATTCGATTGCTAAATATGCTACAATTGTCGTTGACAATTGCTGCACATATCCCAGTATTGGTATGCTTCCTGGCAACCAGAAGCAACTTCAATAATGTCAGAATTTTAATAATTTTAATATTTTAAAATAAAATGTTCAAAATTCCCCGTCTTTTTAACAATACATCACTGTTTCCCTTATAAATTCCACGTTTATAAGAATGTTCGTACTTTTCCTTTTTTTAAAGTGTGTATAAAACCTCCAGCTACAAAATGAACCTCAATCATTAACATAGACTGTGATTTATATTTTTTGTCGGTTTTTTATTCCGAGCACCAGACAATACTAATATTTTTGTAAATAAATATGTTATATAAAATCTAATTTACATCCTATTGATCTGAATGGGGTACAGAATGTAGTACAACACTATGGGAGGAAACTCTGAAAAAAACATAATTTTCCGTAAAACAGTAAGAGAGCTACGAAGGAAACCGTGATACAATGTTAAAAAAGGCAGGAAATTTTGAACATTTTATTTTAAAGTGTTATAATTTGAATTTTGACATTATTGAAGTTGCTTCTGATTGCTCTGAATCATGCCAATACTTGGATATGTGCAGCATTCGTCAACAACGTCTGTAGCATATATAACAATCGAGTGAATATTGGCCTATTTTTCCCGTGTTGAGCTAGGTCTCCCCCATTAAAACACCTCCACAACAAGAAATAAATCAGAACCTATTGTTCATAAAAGAAGAAGAGTGGTAGTCATTGACATAATTTTGATCACAGCGTCAACTCCACTGCAAGTAATATTTCTGTTTTGCTAATCGTTTAACGTCGAACTAGCACAAGCAATGTTTTCAGTGATGGAAGAATTTGAAAGAACAAGGATTGAGAAGGAAGTGGTCGTGACATTAATTAAGGTCCAGTCCCAGTATTTGCCTGTTGTGAAAATTGGCAACTGCAGAGAGGTACATGCATTGCTGCCGGGATTTGAATTTGAACCCATTATCACCCGCATGCAAGCTCACAGCTGTGTGATCCGAACTCCATAGCCAACTCGTACAATTTTAAGTAATTTATAGAAATTAATAAAATGTTATATCCCGAAATATCAATAGCCAGATTAGGTAGTGAAGAGCTCCTAGATGTTATTCTCTGCCTTGACCTGACAATTTTCATCTATATTGAACAAACACCTCATATGTTTTTATCAACGCAATTTAAGTGACGGTTTTCTGAAAACATAGCAAATTATTTACATTAAGACCACTGTAATTTTTATTCTACTAATAATGGCAGAAATAAGGACATACATTTCAGACCAACCCAATGAAAAGTACATACCGGCCACATTTTAATAATAACGGCGTGGGGCCTTCGAAGAGGCTGGGTGATGAAGTACTTCGAGTTGACGCCGTATAGGCGAACCGTGCGTCTGTGAGGATGTGGCGCAAGCTATAATGAATTCCAGTGATGAAGTTGGCATACACCTCCAGTCCCCGAGCCATCGGAATCAACGAATTAACGTTCAAATCCCCTACCAGGCTGAGAAGGAATTCTGGATTCCCTGCACCAAAAGCCAGTACGCTAACCTTTTAGCCATGTACTGGACACATTTTAAAATCTTTCTTCATCGTACTATACTTTTCGAATATTAACTTCATACTTGATATTTTTACCAGATGAAGAGATCAAATTTAAATGGAGGAAACTGCGCAGTATCAGTCAGTGCCAGAAAACAAGTATGTCACTGAGAGCCCCTGACAGGGAGAGGCTGTTCACCTACGTTCTTCAGAATCTCAGCTACAACATGAGGGCTTGACAAAAATAAAATCATGCACATGTTAATTTACAGTTCTCTCTGCGGTAGATACTGCATTCGGTTATACATACACCCACGTACATAAAATCCAAAGCACCTTGGAAGACTAGAGATAGGAAGTTCATTGTCACAGGACACATTCATTGGTATGTTCTGAAGAAATTATTAGCATTTGAATCACGTCGGCCCTCAGGGTCAAGTCCACATCGATATCTCGGCGCACAACCACCGACTGGTAAAATGTGCCTGCGGCTCTCGTCGCTATAAACCGAAGGTAATCGATCAGTGTGACAGAATGTCTCGAAGACGTATGCGAGAACCGTACCCTCAAATGAGTGAGTTTGAGAGAGAGCGTATTATTGGCATGAGGAAACGTGATGCATCCATTCAGGAAATTTCTGATCGTGCGGGACGAAGTGTGTCGGCAGTGCAACGGGTGTGTACAGAATGGTTCACAGAAGGCCGTAGAACACGACGAGAAGATCGACACCTCATCCGAATGGCATTGCAGGAGAGATCTCTGTCCTCCTCGGCTCTGGCGTAACAATAGAACAGTGTACCAAATTGTACGCTATCAGGAGACAGTCCGTGGCCGTTTATTACGGTCTGGGTTACCAGCGCGTCGTCCAATTCTCCACCTATCTTTGACTAATGTGCATAAACATGCTAGACGTCAATGGTGTATTGAACGACGTCACTGGAGACAGTAATGGCTACAGATAGTGTTTTCGGCCGAATCTAGGTTCTATTTGTTTGAAAATGATGGCCGCATTTTGGTTCATCGCAGACAGAGGGAGAGGCATCACATTAACTGCAATCGCACAAGATATACAGTGCCAACACCAGGCCTTATGGTGTGGGGTGCTATTGGGTTCAAACAAAAATTACAGTTGGTGGGTGTCCAGGGCACTGTGACCAGTTTGACCTACGTGAATGTCATCCAGTGACCCGTAGCTATACCCTTTCTGCACAGCACCCCAGATGCCATATTTCAGCAGAACAATGCACTACCACATGTTGATACATGAACACGTACCTTCTTATCGTCACTGGTTGTCAGACAGTTGCCCTGGCCCGCACCATCACCGGAATTGTTGCCAATTGTAAATGTGTGGGATATGGTGAAACGACGGGTGCGGTACTGTGACGGGAATGCCAAACACTAAAGATGAACTGTGCGACCAGGTGAATGCAGCATGGATGGCTATATACGCGCCTAAGCCATCCCGCATGGAATAAGTTATTAGTGCCCGTGGATGACGCAGTGCCTACTAGACAACAGGACACATGCTGAACCTTGGTGAGTGAAATACTAATCGTTTCTGCAGAACATACTAATGAAAAATGAAATGCATGTCTTTTAGTGCCGGGATATCCCAGGAAGGGTTCCGCTCGCCAGGTGCAGGTCTTTCTATTTGACTCCCGTAGACGACCTGCGCGTCGTGATGAGGATGAAATGATAATGAGGACAACACATACACCCAGCCCCCGGACCATTGGAATTAACCAAATAAGGTTAAAATCTCCGACCTGGCCGGGATTCGAACCTGGGACCCTTTGAACCGAAGACCAGTACGCTGACCGTTCAGCCAACGAGTCGGATAGAACATACTAATGAATATGTCCTGTCAATATGAAATGTTTATCTCTAGTCTTTGAAGGTGTTCTGTGTTGTTATGAACATTGCTGTAGTTAGGAAAATGTTCCTGAATTCATTTATGTGGTGCATTTAATTATATGGAAGTGCAACATGGACAATAATACAGGAAGAAGGAGAATGTCATCTAATGAAATATGGTATTACTGAAGAATGCAGAAGTCACATGGGTAGATCAGATCACGAATGGAGTGATACAGACTTTAGTTGGTGAAGTCGAAACTATTCAGCGAATTTCGACTGGAAGAAGACAGAGAATGATAAGACGAGTCATGATTCACTCAACCTACTCGTTTAATTCTTGAGGGACGGATGGTAAAAACAGTAGGTGTAGGCTGCCATAAATGTGATAAACTGATTGAAGTGCCGGTGGACGTAGGATATGGAAGATTCGTAGAAATAAAGCTGTTAGCAGAATATAGAAATGGATGAAGAGTTGCATGAAATCAGCCTTATGGACTGAAGACCCAAACAAAAAAGTCAACAGTAAACACGACGTGCCATGTTTTAATGTCCCAAACGAAATTTGTAATTTCACATCAGACTACGTGAATAATTCGAAATTTTCAAGGTCAATTTTGTTTTACACACATGCTCAGGAAAACGAACTCAACGAAAATTGTTCTGAGGGACTGCATACCCATGTGTGGCTGAGAGGCGCGACCAGGCCTTAGGAACATAATGGATAGGAAGAGCAATGTCAGATATGCGGTGTTGTTTCTTAAGGGACGATATGGAGAATGCTGAGTTGCGTAGACAATAAGCAAATCCGCCTGCTATTTCCTTACACTTACTGTAGACAGACTGTTGGTCGGCATATGCAGTGTGAGTCTCGGCCCACAAGTGGCCGCGAGTAGTCCCTGGTTAGACAGCTGCGCACTCCGACCGGCCAAGCGAGCAGAAGAGCGATGAACACGGCTCTACCGCGGCTCTACGCCTCTTTATTCGCGAGACGGAGAGGAGTGGTCACCACCGTCGGTTGTCCGGAGAATGGTTTTCCGTGGTTTTCTTTTCTCCTGCACTAAGGCGAATGTCGAAACAGTTCATATTATAGGCCGCGGCCGATAACCCTTTCAACTTCTCCGCACCCCTCCTTCTCCCATGCGAATCTCCTGGCCTGAGAGACGGCGTCACCATCGGGGATGCCCGCCTCCCTCTTCAGGAGTGGAATGAAAACACTTAGTAGTAGTAGGCTGTTAGCATTCAGGGTCATATATTGCTGAAGTGCATTTTTTTCTTTGTCTGTTTTATAACATTCAAGAACGATTTAGGATTCCTTAATTTCAACTGAGAAATGTACTGTGTAAGTGTTTTTGCTACTAGATTCTAGGAGGACTCTCTTAATTGCTGTTACATAGATAGGCTGTACTATGAATATTTCATGCGTTTGCTGTGATACTTATCAGATATTGCATCGGATTAGTAACGTGATTCGCTTACAGAATTGCACCGACTCGATAGGTAGCGGAACTGAACTCAAACTGACCATCGAAGCTCATCCGACCTGCCGTAAATACTGTAGGGAGGCCAGTCCTTCAACATATTTCACGAATGGAGAAACCTCCAGTGTCCTCTGGAATCAAGAAGCTCTGGATTCAGCTATAGTTCTTTATCTGACGACGAGTGTGGGACAGAGCAGCTGAGCAGAGAGGGACAGTGAACGAAGACCACCGTGAGTGTACGAACAGTGCATCACATACAAAATTGTTAGAATGTTTTGCACAAGCTGTGAACTGTGCAGCCGCGACAGTGAACAGCGAGTGTGATCGAGAACTGCGTAGAGAGAGGGAGAGAGAGAGTTAGTCTATAAATCCTCGAGCAAACGCTACCAGTTGGGCGTTTATTTACCTATTCACCACCACGTTACAATATTGATCAATTGTAATATATTATTATTATTATTATTATTATTATTATTATTATTATTATTGGCTTTACATCGCACCGAAACAGGTAGGTCTTATCGCAAGAACGGGACAGGAAAGGGCTAGTACTGGAAAGGAAGCGGCCGTGGACTTAATTAAGGTACAGCCCCAGCATTTGCCTGGTGTGAAAATGGGAAATCATGGAAAAACATCTTCGGGCTCCCGGCAGTGGGGTTAGAGCCCACTGTCTGCCGAATACTGGATACTGGCCGCACTTAAGCGACTGCAGCTATCGAGCTCGGTATTATTATTATTATTATTATTATTATTATTATTATTATTATTATTATTATTATTATTAATATTATTAATATTATTATTATTATTATTACAATGAGTGATTTAACTCTCTCTTCAGTAAAGTGTAATACTCTGAAATTTTGGCAGGATGATCCCGTTGTAAATATATTGCTAACTTCATTTCTGGTCTTACAAGGGAACTATGTCCCCCAGATGTAATGCCAATGTAATTTTAATATTTCTCCTAATGTCACGGTACCTTACCATACCTTTCCGTCCTATGTAGGCTTCCACTACGAGCTTTTATATATTTGTAGCACCATGCTTTATCAGCAGAGCGGAGATATTTCAAATCGCCCCCTTTCAAATTTGCACATTCCCAATGAAATAAATTACAACATTCAGTGAGCTGAATTCTTAAATTAATCTCAAGTCGTGACAAAGGCTTTGAGTAAACACTGCAAGCATTCATCTTGATCAGAGGATATGAAATTAGCATTCCCGAGACTTAACTGGTATCAGTAGGGAAGAAACCTAACATAATCGAATAACAGATTAGGACTACAAAACTGAATCTGGTAGATCATTTTAGTATTTAGGATGCGAATTCTGCCAAGATGGTATTGAGAATATTGAATCAAGGCGCAACAAAGCTAATGCCGATGAGCCTGCAATGCGATGAATGGTATTCTGTAAGGAAGAAGTAAGTTGCCGGACGACACCATCTTTACACCGGTCTGTATCAGACCAACTTTACTGCACGTGAGTCAAATCTGGGTGGACCCAGGATATCTTATTCATACGTTAGAACTACAGACATGAGACATGAAAATAACGGGAGTGATTGCTGGTGCAAACACGTTTGAACAATGGCAGGAGTGTACTCGAAATGAGGAGATATAGGCTATGTAATTTTTTTCTTTTTTTTTTGCAAGCTGCTTTACGTCGCATCGACACAGATAGGTCTTATGGCGACGACGGAATAGGAAAGGGCTGGGAGTGGGAAGGAAGCGTCCGTGGCCTTAATTAAGGTACATCCCCAGCATTTGTCTGGTGAGAAAATGGGAAACCACGGAAAACCATCTTCAGGGCTGCCGACAGTGGGGTTCGAACCCAATATCTCCCGAACACTGGATACTGGCCGCACTTAAGCGACTGCAGCTATCGAGCTCGGTAAGGCTAAGTTAGGAATGAACTCTACGGATGGAGAAATGTAAATAAAATGAGTTCGGTGGTGGGGCGAATGGAGTGGGATAAGTTATCTTGGAGAAATAATGGACTCGGTCATGGATGGTAAGAGAAGTAGAGGGAGACCAAGACGATGATCGTTAGACTCAATGGTTTGAAAATAAGAGGTATAGAACAAACCGAGGCCACAGAGCTAGTTACAAATAGAGGATTTTGGAGGCGTTCAGTAAATTCACAGAGGCTTACAGACAGAATTCTGAAAGGCATAACAGTTTATAATGTATATCGACGGCTTACTTCTAAAACCTCGTATCTCACAATGCTTTTTTCACCCATTATTTTCCTTAAGACTAGTCACGCCTCCCAGCCACATATTGATATGCAGCCCATCAGAACAATTTTCGTTGTGTTCACTTTCCTGTGCTAAAGTGTAAAGGAAAATGAACCTTAAATGCATTACACTGTAGGAGTGCGTAAAGACGTGATGAAAAGAACATCACTACTATACAGTATGGTAAGGTCCATTTTCCTTTACACATCAGCATAGGAAATGAAAATTGTTCTGATGGACTGCATATCCATATGTGGCCGGGAGGCGTGGCCAGCCTTAAGGAAAATAATGCGTAGGAAGTGCGTCGGGACATACGAGGTTTTAGAAGTAAGCCGACGATATGTATAAATGTACTGTATTAAAAAAGAAAACGTGCATTGGCCGTGATATGAACTGCGACAATTTTGGTAAGACGCCAGTGACTGCCACTCCCCAATCACAGCCCCAATTTAGATGTTTCATTTTCTAGCTTTTCTAGAGTAACTCCTAAGTATTTTCTTAAATTCACTGAACAAGCTATGCCTGTACATTTATACATTTTCGATTTTTCGTGTGGGTTACCTTTTAATTTCCTTAGGAGAACATCACTGGAATGGACGTGTCTACAAGATAATTGGGCCTTTTCTGGGCCGATGACCTAGATGTTAGGTCTATTTAAACAACAAGCAAGCATCGTTGGGATTTCTTTAGCTTATTATTGGTTTCATTCCAAGTGCTTTAGTAGAAACTCCTTTACTAAAGTAAGCCTGCATGTTGATAGAACTTTTCTTACTTTCCTTAAAGTTTCCTGCTAAGTACATTAGATGAAACTCACTAAAGAAGTCGTGCCTACAACTTTATAGAACCTTTCCTAACTTCTTAGCACTTAAGAGTACTCAAGAGTACATCTTAGCGTAGGAAAATGAACACAACGAAAATTGTTCTGATGAACTGCATTTCCATATATGGCTAGAAGGTGTGGCCGGTCTTAAGGAAACTAATGGACTGGAAGACCGTTGTGATATACGACGTTCTGCTCGCGCACCGACGATATGTTACATTC
The DNA here is from genome assembly GCF_040414725.1 of Anabrus simplex. Classification (NCBI taxonomy): domain Eukaryota; kingdom Metazoa; phylum Arthropoda; class Insecta; order Orthoptera; family Tettigoniidae; genus Anabrus; species Anabrus simplex. The sequence continues at coordinate 1,310,123,759 of NC_090265.1, read as the reverse complement.
ACGTCCCGCATGAGCTACGACAGCAATGTTACTCGTACAAGCTGAAAACAGAGTTGTTCATGTTTACTCTAGTGAAGAGTAAGAAGAATTTGGAGGAAATAAACGTGCAAGGAGTTTTCCAGATTTGTTCTTGGTTTCCTTTTAAGTGCTTCGGAAGACACTCACAAGAAATGACGTGCCTGCAGGTTGATGGGCTTACATGAGTGACAACGTGAAATGCCATCTCAGTCGAGCCGAGATTACCTCAGAGCAAAATAAAGGACAAGGGTTCTGTAAGTGGACGAGACTCGCTCAAGCCTAATAAATTCATCACGACAGTTTGAATGCGTCGTATCGTGGGTACTTTTTGTCTTCATTACCACTATTGAGACTTACCCGACGCTCGTCCCGTCTGTCATAGGAGGGGAGCGACAGAAGAACTCGATTACAGCCCGACAAGTATACATTATTTATACTGGTCTCCCCATCCCGCCACGCCGCAGGAATCTGGCTCACGACTGAGACGGGGAGCGATGCCCTCGCGAGATGGATTAGCGAGTGCCGCTGCTGAAATGTCATCTTCACACACATCTTTCCTTTCATGACTTTAGTAGTATTGAGAATAGTCACAGTTAAATTATGGACATATGTCTTCAAACATTCCTGCAGATAAAAGTGTGTAACCATTACTCCTAAGCCGAGATTAATGGAGCATTTAATGCCAGTAAAATCATAGTTACCGTAATTATTATATCTTTGCTCTTTTCTGAAAAGTCTTTGAAACACATGAGTGGACGGAAATATATGTAAAACATTTTAGATGTAATTATTTACTAAGCAAAGTTGTCCTTGATAAGTATTTATACATAATTTTACTACCGGTATATTAAGACATACGGTCTCAGTATTCCAAAATTCGTCGCTGTTTGGGCAAAATCTCATATCTCACAATGCTCTTCCGATACATTATTTTCCTTATGACTGGTTACGCCTCCCAGCCGCATATACATATGCAGTCCATAAGAACAATTATTTTCGTTGTGTTCATTTTCCTACGATTATGTGTAAAGGAAAATTAACCTTACGTACCGCACTCTAAGAATGTATGTTTGCATGACACATCAGAAATTTTTCTTATGGATTGCATATCAGTATGTGGCTGGGAGGCATCAACAGTCTTAAGGACATCCGAGGTTTTATTTCTTCTACGACAATATGTTACATTTACATCCCACGCAAGTTACGACAGCATATGTTACAAACTGAAAATAGCTGTTCATTTTTACTCTAATCAAGAGTAACGGGAATGTGAATATTCCTAGCCATGAATTATTTAAGTTGATTTAATTTCTCATTAATAAAATAGAAATGCAATCATAGCTTGGTTTCCAGTTTTTCCGTGAACTATTTTAGGACTTTTTTGAATGATATTACTTTTAGAATATTTGATAAAACCCGTATAATATAAGGTAACATCAACACCTTTATTTCCAGAAATTATGTCCAGCTCCATTGCTAAATGGTTAGCGTGCTGGCCTTTGGTCATAGGGGTCCCGGGATCGATTCCCGGCAGGGTCGGGAATGTTAACCAACATTGGTAAATTCCGCTTACAGGGGGACTGGGTGTATGTGTTGTCTCCATCCTCATTTCCTCCTCATCACGACGCGCAGGTCGCCTGTGGGATTCAAATCGAAAGACCTGCACTTGGCGAGCCGAAGTCCTCGGACACCTCCCGGCACTAAAAGCCATACGCCATTTTCCAGAAATTATCATAATAAGACGTCTATTCGCTTTCTCAAAATGTCAAGTAATAGTCATAACACGCAAATTATAATTTGAATATGAAGTAATGCACTAGATTCTAACTTACAAATTTGCAAAAGCAACGTTCATGGAGTGGGAGAAAAAAAATATGGGCCTATCATATGTTTCGACTCGCTTGTGAGTGGAAGACTCACTAGAATTGAACTCGGCAAAATACAGTATTGCTAGCACAGTCTTCATATTTTCATCGATTATGTTGCCTTCACAGTTACTTTATGTAAAATTCAAGTGAGGATTGAATTAATTCACTTACAGGTATGTGAAACATGGGAAATAGAGAATTAAAAGTAGAGACAATCATGTACAATATTGTCTACTTTAGGTTAATAGGGATCTGTACCCATCCCGAATGCATTTAATTAGGAGTTAGGTATTCATCATAAAAACAGCGTATTCCAAGACTGCGAACTCAAACCTGACATAGGTACTCGTATTTTTGAAGGGTAGGAAAAATCCATTCGACACTCAATGATGTCCTATGTCGTCATACAAAAGATCTCTAGTAACATAATTGGTGTTTACCAGATACAATTCAAAAAACCGAGATATTGATCGAGCAAAAGAGATTCCGTTTACCCTGCGATCTGTTAGAATAAAACGGAACGTCGACATTGAAGAGCAGCCAGCCTGGATGACGTCAGATCAAAATACCTAAAAACGAAAACTGAGGCCAAAAGGTTTTCCTTTTTTCCTTTTTTTTCAAGTTGCTTTACGTCGCACCTACACAAATAGGTCTTATCGCGACAACGGGATAGTAAAAGGCTAGGATTTGGGAGAAAGTGGCCATTTCTTTAGCTAAGGTACAGCCCAACCACTTGGCTGGTGTGAAAATTGGAAACCATGGAAAACCATATCCAGGACTGCCGGCAGTGGAGTTCGAACTCATAATCTCTCGAATAATGAATACTGGCGGAAATTAAGCGACTGCAGCTACCGAGCTCGGTGATTAGTTTTATTATTATTATTATTATTATTATTATTATTATTATCATTATTATTATCGTTGTTGTTGTTGTTGTTGTTGTTGTTGTTGTTGCAAACAACTTGGCAAACGAAATGGAATTCGATGGGGAGCTATCAATATTAATGGGGCTAATGGAAAAAAGAAAGTAAAACCGGCTGAGTCAGACGAGCCGCCCTTAGACGTATCCGAACATTGGTGACGAAAAGTAAATTTCGCATGATCAATAGTAAAATTTTAACCACCTTCTGTTTCCATTATGTGTGCCTTACATCTTACCTCATTTTTAAATATTCTTAAGTATTATTGGGACTAATCGCAGATTCATGTTCACGTTCGAGATGCAATGAAAGTTGTTATTGTCCACTTTAACCACTTATATCCATATATTACACAAAAGGTACATTGCGCCAGTCGTAGAAAAGCTATGGGCAATTGCACATGGCCGCTAAGATTGATACTCCCGCCAAGTGCGAGCTGCGAAATGTGACACGTTCTTTTTTTCTTTCTGAAAGCAGAAGGATCTATCGCATAATGAGTGTAGCGTTATGGTTTGTGGAAACTGTATGATTGGTTATTCTGAGCCATTTCTTCCAAATTCCTTCCATTCATTTTAGGCTAATGCCGATGAAACGTGTCCCAGTGTAGAAATAAAACTAGAATTGGCATTACGAGAATTGTGTCCCTGAAATTAAGATATATTTTGTGATACCTGATTCGAAATTCCTTGGAATTTCTTGACGTGTCATCTATTACTGGTGCTTCTTTACGAAGTCGAAGG